>NC_143398.1:53666465-54300394 GCF_052110815.1 Crocodylus siamensis | reverse complement strand
AATAAAGCTCGCAGTTTCACTGAAGCAGGTTAAAAGGTTATTTTCTTGACAGTATCTCTTAGGGGATTACAAAGGCACATGGTACTTTATTCTATATAGTTAGTGCTACTCTTTTAGGATAAGAGTCGCATGACCTTCTGAATCTTCAATTACAATATACTACTATAATGCTTGTGGCTAATTCTTAATGAATGATGCATTTAATTTAGTACAATCTCATCCCACACTGTTCTGTAATGGTAATTACATTAATTTGATGTCTTGCAGTCCTGCAGTTTTAAGATGTAAAGCTGGGTTTGCTTTAATGTTGCTTTTAATCTTATTAAAGTAATTTTCCCCTCCCTCCTTCCTCATTAAATACCAGCAGTGAACATACCCAGCTGTGAAATTAATGTATTTCTATGGAGAGGTAAGAGCTTCCAGGTTAAGTGGTGGGAAGAAAGTGGCTTTTCTAGTGTTAATTCTTCAGCACACTTTCGGGAGCACTGAAAAAGTAAGTCTGAATCAGACAAAGTCAAGGGCTTTGTTATATTGTGGCCAATATTTCTAGTTGTCCTATTTTGACTCAAGTTTTCCCAGGACCAGACTTAATTTTTTTCTTTAAAAGGTTTAAATGCATAACAAAGAATGTTGTGTTTTGATTTTGTACTATATGGCAAAATGTATATTTTATTTTGTACTATGGTACAAATGCAGGGGGTACAAAGGTCCCCACTGTGTTGTATTGTTTTACATGCACCCTCTCACCGCCCCCACAGACACATTAAGAGCTATTTCCTGCCTTAAAAAGTTTGCAATCTAACAGGCAAGAAGTGAAAGAAAAGAAGCCTTGTGATCCATATTCTGCAAATACGAAGTAACACAAGAAGTCACAGAAGTTTGTGGCAGACAAGAATTTAACCAACCCTTTGTTCAGTGCCACAAAACCACAGTTTCTTACTAATGATTCAGCACATCAAACCCTTCATCTCATCATTAGTATAGGTCAATTTATAAGGTTTTGCATGTTTACGTACCTTTACAAATATAGTTGCATATGTGTATAAGCCATTAGATAGGTTTTACAGAATAGTTTTATAAACTGAAACACTTAATATTTTTCCTTTTGTTGCCCTTTATTGAGAAAATAATTGTAATTACAGTCTCAGAGGTAATGACATTATTAAAGACTCAGATTAAAGCTGTACCACATGGAGAATTAGTATACTGACTCTCAGTATTCTGGCTTATCTCTTAAGAATGTAGTGTCTCCTACCCAAGTTCTTTATCAGATCTATTGAAAAAGAGTCCCTTCCTTGAGAAATAATATGCTTTAAGTGTAGGACTAGAAGCCACAAAAACTGATTCTCTTCCAGAAATTAACAGTGGTTTGCCATGTAACATTGGGCACATCACTCAAATGAGAGTAACAATATTTATTTAACAAATAAAGTTTTTAAAATTCTTTCAAATACAAAGTACTAAGATGTGGCATGAATGGAAATAGAATCCATAGATTGACCCAGTTGGTAATAATCTATCCCAAGTGCATTTTGGTGGAAATCTGGGTTTTTTAATGAAAAACAATATTTCTACAGAAAATTTCTGCTTTCAATGAAAAATGTTCTCAGTCAGTGGGGCTTTGGGGGGCCTAAAAAGATTCAGTTTTCAGCTTTTCACTCTTTTTTCCTCTCCTCAAAAAAGCTGGAATTTTTCCTTGGGTGTGTCGCACCCCTAATGCCGGTGCACCCTTGGCCTGCGAGCCTGGGTTGGCACGACCGGCTTGGCGTGAGGAGGATGATTTATAACCGGACAGGTGGGTGATAACGGTGAGCAGGAGTCAGAGGATTTAAACACAGCGTATTGGTTACACAGAAAGTTTATTTTACTTACGCTACTGATGTGATGCAGCGTAGGCAGAGGAGTTGATTTATTCAGTTACACCATGCAGATATCATGTTACCCAGCATTTACAGGGTGGGTAAGAGAGTTGCTTCCGAGCGATTCACACAAGCTGTTGCAGTCTGCAGATTACCGAGAGCTCTTGATAAGAAAGATAACAACAGAGATAGAGATAGACGGGCTGGCAACACGGAGATACGCCAGAAAGATACGTAGGCGGAGAGATAATATTTCATAGATTTCATAGACATTAGGGCTGGAAGGGACCTCGGGAGATCATCGAGTCCAGCCCCCTGCCCAAAGGGCAGGAAGTCAGCTGGGGTCATAGGATCCCAGCAAGATAAGCATCCAATTTAGTCTTGAAGGTGTTCAATGTAGGTGCTTGAACCACCTCCGCTGGCAGACTGTTCCAGACCTTGGGGGCTCGGACAGTAAAGAAATTCTTCCTTATGTCCAGCCTGAAACGGTCTTGCAGGAGTTTGTGACCGTTCGACCTCGTCATCCCTTGGGGCGCGCTGGTGAACAAATGTTCCCCCAGATCCTGGTGGTCACCCCTGATAAACTTATACGTGGCCATCAGATCACCCCTGAGCCTACGCTTTTCCAGGCTAAAGAGTCCCATGGCTCTCAGCCTATCATCGTAAGATCTGTTTCCCTGACCTCTGATCATGCGCGTGGCTCTCCTCTGGACTCTCTCAAGCTTCTCCACATCCTTTTTGAATTGTGGAGCCCAAAACTGGACGCAGTACTCCAGCTGCAGCCTCACCAAGGCCGAGTACAAGGGGAGAATGATGTCCCGGGATTTGCTCGAGAAGCATCTATGGATGCAAGCCAGCGTTGTGGTCGCTTTACTAGCCGCAGCATCGCATTGCAGGCTCATGTTCATCTTGTGGTCAATGATGACCCCCAAGTCTCTTTCTTCTGTAGTGCTATCCAACGTAGCACTGCCGAGCCTATAAGGAAGCTGCAGGTTTTTCCTCCCAAGGTAGAGAACCTTGCATTTTTTGGTGTTAAACACCATCAGGTTCTCATTCGCCCATTTGCTGAGCTTGTTCAGGCCAGCCTGGATCACCCGCCTATCTTCTGGTGTGGATGCTTTGCCCCAAAGTTTGGTGTCATCGGCAAACTTGGCCAGTCCACTCCTGACTCCAATGTCCACATCATTAATGAAGATGTTGAACAGTATGGGTCCCAGGACAGAGCCTTGAGGGACCCCACTGGTCATAGGGCACCACGATGGGTGACTGCCATCAATTACAACCCTCTGGGTCTGACCACAGAGCCAGTTTCCCAGCCAGCGGATCGTGGTGGAGCCAAGGCCACAACTGGCCAGTTTGGCCACGAGGTGATCATGGGATACCAGATCAAAAGCTTTTTTGAAGTCAAGATATATGACATCAATCTCTTCTCCCTCGTCCAGGTGATAGGTCACCTGGTCATAGAAGGAAATGAGATTGGTCAAACAAGACCTACCCGCAACAAACCCGTGCTGGCTATCCCCTAGAATGTTAGCCTGGGCCAGTGCATCAAGGATGGCCTTCTTAATAAACTTTTCTAAGATCTTCCCCAGGATACAAGTCAGGCTAATGGGCCTGTAGTTAGCCGGATTCACTCTTCTCCCTTTTTTGAAGATCGGCACCACGTTGGCCTTCTTCCAGTCTTTGGGCACTACACCAGAGCGCCAGGAGTTCACTATCTGTTCTTCTTGAGTGTATACACAGGTCTCTGCTTTGGGCGGAAGTTCTTTCAAAGTTATACTTGGCAAAGGTGACCAATTACTATACGCCAGGCATGAATAATTAACGAGTTGGCACTTGTCCTCTCTTTGTTTGCTCAGGTTTCAGAAAAAGGGGAGTTATTTTTACTTGGGTGGTACTGGTCCTGTTTAGTCACAGGATGCTGCGCATAGTATATTATTTAAATTTTACAACTTCACTAAAGTAGTTTCATTTTTATCTGGTCACCATGGGTACCGATATCTTTTTTTGACATCAGGGTACCAAGCTGCAATTTGTTCAAGGTTAGTGTCTCTCTCTTGTGTGGGAACTCAAGTGATTTGAAATGAGGCACAGACAGGGGTATGTATATGCAACACTGTTAATACAGATGGATAAATTACAAGTACAGAGTTTGTTGTGTTAGCTTCTGACCTTTTGCCATCGGCATCTTAAATCAAAGACTTTGATCTTTGACAGGGTGAAAAGAAAACACTATTCCAATCAGTTGTACTCAGAATCTCTTGTCCCACTCAGAATCCACTGAAAAAAATGCATGCCAAAGTACTGGGTAGCCACAACACTTCTGTCTCCATCAGGAGCTGATGATACCAACTACTCTAGAAGGGGTGTAAGTGGAAACAGTCTCAACCTCTGCTACTTTTTATGCTATAGAAATTCTTAAATTGTTTCATATTAACTAAGCACCTACCAGTACTACAAGAAACAACTTAAGTAACATAGGTCATGTATGTAGGTGTTTTAGAAACTAATGACAATTTCAAAATAAAACTGTTTTGCATACAATGATCATTCACTGGACCACATCATTTCTCTACAAAGTTCTAAATGGTAAGTGTGTTTATCAATGTTGTCATCAGTGTTCCCCATATAATTTCCTGCTTGGTTGCAGATGTACAGCCTGGACAGCCATGCTGCCATAAGTTTCTGAAACACCCTTATATGCTTTGTTCTGCCTCCCATTCTCTTTCCAGGGGAGAACTGTGAATATAGTCCAATGCTTTGGTTTAGTAGCTTGGTTTGGTTTGGTAACTTACATGCAGAGCTAGCTTTAGGGAAAAAGGCACCTTGGGCAAACTCATATTTTGATGCCGTGCCCCCCCACCCTGGTGAACCCCTCCTCACACCTCAGTGGCACTGCTGCAGGCAGAGGCAGGGGCATAGGACTAGAGAATGTGCCACCCTACCTGCACTGCCCAGCCTGGCTGCTCCTGAGAGGTGGCCTCAGGAACACCACCTCCTGCCCTGCGTTGCCCTCCAGCAGGCTGCCATGGAAGGCTTCATTGCGGGGGCTGTCATGACAGGGCAGGTACATGCCCTGCTGCCACCTGAGCCCAATGTAGGGCTGGGGCCACCTGGGTGGGGAGCAGCACAGGGGGGACTGGAGTGGAGCAGAGTATTTACCTGCTCTGGAGGGCATGGGGTGGGCTGGGATGGGTACATGGAGCAGAGTGCAGCCAGTGGCTAGAAAGGGAAAGTTGGTGTGAGGGAGGAGAAGGCTGGGAGTCAATCAGGAGGCAGCAGGGCTGGGCTGGCCCACCCCCCATCTCCCTCTTTCCCCACTTACCTGTGCCACATCATCAGGCAATGGGAGGGGGGAGGGGTGCTACCCCAGATGGGGGTGCATGAGAGAACCCCATGGGGATATAGGGTGGTGGCTGGGCTCAGCTGTCCTGGGGAAGGGATTGGCCAGGGTGGGGCACAGCAGCAGGGTGTTTGGCACCCCCTGATCATGGTGCCCTGGGCAGGTGCCCTGGGCAGTCGCCCACCCCTAAGGCTGGCTGTGTTTCTTTATATCACTGAAGGTAAAGTCAAAAAAGGCTTCCTGTGCTTGCACTTGAGGAAGAAAGTACTAATGTTTGTAAGCACCCTTATTCCCTGCAGGGGCTCATTCTACAGTCTTGGACTAGCCCTGGAGGAGCATTACATTTATGGAAGAAAGTTTCACTGTTATCAACCACAGCATTCAAGCTGTTTTCTAATGCCTTGTGGTCAGTGCTAGAAGTGTGCACGTTGCAGATTTTTAAGGATTTGCTAAATGCTGCTGCTAGGAGTGTTCTGCCATACCCCAAATAGTAGCCCTGTCTCTGCCTTATACTCATAGAGTTGTTTAGCTATTACCATATGTCTGCTTACTTCCAGTGCTCCTCCCTATCAGCTTTCTGGCTATCCAGTAATAGACTAGACCTAAAGATCCATTTATATGATTTTTTTTTCTTTGGTATAACTATTTCAGTTACAGGTATAATTTTTTTTGTTTTTTAAAAAGCAAATTTTTTGGGTCATTCTCTAATGCAGAGGTGTTAACAATATGGGCTACAGGGCGTATCTGGCCTGTGGACCACTAGGATCTGCCTTGTGGGTCTTGGACTGACCCCACACACTACATGCGACACGCTGGCCCCAGCCCTGTATGCTGTATGTGGTGCATGAAGCCAATTTGGTGCATGGTGTATGGACTGCCTATGCTTGACCAGCCCTGCCCACTAGCTCTGGGACTAGATAGGGCCCCAAGACTGTCCCTGTGTACTGGAGCCAGTATGTAGGGCTGGTCTGGTGTTGCATGTAGTGTACACCCTGTGCCAGTGGTGTGCACCACCTGTAGTGCAAGCTCTGGACTAAGGCCAGTGTCTACTGCATGCAGTGTGTAGGGCTGGACATGGCACACATGCTGCACACAACAGGGGGCCAATCCAGAGTGCATGCTGCATGCAGTGCCCTCCTGGACCAGCCCTTTGGTTCTGGGACTGGTCAGGACCAGCCCCACAGACCAGCCCCACATACCAGAGGCATTGTGCAGGATCATTCTGGCATGACCACCTTATGCAGCACATGCCCTGTGCAGGCTCTGCACTGGAGCCTTGGACCAGTACTGGTGTGCACTGCATGCAGCATGCAGTATTGTCTGGGGTGTGCACTGCATAAGCTGCCCGCGAAACTGGCTCTGTGAGCTGACTCCTGTGGGACTGGATGATTTTGACACCCCTGCTCTAATAGGCCACAGTCGTGATAATTGAAAGAGAGCTTTATATCTATATAAATGCTTTACCTTTACCAAAGCACTTTCCCCTTGCTATAATTGCATCTGCAATAAAGAGTTGGACTGTTTGAATTTACTGGTATAATAATTTTATTGAGTAAACTAGCCTTTAGCTTTTTCTCCCACTTCCCATATGGAAGAATTCATCTGCTAGCAATTATATTATCCTCTGAAGAAGCTCTTAATGAATTTATTTTGCTGGTGGTTTTTGTATTATTTAAGATATTTTTCAGAATATATCTATCATTATGGAGGTTTTTATTTAAAAATATGCCCATTTTTGTCTCCCCAATAAGTTAGTAGGGTGTAGGACTCTAAATAGCTATTATAGCAGTACTCACTAACTTTTCCATTATTGATTCTGTCACCACCTATTTCATTCAATAGGCTGTGGGGTAACTTTTGTTTTTTATAAATAAGGAAACTATATGACAAATCATGGCAAGATATTTTTAAACTGACTTAGTTTCATACAATCTTAGCATGATGAAAGTAGATAGCCTGTACAGAAAAAAACAATTGAGACTGCAGTCCTAAATAAATTAAGTGGTATATAGGAGATCATGGAAGTCTAAGACCAAACTCACATTTTAACTGTAAGAATCACTGAAAGAGGTAGGACAAAAAGCAATAATTTCAAAATGACTGCACCTGAGCACTGAACATACTTCCCATAAATAAAAGTAGCTTGGATTAGAAGTTTTCTAACCATCACAGCACTGAGGTTTTGAAACCACCTTTCAATAGAAATAGTGGGAATAAAAAGACATAGCTACTCTGAAGATGGATCTTGAACAATTTCTGAAAAGGATTAAATGACTAAGTTTCCTGTAATAGCAGTGGGTTAGACTTGATTATCATTTTCAGCCCCATGTTTTTATAATTTCATAAGCCTAATGTCTGTATGGCAGAAATTTAGGTCCCCTCTACATGTGCAGGTAAAGGTGCGATTGGTGCAGTTGGATGACAGGAGGAGTGATTGTGGAATTGTGTGTTAGATCCAGTTGTGTCTGATTGCCAGTACAGGGGACCCCAATCCTAGGCTTCTTCTACATTGACAAGAAGCAGAATCCCACATCTGGGAGCCCCCTTTGCTGAGGGGACTCTTAACTGTGGGACCATGTACAGCCAGAACTAAGGGTGTCATGGGACTCTTGCCCATGGCCATCATAGAGGACATTCTGGTTTTCTGCTACTCTGTCCTCTATTGACATGAAACCCTATGTCTTTATGTCCTCTATTTTTCTCTTGAGAGACAACTGGACCACCCTAGCTTTTAGTCCTGGATGTGCATGAGGCATAGCCAGGACTGAGAGCCCTGTCAGCTGTGAGACTCTCAGTTGTGGGGCACTGCTGCAATCTACTCACTGTGGGAGTGTGGAGTGCCCCACAGTTGGCGGATCATAATGGCTGGGAGATCACAGCAACTGTAATCTCCCAGCTGCAGGCTGCCTACCCATGCAAATTAAAGCTGGATAGAAACCAGCTATAAAGTTATTACACATTTTCAAGCAATAACTTTATAGCTGGTTGGATCTTATTAGGGCATGATGGCTAATTTGCACATGTAGCCAGTTTAAATTTATTGTGCAAGGTAATTGTGCAATAGATATACTGTCTGGAGGAGGCCTTATGTTCCATTGTAGTAGGGTTGGCTAAACTGCCAAAATGCCTTGGTAACAAATTTTGCAGGGTAATGGAAATAATTTAGTTGGACACTTGGGACTTATATAGCAGGAAGTATTTACAAGTGGTCCTCTGATTGCTGGAAGGAAATCATTTAGAAAGAATATGATTCTGGATTAGGTGCAGCTGAGAAAAAGGCAAAGTTAGGAAATAGGAGAATGGAAATACTGGAGTTAGAGAAAATCTGAGTAGTTAAACATTATCATTTGTTAGCTTGGTTTTCTTTCCTTATTACCACATCCTTTCTTAATGAGTTATATTCTCATGCTGGTTGCACATTTTAAAAAAATTAAAAAATAATTCTAAGAAAAAAATTATATCTATGTAAATTTATCCTGAACCTTGTTTCAAATGAATGAAGAAACTGCAAAGAGTATGTGTGCTGTGCTAAGGCTTAGACACTACTAAATATATTAACCCAAATTATATCTGAAATAGAGTAAAAACTTATGCTAGTAAGACTGTTTGCAAAGGAAGGACTTATTCAGTATGTGCAAAAGTGGTAGTCTTTCACACAGTGGGCTTGCCCTTTAGCTATGTCTACACTAATAATCACTGCACTTTGCTGTACGGAGGTAGCTGACCCTGTCTATTAGAATCTTGCTTGGCTAGTCCTCCAATACTGTCCCACAGTTGCTGGGGGCTACATAGTCTGGGTTTTCTACTTAATCTCCCAGCAGCCTCCAAAGGAACAAAAGCTAATTGGTAGCTTACTTATATTGTGCATCATTTAAGACTTAGTTTTCCATCTGGCTTTTGCCTGTTTCAATAATTCTAATTCCAGCTGAATGAACTGAAGATGCCCACCCAGCATATTCATTTAACCTCCTCTAAGTATATTGGTTAAACAATTAACTGATAACACAGTAGCTTGGACACAGCTGCTGCTGGGAGCCTCTCCAGATCCCAGAGCCCTTTGACTGAGGGAAGGGGAAGAGGAGGCAAGCCCAGCCAGACAACATAGCCCATGTGAAGCCCTGGGCTTGGGGAGAGGGGCACCTGTAAATGAGCAGCTAATTGCTAAATTGATGAGTCATTAGGCTGCTTGCTGTTTTCCTCTTTGGCAATGGGTACTAGTCCCCTTTGCCCATCTTCCTCCCCCTCCCCTGCTCCTTGCTTCTCTCCCTCCCTCCTGCCTGCCCTGCTGCCTTTTGATTCTTACTGGGGCACCATGTGGTTTTCCTTCCCCCTCTTCCCTACCAGACTGTGCCCACCCTAAAGGATACTGGTAGCTAACCGGTTATCATTGTAGTTATCAGCTAAACAATTACCTTTGACATCCCTAGTTGCTAGCTGGTGAGAAGAACACACCTACCTGTTGGTTAACTTCTGGGATGAGTGTTGAGGTAGCATAGGATAGAGCTGCGGGGCCCGACAGCCCTGCACCCTGTGAGCCTGGTGTGAGAGAGTGCTTATGCTAAGCAAGGCCTAGCATTAGAAACAATGCACTAAAACTCCCAGAATGCTTCAAGGAGGTTGAGGAGTCAGCGACTGACATTCTGGTAATCACTTTCTGACCCTTAGATGAAAATGCTGACCTTCTGACCTTTGAACAATGATAAAAATAGCAGGCAAGCCGCTTATATGGTTAATAGGAAACTGCATGGCTAAACTGCAATGACGAAAAACAACCGCATATTATGTCAGCCTTGACATTTTAACCCTGCAAAAACCAGCAAAACATATAGATGAATAATGTATTTAGGTTATAGAAAATTAGCATAAGAAATATAAAGGTCATTAAGAATTAACATAAGAAGCGTAAAAATTATAATACAAAGCGTATCACCTGATATTATAATATCGATAAGTTAACTAAATAACCAATAGAAGTAAGAATTAGAAATGCATATGTACAAGTGTTATCACATATAACTAATAGTAAAGTTATGTTAGATGCCTCACTTCCACCATGGAGACAGTTTTGTATCTTTTGTCTAAAAAAAGATAAGGGACTCCTTTTAAATGAGCTGTTGACCAGTTCTGAGACTACTGAATCAGGCAGCCGCACCTAGCCTCCGGGTTAGAGAGCAAGGGCTTGATTTGGGAACCTCGTGAACCAACAGACCTCCTTTAGTTTATGACTTTGTGAAACAATAAATGTTTTAAATTGAACATCCAGGTCTGAGCCTGTGCTTAATTCAGTCCTAATATAATTCGGCATCGAACTCACACACCTGGGCTGTAGGGACATGAGCACACCCAGTTCTAGCACCCCAGTGGAGATTGCCTGATTCTCGCATGCCATGTCTTGATGTTGAACTTGTGTTAGGTGGCAGGTGGTTGTAACAGGGAACCCTAACCCTGTTACTAAGAGACAGGGTGGTCCCTTTAAATCCAGAACCTTCCAGGCATGGCCGGCCAGTCAAGTAGAGGTTAAGGCTCAAGACCTGCCAGCCGGTCAGGTGACAGGAAGAGGAAGGCCAGGATCCTACAAATGGCAAGTGGAGAAGGCCAGAGAGGCAGCCTCCCAATGACCATGGTGCTGCGGCTGTAGTCTCTGTCAGACGACTACACCATGCCCTGAGCCATCCTCATGATCATATAAAGGAAGCAGGCATGTTACCTTTCTTGTTTCTGTATTATCATTTTTCCAATATATGGCCTTAGAAGCCTATGTTTTGTGTTGAATGTTAAAACACCGGTAGTTTGGGTGAGGAAGGAGGCCTTACTGGGGGCCCACTGCAGTGTGGGGACCCCAGCACCAGAGAGGGTTCAATATTTGGGGGTGAGCTGACCCCAGCGCCAGAGAGGGTGCAGGAGCCTGAGTGAAGTTTTTTTGAGAGCTAGAGCCTGGGAGTCAAACCCTGATTAGTAGGGTTTTTTTGACTGACAGGCCTAGCTAGAGAGAAAAGGGATAGGCTCACAGTGGCCGGGACCCCAACATAAAGAGGAATTTACAAATAACATCTGCAAGGCTTGGGCTGCAGTATAGGGGAGGAACGGAGCCGCAGATAGTGCCCCGTGGCATCGGGGCACACAATGGGCAGCCTCCCGTTTAATTAACAACAATTAATTAACAACAAGGCATGGTGGGAAGAAGGTGGGTGGTTGGCCCATAACAGGTGGGTGGGGCCACCAGGTCCCCCCTGTTACACGAAGCAGGAGTAGATCACTGTAGTCCTGGAGGAGCTGGGTCCAGTTCTTCTATGGGACTCCAGCTTCCCCCACACCCTGTCTAAACACCACCACATGGTTACAGCATCCATTGCACCTTCGGTTCTCAATGAGCACTTCCTCTGTTCTTTGCCCCTCCAGATCTCATTCGTCTTGGGCCTGGCTTATGGAGGCCTGGCTGAACTGGACCTCTGATCGGTCAGTTGTGGCACGATCCATGGAGGAGAAATGGAGGACCACACATATGGTGAAACAGAACTCAGGTAAGTCTCAGCCAGTAGGGTCATTGTTACCATGGACTGTGTCCCTTGGTTCTGAGATAATCCAGTCTTTAGGGCTGCAGGTCTTTAAGTGCCCAGCCCTCCTCCCAAAAGTAATAAAAGGAACCAAAAGAAAATATACAGGCTTTCCTGGCCACCTTTGCCCAGCTTGGATATTTCCTAGCCTTGGATGCTTTGGTGTCCATCCTCAAAGTTCAGCAGCACCTACTGCCTTCCTAGGTGTGGTGAGTCTGTCCACCTCCCCTCATCAACTCAGTTCCTTAAAGTCGGTTCCCCTGCCAGTGTGACTAAGCCAGCAGTGGCTCAATTCTACCCTTTCTCCCAGAGCTGCAGCCCAGCTTCCCAGGCTCTATGACCCAGTGTCAGGGGGTGGGACCTAGGAGTGGCCGTGAACTCCCTAGTGCCCCCCACCATCACCTAAGGTGTACTCAGCCCCCTCTGGTTCTCGCCCGCCATGTCTTTGATGGTAATTTGTTCAGATGGGAGGCTGCTTTTTCCCCTGGTGGATGGTATAAGTGTTACTACCCCTATTCCGTATGGGTGCCTCTGCACACCCCTGCCTTAAGGGCGATGTGTGCCTCCTTACCTCCCCTTTAGCATGCCCCAAGCCTTGCAGTTCTTCCTGGCCATTGTCTGGTCCTTAAACTTCTGCGCCCTGTCTGGCGCCCCCTTGGGCTGAGCCTGTAACCAGTACTCTACCTGGCGTCCCCTTGGGCTGAGCCTGTAACCAGTACTCTACCTGGCGTCCCCTTGGGCTTGGCTTGCCACTAGCGCCCCTCCGCTGGCCCCCTGAGCCTGGTCTACAACCAGTGCCCACTTTCTCTGGCGCCCCTGAGCTTGGTCTGCCACTAGTGCCCTACCTAGCACCCCCTAGGCTCAACCCAACACCAGCGCCCCTTTTTCTGGGCATCCTTGGGCCTATCCCGCAATCCGCCTTGGGTATTTACTTTGGTGGGCTCAGGCGGCCTGAGCCTTACCTGTCCCCTCTCTGAGTCCTACGAGTAACAACCATCCAATTGGGCTCAGGTGACCCAAGCCTTGCCTGGCCCCCTTCTAAATCCTGTCACTAATGGTAGTCTGTTTCTGTAAGTCCAGCTAGGCTCAGGTGGCCGGAGCCTTACCTGGCCCCTCTGGTTCCTTGGGCTCCCCTCTTGCCATGGAAGCCCTTTGGAACCCCCTTCGGTCCACACCCATCCTGAGTGCCTATCAAAAGTGCCTGCCGCCTGCCTTGGGGTGGCCTGATATACTACACGGCCCTCTCTAGGGCCTTTGCCGCGCCTCCCCGTGCTTCTCGCCCTCTCTAGGGCCTTTGCCACGTCTCCCCGTGCTTCTCGCCCTCTCTAGGGCCTTTGCCGCGCCTCTCACAGCCACGCTGAGCACCTCTGAGGCACTCGTCACAATGTGCCCCTGTGGCAGTACTCACTGTGCCCCCCCGCTGGGCACCGGGAGCCCCCAAGCTACTGGGGAGCCTCCGTGAGGCCTCCTCTCACCCCTACAGCCTCACCCGGTCCTCCGGTGTAATCATAACAAACCATGAGCCACACGACTACAACACAAGCAAAAAGCCCACCGGCTTATAACACAAGCCACACGCAACGCTGGCTCCCACCAATACCTTTTCTCAAGGCTCTCCCTCTCCCCTTGCATCATTGCAGCAGCAAACTGCCACCGCAGGCTCTGCTGCTCAGCTCTCCACTGCAGAGCTCCTGCTCATGCAGTGGCCAGAGGGGAACTGCTCTCAGGCCCCAACCTGAGCTGCTTATACAGGGCCCGGCCCTGCCCCCTTCCAGTCACATGACCTACTTGGTTGCCATAGCAACCAGCACCTGGGGCTGCCCTGCTGATTGACAGCAGCCCACCTTCTTTACTTAAGGCACAGGACACCTCAGTGTCCCTGTGACACCCAGTAAAGTAAAAGGAAAAAAAGACCCAAAAGTAAGACCTGCTTGGAGCACTGCTAGCTCTCCAGATGGCTCCTTTCCTTCAGCATGTCTCCCAGCCAGTGCTCCCTGCCGTCCCTACTGCTACAGTTCTCATGGCAGCTCTTAAAATTAATGGAGCCTCCTGGGGCTCCTAAGTTGTAGTTCTGCTGGCTGCCCATGGCTTTGAGCTCCTTTGCCGGTGCCTCAGCATTTCCGGCTCCCTGTACTCATCCAGCACCCATTGCTTGCCTTTCCTACTACCACAGGAGGGGCTGATCTTGATTGAGCAGCTCCTAACAAACCACAGTGGTTGCTGGTCACTCGTAGACAGTTCCAGTTGGGTCAGTAAGTTTCCCCCTGCTGCGAGCTCGGAGAATTTTTTCTCAGTCCTTCACAATGAGGACTTGAAGGCCTACAACTTTTGGTGCACCAGAAAATCTGCCATTTACATAAAAAGTGGGTGGCAGAACTGCGGATCAATGAGATCACTTTCTGGAGGAGGGAGCGCACCTCCCCCAGTCCAATGCTAGACCAAGGATCAGAACAGTAATTCCAGCAATTCTCTAGTTACCTGGGTGTAATACAGAGTATTTAACCATTTGCTCACTAGTGTTCTGGTACAGAACCCACAGTCTTTCACAGATGTCTACTAAGTAGGAATAGTGTGCTTTGTGGATCAGATCAGAGCCCGCTGACAGAAGGGGAGCAGGACTCCAGAACAAAGAACTGGAATTTGGATCAGGCCATAAAACAGGCATGGGCTATGGGTAGGGATCTCTGGAATTTGTGCCAGAAGTGCGTGGCATGGTGGCTTCTTTAATCTTGGAGTTTCTTCCACACAACCCCTGCCCACGAGTAGCAGAGGGGCCCTCTTACTCGCCACTCACCACGCATGCCTGATGGCTGGGTGGTAAAAACTGAAGCTTTGGTTTCAGGTGCGGGCAGCAAATGTAGGTGGTGAGCAGTGAGCAGCAGGGCCCCTTCACCAATCAGCAGTGGGGAGCACATGGAGGAAACTCCAAGATTAAAGAAGTCATCATGCCACACACTTCCAGCGCAGATTCCAGAGATCCCTACCTATGGGATGTTATGGAATAGTATTATAATATTTGATGCATATTATGCAGGACCCAGAGCTGGAGTTTGGTAAATGGCATTTACCATCCTTACTACTATATCTACAATTGCAGAACAGCTGAAAAGGCTTCATGCAACATTACATGCAGGGGTGGGATTTAGCTTCTGAAGAGAACAAGCAGTCTAATAGACTGCAAGGTGGCATCTACATCTACTTGTACCACATCTTCTCAGTTTGGATGTCTTAGTTGAGCAGAGCAGTATGGCTCAAGGCAGTTCAACAGTCCACCATGTTAACACTCTCCTCTGTCCAGATGGATTAGCTCCCCTCCACGAGGCCATATTACGCTGGACTCCCTTTCCTATCACCTGGGCTTCTAACCAAACTTCCTCATCCCATAATGTCTGCTTCTCCTGATGGGAATGGTCTGCTTCTTTACTCCCTTTCCCAGCAGAGTTCCTTCCTGGGGCCTTCTGTTCCCTTTATTTCCTGCAGAACATTAGATTTTTCTCTTTTGGAAGGGGGACAGCACTAAAAGCAGGACTTTCTCTGCCCTCTGATGCAGTCTTGAAGGACCATTATCCATTTTTCTCAGATACGCTAGGAAGGAACCTTCAGTATTGCTTCACAGGAAAGCACTCCATTTCTGCCTCACCCTTCCATGCCATTCCCCCACTCTCAAGATGGATTAAGGGAGGGCAGGGGGGAATGTAAACAAGTAGGTAAGGATTCAGATTTGTTACATATGTTCACTATTACAAGAAAAGGTCAGGATTCAAATAACTCTGCATTTTGGCACATACACCTCTGTTTGTAACTTGATTATAATGGTAGTTGTTTTAGATGTAAACAATTGCAGCACTGTCCAGTGCAGTTTGATTTATAATTCTCCATGGCTGTAATAGGTGGAAAAGTTCAAGTTGATAGTTCTGTTGGCTATTTGTCCATTCTCATAGTAGCATCCCTGCCTTAGAAGTCTATGGAGGTTCCCATCTGGGGAGCAAGAGAGGGCAAGAACTAGGGTAGTTAGGCTACAGAGGCTTGACTAGCAGGCTATTTCAGCTTCTTGTTTGTTGTCCATTTAAATTTTAACCACACTCTCCCAGGCTGGTGAAGCTTGAAAACTTTTCATGTAAGAAAAACTCTAGCAGGTTGCCAAGATTCCTGGGTAGGACAACATGTAACATCTGTCTCTGTAGTTCACTAACTCTCACCAGTTGTTGATATTCTCTTCTGTCACCAAACATCAAAAATTCTCCTTTGTATATATTGATGATAGTCTGCTGGTCTGGAACGTAGCCCCATTTTTCTACTTTTATCACCTTCAAACAGATGTATTTGCTTAAGCACTTCTCCTGCTGGAAATAATATTAAAAGCACTACTGGTGACCAGACCACTGTTAAGATGGGCTCCATCTAGCCCCGTCTTGGCTCCAAAACATTTTAAATGTATTTAACGCATTTAAAATATAATTTTTGCCCTTATGGATCTGTAAACTGGCAATGGGCATGGCAGGAGTTTTGGAACAGGACAGCAAATAAAGACTGAAGAAATGGTTTGAAGATAATCTTTGAGAGAAAAGAACAAAACAAAGCAGAAGGACCCGAGAGGCTGTTTGCTCCAGCATTATCACTGATGAGTGTGCAGTCTCCATTATACTAGCATACAGCTAATGATGAAGCCACTGGCAATGTTTGGTGGCCTCTGACCCAAACTGTGGGCATGTCTACACAAGATGCTATGTCACGCTACTTCCAAAAGGAAGTCCAGAATGACAGCACAGTAACAAAGGCACCATATGGCTACATGTAGACGTGCCCACAGTGAAGTAAACTATACAGATTTACTATCCTCACTTCACACCTATACCGCTACAAATAACTTGCACAATATATTGTGGCACAGGCAAGGAAAACAGGCACACCAGTAAGAATATATGGGTAGTTATTGTACATAGTAACAGCTTCTGAGGACACACACATTTTAGCATGTTTTTCTGCACAGTTTGTTCGTTCTGCACTTTAATTAAACTCTCTTTTACCAGGTTTTCTCAGGGCAGGGTTTGATTTCATAAAGTCATGGCAAAAGAGGGCATGTGGTCTACGTCAGTAAAGGCGGAGCCTGCTTTTCAGTGAGACCTGTTCTCAGCTGGGTTTTCTGTTGAATTTTCATTTTGTTTCCATTAAAATGTCATCTGGCTAACAGTCCCAATAGATATAATTTATTTCACGTGCGTTATATTACCCTTTTGCTGAGAAAAAAGATCCTGATCTTGGCCACTACTTGCAAAAAAGTATTATTTTTTAAATTCCTTCTTTTCTGAATCACATGACTTTGATCTCAAAACAGAAAAAGTAATGGAAAAAATGTTTCTTTCTCCCTGCTGCATTTAGGATGTGGTGTTTTTCCCGAGAGTCCAAGAGAATGATTGTTATCATGCATCCTAACTGAGAAGCCTAACTTTTCCATTACATATAAACATTCCTTGTTGTAAAATGTAAAGTTATGGCTTTCATAAAATCATATTTGGAAAAGATTTCACAAGTAAAACCATGTAAGTATGATTTTGGCTATTGTTATTTATAATTTAGGGTTTTCACTGGAATAAGTGATGTGATTATTTCAAGCCTCTGAGCTTCCCTCATCTTATTTATACATTTATCTCATTCATATTCCTTACTTTCCTATTGGCTAAAACAGCTATAGCCAATCAGATGATACTGAAGTTACATAAGGCTCTATTTGAAGACTATATAAATCCTTTTTGCACTGTAGCAAAGGGGAGAATTCTATCAAGATGCAGGTCCACTGAACAAGGTTCATTCATGAATGAAGAGATTTGTTTCAAGACACACAGAAAACTGAATCAGTGCTGTTATATTTACTAGCCAATCCTTCCCAGCTGTCAACCTGAGTTGCCAGTAGCAGCTACTGAAAGTAGCTTTTGTGCACTATGAAGAATTTTTCATTTCCTATGCAAGATAATGCATATCAGACTGAAAGTCCTTTTCCTCGCCGATTCCTGAGCATGACAAATAAGTCAGATCCAGTTGGAAGACCAGAAAGAGATGAGCAATTAGCTCAGGTAGAGATTGCAGTGTTGGGAGTAATATTTATAACAGCATCTGTGGGCAATTTTATTCTCATTTTGGTACTGTGGAGAAGAAGAAAGAAGTTGTCTAGGATGTATGTTTTCATGCTTCACCTGAGCATAGCAGATTTAGTGGTAGCATTTTTTCAAGTCCTTCCCCAATTAATATGGGATATCACAGATGTTTTCATAGGGCCAGATGTCTTGTGCAGAACTATCAAATATTTGCAGCTTGTGGGCATGTTTGCTTCCACTTACATGATAGTGGTCATGACAGTGGACAGATACCAAGCAGTATGCTATCCTATGGTCACTTTCCAAAAGAAAAGAGCTCTTTGGAATGCTCCCATTTGCACCAGCTGGTCTGTATCACTGCTCTTTAGCCTTCCACAGGTATTTATCTTTTCTAAGACTGAAATATCTCCAGGCATCTTTGAATGTTGGGGCGAATTCATCCAACCCTGGGGCTCAAGGGCATATGTGAGTTGGATTTTTGTGGCTATTTTCTTCATTCCCACAGCTATCCTTATCGTATGTCAGGTTAAAATCTGCAAAATAATCTATAAGAATATACATGTTAAAAAACAGAATGAGTTTGAAATAAATCAGAAGCAAACTCTGCCATCTCGAACCAGCAGTATTAACTGTATTTCAAAGGCTATGATCAAGACTGTAAAAATGACAGTGGTGACAGTGGTTGCATATGTTCTGTGTTGGGCACCTTTCTTCATTGCACAGTTGTGGTCAGTGTGGTTCCCAAGTGGTGTTACTGAAGGTAAGAGATCCCTTTACCTCCTAAATAACTTCAAAGCAGACTATCACATTGCCACATTTCTTTCTTCTTTTTTTTCATAGAAATTTTATCTAGATATAGAATTTATGGACAGTCATTTGATTGTGACTAAAATTGATATAATTGTATTTTGCGAACGGTATGATGTATACTGGCTGAAGGTTTTTTACAATGCATTTTTTTTTTATGGTTTTGTATATGTGTATGTGTGTACATAAGCATGCTTTTGATCCTTTTTTCTCTGCAGGTTAGAATTAGTAACCAAGATGAACTAGTATTGATTAGTAAATAGAATAGTAAAAAGGGTTATTACTTTCATCTGCACAAGGAAAGGATCAAGTTATACATTCAGAAATATTTTGTATATTAAAGAAATTGAATCTATCTTTTAAATATAACTAGTGTTCAAATAAAGGAGTAGATTTCTAGTTTAGTATTTATAACAGTGATACTATCTGGAAAAATGTATTCTGAATGTTGAAATATTAGCTATGAACTATGGAATGATTAAAAATTTTGTAACCATGAATATGTATAATACCAATACCAAAATGTCAAAGGATAAAATGCTGAGAGCCACAATAATCTCACTGATGTTATACTGCAACTCCCTTGTGAAAAGCAGACCATTATATGACTTAGAAATTCAGCTCTCTAGAGATCAAAGATATACATTAAACAAAATTAGACAATAACATTGGCTGCTGAAAAGATTTCATGATGGTCTTTATTAAAAAAAATCTTGTGCCTCTCCAACTTATAGCATTTTCATAGACCAGGTTAATAAGGAACTATGTTAACATTTGAAATGAGATATATCAAGGCAAAGAAGTTACACACACATTAAAATACTTCTAATGTATCTGTCACATGTACAGGGATACATATATAGTGTTACATATACAGTGCCAATCCACTGTATTCCATAGACAACTAAAGAAGTGCAATACCTTTTCTAAAATCTAAGTAAACCGAAACCTTCTAATGCTATTCTAGCCTTTTTATTATAACAGGATGAAATGATCACACAACATTACACATATATTAATGTAAAGAATAGATATATCATGAAACATAAATTACTTTTTCTAATGCCTTTCTTCACTGTTCTCTCTTCCTTATGATTTTTTTTTAGGTCCGGTATTTACCATTATCATGCTCCTTGGGAATTTAAATAGCTGTGCCAATCCATGGATTTACATGTATTTTTGTGGCCACCTTCCATATTGTGCAAATAAGCAGCTGGAAAACATCTCAGCTCAAGAAGAATCTGTGATCACAGGAATCATTAATCTGGGAGACAGGGAGCCTGAAGAAAACATTACTTCTGCATAAATAGCCACTGCTTTTTGTCTTTGTGGTACATTTACTGCATTCAAATCTTATGTCAAAATCTTATCACTGTACTTTGTCTTCTGGGTAATAGAATAAGCTGAAAAATTGTAAATGTCCTTCACTGTACAGATATATTTTCTTAAATGCTGTAGCATACTTATCTCTACAAAAAGTTCCAGTTTTGTGGAAGTCAGACTGAACAATTATATTGAAGTGAATCTACATAACTGTCAATAATATGTAGACGTCTTTATATGATTCATTTATTTTTCTCATATGAATTGCTTTCCATTCTCTAGCTCTAGGCTGCTAGCTAGTACATTTTTACAATCATGATATCATTTGAAAGAAATCATATAATTAGGTTTGAAGATGAGGGACTTAAAATGAAGCATGACTAATTTAGAATTCTAATGACATTAGGGAAATATCTGACAAATCTTGTGAAGAAAAGAAAATCAGTGAAATCCTTTGCCAGCTGTGACTTATACCAAATCTAATTAAACACTTCGCAACACATAGAGATTCTGAGCAGTTTCATATTATGCTTTCTCAGTGCAATGCTCTTGCCACATTGGACACTTATTCATATCATCTTAGGTCACAAGAGCTTACTATGGTCATGTTCCAGTATAAAAAGAATTGTTATACCTATTTCTATAGATGGGATCCATTCACGAGGATCACAAACACATGTTTAATACAACTGTACTCTGGCCATATTGCATAAATTACACGATACGTGAATTTTAGCCACATGGAAATGTTTCATCATTTTTGGGCAGAATGCTTTCATACTTGTATGGCCATTTAGCACCCATCTGCTGTTACTGAAAATATACCCTGGATGAGGAGCTTGATAAAGCATTCCTAAACCATTTAGCACTCTGTGGGTCCTGCAGTTTAAGCTTCTTGTACTTGCATGATTAGAATTAAGACTGCAGTATCTTTGCCTGTAACTGCTGATTGCTTGCTGCTATACTTACACTAATAGGTATTCTTTCTCCTTTAGCTGTTACCAGTCTATTCAAAAGAACATAGAATGACTTATTAGTGGATCTGTCACAGAACAAGATGGAAGTGCACTGGCAGAGACCCTTTGGGGATGAATATTTGCACATCATTGGTCTGGATTAGGTTGAGCCCTAGTCAATATTACCAATTCTTTATTTTTATTAACGTTGGCTTTCTCAAATTCTTTAAAAAGGTTGAAAAAGTAGACTTTACTTTTGCTTTTCTACTATAATAGGATGTAGTGGGAGAAATATTATTATAATATACACACATCTTAAAAGCTACTAGGTATTTTAAGAACCAAAAGTACTAGTATTACATTTTGCCTGAATCCTGAGAAGTGCTCATTTACACTGAGTGGGTTTTTATTTTGTGTTAATATTAGCTAGTGTGATTACATTTCCCATTATTGACTAGTCCCCAGTAACTATAATGACTTATTGCTTACCATTAGCAGAGCTTATATTTTGGGAACGCTGATCCAGGATTAATCATCTCTGATGAAGGGATGTCTTCTGTCTGGGGAAAAATAGCTTGCACCATGGACAACTGTGGAGAATGAGACTGGGGAACTGAAGAGAGTAGCTAGTGTCAGAATTCATGACATTACAGGCTAGTTACAAATAAACAGATGGATACAACAACAGCTAGCTGATATGAAAAGTGTTTAATAGATCCAAATTCCTGCCCATATTTAGTTTGAAACTCAAATTCCGTTATTAAACCAAAATATGACAGTTTTTGCATTAGTATTTAGGAATTAAAATGATTAGGTATGATTGATTTCTAGGCTAGTATCAGGTAGCATTGAATTCCATGATTGAGCAGATTTTGTCCCACATATTTAAGATAGTTATTCATTTACTCATGCCTGTGAAAACAAATTTGGTGTTTTGAGGTCTAGCCTAGTATTCTTTTTTTATTCCTGAATTCATCAATTTTAATGTAAACAATATTACGTACACCTCGCAAGATAGCTTAGAAGTGAATTACTTGCCAACTAGTGAAGGGACGGTGTTTTTCTGTGTCCCTCAGTGAGTTAATAGATACTTAGCTTGAAATGATTTAATGCTTAGTGGCTCCAGATTTTGACTTATCCAAGAGAAAAATCTGCACTTCATCACAGAGAAGTACAAGCTTTCTGGCAAGCAAAGTCATAACATGGACACACTCATATTGATGCATTCAGTCCATATTCTAGTTTGCTGAAGGTGATTCATGATCTTGATCTTCAGATGAGAAAATTGATGTAGCCTCAGCTTCTGAGCTGGCATGTGTTCAGCAACAACAATAAAGAAAATGAACTATCTGTTCATAAAAAGTATGCTAGCAAACAAAAGCACAAGTATCCTGTTTTTCTTTTAAATAATGGCGTGACTGCAGTTGTGATGCATTTGCTGCAGAAGAGGACATGGAAAGCTCCATTGTGGTATTTTGGCTCTTATTTTTTCTATTTGCATAGACAGTAGTTTAATTGAATAATTTCATGCAAAAAAAACCTATCGCATTTACTCAAATAGAAGATGACTCCAATTATAAGATGCCCCCCCTTAATAATTAGATTCTATACCTGGAAGATTATAACAGTTTTATATTTTTTTCATATATGGAATCTAATTATTGGAGGTTTGCCTTGAATTTATCCCTTTCCCATTGCTACAGCAGAGAAAATAAATCTGGGGAAGCCTTCATATATACTATTATATTATTTAATAAAAGTATGAAATATTTACTTAAATACATTGAGTGACTATAAAAAAATCACAATGATAGGATAGTGTTATTTTTCCCTTCTTTCTTTGAGTTTGTGTTTTTAGTATTTTATGCGTCTGCACTGTTGTTACTTAAATATTGAGTTATTGATATTGAGGACTGGAAAGTCAGAATTGAAACACCTCTGAGAAACACATTCCTGCTCTTGACACTGACTGAAGGTAACCTGAAATATCTGGGAGATTTAATGATGTCATTCTTAATACATAGGTTCGAAGATTTATCTAGATAAATCTAGATAAATTATTCTAGATGTTTCATACTGGGACTGGAATAAAATTGTGAAGCTGACTTCAGCTGGATATTCAGAGGCACAAACCCAAGGGTGGATCCAGAGGAAGTGCAGTGGTACAGGTGTCCTTTTGGTCTGGAGCATATCACAGGAGCCTCTGGGGACTTCTTTAAAGTCCATTAAAACAGGTGAGAATCCCCCCTGCCTTTCCCTCAGTGTTCAGAGGCACATCCCCTCTTCTCCCCTTCTCCTACATCCCCTGCCTGCTGCTGCTTTCCCCTCTGTCCTAGGAGTGGGGGAAGCTTCAGAGCCACTCCCGCTCTTTCCAGCTGGGCTGTGTGGGGATTGGGCTCAGCTAGGGCATTGACAGTGGCAGCAGTAGACTGAGCAGTGTTGGGGAACCCACCCTCTGCCCATTGCTGCTGCTACTGTTGCTGCTCCAGCTGAACCCAGGCCCTGTGAGGCCTGGCTGGAGTGGACAAGAAACTTTCTCCACCCCCAAGCAGGGAAAACAGCAACAGGGGGAGGAGATGGGTGAGAATGTGCTTCTGAGCACAGAGGGGAAGGGAGAGGGGAATTCTCACCTGCCTTGGGAGCTTTAAAACATCCCTGGACACCCCTGCAGCATTGTCTGCCCACACCAGTAGGAGGAGGAGGAGGCTAGGAGAGGGGGAATGTAGCCACCTCCCCAGTCTCCTTTGCCAAATCCTGAATCTGCCCCTGCAGGGAACCTGGGGGGCATCCTGCTGTTGCTGCCCTCTGCTGAGCCCAGCTCTGGAGTTCTCCCCTCTGCCCATACCAGCCAGGGACAGCAGCAGCAGTGGGCAGGGGAAGGGATCAATGGAAGGGGAAGATATGTATTGCTGAGCCTGGTGGGGAAGGAAGGGGATACTAAGAACGGGGCAATATGATTCTTACTTGTTTTGAGGACTTGCAGAAAAGTTCCTGCTGCTGCTCCCACAGCATGGTCCAAAGGGGTGGTATATTCATGCCACTGCACCCCTTGTGGATTTGCGTGTGTGCATGTGTGTGGGCGTGCTTGCGTGCATGTGTATCTTTTAAGAGCAAAATACATGGTTTGGGTAAATGATGTTTGGTGCCCCTTGTAGCTGAAAATCCAGCACCAAAACACAGTGCAAAAAAATTGCTATCCACTCATGACGCCCGAATATCATTCCCACTGACATCACCCATGTTTAAAGTTGCCTCTTGCAAATGTAAATAGTTATAACACTTGCTGTATCACCTGAACATGCATATCTTTTACATGCTTTATTGTCTTTAAGGACTCTACTCTTCCTCCAGAGAATTTCTGCTTGGACTGTTTTAAACCATTGTTTTCAAATACTTAAATGCATAACAAATGCACAAATCAGATAAACAGTAAAGAATCAGAACAATTGTTACAGGCCAAAAGCATAATAGTGTTTTCATTTGCTTTGCCAGTTTTCATGTTTTCTGTGTAAGTGACTGGCATATTCACAGGTACTCTTCATAATAAACAAATACACTAAGGAAACACAGGCTGTGTAGAAAACAATCAGCTACCAAGCAATGTCTCTCAAGGGTTTATGCTACAGCAGAACATGCTGCAACAGACAGCCAAAAATTATGAGTTTGAGGATCATTGAACAAAGTTAATTTCCCCCTAACTGTATTACACAATTACAGAAAGACTTGTGTTGAAGGACTTCTTCTAGCCAGCTGTGAACATGTGTAGACTGTTTAATAGCCATCCAATTCTTCCCAGTCTGGGAACAGCTCAGATCCAAAACCTTTAAAGGGCTTTATTTTTGTTTGTTGTTTGATTGTTTTAGGTGTTACTGTTACTAAGGGTCAGAATAAGTTTTGTGAATTCCCCCTAAAATTAAATGCGTATACTGCTAATGGGCAGCAAGAGGGAAGGGTGCTACAAAGTTGGTTTTCTGCCATGTTTTTGGAACTTCCACTTCAGTCCTGGAACCAGAGACAGGACAGTTCAGGTCTCAATACAAAAAAGCCTCAGGTCTGCTTTAAAAGTTGCACCCAGCTGCAGCCTTCACCAAGGGGATTGCAGTAGTATAGCAGCACTCTAGGCACGTGACCTCTAAGATCCTTGTTACATGGTAAATTTAGGTGTCTTCTGGAGCTCTTAACCTCTGAACTGGCTGCCTGTTGACACCTTTTAAGTGGCTTAAAACACTCATCATTTGGCTTAAAGTTATGCCACTCCAGGGTAGGGTTATCTCCAATCTGCCTCAATCTGTTCATGTTCCATTACTGTGTGGCCACAGTTCCAACAGCTATTCCACTCAAGTTCTGTCCTCCAGTATCCCAGAATGCAGTGCTTCTCCTGATTCAAGGTGAGTCGGCACAACATGGCTGGGCACAGAATCTTGCCCCTCAGGCAGAGAGATCATTGCAGCTCCAGAGCACCCAGCAGGCATGCCTCCCACTGCTGCCCAGACTGGCTCTGCTCCCACTGGCAGTGACATGGGGGCAGGCACAACTTGAGCTCCAGAGAAAAAGGATCAGGCCCCCCAGAGCTTAAAGTGAGCCAGCTCCAGGGCTGCAGCCCTGTGGTCTCACTACAACTGACGCAGCAGTTCTGTGCTGAGAGCAGGGCTGCCAGGGCTTAAGCCCAACAGCCCCACTCTCAGTGCAGAGCCACTGGTTTTAATGAGATCACAAAGCCCCATGGAAGTTGCTTCACTCTGGTTTCACTGCAATGGACATGGTGCTGGGCCCACTCTCCGCCTTGGCAGGAGCAGCAACCTGGTTCTGCTCTTAGTCCTGCCCCTGCTTATCCAACTTCTAGTGACAAGTCACAGCTGTGGAGGTGAAGGACAATCAGAGTAGGTTTTTTACCTTACCATGCAACTGCTCCACTAAGCTGATTAACACCTGTTTGGCTTACAGCGTACAATCTACCAGGGCCATAAAGTGGAGGTCAGGAGGAAGGAATAATGCACTGTCAGCTGTTACACTAGGGTGAGTCTCATACAGTGGGTTAAGTGGGCTTTCCAACTGCTTTGTAGCATGGAAATATGGTGATTTTAAATGAAGAGGCAGAAAGTGTTCCATTATTCCCTATTATCCTGTAGTTATTCACATAATGGAAGTACCTAAGGCCCCTTTAAGCACCAGTGTGTTAGGTGTTGTATAAAGACCTATCTAGACATGGGGAGTCCTATAAAGTGCTTGCAGTCTTATTTAAGACAAAACACAACCCTCAGCCAAGTGGCATAAGATATGGGGGCCTTGTAAGTCAATTTTCAGAAGAAACTACAGAAATAACATAAAGCTTCTTAGTGTAGCTTTTTATTTACTGTTTATACAGCAGTCCTTGAATACAAATGACCATAGGGTATTAAAGATGCTCTCAGGATCTTTTGCTTTTCAGGCATCTCAGCAGAAACACCAATGCCTGGTCCCATGGGACAACGTGCCCCAAGAATTCACTGTATTTCTAGGGATTAAGTCAGAGAGTACTCATTACATTTCCAACAGCTCCACCTCCCACCCCATGTAAAAATTAGTACCACAAGACTAATATTGTAACATTTCTTCAAAGGCTGACCAGGATCTCTATCAGCTGTGAAAAATATTAGGCTTAACATCATGTGATGACTTTCTCCCTCCCCTTCAATAATAATAAAGAACCAAGAGGAAGGAGTAGTGATGGAGGATGAGGCAAATCATAATCATATAATCACAGGGTTGGAAGGGACCTCAAGGGTCATTTCTTAAACCTTTGCACAGATACAAGATTCACCATTACTAAATCATCTCAGTCAGATCCTTTTTGTGACTCTCCAATGAAGGAAACTCCTCAGCTTCTGGCAAGGCCCATGGCTGACAGCCCAGAGGTTGCAAGTTTGAGGCCATAGCAGCAGTGATCATGGCCCAGTTTGTCAGAGTCTGGCAAATCTATAGAGTCTGCTACATACCTTGTCACAAGGACATGAGAAAGGCAGCTTTGTTCACTATACTATTGCTTTCACAGTGAGATTTTTTTCTGAGATTTATTCTAACTTTGTTTTGCTGCAATTTAAAACCATTGCCTTGTGTCCTGACTCTACAGCACTGAAAAACAATGTTTTCCCCCCCATTTTTTAGATATTTGGAAACTATCACATCCCTTGTTAATCTTATTTTCTCTAGATTCTGACAATCTTTCCAACCTTTTATCATTTTTGTCTGTCATTTCTGGAGCCTCCTCATTCTTTTTATAATGTGATGGTCAAAATTGAACACAGTAGTCCAGCTGAGGCCTAACTAGCTCTGAGTGGAGTGGAAAGGGTCTCATATTCTGAATCACATAGATTATGTGCACTGTCTGATGGCTTTGAATCATTTAAATGTTTTAACATGATATTTAAACAAATTTTTAAAGCACCATTTCCCCCAAATTAACCATTTCTATATTTTAGATCTCCAAACAGCTTTAACATAATTTATTTTTATTTTCCTTCTATTAGTCATGCTAATAGGTATTTAGCAGTGTCTGTCAGATTCCCTTTAATTACACATTAGTCACACAGCTATCATTAATGATGTGGCTGTACATATTGCAGCAGTTAATTCACAGAACAATTAAGTTTACACAATTTACAACTCGGCAAAAAAAAAAATTCCAGCAAACCCCACCCCTCCCAACAAGACAAACCAATGAGTAAAGCAATACATTTCTACACTGATTTTTTTTTTTTTTGGCATTTTACAGTATTTGAATAACATAGCAAGGGTCAGAATTAGGGCAATTCAGAGTTGGCTTGTATAGTGTAACAAAATAGGTTGCAAGGGGAACTGATCAGCCCTTAAAATACTTTCATCACATGAACAGTAGAAAAGAAGAGCTTTTGTAAGCTGAAAACGATATCAGCACAAGATTAAGTGATTTACAAGATGGCTGTGGGTAAAATTAGATTAGAAATTAGAAAATTCCTATCAGAAGTAAAGTGCTTTAATCATCTTTCAAGCAAAGAAATTGATGCAAAGAACCTGAATCCAGCAATGTAGGGATGTGACCAGATGCCCAGGGCAAAGTGGAAGTGGTAACTTGCAGCTGCTACCATGATCCCCAAGCACAAACATATGGGTTTCAGCAGCAATGCATTTTTTCCACACTCCCCACCCTTACCCCTTCCGGAATTAGCACCTGGGGGTTGCTCCTACCACTCCCTGCAGTTACACCACTGTCTGAATCATGTTAAAACTGAGATAGACAATTTATGGAAGGGATGGTCAGCTAGGAGGCAGCATTCTGACTCTACAACCACTGTGTGTAATGTAAAGTCCAGTTCCCCAGCTGGACTGTAGATGTAGCTCTCTTATATTGTGAAATATGTCAGGTAAACACCTGTTCTAGGTCTTTTCCTGTTTGCCAGCTGGGGCCAAGAAGGGATGATTTTTCTCTACATGAATGCCATTGACTTCTGATTTCCCCCTCCACATCCTTCCTCTGCAGTTTTGGGATGGTGACCAGAACTAAGGCTCAGGATTTTGGAAAGGGGTGCCTTGATGTTTCTACTACCACACAGAAAACCTAGAGGTTCCTGGCCAGAGGGTATTTCTTTTCTGTAAAGGGTCCTTCTGAATACCAATTTGGCATCAGAAAGAAATTTTTTTCTCCTAGGAGAGTTGGTATGGACTGTGGGCTTTTTATACCTAGTCCTGTAAAATGGGCCTGGTCCTTCTAGAATCTTGTAAGTACATATCAAGCAGCTACTTCCCTGCTGTTGTACTGGCAGAGCACTGGCAGTGCCCTCATCTTCCCTTTTACCTATGGCATGTTTTAGGGCATGTAGCAGAACTAGCCCCTGAGGGCAACCATGGCACCCCACTAGGCTAGGGACAGACATTAAAAAAATCCTGATTCCATCTTTGCAGGTTAGTTTAACCTGAAAAGCTTGAACTGATTTGGAGGTGGATAGACATTCCCTTTTCATTTCAGATATGCAGGCACATGCCTGCAGTGGATCAGGTTAGAAGCCGGGGGGCGCTAGAGCAGCCTGCCCTTCTCTTCCACACTGCTGAGCTGAGGGGGGCCATGGCTAGGCCCGAGCAGGATGCTCTGGTTAGTGAGGGGTATAAACCACGACTTTGGCTTGCACCATTCCAGGCTTTACCCAGCTTGCTGCTCAAGGGGCTGGAGTGTTCCCAGACCCCAGCCCTCGGCTGAGGCAAAGGGGGTGTGTGCAGTGCATATATCTGCTGGTGATACCGAGCTTTTCAATCTCCCTCTCCCTGTCTGGAAACCTGACAGGGCTGCAAACCACATTGTTTATCAACCTATCAGCAAAACAAAAGACTTTCTCATTAGTTTAAGCTCTTCTTATACAGCTTTTTCCAAGGAGGGACATTCCTAGCTGACCTGTTGATTAGTTCCAAAAAGCCCAAAGTGGACACTATCCTGTCTGCTTTGTCCTATCTGCCTGTCCCAGTGAATTGGAGATACACAGACACCTCTCAGCATTAGCTAGCATACCACATGCCTAGGATCTGTGGGGCTGGGGTCCGTGCTGGGAGATGGGAGGGAGGGACGAAGGAAGTGGAGAATTTCTGCTTGAGCAGCAAGCAGCAAGGGAAGCTAGGAAGATCTTTCTAGGCCTGCAATTTCCTCCAGAGCTCTGGGTAGGGAGGAGAGGGGTGGAGCCAGCCTGTACTTTGGAGCAGAAAGAACAGGCTGGCTCCATCTAGCCCAGCCCAGCCCAGGGCTGCAAAGGATCTGGGATGCTGGGGGACTCTGGTTTAAGTTAAACCAGGAAGGGGTCTGGGACAGACATTGCATAAACCGCTTTGACCCAAATCAGTTAAATCTGGTACTATTAGTCTGGAGTGGAGATCTAAAGAATTTTAGACTCTTATTTAATTTGGCAATAAGAGACATCTTGACAAAAAAAGACAATCAAAATTTGAAAAAGTCTTCAAAGGCCTAACTTGCAGCTGGGCCTCATGACTTTAGCTTGTGTGGTATTATCTGTCTTCAAATGTAGTACTGGAAAAATCCCACTCCTAGTGTGAGATGTAGAAGAGAAATACCATCTCTTGGGTCTATTAACAAAGAAACAGCCTTCCTGCATGTTGCATACATACAATCATAGGAACTAAAAATATATACCCTGGGCATGTCTACATGAGATGTTTACTGTGGAGCAGACTAATTAGCTGTGCAGTAAATGCCTCACATCTACATGTGCAGCCCTATTAGTCTGCAGGAAACTAATAAACTCAGTAGCAGGATAGTACTTGTAAATATAACTACTATCCTGCTGCACACATGAAGACACTGACATAGCCAGCTGGGGCATGAAGGTGCTTCAGTGTGAGGGCTGTTTGCCAGCTAGCCTAACAATGGAGGACCTTCTTGCTTAGCCAGCCCCTCCACAGCATGTTCAGCCAGGGGGAGCAGACTGACCCCACTGGCTTCAGGGCCCCCTGTCAGCTGTGGCTGCTCCAACCCAGCTCAGTGTGTTGCGGTCCTGGAAGCACATACAAATGGCATGTCTGGGAGCAATAAATGCTGGCACAATAAGCTCTATGCTGGCACAATAAGCTCTAGAGTTTATCTATCTGCAGTAATTGCATGTGTAGATGCACCCCCAGGTTACATAACCCAGAAAAATCTGGAAATTTATTCCTGCCACATATGTACCAAAACATTGCTCCTTCAATGGACAGCTTTTGTTCAGTAGAAGAAGAATTTATGGAAATTGCAGTCTGTTTCATTTCAAAAGCATAATATGAAATGAGCCAATGCTGACGTACACATAAGGAAGAAACTAGCATGTATAAGGGGAAGCAGTAGAAGTAGAGAGAACTGTATTTGCATTTTGATGAACACTGAGCTAACAAAAAAGAAACTTGCTTTGTGACACAGTGTCTCAGACCTCTGTATTTATGGGGTATATTACCTCCTACATCTCTACTTTTATTTTAAATGAGAAATGAAAATTACAATTTACTTATTTTCTGGGAACATTTAACTGACTGGCAAAATGCTCTGCCACCCAGGAACCAATGAACTATGCTGAATTTATTATTTTCTGGGAATGAAAGTCATTTGCTTTTCAGCTCGTTACACACATTAATGAAATTACTCACATGATGCCCCTGAGAGCTACGGAAATATTTTTGCATGGGAAGCCTATGGAAGGAAAGGGAAGAAAATATAAATCTGAGCCCTGAGCCAGTTCCTTAACCCAGTGGGCATGTCTACATATGCATTAATTCACTGTAATTACAGCACATTAAGTTTAGTACCTGTACTAACAAGTACTAAAGTGCTGTAAATGGCGCAACTGAGCAGTGGCGCAGGTGCACGTCTTTATGTGATGCTAATGCACTGTAAACTGATTCTACTGTGCAGTAGCACAGCTTATGCCATGCCACACTAATGCACAATAGAATTTGGTCTACTGCACTTCTAGCATCTCGTGTAGATACACCCTCCATCACCCTTGTTTTCTTTCTCCTGTAATCTGATGGACCTCACATATCTCATGCTTCTGAAGAGCTGAAACTTTAGCATGGGTCCCCAACCTACTGCCAACAAGAAAGGAAACTGCATTTTTACACAATTTCTGATACAATTCACTGACAACATAATCCACCCTTTACCTCAGCTTGTTTGATGTTAAGCATAATATGCATGAAGACTTTAAAAATAAACCTATGGAATGGTTCTATGGAGACCGAGGTCCAATCGCTGCCTAGAGAAAATGAAGCCTAAATTGATGAAAGGTGATGAAAGGTAGACACTGGGTCAGAGTCCCCTTCTATATTTTAATAGTTGTACTTCCCTGTGTATGCAAGTGCACATAGATTTCATAGATTTCATAGACATTAGGGCGGGAAGGGACCTCGGGAGATCATTGAGTCCAGCCCCCTGCCCAAAGGGCAGAAGTCAGCTGGGGTCATAGGATCCCAGCAAGATAAGCATCCAATTTACTCTTGAAGGTGTTCAATGTAGGTGCTTGAACCACCTCTGCTGGCAGAATGTTCCAGACCTTGGAAATTCTTCCTTATGTCCAGCCTGAAACGGTCTTGCAGGAGTTTGTGACCGTTCGACCTCATCATCCCTTGGGGCACTCTGGTGAACAAACGTTCCCCCAGATCCTGGTGGTCACCCTTGATAAATTTATAGGTGGCCATCAGATCACCCCTGAGCCTACGCTTTTCCAGGCTAAAGAGTCCCATGGCTCTCAGCCTGTCATCGTAAGATCTGTTTTCCTGACCTCTGATCATGCGCGTGGCTCTCCTCTGGACTCTCTCAAGCTTCTCCACATCCTTTTTGAATTGTGGAGCGCAAAACTGGACGCAGTACTCCAGCTGCAGCCTCACCAAGGCCGAGTACAAGGGGAGAATGACGTCCCGGGATTTGCTCGAGAAGCATCTATGGATGCAAGCCAGCGTTTTGGTCGCTTTACTAGCCGCAGCATCGCATTGCAGGCTCATGTTCATCTTGTGGTCAATAATGACCCCCAAGTCTCTTTCTTCTGTAGTGCTAAACAAAGTAGCACTGCCGAGCCTATAAGGGTGCTGCAGGTTTTTCCTCCCAAGGTGGAGAACCTTGCATTTTTCGGTGTTAAACACCATCAGGTTCTCGTTCGCCCATTTGCTGAGCTTGTCCAGGTCAGCCTGGATCATCCGCCTATCTTCTGGCGTGGATGCTTTGCCCCAAAGTTTGGTGTCATCGGCAAACTTGGCCAGTCCACTCCTGACTCCAATGTCCACATCATTAATGAAGATGTTGAACAGTATGGGTCCCAGGACAGAGCCTTGAGGGACCCCACTGGTCATAGGGCACCACGATGGGTGACTGCCATCAATTACAACCCTCTGGGTCTGACCACAGAGCCAGTTTCCCAGCCAGTGGATCGTGGTGGAGCCAAGGCCACAACTGGCCAGTTTGGCCATGAGGTGATCATGGGATACCAGATCAAAAGCTTTTTTGAAGTCAAGATATATGACATCAATCTCTTCTCCCTTGTCCAGGTGATAGGTCACCTGGTCATAGAAGGAAATGAGATTGGTCAAACAAGACCTACCCACAACAAACCCATGCTGGCTATCCCTTAGAATGTTAGCCTGGGCCAGTCCCTCCAGGATGGCCTCTTTAATAAACTTTTCTAGGATCTTCCCCAGGATAGAAGTCAGGCTAATGGGCCTGCAGTTAGCCGGATCCACTCTCCTCCCTTTTTTGAAGATCGGCACCACATTGGCCTTCTTCCAGTCTTCAGGCACTTCACCAGAGCGCCAGGAGTTTTCAAAGATCCGTGCCAGGGGCTGGGCTATGACGCTCGCCAGCTCCTTGAGTACCCTGGGGTGCAGATTGTCAGGGCCGGCTGACTTGAAGGTATCCAGCTTCTCAAGGTGTTCCTTCACGAGGTCAGCATTTATGGAGGGTAGGGGATCCCCATCACCCAGATCTCCCTGTCCCATAGCAGGCATGGGCATCCCATGTGACTGATGAAAGACTGACGCAAAGTACCTATTTAATAGGTTGGCTTTTTCCTGGGTGTCAGTTGTCAGTTGCCCCATCTGGTTTAGCAGGGGTCCAACATTGCCCTTGCTTTTCCTCCAGCTCCCCACATACCTGAAAAAGGACTTTTTGTTGTTCTTGATGCCTGAAGCTAGTTGGAGTTCAGTTGCAGCCTTGGCTTTCCTGGTTTGCTCCCTGCAGGACCAGACCAGCGCGGAGTAATCCTCCTTGGAGGTGAATCCTGTCCTCCATCCTCTGTAGGCTTTCCTTTTTAGCCACAGGAGGTCCGCTAGGTTCCTGGAGAGCCAGGAGGGCTGCTGTGCCTTCTTGCTGCCTTTCCTCTGTGTTGGAATAGATTTAGCTTGTGCATTGAGGATCGCTTCCTTGGGAAGCAACCAGTGTTCTTGAACTCCCATCTCCCTGGGGTCATGGTCTCTGAGGGCCTGACCGACAAGCCTCTTGAGCTTGTCAAAGTTGGCTTTTCTGAAGTCAAGGACTTCTGTGTTGCTGACTGACTTGCCAGCTTTACGGCGGATGGTGAAGGTGATCAGCTCGTGGTCGCTGTCACCCAGCTTCCCATCGATCACTAGGTTGCCGATTAGGTCGTTCCCCTTAGCCAGTACCAGGTCAAGCAGCGCTTTGCTTCTCGTTGGCCCACAGACTTCTTGAGTCAGGTAGAGGTCATCCATGCATGAGAGAAAGCTTTGCGACCGCTCGGATTTAGCTGAGTGATCTTCCCACGAGATGTCTGGGTAATTGAAGTCACCCATGACAACCAAGGTCCTGGAGCAAGCGGCCTCAGTCAGTTCCCGGGCGAACTCCTGGTCAACTTTGAGTGGGAGGTCTGTAGTAGACTCCCACCGTTGTGTCCCCTGTGCCATATTCCCCACGAATTTTTACCCAGAGGGTCTCTAGCTGTCCATGCTGCTCACCAACTTCAGCTTTCAGGAACATGTAGCTTTCCTTCACATAGAGAGCTACACCCCCGCCCCTTTTGTCAACACGATCCCTCCTGTACAGGGTATAGCCCTCTATACCTGTGGTCCAGTCATGGGTGGAGTCCCACCAGGTCTCCGTTATCCCAATGACGTCATATTTATTTGCACTGAGCAGGAGGACGAGCTCGTCCTGCTTGTTGCCCAGGATCCTGGCATTAGTGTACAGGCAGGCAAGTGTGCCCTTGGGGGCTCTTGCCTTGCCCACAGATTGTGCCAGGGCTGGGGCAGGGGTGGGCTCCCTTAAATGCTTTGGTCCACTGGCTTTGCAAGGGTCGCTCAGCGGGCCAGCAGTGGCAGTAGTCCCCCCACCCCCCAGCAGGCTTAGTTTAAAGCCCAATGGAGCAGGTCAGCCAGCCTGGCTGAGAAGAGCCTCCTCCCCAGGGGAGAGAGGTGGAGGCCATCTCTTCCCAGCAGCTCGCTGCCTCTCTTGCCAAAGAGCGGGCTGTGGTCATGGAAGCCAAATCCTTCCCGATGACACCAGCACCGCAGTCTTTGGTTGACTGCGTGGATCCTCCTCTCCCTCCTCAGCCCAGAGCCCGAGACTGGGAGGATGGACAAAAACACCACCTGAGCTCCCAGACCCCTAAGCCCCGCTCCCAACTCCCTGTAGCGCCTCATGACCTGGCTGGGGGTGCTCCGAGCCGTGTCATTGGTGCCCACGTGAATAAGGAGCATGGGGTAGTGGTCTGTGGGCCGGAGGAGCTGCGGGCTCCTCTCCGCAATGTCTCGGATGCGGGCCCCCGGGAAGCAGCAGACTTCCCGGGCTAAGGGGTCAGGGTGGCAGATTGCATACAAACATATGCATAGATGCATTACTTGGGTGAAGTTGAGAATGGTCTTAGTAAAAGGTAGGCTGGGTGGATAAATAAACAGGTCTCTGAAAAACTGGCTTTGCAACAGGTTCATTAAAACACTGGAGACAGAAATAAGTCATATAATAACAATAAACAGCAGCAATAAGCACATATATGACAGTACAATTCAGTAGTAGTACTCAGTAGTAATCATATAGTACTTGTATGCTTAAAGTAATGCATGTGTACCTTCCTGAACTGGCTCTATGCCAAGGGTTGAGAAAGTAACAAACATACGTAGATAAAGAAATACTTTAAGCACTGTTTGAAAGAAAGTAGAGAACTTAATTGTCTTGGGAAAAAACAGTGAGGGCACCTTGTCCAGATCAACCTAGCAAAGCAGTGACTATAACCTTTTAAATACCTCATTTTATATGTTTAATGTGATCTCTGTAGAAAAGCTTGGCATGGAATATTCAGTGAAATTGTCCACAAAGAAATAATGTCAGATCTCTCCTAAAGAGTTCTAAACTACTTTATGAACTACTAGGATTTTTAAGAATCCAGAATATATTTACCTTTTCATCTTTGAGAGGTGGTTAGCTGTGTGCGTCTGAAATCAGGTGGGGTCATATCCTGAAGAAGGCAGGGCAGGGTGATTCCTTAGGCATTACAGCACTTTGAAAGACATACACTTTCATAAAGCAACAGCATAGTTTTCAGACACTGTCATGCCATCTGACAAAGCAGCCAGTTGCATATGAAAGCATATGCCTCTCAACAATTTAGTTTTTAAGGTACCCCCTACCCTGCTTTCTGCCTCATTTAATCTTAATAGGTTTTCCCCTTCCTAATACTAATATTCTAACAAGTTAAACAACAGCAAACTAATTAACTTTTAAATAATAAAAATGCCAATATGTCATCTGTATTTTCATTCCAGCTAACATGCCATAGCTGCCTTATTTAATACTAATTAAATGAATAACAGTTCCTCAGGCCAAAGAGAATCCATTTAAGGGGTTGACTGATCTTTGAAAAATCTGAATGAGCAAGGAGCATAGCTTTATTTCTGGCTTGTTCATGGGTAATATGTCCAACACCCATCTGGAAGAATAAAGAAACCATAAATGAGAGGATGGTTTAGGAATGAGAAACTGAGGAGCAACAGCAACTTAGGATCTGGCTTCGGCTGGGCAGTTTGGGAGCTGTGGTCACATCTACATTAGACGTTTACTGTGGAGCTGCCTAATTAGCTCTGCAGTAAATGTCTTAGCATCTACACATGTGCCCCTATTAAACCACAGTCAACTAATAAACTCTGCTGCAGGTTCGTACTTGTACGTACAAGTACTATCCTGCAGCAAAGTTGTTTAGTGAGCAACTATGCAAGTGTAGATGCTGACGCAGCTGGCTGTGCCATGAGGGTGCTTCAGTGCAAGGGCTGCCTGCTGGTTAGCCCTACACTAGAGCATCCTTGTGCCCCAGCCAGCCTCTCTGCAGAACACTGAAATAGGGGGAGCAGCCCTGGGCTGGCAGGATTACCTCTCCCCCCGTCTCCCTTGAACCAGTGGGAGTATCCCCAGACTGGCAGGCTGACCTCTTGTAAGGGACCAGCAGTAGCTGCAACATACTACAGATGCTCAGGCATCTGCTGCAAATAGGACCCATATGAAAAGCTTTATATTAAATAAACAAAGAACTGAACTCAGGGTGTGAGATCAATAGGCCAATGCATGATGAGAGGGTTAGGCTAAAATAAGCATTTCTGAAGCCAGGAGTGCACCATCTTCATACTCCATCCTGGATTGCTCCTCACAGACTTTCAGCTATTCTTTTAAATTTTATTTTATTTTTTGTTGCTTTAAACAAATTAAGCACTTTTAATTTATAGCAGCCCTTGTAAGGAAACCTTGTGCTGTTTCATAAGAATCTGTTAGCTTTTATGGGAATTTCCTCAGTGGGAGTGCTCACATTAAGGCAAATTTAAAAAAAAAAGTTAAACTCACTAAATACAGCTTCCTGGTAAATTAAGAGTCACATGTAATTGATAGGTATGATCAAGATGAAGAATAAGAATTGGACACAAACTGGTTTAAGTGATCAGAAACTGGTTTAAATCTATAACAGAACAGATGTTCAGTATACTGAAACTAGTTTGAAAATGCCTGAAACCAGTTTGAGATAAACCTGGCTGAATGTAGTATCCAACTTAACTGATTTGGGTCAAACCAGTTTATGAAATGTCTGTCCCAGACCCTTCCTGGTTTAAGTTAAACCAGAGTTGTCTAGCATCCCAGATGCTTTGCAACTCTGGGTGGGCCTTTATTCTCTGCTCTAACCCAGCAGTTCTGGCCCCTCCTGTCTGCTTCCTGGCTGCAGCTCTGGCAGAGACTGAAGGTACAGTGAGGTCTGTCTGGCTTCTTCTTGTTCCCCCATCCTCCTGTTCAGGCAGGGATTCCTCACTCCCCTCTGCCTTACACAGACACCTCTCAGTATTAACTAGCATACCATATGCTCTGGGGTACGTGCTGAAGGAGATGGGCGCACGGGTGGTTTTCTCTTTTATCCTGCCAGTGAGTGGACAAGGCAGATGGCATGAAACGTGCATCGCGGAGACCAACTGGCGGCTACAGGAATGGTGCTTCGAGAAGGGCTTTGGCTTCCTCAGCCATGACCGGCACATCACGACGAGAGACATGCTGGGATGGGATGGGCTCCACCTTTCCCCTAAAGGTAACCGTGTGTTCTCTTCTAGGATGGCGGACCTCCTCTGGCGGGCTTTAAACTAGGCTCATCGGGGGAAGGGGAAGATGAGGGCGGAGGAAACATCAGACTGCCAGACCAAACAGCACCCACAACTACAGCCCAGCCCAGACCAACGAGCAAAGCGAATAAACAGGTAAGAGATAGGGGCCAGGGTAACGTGGGGACTAGGGGGTCAGTACACACACACACAGGAGGCCTCAAATGCCTCTACACAAACGCTTATAGTATGGGCAACAAGCAGGAGGAACTCACCCTCCTGCTGGCTGACACCGGCCCACACATAGTGGGGACTACGGAAACGTGTGAGACGCAACGCATGATTGGGCGGTGAATGTCAAGGGCTCTAGGCTGTACAGGAGGGACAGGATAGGAAAGAGAGGTGAGGGTGTGGCACTCTTCCACACTTAAGGAGGAATACACATCCTCGTCAATTAGCAAGGAGTCAGGGAGGGGCACTCTGAAGTGCTTTGGGTTAGAGTACAAGGCAGTCGAGGGGAAAGAGACTTAAACGGTGGGAGTCTACTACAGACCTCCCAACCAGGGAGAAGAGCTTCACCAGGAATTCTTGGGTCAGCTCACAGAGGTAGTGAAGGCTAAGGATGTGGTAGTCATGGGGGATGTGAACTTCCCAGACATCTGCTGGGAAGAACGGTCAAGCCAGGTCTGAACGCTCACGTAGGTTCTTGGCCAGAGTGCAGGACCTCCATCTAACCCAGGAGGTGCACAGCCCCACCAGGGGAGACGCCTTGTTGGACCTAGTGCTGGCCACGGGTGATGACCTGGTGAGGGGGCTGCGGGTGCTCGACCACCTGGGCGACACCGATCATCGCCTGCTGGAATTCACCATCCAGCACAAGGTGGCAAAGGCATGCAGTAAGGCAGCAGCCCTAGATTTTAGGAGGGCAGACTTCAACAAGCTAAGGAGGATAGTTGGAGAAGCACTGAGGTCACGGAGGGGAGGGGAGCCAGGTGTCCAAGGAGAGTGGTCGCTCCTTAAGGAGACGATCCTCCAAGCCCAAAGGAAGGTAATCCCAATGAGGATCAAAGGGAGCAGGAGAGCACACAAGCCTCCATGTCTCACCAAAAGCATCCGGGAAAGCCTCCTTTTTACCAAGGAGACATACACCCAATGGAAAGAAGGGGTCATCACCGGGGAGGACTATTCTGTAGTTGCTCGGGGATGTAGGGGGGTAGTTAGGAAGGCCAAGGCAGAGATGGAACTGGGACTAGCTTCCCAGATTAAGGACAATAAGAAGTCCTTTTTAAATACATAGGGGGTAAAAAGAAGGTCCCGGGTAATGTGGGGCCCTTGCAGGATGCAATGGGAAACTTGGTCGTCACACCCGACGGCAAAGCTAACATGTTTAACGATTTCTTTGCCTCCGTCTTCCTAAGTAGGGGCCAGAACAGCCACCTCCCTGCTGGGCCCCCCTCGGGCCCTGGGGGAGGCACATCTGGGCCACGGGTTAGTGAGGATTTAGTTAGGGAGCTTCTGGAGGGTTTGGATGTATTCAAGTCAGCCGGTCCGGATGATCTCCACCCTAGAGTTCTAAAGGAACTGGCTGAGGTCATTGCAAGTCCCCTGCACGGCTTTACGAGCACTCGTGGTGCTCTGGTAAGGTACCGGAGGACTGGAAGAGGGCCAACGTGGTCCCCATCTTCAAAAAAGGCAGGAAGGAGGACCCGGGAAACTATAGGCCGGTTAGTCTTACCTCGATCCTAGGCAAGCTGTTTGAGAAAATTATGCTGGCACACATCCAGGAGGGGCCAGCAGGGGACTGCATGCTTACGGGCAACCAACATGGGTTCATCAGTGGCAGGTCCTGTCAGACCAACCTGGTGGCCTTTTACGATCAGATCACCAGATCATTAGATGCAGGGGTAGCAGTGGATATAGTCTTCCTGGACTGCCGGAAGGCTTTCGACACTGTCTCTCACCCCATTCTCATTAAGAAACTGGGGGGCTGTGGTGTAGACACCCACACAGTCAAGTGGGTCTCCAACTAGCTGGAAGGCCGCACCCAGAGGGTGGTAGTGGATGGGTCCTTCTCAACTTGGAAGGATGTGGGCAGTGGGGTTCTGCAGGGCTCGGTCCTCGGGCCCGCACTGTTCAACATCTTCATCAGTGATTTGGATGAGGGGGTAAAAAGCACCCTGTTCAAATTTGCTGATGACACTAAGATGTGGGGGGACGTGGGCACACTGGAAGGATGCAACAGGCTACAATCAGACCTAGACAGGTTACAAGGGTGGGCGGACGAGAATAGGATGGGTTTCAACACAGACAAGTGCAAGGAGATGCACCTTGGGAAGAACAACTGGCACCATACCTACAGGTTGGGGAACTCCCCTCTTGTCAGCACAGAGGCGGAAAGGGATCTGGGGGTCATCATTGACTCCAAGATGAACATGGGCCTGCAGTGTGGAGAGGCAGTTAGGAAGGCCAACCGCACCTTGTCATGCATCCACAGATGCATCTCAAGCAGGTCCAAAGAGGTGATCCTCCCCATCTATGCAGCACTGGTCAGGCCGCAGCTGGAGTACTGCATCCAGTTCTGGGCGTCACACTTCAAGAGGGGTGTCGACAGCATGGAGAGGGTCCAGAGGAGGGCCACTCGTATGATCAGGGGACAGCAGGGCAGGCCCTATGAGGACAGGCTGCGGGACCTGAACCTGTTCAGCCTGCAAAAGAGAAGGCTGAGGGGGGATCTTGTGGCCTGTTATAAACTAGTCGGGGGGGGATCAGCAGGCATTGGGGGAGTCACTGTTCCCCCCGAGCACCGCCAGGAGTGACCAGGAATAATGGTCACAAGCTGGCAGGGTAGGTTTAGGTTAGATATTAGGAGGCGCTACTTCACAGTCAGGGCGGCTAGGGTCTGGAACCAACTTCTAAGAGAAGTGGTGCAGGCTTCTACCCTGGGGGTGTTTAAGAGGAGGTTAGATGCACATCTTGCTGGGGTCATTTGACCCCAGTATTCTTTCCTACCATGGCAGGGGGTTGGACTAGATGATCTGCTCAGGTCCCTTCTGACCCTAGAAACTATGAAACGATGAAACTATGCTAGCTACAGTTTGTGCTATGGGAGAAGGGACAAAGGCAGGGAGGACAATGTTGGTTTAGGGCTTTTTGGAGCTAATCAACAGGTAACTGGTAACCTCCCTCTATTCCTTCCTTGGAAAAAATTTAAGAAGAGCTTGAACTCAGGGTTTTTGAATGTTGGTCCCTAGCCAAAATGTTAATTTGACTGAAAATATTTATTTCAGGTTTTTTACTGCAGGAGCAGACAATCTGTGGCACTGGTGCAACAACTGGGAAGGGCAGCCTGTGTGGCATGCAGCAGACTGGGGAGGAGACAGGGTAGGGAGCAGAAAGCAGAGCATTGGCTAAGGCAGTGACAATTTGGCAGGAAGCAGAAAATAGAGCAATAGCTTGGAAATGGGGTGTAGGGAAGAGAGCAGAAAGTAGAACAGCAGATCAGGAAGGGGAATGGGATCAGAGTGGCACTTTGTCATGGGGCATTAGGGTGCCCTGCTCCTCTAAATAGCTGAAACTGCTAGGGGAAGAGCCCTAGAAGTGAGTTGGAAGCCCCAGCTGCTGGTTACCAGGGCAGCCAGAGTGAGCTAGTAGCCCACATCTGCCAGTGGTCAGCTGACTGGAAGGGGCAGGGCCTGGCTCATATATAAACCCCAGGGTTGAGGCCAGGAAGGTAGTTCCCTGTCAGCAGCCAAGGGGGAAGGAGCTCTCCTAGAGCAAGCAAAGGGGAGAGGCCTGACTGCAGGTACAGCTTCTGATACCATTGAGGGATAGAGTACCCCCAGTGTGGCTTGAATGATGTTATAACCGGGCAGCTTGAATTTATGTTACAGCCCAGGGGCTTGCATTTTGTTTGCTGTTGTATAAGACCAGTGGTTTGGGTGAAGCTATTAGGGGAAGGAAGGTGCCTCATTGGAGGTCCCTGGCAGCGGGGAGAGCCCGGCGCCAGAGATGACGCAGCACTTTACAGGGCTGCGGAGAGCCCAAGGAGCACAAGGGGGCCAAATTACAACAAGGCCCATACCAGACAATGTTGGTACCATCTGTGAGGCTTGGGGTGTGGTAAAGGGGTGGTTGAAGCTATGCATAACCCATAAAGCTAGAGTGCCCTGAAACACTCATTGTGAGATTGCTTTTGAAGCGGGTGTTCACCAAAACCCGTGGGCCATGCAGGCGCTGCCTGCCATTCACCTAGTGTATCCTCACCTCTAATTGGGGTGTCCCACACGTCTGCTTCGACTGCCACGACTTTGATATTAACGGAGTCGGTTCAGATGTCTGTGTGCAGTCCAATTATGAGTCTCACCGGCGTCCCATGGGTCCCGAGTTTCTGAGGGCTCCGCCACCCCTACACCCTCGCCCATTCCACTGGGTGGTGGCCAACTGGCTGGTCCGGCCATGTATCCTCACGTCCCCTCAGATAATCCGCGAACAGAAATGAAAATCAAAACAAGCACTGTGACCAAGAAGGTTCCCTTGATCTGTGCTGCTGCTCCAGCTGTCTGCAGCCGCCTTCCAACCTAAACTTGACCCCTGAGGGGCCGGGCCCCCTTACTGGCTCTTGGAGAGCCCCCCTTTGTGGGGCTTGACAAGATCCCTTTTCAACAGTTTTAGTCCACCAGGGAAGTGTGCCCCTATTATAGGGCCTACAGTACCCAAAATCATAAGTGCCCTTCCACCAGGGCTTTTATGGTCCCCTTCTCTTGCCGGGCTCCGCCGGCTCCCGGCTGGTAAACAAACAGTCCTAGCCCTTGCAGGGGCCAGCAGACTGGGTTCAAAACCCCTGCTGGGGCTTTGTTCTCTGCCAGAAGCTCCTACCAGCACTCAGCATTGCTTTCAGCGTCCCTCACAGCGTGTGCTGGCCTGCTCCACCTCCTCCTCATGCTCTTTCCGGTTCTGCATGGCTGACACTTTCCAGTCCCAGCCTCTCCTTTATACCGGCGGGGGAAGTACCGGCCCCTCCCTTCCCAACACACCTGGGTAAGGAAACTTTCTGCCAGGCTCCTTGGGGCTGCAGGCCTGGGACCTCGGAGCCTGCTGGCTCCTTCTCTCTCTCACAGTGGGATGCACCAGGGGTTCAGGAACCTATGGGGTTCAGAGAATCAATCAAAACTGTGTCCAAGAGGACTTAAAGGCAGCCTCCCTATTAATCATTCCATCAAAGACCTGGCAGGAGAGAACAGAGGGTGCCCACTGGGCCATCTTGGCATGGTAAGGGGCCTTGGGGAGATTACGGCCATCCTTAAGGATCCCAGCCCATGACAGACTTGAGGAGGGTTTAAGGCTAGTTTGTGGCACTCCTGCCAAAAAGGTTAATCCCCAGTGTTCTACTTTTACCAAAACATCTTCAATTTTGGGTCGACTTACAGCTGTTTTCTATTTCAGTCACCAAGCTGTAGTATCCCCTGCATTTTAGCAGACAGGTTCATTGGTTATTCATGAGAAGGCTGAATTTGCCAACAATTGCATAGTCACATATTATGCATATAATGTTTATAGTATGCAAATTTCAGAGAGAGCTGTATGAATACAATATCTAGGAAACAGACAAAAAAAAAAAACATTTGGGCTTTTATTATGTCTTTTTTTTTTTTTTGTATCTGCCAGTGAATTTAATCTGTATTTACATATGTGGCATATAATTATTTATGTAGCTTTCAAAAACTACAGTATTCCTATTAATTTGGTGCAAAAACTTCTATGGACCCTCAGCCATGCCGATTTTTATTTTTACTTTATTTTGGATATGAAAATCTGTGACAGAATTTAAAGGGTTAGGGACAATAAAACAAAAGATTTAAAAAAATTTTTTTTAATGCGTTGTGTAACAGCTGCAAAGCCTTGCTTGGCTGCAAGCTGAGTGGGTGAGCTGTGCCTGAAGAACTTTGCAAGAAAGACAGCAAAAAGTTTGCAGTGTGCAATAACGTTTCCAAAAAAGGGGGGTATGCTGTGCACAATGCATGCTTTTTACTAGAGGATTTGAGCTGTAACCAGAGCCCCCATTGCAAACCCTGGGCTCTGATTGGCTACTATGGAACCATAAAAGCTGAGGGAGGGAAAAGCAGCTGGAGGAGAGCCAACACCAGCCTGGAGAAAGGGGCAGAGAACTCATTTGTAAGCAAGTGCCAGGCCCCTCCAGGGCTCAGAACTCGGCTGCAAGTGGTCAGTATGTAGTAGCTTGCCTGTGGGTGACAGCTGGAAGTGATGGCCAGCTAATGGAACCACAGAGCGCGTTAAGAAGGCAGTAATAAAGGGGCAGGGGTTGATAGTTACTGAATTGCTTTTTTTCTACTGTTTGGAAAGGACAGTAGTATTGGGGTGAATTGATGAAGAAGCAACTTAAACCAGTTTTTTCCTCAACCTGTCTGAGACAGGTTTTGCATTGAACTGTTGCTTAACACATTGCTAGATCTGAGATCTATATCATTAAAAAGAAAATGGCCACTAAAACTATCTCCTTTTTACCTATATTTCTGAAAGTACACATGTGCACGCACACCACTGCTGACCTGTGTTGGGCAAGTAGTATGATGGATCAAAGCAAGTCAAATAAAGCATCTTTTTCAATAACTGAGGAAAAGACAGCCTGAAAGAGCTGACTCATTTCTCACATAAGAGTAGCTGTTACAAATTGAGGAGATATAGAGTGGCAAATAATTAGGGGTACACTGATAGAGATTTTTGGGCTGATACTAATAGCTGGTTTTTAAGGAGGCATATTAGCTGATACCGATCCAATTTCTGTGTGCAGCTGGTAAGTCTGTGGTGGAAGGAGTGTGGCAGGGGATGATCGAGGACCCCATAGTGAGAGAGGGAATGGGCCTGGGGCTGGGGCAGGTGCTGCCCAGCTGGGGTAGGGTGGGACGGAGGTGCGACTTGTCTGGTGGGCATGGGGGAGTGGGGGATGGCTCCCCTTGCTGCATGCACCATGGGGGGGCTCATAGAGCCCCCAGATCTGTGTATGGGGCGGGCTGCCACTGAGGGCTGGGGCCAGGGCTGCTCCAAGCTCTTTCTCAGTGGGGGGGGGGGGCTACAACCACCCCAAAATTTGCTGTAGCCCCTACCATCCCCTTCCCAGCACTGCTGCCACCCTGCCCCAAGTGCAACCTAGCCTGGCCCCCACTGCGAAGAGCCTGGTGCAGCCCCAGCCACAGCCCACCCTGCCCTGCCCCAGGGGCACATGTGCTATGCTGTGGCTGCGTGCATGTACAGGACATTTATCAGCCAAATTATTGGCCACATCAGGCTGATTTCCATTACAGTCGTTTTCCTTGATACTGTTGCCAATTTTCTTTCCTATATTGGACCAGTGTATTGGTGCACCTCTACAAATAACTGACAGATTTCTTCTTGCTGTTGGGGTTCCTATGAGGTAGATTCATGAACAAAGCAACAGATAAATATTTTAAGCCTTTCTTTTATTAAAATGCTAAATATTAACAGGGTTGATAATCTATATGCTTAAGTTCACATATTTTAATTTGTTTCTCTTTTCCTAGACCCTTGAAGAAATAAAATGAGGGCTGTGGCTGTGTTTAAAACAATTAAAATATTGTGGAATTTTTGAGAACTTTGAGCATTGTTACTAAAACCAAAAGTGTCATTTTTGTTCATTTCCTTTCATATTTCAGATCAAGTACTTGTTACCAAGGTATTTAAGACTGAATGATGATAAGACTTTAACAATAAAATAGCATCCTAAGGTACTAAGAATAAACAGCCCAAGAGGCAATGTTATTTGAGGTCTCACACTGCTATATAGACTAATAAAAGTGTATTCTGTTTTAATTCATTGCTTGTAGAAGGTGCTGAGTTAGGATCCCTGAGGTGTGAATGTATTCACTAACTTCTGGCTGCACCAGCATTATAGCCTGCCACGTTATGTTTCCTGTTAGGGGTTATTGGATTATTTTGGATTATTGAGGAGCACTAGATTTGCAGCTGAATACAAAGGCTTTAACCTGTGGCCTAGCAGAGCTGCTGACCACAAGGCAGGATGATAGTCAAGCCAGTTATTTGCTTATGCTAAGTAACCATCTTAACTGTCTCCCATTTTCTGAGAGAAAAGCAGCAAGTGAATCTGTGTGCTGTGAACCAGCTACAGTAAAGAACGAGATAAGAGAGGAGCCCAAAAAGGGTGGAAGATGGTACAACCTAAGACAGAAAAACAGACTGGAATGCGAAAAACAACACAGAATCAATAACAGAATCCAAGATGCACATATGCAAAAAAGTGAATGGTGATTGGTGAAGAAGCGTCCAGGTTTTGGTCAAAGTCCGCCCATTGACCAAAGAAGAGAAGTCAAGGTCTTAGACATGTGCTCATAGTAAAAAGAAATGTAAATAAATGAAATGCGTAGGCAATTCCATGCTAATGAAGCAGACAGTAAACAGAGGCGGAACTTGAGATGGGAGGAGAAATGGGTGGAACATAGGAGGGGCGAGGGTAGACTAAATGTTAATAAACATAAACCAAAGCGTATAAATGTAGAAAAAGCTATTATTCATTCTGGATCCCCGTATTCTATTGGTGAGAGAGCTGGCTCAAAGCTGTCTCCATTCTGAATAAAGCTGTTGCTAGCACTGTGTGCTGGTGTCTGCTCCCTGCTCTGCTTTGGCTAAAGAGTAACAGGATCCGTGGGTAACTGGACCGTCGTCTCACTGCTCGTTGGGCACCACATGCAGTCAGGGTCTAACATTTTAGTATCCTGGACAAAAAGATTTAAAAAAAAAAAATCATTTTAAAAACAGGCAAATAAATCCCAGATGGAGTTTTAAGATTTGGGGGGAGGAGGGGCTGTGGAGTGGGGCAATCTCTGTAGCCATGTCTTCATTACAGATTTAATTTTGTCCATGTAGCAACCCCCTCAACTATGGGTTGCTTGTAGCAGTAATCAAGGCAGGCATCATGGATGACAGCCTAAGGTAGTGAACTGGCTTTCAACTGTTACTAGTTCAAAGTATCTAGAATATAGATGCAGATTAATTCTAAGATAATAGTAACTGATGGTTGTTTGCTGCCTTTCTGTAGGTTTTCCTCCCCTCTACTTGGTAAAACAGAACCATCCCATGTTCTATATTACTACATACCTACTCTCTGTCTATGACTACAGATGGGACTACAAAATCTTCTGGCCGTCAGTCGCATGTGGCTTCCAGTGTCTTGGTTGTAGTGTTTAGGTCACCTGCGATGATCCAGGAAAAATGCACGAGATGAGGATTCTTGTGGGTGGCATCTTTTACTGGACCAACTGGTACAGCTAGGAAGGACATAGGCAAGTTTTCAGGTACTTTTTTTTTTTTTTTTAAACAGGGGGCTTGTACAGAATTCCATACTTAAATAAAGTCAGGATATAAGAGAGATTATCAGGTATCTTAGGAACAAGAGAAATACAGTAAAAAGAAAAACCTGACAAACTGAGGAGGAAGTCCATTCAAGAGAGTCATTATTCCCTGTGGAGTGCAGAGATTAACAGGGATTAGGTAGATTACAACAGGCCACAAGTCATGGGACATTGTGACAAGGCCATGCTTTTGGGATGATGCTATAGTCATGATGGTCCTGGAAAAATGCAAGAGACTTGGTCATGTTTGAGGCTCCATAGCATACTTCAAGAAGTAATTTCTCAGCAATACGCTTCCACTGGAAATTCCCCATGCCCCTCACCTCGGGTTCAAATTGATCAATTTTTTTTTTCTCTTCTATACAACCCATGTCCTCTCCTGAGATTTGGAGGCTGGGGGCATTAGGAATTATGGAGCTGGAATGGCTCTGAGGGATTTGTCTATGCTTATTTGTTGCTTGGCAAGGCCAGAGCAGAGAGACTTAATGGAGCTGAAATTGTCATTGACTGACAAAAATCACCGTAATACTTGGACTGCAGTTAGTAAGGGTGCCTAGGGCCGTGCATGGATAGTCTTATTCTTTTGTATAAATCCAAATAAGCAAACATCATTGTCTTCAGTTCATTTCACTCTCTCATACTGAGATTTCAGATCTGCTAAACATGAATTGTGTGCATTTGTACAGGATTTACCACTGCCAAACTACTAAGCACAATCTCCAGAAAAGTAGAAAGATAGAAGAACCATCAGTTAACTATTTATTTTTATTATACTGGACTAAATTAGACATAAACAAGCTTGTTCTTGTTTAATTCTAAACCCACTTAAGCACTGAGATTGGGGGGGTGGAAAGTGAACACTGTCACATTTCTCATTCCTGAAGTAGATACTAGTCTTATTCAGGTATTTCTCCTGGAAGTTAACTTTTTTTTGGGAGAATTCCAAAAAAACCTTTCTAGAACATTTATGGAATGTGAGCAGAGAGGGGAAATTATTACTATCAATTAAATGTAGAACATTTTCAACATTATCAACCAGCATGGTTTCATTAGGGGCATGTCATGTCAGACTAACCTGATTGCCTTTTGTGATCAGGTCACAAAAGCATTGGATGTAGGTGTTGCTGTGGATGTAGTCTTTCTGGACTTCAGCAAGGCCTTTGACACCATCTCCCACCCCATCCTCATTAAAAAAACTAGGCGACTGTGGCATTGATGCCTACACAGTCAGATGAATTACAGATTGGCTGAAAGGTCGTACTCAGAGGGGGGTGGTGGACAGGTCATATTTGACCTGGGGAGAAGTGGGCAGCGGAGTCCCCAGGGCTCGGTCCTTGGGCCCGCGCTGTTCAATTTCTTTATCAGCAATTTGGATGACAGGGTGAAAAGCACCCTGTTTAAATTTGCTGATGATACCAAAATTTGGGGTGAGGTGAGCGTGCTAGTAGGGAGGGAAGGACTGCAGCAAGACTTGGATAGGTTACAGGGGTGGGCTAGCAAAAACAGGATGTGCTTCAACACTGACAAGTGCAGGGTGCTGCACTTGGGCAGTAGTAACCAGCAGCACACTTATAAGATGGGAAACTCCCTTCTTGAGAGCACGGAGGCAGAAAGGGATCTTGGAGTCATTATTGACTCCAAGATGAACATGGGCTGACAATGCGAGGTCACGGTTGGCAGGGCTAACTGGACCTTATCGTGCATCCACAGGTGCATCTCAAGTAGGGCCAAGGAGGTGATCCTCCCCCTCTATGCGACACTGGTCAGGCCACAGCTGGAGTACTGTGTCCAGTGCTGTGCACCCCACTTCAGAAGGGATGTGGACAACATTGAGAGGTTCCAGAGGAGGGCCACCTGCATGATCTGGGGACAACAGGGTAGACCCTACAATGAGAGACTGTGGGACCTGAACCTGTTCAGCCTTCACAAGAGAAGGCTGAGGGGGGACCTGGTGACAGTCTATAAACTCACTAGGGGGTGTCGGGGATATGGCCACTACTGTCTCCCTGTGTAGGGGCCTTTTACCGGTCGCCCAAGAGCGTCTCACCTGGGATTGGGCGTTTTACCCGTGTTTGCCTCTCCTGCCACGACTTTGATGATAATATAATTGGCTCAGATGGTCCGGCGCATGTCGTCCAAATATGAGACTCCTCGGCATCCCGCTGGTCCCACGTTGATGAGGGCTCTGCCTCCCCTACACCCTCGCCCATTCTGGCAGGTGGTGGCCACCTATCTGGCCAGGCCACATGTCCATAGATCACCCAGATTGTCCATAAAAAAAATGCAAGGGTAAACACAAATGCTATGGCCAGGGACTCTCTGGCTCATGGTGACTGCTTCAACTTTCAGCAGATGACCTCCGATATGCCCCTGTACGCCGTAGGGTTGCAACCCCTTCTCTAGCTCTCAACAAGCTCCTCTGTTATCGTCAGGGCTCCCTGTGGCTGCTCCGCCCCTCTTTACAAGAGTTACGGTTCCCACGGACAGTGAGTGTCTTTATATTAGAATCTATACAGTACCCAGCTTCCGCCGGGTTCCAGCTGCTCCCGGACGGCAACAAACAGTCCGCGGCCCGCAAGGCCAGCTGTCCAGGCTCAAAAGCCCTGCTGGGGCTTACCCCTCCTCCAGAGGATCGTACCGTGTTTGAGGACGGCTTGCATCCGTTGTAGCATGCTCCAACTGGCTTCAGCTCCTCCGCTGCCTTCTTCCAGTTCTGCCTTCTGCCCTCGGGCCAGCCCCAACCCCTCTTTTATGCCGGCCCTGGTCGGGCCGGCACCTCCCTTCTCCGCATATCTGGAAAAGGTGAGTTCCTGCCCAGCGTCTTGGGCCTGCGGGCGCGTGATTAGCGGGTTTACACTTGGGCACGGAGCCCCGGAGCCTGCTGGCTCCTTCTCTCCCTCACAGGGGGGACCAGAAGGGTTTGGGAGAGACCTTGTTTTCCCTAGCACCCCAGGCATAACAAGGAATAACGGCCATAAGTTGTTGGAGAGTAGGTTTAAATTAGACATCCGTAAGAACTACTTCACAGTCAGGGCGGCTAAGATCTGGAACCAACTTCCGAGGGAAGTGGTGCTGGCTCCTACCCTGGGGGTCTTTAAGAAGAGGCTTGATGCGTAACTGGGCTCAAATGACTCCAGCCAGATTTTTTTCTCCTGCCCAGGCAGGGAGTCAGACTTGAAGATCTACAAGGTCCCTTCTGACCCTGATTCTATGATTCTGTGATTCTAGGATTATCAGTGGATACATTATGCACAATCAGTTCATTTTTATCGCTTCCCCAATTCCTTCATCAAACAATAATTATTTTGCTTTAAATTAATCACAGGATTTTCATCAGGTGAAGGCATATCAGTCAGATTGTTAACCAGTATTTTTATCTAAGGTTTATTATTTAGGAAATGAATCATTGTGGTTTTGAAATGTCCTTCAGCCATGAAACTAGATTTAAGAAGGCCAGAATGTAATTTCTGGTCAGTCACCAGATATCACAGAAATTTTTACAGAACATTGCTGCTTCTGATCTTATTTTAGTTCTTGGACAATGCTGTTTGTATTCAGCACTGTGTAATGAAGGACAATATTCTTCTCTTTGACTATCAGATCCAAAAATAAGTCATAAGTAAAGTTCATTCACCAGTAATAGAAACCAGAGCCAAAACTAACTTAGATTGCATGCTTACTGTCATAGGATGGAGTCCTCAAGGATGGCCGTGATCTCCTAAGGCCCCTCGACCCTGCCAATTTGGCCCAATGAGCACCCTCAGTTCTTTCCTGCCACATCTTCAATGGAAATATAAAAATAGGCAGGCTGCCTTTAAGTCCTCTTGGACATGGTTTGATGGACTCTCTGAACCTGAAGGGTTCCCAGACCCCTTGTAGGTTCCATTTCACAATGGGTGTTTTGGGGTCACCCTAGCCTTATGGGCTATATGCATGGCTCCAACTGCCCCAAGCCTTGCAGATGGTACTGACATTGTCCTGTCTAGGCCTTGCTGTGATTTGCCTCCTTGTTCTCTCTCTGGGCTCTCTGCAGCCCTGTCGCGGTGCCTCTCTGGCGCCTGGGCTCTCCACAGCCGCTTGTGCTGCACCCTCTCTGGCGCCAGGATCTGTGCACCCCCAGATGTTGTGCCCTTTCTGGTGCCTGGGTCCCCACACTGCAGTGGGCCCCAATGAGGCCTCATCCTTCCTCAAATAGCTTCACCCAAAACACAGGTGTTATAAAACTACAACCAAACACAAGGCCCTGAGCTATAACATAACTGCATAAGGTGTGTGCTGCCCCTTTCTGTTACTAGGAGCAGAACTGAGTCAGGCTTCTTCTCTTCAGTTACTCTATGAGAGCTCCTTGGCCGCCAGCAGAGAACTGGACTGTCCTGGGGTTTATATGGGCCCAGGGCCCTGCCCCTTCCTGCCAGGTGCAGGTGCAGACTAATTTTCTCCTTAGCTGGTTGCCATGGCAACCTGCACCTGGGCTCCTGCTTGGCTCTTTGGGCTCTCCCCAGGCAGTTCCTGCTCTTTTAGGAGCAGGGCACCTTAGTGCCCTGTGACTCTTACTCACAGGCTACCAAGGACTAAACGACTGATCGTAGAAATCACTGAATCACTGATACTTTGCTGGCAACAGTAGTGGAATACAACAGGCTGGTCGTGCTAGGAGATGTCAGCACTCATTTGGACAAGGTCACAGACACTAAACTCATTTTACCTTCCTAGGACTTTCACAGGTTATCCAAACTGTTGTTGACCCATAAGAGAAGTGGCAGCATTCAGAGGTAACATATTTAAATATTTTTAGTCCTTGCTGGAGACAGATATTCAACTGTTGCCATGAAACTCCCAGACTTACAGAGTCCCACTAGGATCAGTTCCTTTTTTGCTTTTATTCAACATTTGTATTCACTCTCAAGAAGAGCTGGTATGATGATGTATATTCAGGTGCCCTGAATATGCAGGAGGCATGGAGTTCTACTTAGACATTATTGATGCTACCAATTGGTAGCAGGTTATACTGCTCCTGCCAGTCCACTCCAGTTTAGGAAGAGGACAGAACAGTGAGTGTAAGTTGGTTCAGGGTTAAGAGAGTGTTGAGTCTTTTGATAGTAAAGGTAAGAATGAGGTATGAAAAAGACAGTAATGCTTTAGGGAATGGCTTTAACCTTTGCAGTGGCTCCAGGAAGAGGATCAGAACTCAAGGGTTAGGGACAGACACTGAAAAAGCCAGAGCTTGAATTGATCCAGTCTTTGCAGGTTACTCTAACCTGCCCAGGTTGAACCGATTTGTAACAGTACAGGCATTCCTTGTGGACTGAGGAAATGTGGGCACATGCCTGCAGTTGCTCAGGCCAGGTGCTGGGGGGTGCTAAAGTGCACCCTCGGTTGCAGGGAAGCTGTGCTTGGGGCCAGGAAGGGGGCATGGTCAGCCTGGGCAGGATTTAATTTGTCCCTCCCTGCCCCACCGGCAGGGACCCAAGCTGGGTCTGCTGGGTGCTTCCCCCTCACTGCTGCAGCAGGAGGCCAACATGGCCCCAAGGCAGAGAGGGCAGGAAGAAGGGTTATTCTCCACTCTACCTCCACTGCCCCATGGGGACTGCAGCTGGGTCTGCCCACCCTGTCAGGATAGCAGAGGGAATGAACCACATATGACAGAGGTCAACCATGTAACCTCATGATTTGAAGGCATGCAGAAACAAGTGATGAGGCCAATCCAAGAACCTATATTGTAGGCAGGGCTGCTCAACACTTCCCATTATAAGACTTCATTTTTATTTTCTTAACTTGAAAACTAACAATTTAGATCCAAAGTTTCCATTCTCAGTCTCAGAATGATTTTTTTGGAGAACTGCAGACATGTAGTTTAACCAATTCTGAGAAAAGTATGAAGGAAAAATACATTGCTTAGCCCATGTTAAATCCTCAACTATTTGTTATAAGTAATATAAGTAATATATTTGGGTGCATCCTCACAAACCAAATAAGCCTGCTTTAGCTCATACACAGCAAGTTTATCTTGAGCTAATGACTGTTCCACATGCTTAGGCTGGGGTTGGGCTGGGGCCCAAAACAGACTGCAAAGAACATGCCCCTCATATTTGGCACCATGGATTAACCCATCTTATTTAAATGCAAGAAGGATAAAAAGCCAAACCAAGTGAAATGAATGTAGATTGGCAAGCAATTGATGAGCCTTGAGTGGTAGAGACAGAACATATAATTGGAAATTGGAGGGAGAGGCTAGGAGGACCAGGGAGCCAGGAAGCTGTGGTACTGAATGAAGTGCTGTGAGGACAAGTGAAACTGGAACTGGCTGCACAAGGAGACTAGTGGGGAGGAAGCAGTTTAAATGGATGAGAGCTACAGAGCTAACAAATACCTAACATACAAAGGGAGAAGTAGAACTAGTTGCATTCTGGGGGAGACTGAGAATGGGTGAGAAGCCAAGAGAAAAAAATTGGGACCAGTGCAGGGTAGAAGGGGAATGACAAATTGCATGAGGAGCTGGGGGCTGAACTGAGGCTGGTTAGGCAAAGGAACTGGGATTCAATGTGGAGACAATGAGAGATTGTATTTTCAAGAGAGACATGAGATTTGTTTATGGCAGGGGTAGGAAATTATTTAGGCCCAAGGGCCACATAGGGAGTTTTGATGAGCTGTTCCAGGCCAGGCCAGCAGCACAACCACCTGCCTCTCTGCAACAATTCACCAAAACTCCCTATGGGGGGTTGGGAAGGAGGAAAGCGGTATTCGGGAGCAGGATGGGCAGGGGAGTCTGGGATCATGGGACTAGGTCACAGGGTGGCAACAGCTTTGGGCTGGGGCCTGGACTGAGCCATGATCCAGTCTGTTCACACCCTGCCCTGTGGCGGGAGGATTGAGGGGGCGTATGTGCATGTGTGTGTGTGGGAGGCCTGCCTGGGTGCTAGGTCCTAGGAATCACCCAGTGGTGAGGGGAGGGAGGGGAAGATCGGGGGTGAGCGCAGCAAAGCTCGGCTGGGCAGTGCAGTCTGGTGCTGGACCTGTGGTGCTCCACATTGGGCTGAGCCCCACTCAGGACAGCCCATGCTATACATCTGCCAGCCCCAGGCCCAGCCCCTAACCTCCAGTGGCAGATCCTCCTCCTGCTCCTGCCCCTGCCGTGCTGCTCTGGGCAGGCAGGTGGGAAACTTCAGCTGGGTGGCTCCCGCTGGAGGTGAGGGGAACGGAGCAGCACTGGGAACAGCTCCACTGGAAGCTGTGCACTCGGGCAGGAGTGCAGCAGGCTATGGGTGGGAGTGGGCAGGAGTGGGGTGCAGGCTGCCCTGGTGGGAATGGGTGGGACTTGGCCCCATGTGAAGTACTACAGGGCAGCCACAAGCCAGATCCAGTAATTTGGTGGGCCAGATCCGGCCCGCAGGCTGTATTTTGCCTTCTTCTGGTCTAAGGACTCTCTGGTGAAGATGAGATGCATAAACTGGTTTGGGGTGAGCAGGGAAAACGCAACAGGATCAGGAACCAGGGGTGGAGAAGAGACAGGGTTGGGACAGAGACCCATTGAAAGGGATGGGACAGAAGGGTCAAGGTTGAGCAGGGATGGTCAGGAGAATCCATGCTCAGGAAAAATTATTCCCTTTCAGCGATTGGAAAAAGCAAGATTCCTGAATCTTACCATTCTCCATTTTCAAAAACTACATTAAATCCAGTAGAAAACTCTCATTCTTCTATGTGCTGAGAGCAACAACCTAATATTGATGTCAGTTACACTGCATACACATGTTCAGATCATCCAGGAGAACTCTCCCAGGTTTGTCTTCTTGAGAAGTCAACTTACCTGTTCAGAAGTTCTAGCGGAGAAGCAAAGAGCCTACAGTGCTGGCCCTGACCTGCAGCTCCTTAGAGCATATATCCCAACAAGCTTTGCAGGCTGCTTTTTCTGCTCGGCAACAGTGACATAAGCAAGGGCACAGGTCAGCACCAATCATCCTGCTTTCTCAGGGGACCACGCCTTTGAGAAACTCCAGCTCAACATTCCCCTTCCATCTCTTCCTCCTGTGAGGCTTTGGCAGAGGAGATTTCTGAGCTTGTCACCTCTTGTCTGGGAGCTGTGCTTCTCAGAACAGTGCTCAGTCCCAGCAGGGGTCTGCCAGGTCAGAGAAGGGGGCAGGCGACTGCTACATTAGGGAAAGGAGGGGGCAGATTTGTGCCTGTCCTGTGCACAGAGCTCTCTACCCTGAACCCTCTGCACTGTGCTCCAGGCCAGCTGCAGCTGGGCAGGGACCTGCACCTCTGAGCACCTAAGTGCTGCAGTTGGGGCTGGGGTTACGTGGGTATGGGAGGTGAGTTGGCTGGTTCTGGTCTGCCCTGAGTAGACCTTGGGCCACTGGAAAAGTCAGGAGCAGAACGCACCCCCAAGTGCTTCAGTGCTGGTTTTTTGCAGCCTGAATCACTTGCAGGGGCATGTTCTGCTGCCTGTTTGACTGGGACTGACACAGTCTCTCTGGCCCTGAGGGAGGAGAGGAGAGAGGGAGCAAAGCTCACTGGGATGTCCAGAGTATGGATTTGTAGCTTGTTTTGGATCCCTGCCTATACAGACATTAGGTCTCCTGGGAGAATCTTTACTTGGGCTCTTCCCAAGTTATTTTTCTCCCAGAGCAGCCACTTTTACTCTGGGAGAAAAATGATTAATGTCTGTATGCTCCTGAGAGAGCAGGGACTCTCCCTGGAGAAACTGAAAGTGTATCCATAGCCTTTCCAGTAACAAGTCTTTGTATGGTACATCTATAGAGTCTAACCCTGCTGATGACCAACATGGTTATCAACTTTAAGATACATGCTGGAATGTCTGGGGCTTGATTTTCAGTTTGTTTTTTTAAAAGACAAAAGCCTAAGCAATTACATGCAAGTTACATAAAATAATAATATTAAGTTTACAAAACTGGGCACTCAACATTCAGGAAATGCTAGAATTAATGTTACCTGCTCAACCTTAATCTGTCCTTGCTGTAAATACACATCATTATACAGTCTTTAATGACAAGTACCCACTTCATTCAGTGCATGAGAACGCCTCAGTGGGGAAGGATCAGAGTTGTTCAGCATAGGATGCTGTTGACTGTTAGACCCATTTCATTAGGGACACAAGCTGGAAGGTGTATTGTGACTGAAGCAGGGACTTCAGGAACAGAAAGCTTGGTCTTATGGTTAATGCAGTTAAATACTGCTTGGAGACCTGATTTCTCTCTTTACTTCTGCCATATGGTTTGAGTGGTGCCAGACAAGCTGCTTAAAATATGCTTTTAATAGGTATTTGCTGTGTTCTCCTTGTTTTCTGACTGTCTGACTTGAGCCCCTAGGGTCTGATTTGCAGAGGAGCTGAGCTGTCACAACTGTAGACAAAGTCCAAGGTTCTTTGAACACAGAAAATACTATCTAAGCTAAGAATTCTGGGGGAAAAAGAGTTTAGTCAGTGCTCATCCTCTCCAAATTAGTGTCTTTTACTTAAATCTCTGGGCTTCAGTTCCCATCTATAAAATGGGGATAATACCGTCCCTTCACTTCATAGGTTTATGAAAATAAGTTAATATTTGTGAAGATTTTGACACTGAAATGATGAACGTTATAGAAAAGTGCATGAAAGTCTATCTTCAGGACAGGACTTGATTGGTGATCAGTGAACAAGTCTGGAATCATACAGTGAAAAATAAAGGGAGGAAAGAAATCTTGAATCACTATCCATGAAGTGAATTGTGCATGTTGTGTAGTGGAGGGGGAGCCCCTGTAGAACAAACAGCATGTGGTCATGTAAGTCCTGTATTTCCCCAAATACAAGATGACTTCAAATTTACGATGACCCCCAATAATTAGATTCAATACATGGAAAATTATAGATCTGAAACTAATTGAATCAAATCATCAGGAGTTTGTCTTAAATTTGCATCCCCTTACCACTGTGCCAGGGATAGCAGGTAGCTAGGACCCTCAACCCTTGTTTCCCCATGCTGCCTGCCAGCCTGGTTACTTGTCCCACTGCTATCTGCCACCCTCCCCCCCACTTTACAACTTTCCTCTCACTGCCTGCTCCTGCCCCTGCCCCTGCCCCTGCCCCTGCCCCTGCCCCTCCAGCCACGTCCTTCCTCCCATTTACATTCTGCAGTGCCTCTGGCTTTAGGGCAGTTGGTAGTGGTGATGGTGGCAGCCCTATCCCAGTCAGGTAGAAGCAGTGGTGACAACTCTGGGCTGAGCCAGGTTGGGCTTAGGGCCAGAGTGAGAGCAGAAAGTAAACAGCAGTGAGAAAACTGATTGTAATTTTGTGTAGGGAATGGAATAGAATTTATTTCATTGTAATGAATGCTGTTTTTGCTAGCTGACTTTCTAAAGACTGCCTCCATGCCATCCTTGCCATTGAATCTATGGCCAAATGTAGCTTATTCTGTAAGCTGCAGGCTTTATAGTGAAATGATTTGCTGCTTCTCACAGCATGTTTACATCTTGCTTTCATTTAATCTGTTATTTCAGCTAGGAAAATTTCATTTACTCATATTACATTTGTTATTGCCAAAGTAAAGGTTGTAATAGAGAATTTCCATCTCACTGGCTTAAGATATTATTAAATAATCATATCCTCTTCTGAATGTGCTTCATTTGATCATTAACTCCAGATGTATTTAAGCCCAAACCAGTGACACTGCAGTATATATTTTCAAATGGCACATGGGGATTTAGCAATAAATGTGCCATTAATGTTGACAGGACACATGAATTTGACTTCTTAGACTCTGATTTGATGAGCAAAATTAACTGAATGATTTCTGAACTAAAAATCCCTGATAAAAGCACCAGAGGTCTCCACTTCTAGTTGTGCTTTACAGTGAAAGATCATTTTAACTGTTTTCTCACCTATCTTACCAAATTTACTTGAATAGAAGATGACCCTGCTCATAAAACAACCCCCCAGCAATTAGATTTTATATATGGAAAATGTATTAATTTGTTATCATTTTCTAGATATAGACTGTAACTATTTGGGGTTTGCCTTGAAGTTATCCTTTCCCCCCTACTACAGCAGGGGAAACAAATATGGGGGGTTAGGTAGCTCTTTGCTCTCTGCTTCCCCACAACTTTTGCCTCAAGCAGCCCCTTCTGACGGTAAGGGGAGGAAGACCCTGTTCTCCCTGAGCATATGGAAGTGATGAGCAAATTTGAAAGCAATAATCTTAAAGTTAAACATAGCTGTAGCAATTTGTATCTAGTACCCATATGCTTAGTTTATTCAGAATTGGTGCATGTTATTGTTTTTTTTGTTTTTTGTTTTAACTGATGCAAGTTTTAGCACAGGCATGCCATAAACACTTTTGAGCAGTATTTTAGCACCTATTTATATGTAGTACAAACAATGATTTTAGTCCCAAGATAAAGGCTTTTGATTTACCACATAGTTCATTGGGCTAGGCCCCACCAGAGTCAACAGCACACAATGACCCCACAGTTCAGCACTGCTCAGTATGTATGTATCCCTGCTACAAAATAGCCATGTGTAATTAACCCCCACTCATGGCTGAAACTGGGTGATTTTTGTCATAAGTCCTGGGAGGCTCCAAAAATGTATATGCAAATGAGTCACAGGGCAACCTGGTCCAGCTTCACCTTATGGAGGGCAGGGCCACACTAATCAGATGAGCCAGGCTGAGAGAGTGTCTGACAGAGGGATTCGGGGTAAACTGTATGTAATATTATGGCTCACCATGACTGTAAGGAGTCAGCAATGAAGGTGACTGAACTTAATGGACAACGCTGTATATCTTATTCAGATGGGCTGCACTAACCTATCCTTGTGGTAGGTTCTCACCAGTATATTGCTTCTCAGCCTCATGTGGGCTCAGATCAAGTTCAACAGCCTTGGTTGATGACTGAAGAGGCAGGAGCAGAGAGTGGTGAGATGGCAGCAGTCATGAATGCTGGTGAGTTGACAGCAGAGAAGCAAAGATTGGAGAAAGAAAGAAGAGACCAGATGGAGTAGAGTCATGAATATAGATATTCAGACCGAGAGCTGGAATTTGATTGGCAGCTGGTACAGCGATGCATCAAGACGAAGGCAAAAGCAAAATCAGGTGAAACTGCACAGGGAAGAGCAAACCAGAAGAAGACTAGTCAGACTGGGGAAAGCAGCAGCAGGAATGACAGAAAAGAACGGAGAGGAGGAACTGGATGACAGTCTAGAAGAGGGAGATGAGTGGAGCCAGGATGATGGGGACAAGGAGCCCAGAGAGACTCTGAGGCTCAGGGTACAAGCAACAATAACTAGAGAGAAGGTACAGGTGAGATGGACCATGGAGATGTATGACTTCTTTGATCGGATTTTGATTAATATTTTGAAAGTGAACTCTGCGTACTGACAATGCATTATGGCCTACCCAATGGGAGATCATGGGGTTTCACCTTCTGGCACAGAGGAGCCTATGAGCAGTTCTGGAGAAACTACAAGGAAATGGAGGAGAAGGAAGAACTGCAAGGACTGTTTTTTGCTGCTAAACAAAAGTCAAGGGAGTGAGTGATCAGTGTCAAGCTGTATTTGGACATCCTTGAGGAAACGGATGTGGAGAGATTATTGGAGGGGAGAGTCCAGAGAGTACTATTTGTTGAAAAAGAGAGAGATTAAATATAATGTGGGACAGGGGTGTTTTGGGCATGAGTGATTCTAAGGGAGGAGGAGGGGAGCCTGGAAGAGGTGCAGCACCTGCCATCAGTTATTCACATAGGAGGGCACTGGGGCTATCATATACCATGGGCAGCCCCATCAGTGTAGCAAATGCAGGCAGGAAGGGCATTTGGCAGCCTATTGTAGCCTGACTATTTGCTACTGCTGTGGTGGAAGAAGGCACAGAGCCCATGTGTGCCAGGAAGTGCTGAAATGTAGAAGGAAGGGCGCATGCAAAACAGATGCCTAGATTCTTTCTTTAATGGAGCACGACCTAAAAGTGGGGATGACTTAGACCAGATGAGATGAGTGAGGGGAAGGAAGAGGTGGGTGAGGTTGGGATGGATTCAGAGGAGGAAATGGGAGGACAAACAATGGAGGTGGAAAGGGGTGAAATAAGTGTTGTGGTAGCAGCACAACAACTAGAGGAGGAGAGGGAAGAGGAGAAGGAATGTGGAAGCATGAGCATGGAAACAGAAATAGAGAAAGAAATGCAGAGATTGACTGAGCAGAAAGTTCTGCTTTAGAAAAAGGAAAAAAGCCAGGGGTAGGAAAAAGGAAGAAACAAATGCTATCACAGTTGTGGAAGAAGAAACAGGAGAAGATGGAGAGGGGGAGAAGGGATGCTAGGGTGGAATGGTACATCAGCAGTGAAGAGGGAAGGGTCTGCTGAGCCAAAAGGAAGTATTGGGTGGGGAGGGGACAGCGGTGACCTTTCTCAATATAGAAGCCCTGGAGAACCTAGTGAGAGTGACGGGGATGAGGAACTGGGGAGGGACAGAGTCACTGATCATCAGCACTGACATGGACAACCCATAAAACAAGAGATATGAGGACCAGTGGCTTCCACCTTTTCTTTATCATAGTGTTACGTGTTGCAACTTTAAATGTGAAAAGTGTATTGCCAAGGAAGAGATGGGACCAAATGGCAGCAACTTTAACTTCTATTGATGTGGACATAATATGTCTACAAGAGTGTGGAATACCATCAGAAGATGAATATAAATATCTGGAGAAGAGATGGGGTTCAGGGGGGTCATGGTGGGTGGGCACAAATGCAAAAAAGGTGGTGGGGGAGGGGGACAGTGTTACTTAAAAACCCAGGAGTTTAATTCAAGAAAGTGAAACTGTTAGTAGAAGGAAAAATTAAGAGAGTGTTGTTGGAGATGGAGGTAGAGTTCTCTAACTTATATGCATCTGTGGAAAGAGAGGGGAGGGTGGCTTTATTTCAGAAGTTGGAAATGTATGCGATGACAGTGAGACACATGGTCATAGTTGGTGACTTCAAGTGCATCGGTGAGAAAGGTGACGGAGAGAGGGAGTTAGACAGCTCCTCAAAGATGTTAAAGAAAATTATCAAGGAAGAAGGTTTCAAAGATGTGTGGGCGGGAGAGAAAGTACATACAAGAGAGGAGCCAGGAGGAAGGAAAACTTCAAGGATCAATTTTGTTTTAGTTTTGGAAGGAGTGGTGGTACACAAGAAAGAGATACAAGATGTGGGTTTTAGTGATGGTCGAATACTACGGGTGGAGATGGGGAAAGGTGGGAAGGAATGAAAGGGAAAGGCCTCTGGAAAGTGAACATTAGGCTTCTTCACCATGAAAAAGTGTGTAAGGAGTTTATGGAAGAGTACGAGGAAGGAGAACCTTAAAGAATTGTTATAAAAGCAGTGGGAATGGTGCTGTATGATTAAGAGAAGAACAAGCACCTTTTTCATGAATGTTGGGAAGAGAAGGGCAAGGGACAAAATGAGGGAGCTGAAAAGGAGGCAAGAGAGGGTGCAGGGCTTGATTGTGGAAACAGGAAGGGAGAAAGAAGTGTAGGATAAACTGGAAGAGGGAAAGTTGGAGGTGGAGGAACGGTTTAAAGAAAGAGCCAGTGAAAAGATATTCCTAGTGAAAGCCCCCTGGGTGGCGGAAGGGGAAGAATGGAACTCGTACTTTGCTGTAAGAGTCAGGAAAGCAAAGGGAGAGGTGGAAAGACTGAAAAAGGTGAATGGAGACTGTGGAAGGCTAGAGGGAGGTACTGAATACTGTTGCAGACTTTTATGAGGATTTGTACAGAAAGCAGAAATTTTGATAGTGAGTGGAAGAGGAGGTTTTTGGCTGACATCAAGGAGAAGATGGAGGATGACAGGAAAGATGAGTTAAGGAGAGAAATAAGGAAACATAGAAATGTTTGAGAATTTTTTAAGGAAATAAGTCACCAGGAAAGGATGGACTCCCAGTCAAATTTGATATGAAATTCTGGCTATAGGTGGGAAAGGATTTTATGGAAGTCTTCACAGAGATAACATAGGAAAGAAATATTGGGGAGGGTTTTGCAGACACAGAAGTGGTGCAACTGTATAAGGGAGATCAAGAATACCTCAAGAACTGGAGGCCAATCACATTATTGAATACAGATTATAAAATCCTGGTGAAAGTCATACTGATATGAATGAAAAGTGTTCTGGAGCAAGTCATACAAGAGGACCAAATGTGTGCAATGGAAGGGAGAAGAATTGCACAAACACACTTGGTGCTGAGACGCACACTGGCATACATGAAGGATAGAAAATGGAATCTAACAAATTTTGATCTTGAGAAAGCATATGACAGGGTAATGAACGCATGGGCTTTTGTTTTGAGGTTCTGCTGAAAATGGGATTCCCAGAGGAGTTGGTAGGCTGAGTGGAATTGTTGTATGGCACAGCATGGAGTCAGGTCCTGGTGAAGGGAAATTTGAGTCGAGGCTTTCAGATACAAACAGGGGTAAGGCAAGGGTGCCCTTTGTCATGCAGGATCTCTATATGTGCCATGGTACCTCTGCTGCAGAGGACAAGAGGGGATAAAATAATCAGTGGAGTTAATATGTCTGGGGTGGGGGGTAATGGGGGAAGATTTAAAAAGGGAACATGCAGACGTCACGTGGAAGATGGTGACAAGGATTTTAACAGCAAGAGAGGTTCAGTATAGGTGGGGTTTGGCAAGAACACCAAATGCCCACAGGAGAAGTGCAGTTGGGGGAAGAAGCAGTGGTACATATATTTTGGGAATGCAACTTTGCATGGCAGGTTTGGAGAATGGCACAGAGATTTTTACAAATTGTAGAAGTGAATGATAAGATACATTTTGATACAGTGATCCATGGGTTGGTTAAGAAAGGATGGGAAGAAGGCAAGATATGGGCATAGGTGATCTGTGTTGATGCAGCACTGTGGAAAGTGAGGAATTTGTTGATTATGAAAGGAATGGTTTACTAGAAAGGAATATTTACAGCTAGCTCTGTTTGATCTCAAGTATTATATACAAAGGGATGATGAGGGGGAAGATGAGAGTAAGAGGGAATAGATGTGGAGGAAAGATAAATGGAAATATGTATTCACATGAGGAGTGCCTGAGATAGAGCAGGGGTGGGTGGGGGGAGGGAGACGATCAGGCCGGAAGGAGGATAGTTGTGGGATGAGATAATGTTATTACTCTAAACTGTTAAGAGATGAGAAGGAGTTAATGTTATGAGGATTTGTTGTAGTTATATTAAACACAAAATAATGTTTAGTATTTGTAAATATGTATAAGAGGTATAAGAGGTTTTGTGTTTTTTTTTTTAAATAAAATTGGGGTTTAATTAAAAAAAATGGTTCCCATCAGCATATTTGCGCGATGTGCACCGCGTTCTTTATAGTCATGCTCAGTATTGCCTGCATTTAATCAACTTCATAGTTGGTTTTCATTTGCTGAGCCCATGCTGCTTTTGGCAGCAGTTTAATGAGTGTATTTAATGAGATTTCCTTGTCTGTAATTCTAGGACAATAGGCTTTTTCCACCAAGCCAACTGGTGGAGAAACCTTGTCTTGTATTCAAGCACATACAGTATTTATGTTTCAGAAGCCTAGAGCAGCTTCCTGATGTCTCATATGTCTTTTTCTGGAAATTTATATTACACCCCACATTGCTCCCAATCCAGCTATCTATGGAGTACTGATCACTTGTGATCTTGTAAGAAGGAATAAAATATTTTGTTTTTCAAGTATTTTAGGTGCATGACTTGCATGGGAACAGCATTCACACCTGCTTAACAGTTCTGTTTTCTTAAATGTTCTAATATCTGTTTATGGTCCATATACCCTATTGTCTTCGGTTAGAAGCTTAATTACTTTAATCCCTGATGCCTAAATTGCACCAGAGTTCTGTATTTCAGATTTGTATGGAATGTTAAGACACTACCCAAGGAGCCTCAGATAGCAAATAAACTGACCATTTCTCAGAACAGCCATGTCAGCAAGAAATACAAATGTCTCTGAGAGCTGTCTACTGGAGAGATCATATTGCAGTGACTCTTTACTGCAGTAGCTATTTTAACATTAATTCATTTTATCTGGTTTCTGCTTTCCCTTAGTTCTAAAGAGACCTGGGTGTGGATATCATCCATCATTCCTGAAGGAGAGTGAGAAGGGCCATCACTTCCATGACAGCAATTTCCTCTGTCCAGGACTCTGCAAAGGGTCATCTGTGAGGTCAGAGATCTCTGGCAATGGCACAGGCCAGGAATGGGGTATGCTTATGGAAACCCTGGGGTTCTTTGTCAGTAGCACTCTTGCCTGAAGCAGCCAGTTTTTGAGGTTTTTTTTTTTAGTATAAGCAAACTGCCAAGCAGGTCAGAAAAAAAGTTTTTTTTCTGGAAATTTTACCTCGGGGTGAAAGGCTGGCACACAATTAATAAATATATTAGCTCAACTTTGACAGCTTAATAGAAATTAACTGTTGCCTGAGACCTGCCTGCAGGGATTTGTGTAGGGATGCCATTCACGTCTAATCAATAGAATGGGCCATGTGTCCTAGCTGTATCATACAATACCAGGAGCATTCATATTATGCTATTGCCATTAAGAGAATGTGACTCTTCATAAGTATTGCTTTTACTTATCTGTTGTTGTTTTGCAGCATTTTAGGCCTTGTGCACCTTCCACTGAAGTTAAAAAGAGCACAGTACTTGCTAGCTTGTGATTCAGAGAACACCTGCAGCCAAAGATTTATAGAAGGAGCTATTTTCTGCTGATTAGTCTACAATGCTCTCGGGGACAATTAACTGAAGTGATCAGTTAACTGCCCCTGAAAAAGCAAAACTGTGTCTTGGGCAAACTGCCACAGAAAACGCTTTCTTTTTTTCTTTTTAATGTTAAAATATATGGACTATACATATGCATATACATATGACCTCTACAAATATTAGAGTATTAATGTATCACCTTGAAGATAAGCCTGCAGACTGGCTGGCTGTATTTTACATGAGTTACTTGAGGTATGCTGCAGTACTTGGCTAGAATTTTTCAGCAGTGATTTCCCAAGTTACCAACAAAATTACTGTATCCCACTGAGACAGTATGTTTGAAGAATGCCTTACCTGTCTAGTTACTGTCTATCTTTTGAGGGCAGAGCATAGATTTCCCAAGAGCTTCAGGGAGATTAAATATTTTGGCTTTTATATGGAAACCCTCCAGTCTTCCATCCTAACTTGCTTTGCTACTAGTTGAAACTTCCTGAAGATTGTGTACACTGGCAGGTGCTTATGAGGTTGTTTTTTTATAAATATTAATTGTTACCTCTTGTGTAGCACTACACCTGCATGCCTACTAGTAAATCTACAACTGCTTTCTGTTTGTTGTATTCTGCCAGAGAGAACAGTGTTTGGCAAATGTCAGCTTTCTGTCCTTATTTGTATTCTGTCCTCTTCTGGTTATTAGGTTAAATTTCTTGCAGGATAACTTGACTAAAGAGCAGCCCTGTACCTATTAATCCTTTTCAAGTTTGAAAAGGAAGTCAGACAAAATCTTGGTATCAGTGAATCATAAGGCATACTTTAATGAGAATCTGGCTTGAAAGATTTATTCCTTTCTATTAAACTTGAAATCTGTCAGTGGTGACTCAGTACAGCCATATAAGAAGTCATTCTATTAACCATATGTCATGGGGCAATGATTATTAGAGAGAGTAGCAAAGACCCATAGAATCTTCTCGGGTCCTCGCAGCTTTGTACCTCACATATTGATTTATATGTGTGCAAAATGGGTGTAAATTGCTACCAAATTACAGTTCTACTTTGCTACCTCTAATTGTTGCCATAACATGTTGCACAGGTATAAGCTATTGGTCAATGAGCAAGGGAGTGTTGACAAGGACCTCACAATGAACTGGAGTTAATACTGCGCTTGTCTGGTTTCTTTGCCTATTTGCCCTACAGATGGATCCAAGTAAACCCTGTTTCAGGTCCTGACTCCGAGCTTGTGGGGCACCTTAGAGCTGAAGCTTGGCCTGGTCTATTGGAAAAATGTGGGTAATTTGCAACTTTTAGATCTGAATTTAGATTCCCCTAAAGTTGTGGTGGTGGAGTCAATTTTGGTGAAGCTCATCTATTCTAAATGTAATTAACAAATAGACACACCTGATTTTAATTTAATTTCTGTAAAACCAAGTCAGAGGTGTTGAAGAAATTTCATACGGTGTAAAAATGAAATATTTTGCATCATAATATGTGTAATTGCTAGTTTACTTGAAAAGTTAGCTTGTTGGTGTACCTATCCACTTTAAAGCTTCCATTTGTACCAACTACGGTCATGATTCCTCTAAAGGTTTTGACAAACCTAGATAAGGAGGACTGAAATTGGAAAAAAGTTAGTACTTTTCCATCTGAAATAATATACATCTGTCGCAGGACACTTCCGTGCCCCGTTCCTAGTGAGGTCATGAATTTAAGGGGGGAAGTGTATCGCAGGGCACTGAAGTGCCTGCTCCTAAAGAAGGACAGGTGTGGGTTGCTGGGGCAACCACAGGGGTCAGCTGACCGGAAGGGGGCAGGGTGTGGCCTATATAAACAGCCTAGGCTGAGGCCAAGGAGGCAGTTCTCCTCTGACAGCTGAGAAAGACAGAGCTCTGCGGGAGCAGGCAGAGTTGGGAAGCTAGATGGCCTGACCAGCTTTGGTTGAGGACTGGGGGAGGCAGCCCTGGTAGGGGTTTGAAGGAGGTTTAGCCAGAGGGCTAGAGTCTGCATTTTGGCCTGGAGGCTGAGGTTTTGTGTTACAGCCACTTGGCTTATGGTTTTGGTTATTGTTATACCGGAGGACCGGGTGAGGCTGTAGGGGCTGGAGGAGGCCTCATGGGAGCTCCCCAGTAGTGTGGGGGTTCCTGGCGCTGGAGAGGGTACCGTGTTTTGGGGGGGTGTATAGACCCCAGCCCCAGTGGGGCAGTGTCGTGTGGGGGAAGCCCCAGTGCGGGCGAGTGCACAGGTGAGGCGCCCCAGTGCGGGTGAGCAACCCGAGAAGGCGGGTCTGGGGGCCAGGCATGGCTACGGCCACCTGAGCCCCAATTGTGAGAAGCCCCAGGGAGGGCACACACAGGCCCCAGTGCGGGCGGGAATCACACGAGCAGGGGGGCGTGAGCATGAGAATAGAAGCCCCGGGGGGGGGTGAGCGTACCGAGAGAAGCCCCGGAGAAGGCGAGGATGCGGAGAAGCCCCAGTGGGGGGGCCACCAAGAGAAGACTAGCCCGGAGGGTGTCTGCGAGGGCGTGGGCTATAGAAACTGACTCAACAACATCCGGTACGTCTTAGAGGCTTGGGGCATGGTATTAGGGGTGGTAGGAGCCACGCATAGCCCTGGGGCGGGAGTGCACAGAATCATCGGTAGACGGGGTACCTGCAGGATTACGCCAAGGGGTACCATGTTCAAGGGGGTGAAAGGCAGCCTCCCTTAATACTTTTGTCATCAAAGACGTGGCGGGCAAGAACGAGGGTGCAAGGGCACCCACTTGGCACGGTAGGGGGCGCCAGGAGAGATCACGGCTGCTTCTGGGTCCCCGCCCTGTGACCATCAAATAGCTACAGAGATTGATTTTTAAACATTAAAGTGAGTGTTAACATATCTTATTGAGAACTTAGTGGTGCTCAGCCTAAGAAGAATCTTTTCTTGAGGTTGGTGTTATGGTTAGATAAAATGTGTGTCACCTAGCAACAGTGAAGCCATTTACGATACTTCTGTTGGCCCATCTCATGACCTGCTTAGAAGTCTGTATTCAAAACACCCCAGTCGTATGTCAAGGGGTAATACCAGTTGATTCTGTCGCTTTATTATTATAGATTTGATTTGTAGAATGGGACATCAAAGTTAATAAGCACCTGGATTTGCTCCTCTGTGTTAAACATTATCCTTATATTTAAACATTTATCATATAATCAAAGCAATCTGGCCTTTTCATTACAGCAGCATCAGAGAGCTATTGCTTGAAAAGTTACTGTAGTATACAGTACATTGGGCTGTGCATGTACTCAAGTGGCTTTCACTGTCCCTTCACTTTGGTGGTTCTTGCTTTGTGACCCACACTTAGGCATTCTTTAAAACCCTGCTCAGCTGCTGTCTAAACCTCTTAGTGCCTTTATTTCCATTTCCAGTACCTACAAGGAAAAAAAAATTGGCATGATGGCTGATGCAAACTATTTTGCAGTCTGGATACATTACCAAGGTCCCAGTAGGTGTTCTTGGAGAAATAAAGCATGTATCTGTGCATGTTCAACAGTATATGAAGGTCTTACTTCTTCATTTTTAATACCAGACACATATCACTGTAAACAAGAAGAGACATTTGGCTTGAGTATGAATAGTAGACAAACACGATCAGAGGCTCCTCAAAGCTTTGAAAGAGTCAGAGCTCCCAGGCTAAAGCTAAACAAACAAATGCAAATTGCATATAACAGAAAAAGAAAATAGCTGGGCAAGAAGTTAACACAGCAAATTGTGAAAATAGATCACAGTTAAGTTAAAGTCATAGCCAACAGGCTTGCTCAACAAACATGGAAGAAGTAAAAAGATTCTGTGGCATAGTAAAATACGCATAGATGTTACAGCCAGACAGGGGTGGATTATGGTGGGGGGGTAGGACTGGGGTGCACTGGCACACTTGCACCCCACTTTGATTCCTCTTCCACCCAAAGTTTAAAACCAACTGCCTGATAGTGGCAGCAACACTTCTACTCAGATAATGTGGAGGGAGTGGATTGACTTCATGGATCATTATTATCTACCTGATCCCTTCTAAACTTTTCATTCCACAGGTGTTAATGACCCTCTTTTCTTTTTAATGGCCTTGATGTTCCATCAATCAGGCTAACTGTTCTTCTGCAATGCTCCTGTCTGTTAGCTGGTCCTGATTAATGAAGCTCCCATTTCACAGCTCTGCAAATTGTTTTCAACTCATTCCAATGAAGTTCTATTAGTTTTTGCTTTAATTGTAAACTGAATAATACAGCCCTAGGGTATTAGTAAAGCCTCAGGTTTCTTTTTAACTGGAGAAAAATGTGTTGTGTTTTATATATGTATGGATGCATTTCACCATCTGCACCCTACTTTTCAGTATCCTAGATCTACCCATACAGCAGTATCTAGACTTATCGTCTAAGCTAATCAGTTAGAACCCAGACACTGCATGAAGTTGACTCCTTGGCTGTATAATATCAGGGGTCGGCAACCCCTGACATGCATGCCGAGCATGGCATGTGAGGCCATTTTGCTTGGTATGCCACCACCAGCCCCAGCTCTGGGTGGCTGCTCCCAGCAGGTGGCTGGGAAGCTGCAAGGCCTGCTGCAAGCAGCCCAGGCACCGTGGTTGGCAGCAGCTACCTAGAGCCAGGGCTGGCTGCAGCAGGCAGGCTGCAAACAGCTGTGCTGGGCTCCACAGCTCTGGTGTCAGCTCCATGCTGGCAGTGACTGTGCGCGCACCTGGGAGTGGACAGCGGGAGGGCTGTGCTGCCTCAGGGCTAGGCCCTATCCCTGCTGTCCACTCCAAGGTGCGCGTGCAGTCACCGCCAGCATGGAGCTGATGCCAGAGCTGTGGAGCCCAGCAAAGCTGGTTGCAGCTTGCCTGCTGCAGCTGCCCAGAGCCCAGGCTGGCTACAAGCAGCTGCTCCGGGCTCCAGAGCCCAGTCATCAGCTCTGTGCTGGCAGCAGGGGAGAGGCCGGGGTTGTGATGCCTCAGGACCCCCCACCATCTGCTTCGAGGTATGCATGCAGCTGTTTGCAACCTCCTGGCTGCAGCCAGCCCCAGCTCTGGGTAGCTGCTGCCAACCAGAGAGCCCAGGCTGCTTGTAGCTGAGCCCGCGTGATTCCCACCTGCTCCAAGCCCAGCACTGGCCCAGCCCCCTTACTGGGATGAGGCTGGTGCTGCCCCTTGCCAGGAGCACTGCACCTTTGCGGGATTAGCTGTGTGGAGTGGGTGGGTGGTTGAGCTGATGGGCAGGCCCTGAGCTGGTGCCTCGGCTGGCTGCACTGCAGCCCAGGGGCTGGCTACCCAGGGAAGCACAGGGGCTCCAGGAGGCCCAGGGCATCGTTGGGTCGGATTTTGTCCGGTAGCCCAGCAGCCCGGCTTTGTGCACCCATGCATCTGGTTCTGGATGTGTGTGTACATGTGTCTGTTCTGGATCTCTGTGTGCATGTGTATTCCAGCTGGATACTCTAACCATTGGGCTGTGGAGTAGAACTGGAGGATATCGCCACATCCTCTCTTTGAAGGGAGAGACTGACAACCATTATGCCACATTTCTTGAAAGGAGGACAGATATCTCACTCCAGGAATGGGTTCACAGCCATACATCCCAAGTACATGTCTTATTTTAGGAAGTGCCTTGCAATATTAAAGACTCACTCACTTAAGGCAGTGCACAGATGTTAGACTTAACGGTTGTGTTATAGTAGCCATAGAACAGGAGTAATTGTTCTGCCTCAGTATCTACATGTGCACCCTTATCAGGGTGCACAAAACTAATAAACTCCAGAGCAGGCTAGTGCTTGTAAATACAAGTTCTACCTTGCTGCAGAGTTTTTTGTGTGGCAATGCATGTGTAGATGCTGTCCGGTTGGCTGGGGCATGAGGGTGCCTCAGTGTGGGGGCTACCGGCTACCTAGCCCCACGCTGAAGCACCCTTGTACCCCAGCCAGCCCCGCCGTAGCATACTGAGTCTAGTTGGAGCAGTCCTGGGCTGCTGCCAGCCAGAGCTGCTCCAACTGGGCTCAATGTGCTATGCACTAATAAACTCTGGATCAATATACTCCAGAGTTATTTGCTCCTGGATGTACGTTTATGCATGAGCATTTAATTGCATATGTAAACATGCCCCCTAATATTTAGTTTAGACCAGTGGTTAACCACCTCTTCAGGTTGTAGGCCAAATGACCCAAGTTTGGTCAGAGATGGATACTGTTGCCACCACCAATTTCTCCCCACAACAGCATGGGAAGAGCTCCCACTGCTGCTGCTTTTCCGTGTGGCAGCATGTCCATGACCTGGATTAAATGGATCCACTGCCAGATCTGTCCCATAGGCCATAGGTTGCCAACCTTAGTTTTGGCTGTCTGCTTCTTTTTCAGACCTGAACAAAAGCAGAGAAAGGGTAACTGGCTTCTTTTTCTGCTTTATTGATATAGTTGGTCAACCTGTAACATAGGGGACTCTCAGGGTGTCCCCCAGATTGAGTCTGCATATTTTTTTTCATGGAATTGAAGGAGACTCTAGTATTCTGGGTTGTTGGTGTCATTATCAGGATTCAATCATTGACAGCTGTCTTTCTGTTAAGGGATATATAGCTAAGTCATCTTGCCACAGCCCAAGGAACAGGAGTTTTTTCTTGCTTTTTTTACATAAGAATTACCAACATTATTCCTGAATTACTGTAGTTATGTTTACTGCACTATAATTTGAGTTTCGTGGCTAGAACCTTGAGGATACACACAAAAGAAACAGTTTCATTTATTTTCAGGAGTCTTAAGCTGCTCTGGTAATCACTTTCTTTGAGGTTTTGATTAAGCTTTTGTAGTAAACCACAAGCTGACTTGGGTCACTAATTGCCAAATGAAGGACAATCAGTAACAAGCTACAGTGATTGTTATTAGAAAAAGGACCAAAGCTGTGTTGGAAGGGCAAAATACACAAACAAACATTAGTTCCTTAAATATATCAGACTTTCATTGTGATGAAGTAGTCCCAGCACTCACTCACTGTCTTCTAACTTCTTAGAGTAGGGCTGTACTTCCTGCACAGAACTGTTCCAAACAGCTTACCCAGGGTCCTCTCTGGGCTGAATCCTGTTCAGATGCAACAGTTTACTCAGTAAAAGGGTGTGGGGGGAGGGAAACATGGAGCAAGTCCCTTGGTCCTCACCTTGTGTAGTGGGAAGAACCTCCCTTGACCAGATGCAGTTTTAGAGCCGCTCTACTAAACTGGTTATATGCTGTAGCACCAAAATAGTAGGCAGGCTAGGTGTGAAATTTCTAGATTAACTAATATATATCGAGAACATAAGCCCTATAACTCAAGTTCACAAAAAACATATGCTCTTTTTACATCTTAGTCTGTATGATGTATATCTACCCTGCCTTCTGGCTAGCTTCTGGCTAACACAGCTGACTACCTCTCTCTTCACCAAAGTAGTCCCAGCAACTTCACATGCATGTCAGAAAACAAGGTTCGAACAAGGCAGAGTTGGTAGTCTCTTCAACCAGGACCCCAGGCCTGAACCTGCTCAGTTTTACGTGTTGCAAGTAGCTCAAGTGGAGCACATGCTTACATTTCTGCAACATGGGCATTTAAGGCAGCAGATTGCATTTCTGTATAGACTGCATAGTCAGTTTTTAAAATTCATCAAGCCAGCCCCAAATATGGAATCACTTAAGCACCATCCCATGAAATGGACTCTCAGCTACAACTTAAAGTGAACCAAACCTGGTAATTTAGAGTCAAGGGAATTGTACTTTTGAAGCGTTTGAAACATAGCCTCTCAAAACCTAGGACTTTAACCTTATTCCTCTATCCTTAGGGGACAATAATATCTTTAAGTCATTTGGGGAAGACCTCAGACCTCCCTTTACCATTGTTTACTTTAGCCTTTTCATCTTCTTTCCAGTCAGTGACCTTTCATGAACCGCACCTCATAGTTGCCAAGGCAAAAGCAGAGTAACTGAACTGGGAAACAGGAATCCCTGTGTCCTATGCAAGGCTCTTCTTGCCTGCAATGCTGAGGCATGTGAAGATTGTAGATCTACTGAACACATGCTTTAAAAACAGTAAAATTAAAAGATAGAGGTGAATCATTTCCTGCATTTCATTCTGAGAAGCAGGGAACTGTTGGCAGGGTAAGTCCTACGCTCGGCTACATTAGGGTAACCATATGGGGCACTGACAGATGTGAGCTCCCCGCTGTAGCTCATGGCACTTTTTGCAGGAAGCACCATAAGTTACAGCAATCCCCCAGACCCAACAGACATTCACTGTTGGGTCCAGGGGGTTGAGGGACTGAGCTCTAGCTTGGAGTGGCTGTGCCTGAATCCACTTTCCCCTAGCCCCACCTCTCTCTCCCATCTCTGGTCCTGTCTTCAGAATGGGAGTGGGGGAAGGGAGCAGAAGGAGCTTGGTCTGGGATTTGCCCAGCCAGTCCTGGAGAGTGGGACAGGTGGATTGGAGCCCCTCCAATGTGGGGGGCTGCAGTCCATCTGCCCCACCCTCCAGCACAGGCTAGGCAAGCCCCAGAGGGAACCCCTTCCTCTTCCGTCTCCCCCTCCCATTCTAAAGACGGTGGGGGGGGGGGGTTGGCCACACTGGCCCAGTTCTGCTTCCAGCGTATGCTGACACAAGCTAATTAAGACACTACTTTGGAGCGCTTTCATCTGAATCCTTGTGTAATGTCAGATTGTCACACAGTCAGGCCTTTTAAAGCACCCTGCAGCCATGCCCTTCCGTAAAGCAAAGGTGCTCAGGTAAGAAATAAACACTCCGAGAAATAAGGTTGTTAGATTAGACTCTGTCAGAGGACTTGGGGAGGCCTGTTCAACTCGTATGTCTCCTCAAGCAGCAGTGACACTCATCTGCAGTTCAGTTTATACCATCCTTAATAATAGAGACCTTTGATAGTCTCTCAGGCCCATGTTCTTTTTGTCCTGTACCTCTAGAGGTTCCCCAAGTAATCTTTGTTAGTTAGCTTTATGGCTTTCCAAGTCCTTGACTAGCAAGTCCTTAAGCTAGCCAGCGTCTCCATAGCTAATACTTAACCAAATAAACTTTGGATCATTCCCTAGTCCTCATTTATCTATAGCTGTAGTAGGGCTTGTGTCCTGATTGGGTATTGACAGTTGTTTCATTAACGATTTAATTGCTGGTCCTGGATGAGTCCAAGAAATCTGATCACTGGGTAAAACGTTTCTTGATTTTTTTTTTTCTTTCTTCCAGAAGTGCAGAGACCAGGCAGCTATAATTGATTCAGTATTTTTGAAAATGTGGCTGTTGATCTAGGCATTTACAATTTGATGTCCAGCATTCATATTTCAAATTCTTGGCCTAAATAAACAAGTCTGTGGGTGACAAATGAAGAGCCAGAATGGATTCTGTATTATTTTCCAAGAGCAATTACTGTTTTGCAGTTCTAACAAGAATAAAAGGAATGGCAAACCTGTTTCGTCACAGGATCCCATAGCTAAGACTTAACATATGCATGGAGCAGATGTGGTGAGAAGTGCTGCAACTTTTATTTCCTAGTCTCTTTTGACACTAGAGTGTCAATTTTGAGGGGTTATGTGGTGAATTGTTCTTGGGCTAACTTTCCGCATGGGAGCAAATATCCCTCTTTAAGCCTGGGGGATTTTTATGGGGCTGACAGAGACTGTATCTAAGGGAGCTGGATCAAGAAACAAAATGCCACCTATTTCTTTTCCTTTCTCTCTGTTATAGGTGGACTATTAGAAAAAGTGAGGGAACACTAAGATATTCATGACAAATGTAAGATGACCTCTCTAATGGCGAAGAAAATGACCTAGCTTTATGTAAAATTTTTCCACCCTGTATTTGTGTGCACACATCCTAAAGTGAAGGTCTGTTTATTTCTCTCTTTATAGTTACAGTGCAGTATATTTCAACACATGACAAACTGCACTTACGAAGTAGACATAAATAAGAATGCCACTAGGCAGAATTGACAGTGACTGACTTTGCAGCATTGCCCTGTACTTCAAAAGAGTTTGTACCTTGAAGCATTAAAAAAAAGGTCTATTTATTTTTTACACTCTACCACTACCATAATCAGTCAAATCTGACTCATCTGCTAGATACAAGTTTTGTCAGGAATTATTTATTGTATAATGATGTTCAGGGGTTCATCACTGGTAAGACCCTCTTTTCAATTCCCAGTGTTGAAACCTAACTGAAATTACTGGTACTACTGGAACTGGTGACTCGGGGAAGAATGTATGTGTTCTGTACTGGGCTGTATCTTTCAGGCTAGCTGCTGAAGCCAATTTGCTGGCTGTCCTCAATGGCTCAGAATCACAAAGGCTGATCTGAAAGGGCCAGAAAGTTTTCCCTAGGTTTGAAGGGTAGCTTAAAAAAACACAGAAAACTGGAGATGTATTGCTGTCTTTGCAATACCACCCAATGAACACTGATAATGAGACCACAGGGTTAGTTACAACAGGATGCTGGAATCTGGAATGAGCTTTTGCTGTCTAAGTTAAATGCGAGCTTTACAGAAACTGCTGACTTGTCTGTGTGGGGTTATACTGAAGCTGGCAAAGTGTTTTCAAAGGACTGGTGTGCAAACCATTTTTATTGTGTTTGGTGTGCATCAGTTTACAAGCCAATACATTTCAAGTGCTACAGTCCTTAGTGTGGATAAAGTTATACCAGTATGAAAGTACTCAAATATACAGAAATAAATTATGCCTGTACAGTTCACTTTTTTCCTCCTTTCAACCTTTGCACTTCACTTGCCTGTGTGTGCTCCCTCTCTCAGAGTAAACCAATTGAGCAAGCTGTTGGCAGACAACAAAGCAAAAAGAAATGACAAAAGAATGATATTAGTGCATTCTGAATTTGGAACAGGGTTGCATGGTAGGTTGATTTGTTCATGGCCCCTGTGTAGTGCATAGGAGTCTCTTCAACTGCTATGTGACCTATACAAGACCCCTGACAATTGCCCCAGAGGGACCATTGCACCCTGATCCTATATCCCTGCTTCCCTCTATATCCATGTATTTAGCAGACTGGGAACTCTACTTTTGGCAGGAACTGGACGAACTATTTTAAAGATGAAATCTTTTCACTGCTGGGCTGTGCCTCTGCAGTATAATCTATAATGCATTACAGAGAAATGGCTATGCCTGTGTAATTCTCTTTCTTCAAGTCATGCAAAATGGGAAGCATTTTATTTCCTAAAGCAGATGATTTATCTGCTATACACTGGGTAATTTATACTAAAAACTAGCATCTTCTAGGTCTAATTATTTCATCAGCAGAGAAAGAATGCCCTAGCCATGCAAATATTTTATTAGTTTGAAACTTTGCTCACAATAAATGTTGCTCTAGACTTAACACCTTTACTTATTTGCAAAGCAAGGTAAGTTAACTTTAAGAAAAATAGCATTGGTCCTTCCAGCTCTAGACTGAGAAGTGCATCTGCTGCTGTATACACCCCCAAGCTCTCTCATAATTCCAGACCAAGAGAAGATTCAAGTATCAAGAGCTGTCAAACTTGAGCATTTCATAAACTTTAAAACAGGTAAGTTAAATTCACCTTGTGCCCTAGGTTGGATTTAGACCATGGTGGTCTTTGCAGGCCGGATTTAGCCTGGGGGATGCAGCAGCCCATGCCTGGGGCATGGGATGGCTTTGACTTGGATCCAAGGCATGCAGTGACTCCAGCTCTGGCCAAAGTCACACAGTTGTGGCAAGGAGGTAGGGCAAGAGCAGGGTGGCAATAGTTATAGGCCAAGCGGCCAAAGGGCAGCCAAGGCTAGATCGGCCCTTACCTGCCCTCCTGCCACAGACTGCCATGTCCACCAGGGCTCAAGAGCCCCATATTCTATGGCAGATCACTGCCCCTAGCTTCCAGTTGCCCATCGGTAGCCCCACAGGCTGGCTAAAGCAGGTCCATTGGCTGCTTCCAGCCCATAGGGTATATGTTTGACACCCCTATTCTAAAAGATCTTCCATTCATTCTTACAATAGTAACATAATACTGAAAATAGTGGGACAAAGAGTATGTCCAAGTCAAACATACACATTTCCTTCTGTAGCTCTCCCTAGCAACCTCAAAAACTAAAGACCAATGTGCAGTGATTTTCATGTATTGGGTTTTGGTGCTGTCTTATGGAACACCACCCCTCCAGGAAAACAGTATCAGAAAATACTGTAGCAGTATCAGAAGAATTCATAAATGTAGGGCTGCATTCAGGTACTATCCATTCCCAAAATACATTAGTGTAGTTTAACGATTTCAGTCAAGCTAGTCTGGATTTACTGTAAGATAACAAAGAGCAGAAGCTTGCCCATCCTGCCCATACTCTAAGGAATCCCTTTGTTTAGAACTGGGTCTGAGTCAATGCTAGGATCAGGTGTTTATTTCTTGTGCTTTCTTCTTTTAGGGGCTAAACTTATTTTTAAGCTGAAAGAGTGAGGTACTGTTTTGTGCATACATTTTTGCTCTTACATTAGCTTCAATTCTTGCTGTAATAAGAGTCTCTCAAATCAGTTTTTTAGTTGGAAAATACTCTAATGCTGTTATCCTCTGAAATAGTTGCATATGCAAGATTCGTCGAGTCAGGGGAGATGTAGGGACAAGTTGGGAAGCCTCTTGGTTATGCCACTCCCATAGCAAGGGGAATCCTGGGCCCTGGATCCTACTTCTAGAATTGGTTCTCTTTGTAACTGAAAGCAGTTGAACATAAAGCAGTCCCATGAGCAGGGACTGGAGTCCAGGACTTTACTCCCTCCCAATGTAACAGTCCTAACCACCAGAATGCAGAGCTGTATGCCTGTTGTGCTCTCTTACTGTAGCCCCATAAGTCTTGCATTCTTTTTCAGCACAGCAGCTGTTTCAACAGGAGAAGCTAAAGGGGCCCTGTGTCCACCTAGCTTATGACTTGGGGTTGGGACACTCTCCTGGGAGGTGGGAGATATGGGTTTGATCCCTCAAGTCAGCCACTGAACCGGGTTGTTCCTTTTACTGAGACGTCCTCTAATAGTAGGCTGCTGTGTACAAAGTAGGCAGCACTACAAGGACATTTTAAAGGACAATGGCCAGAATTATATTTTGTGAGAATCTGATATGCATTCTCTTCTGCAAAATTCCTCTGGGCTCTGATCCAGGAGACAAGTGGCTAGTTTCTTTATCCTTATTGGGCTTAGTTGGGTGCTGCTCCTGTGCTGCTCAAACTGGCACAATTTGTGGCATACCTGGGACCAGTACCCTAGCTGCTTGGGTAATTTGAAAGTTAAAATTTGGCAGTTTAGGTACTTCCTGTGTCTGAACAGGCATCTCTTGGAGTCCTAGCTTGAATTCTGGCACCTCAGTCCTGCCTAAGTCCAGCTTGAGGGGCCCAAGTCCTGTATTGAATCTGGGCCTGAAGGCTGAAGAAATACCATGTTTACTCAAATCTAAGTTGATCCTTAATTTAAGACAACCCCCCAATAATTAGATTATATATATGGAAAATATATACATTTGCTATAATTTTCCATGTATAGAATCTAATTATTGGAGGATAATATTCAAGTCATCCCTCCCACCATTGCAAGGGGGCAGGCAGTAGGGAGGCAGGTGGTAGGGGGAGATCAAGCAGCTTGCCTCCTGCTTGTGCGTGCTTCCCTGCCACCTCGACCCCTTGCCTACATCCTTCTGCCACCCCCCTTTCCTCCCTAGCCTTTGTCCCATGCAAGCAGGCTCCCTCCCTGTTCTAGCTGGGGCACTGAGCACAGCCCCAGCAGCCATGGGGGTTGTGTGCTGCTGCTGTGGAGCTGGGCTGGGTCAGTGCTCAGTGCTCCAGACTGCAGTGTGCACAGAGCCTGTCGGTAGGGAGCAAGGGGGTAGGGAGAGGAAGGGGAACAGAGGCTGCATGAGGGGGTAGAGATAGGGAGAAGAGGCTGCAGGGGGGAGACAGCAGAGTGCAGAGGTGGTGGGGGTGTGGAAGTGGGGGAGGAAAGAAAGGCAGCAGCTACAATTATGGCACTACCTCTGGGTAGGGGCTAGATGCCAGGCCAGACCAGCCACCTGCCTCCCTTCCCACTGCTCTCATATGCAATTTAAGGTGAGGGGCATTCCTTTCCTGCCCCTGTGTTTAAATGGGGGGAGGAATTTAAGAATCAAGTAAATATAGTAGACATGCAAAAAGGGAGAAAAACTGCTCTCACAGAATCCAGACAGACTTGAGAGCTGTAGAAATCAGTCCTAAATCATCACAAAGGAAAATATATTTGAACTATTGTGTAATTGCTCATGGAAGCAGCTTCACAGAAGTCAGCACTGCCCACTGTGGTGAGGGGCTTTACAACTGAGCCTTTGCTGATGTGCGCTGTGTTAGGAACAGGTGAGAGATGTATGTTTGGTCGCAGCACTGCCCAATGCGCTTAAAGGTTTACCTGTATCATTAGTACAGGCAAAGAAGTTGAAGATCAGTCTCCCCTCAGGAATATATGAGTTTTCACAGATAGAGGAGATGGTAAGCAATGTATAGGTGACAAAAGAAGCAGATGCTTCTTTTTGGGAGTCCTGAAGGCAAGAAAGAAGTATTGATCCATTATTTAACCAAGAGACAACTCTAATCAATTGTTTGTCCTTTATTAGATACTTCATCATTAGATATGAACTAATTAAAATATCACTAGACTAGAAGACAGCCAAGTGCTGCAGCTGCATGAATGAATGACTGCATAGCGGCCTGCAAGGAATCAAACATAGAGACTGCTATTCAGAGCCAAGGGGTCTGACAGAGGCTTGCGCCCTTCATGCACAACATAACAACTGGTTCCGAGTGGCTCTTCAGAGAGCCTCTTAAAGGTATAGTTCCCCACATCTTCATTCCTCAGCCAAGCATAACACCACCACCTGACAATCAACATTTAACATGCAGAAAGTCAAATCCATGTAAATAACCTACCAAGTAACAATATTCAATTAACGTCTGGGGTGTACTGAACTTTTACAGACTTGCAGGTCTCCCTGGAGAGATCAGCATCGCTTCTGCTGGGTTCAATTACTTCAATTACTCCTCATCCTGAAGCTCAAACTACTGTGGTTATTGTCTGTTTAGGTGCCTGTACGTGAGCTAGGAGGCTGCTCCGACGCACTGCAATTGCATGTCAGAGCAGACTTGTTTAAATGAGTCTGCTGGGCATGGTAATTATTGCACTCCAGCCAGCCTCTGCGTCTTGCATATCAGCATCCCCACGCTTCAAAATGGCAGTGGGGATGCTTTAACTAAAGCTCATTTGACAAGCTTCAGATAAAGCACCTTCACTACTATTTTGAAGCATGGGGATGCTGCCACACCAGATGCTCCAGGCACTTTGTGCACTAATTAAATCACCCCCAGCCCTCGAGCACTTGTAAAAAAAACCCTTTGAGTCAGCCATCTTGCCTGGGAAAGTTTCATTGCCCCTGATCTCCCTTCTTCATGGAGTTTGGTGAAAGAGTCACCTATTCTTCATGGTATATTTCTATCTGGGATAACAACACACGACTATAGGTAAAAACAAGTGCCAAATTGTCTGAGTGAATTAAAACCTTTAAAGCTGTAGCTACAGGTCTGTCTGATGCACAATCTAAGGGCTCAGACATACAGAAACTCTACCTTATGGGGCTTTACTGTTCATCAGCTGCTCCTCAGTAATTTGCCTCTGTGTATGCTTTTATCCCTTGGTCAATGGGATAACCCTGAATAACAAAGAGGATAAGTTTTTGTTTTTTTTTCCAGTTAGTTTTCACTCATTGTAAGGTAAGAGGCTGCACATGGGAAGTTATTAAAGTGCAGATGGTTCATTGTAAGATGCTTCCTCCTCTTAATTTTCGATACATTTTTTCATATGTCCATACCTTAAATCTCACTTTCTAGGGCATTAGGTTGAGCTCACTGTTCAAAAATGAATCTTCCATCTCTAGTCTTTTCTACCCTCCAAAAATCACTATGTGCAGTGGCCGGGAGAAGAAGGGGTTTTGACTGCTTGCTTGTTTTGTTTTTTTTTTTTGGTTTTTGTTTCCGTCCGGCCACTCCCTGGGATCAGCGTGACCCATGACAAACTCCAGTGTCTTTTTCACAGGAAACAGTTTTGTAGCTTTTATTTGCATGGTGAGACTTGCTCTCCCTATTTACATGGCACTACCTTGTGCGACAGGAGTAAAACTGAAAATGAATGTCTCAGGAGAACATTTAAGGGGTGAGTTTAACTCTAGAAATTATAAATCTTTACACAGAAGACTTAAAAAGTGGGGATTTTTCTAAAGAGGCTTAGCAACTGCCACTTAAACCCTACAGGTACAACTAATAACAATAAAAAAAATAATAATACGAGCAGATATAATTCAGACCAGGGAAAGAAAACAAAATTGTTAGAAGAGGATCTAGCAGAAATTAATGTGACTGCAAAAAAGCATATATTTTTCCCACTGAGGCCCAACAGCACAAAGCACAATGGACTTTATTTAGTTAAGCGACTATTATTTCCATATCCTCTGCTCTGGTATGGCTAACCCTCAAGGCAGATGGGCTAACAGGGTCACATACTTTCATGGCATGCAGTAGTGGCTGCTAAGCTATAAACAGAAATCAGTTCTGTGTTGACTATCTGTAACAGTTTTGTGGTTTCAGAAGATCACTGACAGAATGGCTAGTAAAAATCAGACATGTTATTTCTAGCCTGTTGGAACCAGCTAAAAAGATGGTCAGTTGTATCTGTACCACTGGAGTCTGCACTGGAAGCGGGACAGTTCTGAACTCTCTTGCTCCAGTAGAACACTATTGATGAAATCCTGGCAATTTAAAATGCAAAACATCCATGATAAGGGTGCCACTGTTAGGCCTGTCTGAAGCAGCAAGCATTTGCTTCGGATTTCGCTGATTTGGAGGGGCAGCGATTCAACTGCGTGATTCGAATCACTGTCCTGATTCAATTCAGCCGATTCAAATTGGGCGCCATTAGAGATTCAGCCATAGACTATAGTGGGGAATCACTAAAATACCTATAACTTTGTGATTTTTTGCAGATTCAGATGAAAACAGCAGGGATGGTACCCCCTTCTGAGGGCATGAAACCTGCCAAGTTTCAAGGAGATAGCTACAGGGGCTTCTGTGAAAGTGCACCTCAAACTGTTGAAAGCAAAACCTTGTATCACTTGTGTGTGTTAAGGCAGAGCGGGATGAAAACAGCAGGGATGGTAGCTCCTCATGCAGGCATGAGGCCTTGCTACAAGCCCTCTAAATCTTTCTGAATTGATTTAGAGGCTTCTGATTTTGATTTGGACCTTTTAATGGGTCTCCCAATTGGATTTTGAGATTTGGTCGCTGAATTGGGCTGAATCTCCTCCAAATCGAATCGGCTACCGAAGCTTCGCACAGCCCTAGCCACTGTCACCCATGCAGAAAAGACAAATATAATCTTTGAATTCAACAATCCCTGCCAGACACTGTGTTTACTAACAAACAATAAGAAGTTGCAAGTAATTTGGTTCTGCTACATTTATTTATTGAACCAGAATAAAAGGAGGAAATAATTAGGAAAAAGGTAATTTATACAGAATACGTATGTTCGTCTTCTTACTTGCATCTTAATCTGAAGTCATGTGAAGTCGATGGAAAGATTTTCACAGTTATATTGCATAATTTCATGAGATGGTACAGTAAGAGATCATACATGTCTACTGTGGCTTCAAGAATAAGGTTTTGTGGATTCTTATAACAATGACTTGTAACTGCTAATAGAGGACACAAACACAATTGATGCAAAAAAGCAGTGAAACTCTAATACCTTTTTTGAATGAGGTTAACCCAACCTGGGGACAAACACGATAAAGACTTGGTTATTGCAATCATACAACTATGCATGAAATCAGCACAGGGAAGAATAAACGCTGGATCAGTGCTTTATCTGTAAATTTCTATACATTAACAAATTTGGATTTCTTTTAAATATAGCTTTAGTTCTGAATTTCCTGGGTTTAGGGTGCTTGATTTTTGGAGAAGTAATATATCATAGAAAGTTAGGGCTGGAAGGGACCTCTGGAGGTCATCTAGTCCAACCATCTGCCCAAAGCAGGACCATCCCCAACTATATCATCCCAGCCAAAATTTTGCCTAGGTAGGTCTCAAACCTCCAAGGATGGAGCTTCCACTATGTCTCTGGGTAACCTGTTTCAGTGTTTTACTATCCTCCTAGTGAGAACACTCTTCCTAATATCTAACCTAAACTTCACTTGCTGCAACTTGAGACTGTTACTCCATGCTCTGTCATCTGCCACCACTGAGAACAGTCTAGCTCCATCCCCTTTTTAAACCCCACTTCAGGTAGTTGAAGGCTGCTATTAAGTCCCATCTCAGTCTCCCCTTCTCTAGACTAAATAAGCCCAGTTCCCTCAGTCTTTCCTCATAAGTCATGCCCCCCAACCCCCTCACCATTTTTGTTGCCCTTCACTAGATTCTCTCCAATATCTCCACATCCATTCTGTAGTGGGGGCCGTAATCACTGTAATCTACATTACAGTAAGCTATTTTTATGTATACTCAATGTTAACTCTGTTTCAGCGTATTTTTTTATCTGGTAATGCAGGTTTGGATTCATGTATTTATTTGTATACTGCAATCAGGAATTGTTTAGAGAAATCAAGAAAGCATATTAATCCAAGACAGAAAACAGATATAGGCAAAGAATCATTGTCTTACTAACCTTCTGTAACAGAGAGCCCTAGGCTCTCTGCTACCGAAAGAGAAAAGTAGCCCAATCAGAGAGGGGGCCACAGCTGCAGGCAGGCAGAGGGCCACAGCTGCAGGTTGCCAGGGTAAATGGCCAATAAGGTAATTGGCCAGCACTTGCAGCCAGTCAGATGACTGGATGCAGGCAGCACCTGGGGAGCATTTAAGCCCAGAGCTGGGGCTAGCAGGGACTGTCTCTTCCTGGCTGGCACCAGGGAAGGAGCTCCTGCTCAGGGAAGCTGGGATGCTGGGTTAAGTTGAGGCTTATATTCTTAAAGGGGCAGAAGGCTGCTGCATGTTACTATTTATGTTATAGGCCAGGGGTTTGCATTTGTTATGTTCACTGGTGGTTTGTGGAAGAGGCTGTAGGGGAGGTGGAGGTCTCATTAGTGCAAGGACAGGCTCAAGGCTTGAGGGTGTGCACACAGAAGGGCCAGGGGCCCAGTATACAGGAGTTTGGTAAGTTGCGAATAGAGAAGGGAAGCTAGTGCCTCAAAGCACCGCCTCAGTCCTATCTAGTTCAGCCTACACTGGTCGGCACAGGTAGAATGAAGGGGCAGAGGCTGAGGTACCAACCAAGGGACATTGTATGAGTAACATCCATGAGGTACGGGGCGTGGTAAAGAGGAGGTTATGGAGCCACACAATTAGCCCATAAGGCTTTGGGTCCCCAGCTGGGCACAGTAGACTATAGAGGCCCAGCTAGGGGGGCCTAAGAGTGTACAGGACCAGCCAGGGGCCTGAGATTACAGAGGTTCAGCCAGGGGCCTAAGACCAGTGGGACTGAGGCCTAGCAAAGGTCCAGGGGGCAGCCTCCCTCTTAATTTATTAACCATCAAGGCATGGCAGGAGAGATGGGGAGAGCACCCTAGGAGTGGTGCAAGGCCACCAGGGGGCATCATGGCCCCAACGTGTTACACCTTCACAATTTTATGGTGATGTGGATCAAACCAGATTTGTTGCAAGTAAGACTGCAATCTTCTAAAGAACAGGGGAGAAGTTAAATAGAAAGCTGCTTTGCAAGGTTATAGTTCAGAATTAAAAGTACAAGAGAAAAAGTTGCATGTATAATTCTAAAGATACACACACTTCTGCCTTGAAGTGATATGTACTGAAACTAGAATAGTGTCACATACATCAAGCAGGTCAAAACAAAAAAGGACTATGACTTAAAGTGGCTGTCCATTTAGTGTACTTTCCAAAAAATCTTTCCAGGCAGGATATTGATCTGGATGAACCACTGGTTTCATCTCACAAGGTAATTTTTATTTTCCAGAATCTAGTAATGGCCCCAGAACCTTCACATTGGCCTTTATGAGCCAAAAGGGACATGAGTTGTCCTCCTCCGGTACATCCTATAAACCCCAAGGATCCTGGTAAGTGATGGTGTCTGAAGATTGAGCAGGGCAGACTCTCTGTTGCTCTCCTTCAGACACTGCTCTGCTACCATGGAGACAGATAGTTCAATCTGCATTTAAGTGATCTCAACAGCAGAATTTGAAAATTCCTCACAGAAGGAACATATGATTGATACTTGCTATAAACCATCTGGGCTATCCTAGTTCTTCACTGCTCAAAACAGTTCTGTGGAATTGGCAACCTTTCCCTGCCTCCTCCACATTGCCAACACAGAATTTCAAAGATCCATATCACACTCATGTTAGACTCAGAGAAGGACTTCTGCAACTACTTTCTTAGCTTGCTGTCCTACTCTGAGTGTCCCAGGCCCTATGAAAACTGAAAGCCTATGAGTGAGGGCTGCTGTTTTCATCCACACTCCTATGGCCCTACCTCCCCAGCTGCTGACTCCTTCAGAAGAGGGCATGCTGTGACAGCAGCTCCAGCTGCAGCTCTGATCTGGGGCATGTGGCTGGGAGGCTGGAGCTACTGCTGAGTGATCCAGGGCAGAACCACTTCCCTAGACACTGCTGCATTTTGAGGAACTGGTACATGCAGAGTGGAGCAGATGGATGGGACATGCTTCATAGCAGCACTCCTGGGTGTGACATAGAGATGGTGTAGATGTGGTATGCCCAAGGAGGACACAGACATACCAATAAAACTAATGGTTAATCTATGACAAAGGATTACATGTCCATATCTCTTCCCTTTACTTTTGCCCTACTCCAACAGTGTGTAACCATCTGTATGAACTGAAGACACCTTGTGCAATATGAGGCAATCCTGGTTTCTCTAGATTTTGATGCACCATTGTAAATTATTTTCAGCTATTTTATATGTTACATTTTATTTATGCTGTAATGAAAGTATCAGTGGGAGCGTCTACACAGGAAGCTCCATCACCGTAGCTTTGACAGGCACAAACTATAACACCAACTCTACTGCGCAGTAGTAATGAGCGACTGCGCAGTAGGGTCAGAAATGACCTGTGCATCTCTGGGACTGTGCAGTTATAGCAGTTACTACGCAGTCATTTAATACTTGAGCAAGTTCTAAATGACTGTACAGTGAGAACTGTGCAGTCGGGCCCACATGTAGGTGCAGCCAGTGATTCAAGCCAATGGAAATATTCACGCAAAAGGAAAAAATACTTAGCCCATCTGATGCATTTGTAGTAGTGTGTGTAAAAAAACCATTGCTGTTGATGACTTGGTGCCTTTCTCAGCTCTTACATCCACAGAAGAAAATGTGTTGAGATCTAGCGGAACACTGGCAGCCATCCTAAAACTTGCTTTCATCAGTATTCTTTATCACAGGCATGCAGACCTTGTTTTCTAAGGAAAATTAACTGCAGATAATTTACAAGCAATGAGCAAGGGGCGATTTATCTAGAAGCTTAAGAACTGTTGCCTGGATACAGATCTGTTCAAATGCTTTTATATATGAAATGTTTTTTGGGGGTATTTGCTGCAATTTGTTTTGATGACAAGTTGTCAAACACAAAGCTGGGGCATATGGTATACTACATTAACCTCCTAAAGGACTTGCTGCATCCACTGAATAGGTATAATAATGAACATTGTGCTGCTGGGCCCCATTCTATGGGAGAATCAATGCAACCTCTTTAAATAGGGTTTTTCAGTTGCCTTTAAAAGATTAGTGAACTGGCAACACATGGAACAATAAAACATTTAATCAGCTACCTACATTCTGTAAGTAGACCCCAATATTTTGCAAACTAGAAATTAAGGGGGGAAAAAGCCTTACAAAATTGTGAAGGGAAATGAGAAACACTGGATGGAACAGGAAAAAGATGAAAAACTGCTAGAATTCCTAAAAGTCAAACGGTTAAAGATAAATTATAGGGGAGTTAAAAATGTCTGGTATGTTAAGAAATGTCATTAAGCCAAATTCTCATCTGTAAGTGGGTATAACTCCCATTAACTTCAACTGGACTACCGACTGTTCTTATGGGATCCATTATGTCTAAAAGAAAAATGCACTTTGATTTGGAGAATTAAAGCTGAGATTAAAGCTTGTCTTTGAGCTGAAGTGAGCCCCTGTAAGCACAAGACTGCATAATGAGGGAATTATTTTTCTCATGGATTCATGTGTACATTCATCAGATCCACACTCTGCTTCCTAGGGAAGCTGGTACACTGATGTCCTCTGGAAGGTGTTGCGCAAAGAACAGTTCATAGATTTCATAGACATCAGGGCTGGAAGGGACCTCGGGAGATCATCGAGTCCAGCCCCCTGCCCAAAGGGCAGGAAGTCAGCTGGGGTCATAGGAGCCCAGCAAGATAAGCATCCAATTTACTCTTGAAGGTGTTCAGTGTAGGTGCTTGAACCACCTCCGCTGGCAGACTGTTCCAGACCTTGGGGGCTTGAACAGTAAAGAAATTCTTCCTTATGTCCAGCCTGAAATGGTCTTGCAGGAGTTTATGACTGTTCGACCTAGTCATCCTTTGGGGCGCTCTGGTGAACAAACATTCCCCCAGATCCTGGTGGTCACCCCTGATAAACTTGTAGGTGGCCATCAGATCACCCGAGCCTACGCTTTTCCAGGCTAAAGAGTCCCATGGCTCTCAGCCTGTCATCGTAAGATCTGTTTTCCTGACCTCTGATCATGCGCGTGGCTCTCCTCTGGACTCTCTCAAGCTTCTCCACATCCTTTTTGAATTGTGGAGCCCAAAACTGGATGCAGTACTCCAGTTGCGGCCTCACCAAGGCCGAGTACAAGGGGAGAATGACGTCCTGGGATTTGCTCGAGAAGCATCTATGGATGCAAGCCAGCGTTTTGGTCACTTTACTAGCCGCAGCATCGCATTGCAGGCTCATGTTCATCTTGTGGTCAATGATGACCCCCAAGTCTCTTTCTTCTGTAGTGCTATCCAACGTAGCACTGCCGAGCCTATAAGGAAGCTGCAGGTTTTTCCTCCCAACGTGGAGAACCTTGCATTTTTTGGTGTTAAACACCATCAGGTTCTCGTCTGCCCATTTGCTGAGCTTGTCTAGGTCAGCTTGGATCACCTGCCTATCTTCTGGCATGGATGCTTTGCCCCAAAGTTTGGTGTCATCGGCAAACTTGGCCAGTCCACTCCTGACTCCAATGTCCACATCATTAATGAAGATGTTGAACAGTATGGGTCCCAGGACAGAGCCTTGAGGGACCCCACTGGTCACAGGGCACCACGATGAGTGACTGCCATCAATCACAACCCTCTGGGTCCGACCACGGAGCCAATTTCCCAGCCAGCGGATCGTGGTGGAGCCAAGGCCACAACTGGCCAGTTTGGCCATGAGGTGATCATGGGATACCAGATCAAAAGCTTTTTTGAAGTCAAGATATATGACATCCATCTCTTCTCCCTCGTCCAGGTGATAGGTCACCTGGTCGTAGAAGGAAATGAGATTGGTCAAACAAGACCTACCCACAACAAACCTGTGCTGGCTATGCCTTAGGATGTTAGCCTGGGCCAGTCCATCAAGGATGGCCTCCTTAATAAACTTTTCTAAGATCTTCCCCAGGATAGAAGTCAGGCTAATGGGCCTGCAGTTAGCCGGATTCACTCTCCTCCCTTTCTTGAAGATCGGCACCACATTGGCCTTCTTCCAGTCTTCAGGCACTACACCAGAGCGCCAGGAGTTTTTAAAGATCCGTGCCAGGGGCTGGGCTATGACGCTCGCCAGCTCCTTGAGTACCCTGGGGTGCAGATTGTCAGGGCCGGCTGACTTGAAGGTATCCAGCATTCCAAGGTGTTCCTTCACGAGGTCAGCATTAATGGAGGGTAGGGGATCCCCATCACCCAGATCTCCCTGTCCCATAGCAGGCATGGGCGTCTCAGGGGACTGATGAAAGACTGACACAAAGTACCTATTTAATAGGTTGGCTTTTTCCTGGGTGCCAGTTGTCAGTTGCCCCATCTGGTTTAGCAGGGGTCCAACATTGCCCTTGCTTTTCCTCCGGCTCCCCACATATCTGAAAAAGGACTTTTAGTTGTCCTTGATGCTTGAAGCTAGTTGGAGTTCAGTTGCAGCCTTGGCTTTCCTGGTTTGCTCCCTGCAGGACCGGACCAGTGCAGAATAATCCTCCTTGGAGGTGAATCCCGTCCTCCATCCTTTGTAGGCTTTCCTTTTTAGCTGTAGGAGGTCCGCTAGGTCCCTGGAGAGCCAGGAGGGCTGCTGTACCTTCTTGCTGCCTTTCCTCCATGTTGGAATAGATTTAGCTTGTGCATTGAGGATCGCTTCCTTGAGAAGCAACCACTCTTCTTGAACTCCCATCTCCCTGGGGTCATGGTCCCTAAGGGCCTGACCGACAAGCCTCTTCAGCTTGTCAAAGTCGGCTTTTCTGAAGTCAAGGACTTCTGTGTTGCTGACTGATTTGCCAGCTTTACGGTGGACGGTGAAGGTGATCAGCTCGTGGTCGCTGTCACCCAGCTTCCCATCTATCACTAGGTCACCAATTAGGTCGTCCCCCGTAGCCAGTACCAGGTCGAGCAGCGCTTTGCCTCTCGTTGGCCCATAGACTTCTTGAGTCAGGTAGAGGTCATCCACGCACGAGAGAAAGCTTTGCAACCACTCGGATTTTGCTGAGTGATCTTCCCACGAGGCGTCCGGGTAATTGAAGTCACCCATGACAACCAAGGTCCTGGAGCAAGCTGCCTCAGTCAGTTCCCGGGCAAACTCCTGGTCAAGCTCAGGACTTTGAGTGGGAGGTCTGTAGTAGACTCCCACCGTTGTGTCCCCTGTGCCGTTTTTCCCACGAATTTTTACCCAGAGGGTCTCTAGCTGTCCATGCCGGTTGCCAACATCAGCTTGCAGGGACATGTAGCTTTCCTTCACATAGAGAGCTACACCCCCACCCCTTTTGTCAACACGATCCCTCCTGTACAGGGTATAGCCCTCTATACCCGTGGTCCCATCATGGGTGGAGTCCCACCAGGTCTCCGTTATCCCAATGACGTCATAATTCTTTGCACTGAGCAGGAGGACGAGCTCCTTCTGCTTGTTGCCCAGGCTCCTGGCATTAGTGTACAGGCAGGCAAGTGTCCCCTTGGGGGCTCTTGCCTTGCCCACAGATTGTGCCAGGGCTGGGGGAGGGGTGGGCTCCCTTAAGTGCCTTGATCTGCTGGCTTTGCAAGGGTTGCTCAGCAGGCCAGCAGTGGCAGTAGTTCCCCCATCCCCCAGCGGGCTTAAAGCCCAGTGGAGCAGGTCAGCCAGCCTGGCTGAGAAGAGCCTCCTCCCCAGGGGGGAGAGGTGGAGGCCATCTCTTCCCAGCAGCTCGCTGCCTCTCTCGCCAAAGAGCGGGCTGTGGTCATGGAAGCCAAAGCCTTCCCGATGACACCAGCACCGCAGTCTTTGGTTCACTATGTGGATCCTCCTCTCCCTCCTCAGCCCATAGCCCGAGACTGGGAGGATCGACGAAAACACTACCTGAGCTCCCAGACCACTAAGCCCCGCTCCCAAATCCCTGTAGTTAATTTGATATGACTGCAGGTAACAGGCTAACGGCCCTTTTCTTGTAGAAAAATCTGCAGGAGGGAAATAGCTCATAACATCCAAGATGGTCTATCTCTTTGTGACATTCTTGGGCTCCCCTCTCTGGTAGCTCTATTCCTGGGCAATATAGAGTCAAGGCCACCAACCTCTGGTTTTCAACATCTAAGTTTCTTTTACAGTGAAAAAGTCCAGAGGCAGAATCATTAAGAAAAAAAGTAGAGGTTTATTGTTTTTTTAATTTCTATATTTTTTTTAAACAAAAATATCCGAAAAATATTTTTCCAAAAATCTTCCAAATGTTTGACAAGCTCTAAGGACAATTAATAAGCAAAATATTTATTGTAAAGTAAACTCTATCTAGTCTCTCCTGCTCCTTGGGTAGCTGTTTTTTTCCTGCTGTGCTTTGGTCTTCTGCCTCTTTAGGGTATGTCCCAATGAGCACACACATACAAACTGCATGTGGTGCATACGCACCCATTCACCACACCACTAATTTGCAGCATAGCGGGTTTTTTTGACACTGGGAGATCCTTGTGTCAAAAAAAAAAAGCCGCTGCTAAAAAACGCAGCGTGGCACCCCTGCTGACTAAAGCCACACTCTGGCTGCTGGCCAGGCTCTGAGCAGCTGGCTCGGTGCTGCTGCTACCCTGGGAGGCCTGAGGACCCCAGGTAATGTGGTGGGGGCCAGCACAGTTGCTGGCCCCACCCTGCCCTACCCACCCAGGTTAATTTGCCACGTGCTGGAGCGTGTATGCAGAGGCATGCCTCGGGTCAAATAGAAGCAACACAAATATGTGCCACTGCTATCTGTCCTGTGAGAAAAGCACATCCCTGCATGTGTGCACTTGTTGGGATGCACCCTTAATGTGGAAGGGTGTACAATCACTATTGTACACAACGTGTAATGTGTATACTCACTGTTGCTCCACTTTAAATCAATTATTTCATCAGATCTTGAGATCTAGATTTTCAAATTGTCAAGAAAACTGAAAGTGAATCACTTTGGTGCATGTAGCGGAGACTAAAACATAAGCGAAACTGTGTAAATTTCCACACATTTCTTGCATTCCTAGTTCAAGGGATTGTAACGTGTCTCTTATTAACTCCTTTTTTCTCTCACCTAGAAATTCATTATGTGGAATACTTTCACCACCCGTCCTGGTAATCATGTTTCTTCTGTGGTGTTTTGCAGGATACCCTAATTTATTCAGATTATTTGGTAAAATTACAAATAATACATAGGATGCAATAATAAATGCATCCGTATCAAAAGCTGCTGCCTATATGGCTTATAGAATAAACATTTTTGCTGTATTTAGAATTGTTTTCACTTGGTTTTCTATGAATCCTTAAACAAGAGAGGCTGCTTTGGCTGGTTATTCACAATGCTAATTCTTGGCCAACAGGGAATTGCCAGGTTTTGTTTTTGTTTTTGTTTTTGGCAGTCACACACACAGTCAAGTATTTTATTTTGGTAAAAATCCTGTATACTTGCAAAGGATACTTCCAAATCCAATTTCCCCAAATACACGAGGAACAAACAGGAGGCAGTTTTCTTGTTCAGAAATGCAAACCTGCTTCCAGCCAGTCCTAGGCCCAAATGTAGCTCTCTTGGCTTCCTCTTGGACTGGCAGACTGGCTGTTTCCCTGGCTTTCTTCCTACTTCTTCATTCCTTCACATACCCATTCATATATCCAAATATAAGAAGACACAAATTAAACCAATGGCACAGCTCTGCATTTTGCAATCAGTCTTAGGAAACACTCTTATCCCACATGGCTGTTTCTACTCCGTTCTCTTTCCAAGCTGTTCCACTGTTTGTCACCTAACAAGAGGATATTTTATTGCTCCTTATTTAGTCTGAATGCAAAATGACTCTGTTTCAACAATTATACATCAAAGATGGGCTTTCTTGCAGCTAGAAACATACTTAAGTAACAGCAGCAATTCCACTCGTATTCAAAACATGACATTTCAAAATCATACCATTTTTATGTTTAAGGGATAAAACTTCCATATCTTGGCATGACTGACTGTTCATTTTAAGGTTGTGAAGCTATACAGGCTTCCAGACCTGACAAAATAACATGTTTTATTAAAACATTCATGCATATATCCAAAGGAAAGCCCAAACAGGGAACATTTCCTTTTGAATAATATCCCCAGGACAAATATTGTGCTGTACAAACTAGTTGTTAAAAATTTAGAATAGATACTTTGATGTTACAGAACAAAATAGTAAGGGATAAGGGGAAGGGTAGCCCAACAAAACAGACCAGACGCTGAGGATTACAAGCTAACAGTCAAGAGGGGAAACGGGAAGAGAAAGCTAAGGTTTAATTCTCCTTCTGCTGCATGAAGCCCCTTTTACTGAACTAATTAAAAAAATATATAGGCAATATAAGAAATGAAGAGCATTGGAGCTTCTCAGGAGTTAGATCAATGTAAACCCACTGTAATGTAACAGTGTTTCCCCCCCAGAGTTTAAAATGAATTTCAGGTGGATCAGGACTCAGTGCTGTGCACAGGGCACTAGGATAACTTTTATCTTTGTCTTGTGATGCTGCATTCTGTATTGTTTGAAGCTTCTTCGTGGCTTTCTCCTGTCATGCAATAATTAAACTTGGAGATGAATATGTGGATTTCAATGGGTTGGTTGACATCCAACAGGAAACTGGACAACTTCTTAACAAGAAAATAGCAACAGACATTTCTAACTACTGAAGCAATTTGGGAATTTAGGAGCAATGAAGTCATAAATGAGCCTCATCCTAAGTCTGGGCTACATGTGGTAGTGGTCTGGTCTATGGAAGTTGCTGAAGTTGAAGTTAATAACAGCTGTTCACTGTTCAGCCCTTTTGAAGATCAAGTCACTTACCTAGATGTCTAATACTGATGAGCTTCAGAAACACCAGCAGTATGAACTAGAAGTCAGAAGAAGAAATTAGACAAAGTAGGTATCAGATGCTATCTTTTTCACCAGGATTAATGCATGGAATATGTTAGCGGCTAGCTTTGCAGTTTCTTCCATAAAATTATATAATAGTGTCCTGGGGAAATAGAACTGTACAAGAAAATGAGCTTTGATTAACAAATGGTCTTTAATGCCTCTCATTTTCATGATATATTACATCGCAAAGTGAAATGAAAATGCAAGTTGCAACTTTAAAATAATTATAGGAAACTGTTAAGATTCAATTTTAGTTCAATGAGTTTGTTCCCTGTGAGCAATATTTAAATGGAACATTGACAATTGCGTGCTCTTAATCCTAGGTAAAATCTAAATGCTAATGGGTGTGCATCAGTTAAAGTTAAGAGAGCTCTCTAAAGCCAAACTTGCACGTAAGAACTCATTATAGCTCAATCTCACAACACCACGATACTTTTTTGATTGAAGATTTAACTGATATTTGATAGTCTGAGGATACCTTGAGACAGTGCATTGAGCCCAATCCTGCACTCACTGAAATCAGTAAAAGTGTTGCTAATGATTTCAGTAAATACAGGATTGAACCTATGTCTGTTACAGAAAAAAATTATATAGAAGGAAACTGACTACTTTCTGCAGAAATCAACTCAGAGATGTTAAATGTGAAACAGCAGTCACCCTAACGTTAGACTAGATTTTTTGGTAAAACTGTTGGTAAGGCATGGCCTATTTCCTATTTGAACAAGAATGTTCTGAGCCTGCAGATATTATTCACATTAGTAGTGAATGGACTGCTTATACTCTCAGAAGTAACTCTAATGAAATCATCCTCAGAGTGTCTTTGTGGTTATTAGAATTAGCATTTCAAACTGATACACAAAGTCCCTTTCAAATACATTTCTTCAATTCATAAGGACCCACTGAAAGAAAAGCAAGTTACCATAGCATCTGTTCTATTTGTGTGAAATATGCAAAAGGAGGGCTGCTCTTATGAAAATTTTGTCCAAAGTCAGTAATATTTTATTCTCCTTTATACTGGATGGGTAATTTGCCTGTCTGCTGATTGAAGGTGCCTTTGGTCATGTCTATAAAGTAAACCTACTCTTCCCCAACAATGGCACCACTGAATTTGATATACTGCCTCAAAAAGGTTTCCTCCTAAACTAGACATGGTATAAGTGTGCCTGTGCAACTGTATGGGTGAGTTACCTGCCACAGTCCTTCAGCAGTGCCTCATGCACCACACAATGACAGCTACGTTGCTCCTGGTTTGGGAAACGACTGGCCCAAGAACTTCAGCATCTTTTAAGCTATTGTCACCAGGGATAGTAAGTTTACCATGTAGACATTGTCCATAAAAGTGAATCAATGAAATGACATAACGTCCTGTGACCACAAACTACAACAGGTTAAACAGTCTTTTCATCGCATATCTAGGAATTTAGATCAGCAGAGTATCTGAGCATCTCCCAGATATTTATGACTTTATCTTCACAACATCCCTGTGTGGTAGGGAAGTATTGTTCCCATTTTACACACAGGGGAAATGAGGTGGAGATATTAATGGTCAGATCAGGACTTTATGTGTATAAGCTACATACCACAGGGTTCACCCCACTGGTTGGGAAAGACTAGGTGCCGAGTGTTGAATGACAGAGTGTCATAGATTTCATAGACATTAGGGCTGGAAGGCACTTTGTAAGATCTTATATATTTGACTTATATAAGTTAAATCAGTGGATGAGGGGTGTCCAGAAAGGTCCATTTCCTATATGAAATGGGGGGAAAGGGAGGAAGTAAGTAGGCTCACAAGTCACAGCTCCTTCCCTGGTCTGTGTCGCGCCCCGAAGACCGGTGTACTCTTGACTTGCGAGTTTTGGTCGGCACGACCAGCTTGGCATGAAAGGGATTGGTGATCGGAAAGGTGGGTGTTAACGGCGAGTAGGAGTCAGGTGACTTTAAGCGTATTGGTTATATAGAAAGTTTATTTTACTTATGTTACTGATGGTTGCAGCGTAGGCAGAAGAGTTGATTTGTTTAGTTACAGCATGTAGATATCATGTTACTCAGTATTTACAGGGTGGGTAAGAGGCTTGCTTGTTACAGGTTCTGAGCAATTCATACAAGTTGTTACGGTCTGTGGACTACTGAGAGCTCTTGATAAGAAAGATATACGAGCCGGCAAAAAAGAAAAGAAAACAGGTACGCCTGGGAAAAAAACGGGGGTGGGTAGATATTGTTTGTGAATAGCTTATTCACAAACTGTACTTTCTGAGTGTGTACGCAGTTCTCCGCTTTGGGCGGAAGTTCTTTCAAAGTTATACTCGGCAAGGTGGCTAATTACTACACACCAGGCATGAATAATTAACAGGCTGGTAATCGTGCTTTCTTTGTTCGCTCAGGTTTCAGAAAAGGGGGGTTATTTTTTTTTGTTTGGGTGGTACTGAGTCTGTTTGGTCATAGGAGGGCAAGTATAGTACATTATTTAATTTTACAATTTCATTAAAGTTAGCCAATTTGGTATCTCGTTACCATGGGTACGATATCTTTTTTGACATTATTTAGCGCTGAGTTGTATATAATCCGAGGTTAGCTTCTCTCTTGTATGGGAGCTTAAGTGATTTGAAATGAGGCATAGATAGGGGTGTGTATATGCAGCACTGTTAATACAGAGGGATAGACTATAATTACAGAGTTTGCTGTGTTAGTCTTTGACCTGTTTGCCATCGGCATCCGAAATCAAAGACTTTGATCTTTGACTGTAGTTGGAAGCTTTAGGTTTCATCTTCTTTCTCGTCAAGTTCATAAGTAATTGGTAAGCAAGTGTATATAAAAGCAGAAAGTGTGGTTATTTGCTTTTTGATTACATGAAAGGGACAAGAAAAAATACATAATATTACTAATATAATAATAAAAATACTTAAGATAGTGAGATACGTTAAGACTAGAAGGTGGTCGTCCAAGATGGGTAATGATGTCAGTGTCCATCGTTGCTGTGAGTCTTGGGAAGTAGAGTCAGTAGTTTATTGTTGTGTTTCTATTCTCCTGAAGGTAGTGGCATTCAGTGGTAGAAATAATCAGTAGTGACAGGAATGTGTTCTGTCGAATTGTGCACGAAGCGAAGTGACGACACAGTATAGGACGAGGGTTATAAAGAACCCTATGGTGTTTATCTGTAAAAAAAAACAAGAAATAGTAGTATCTAGAAATAATATGTAACTTATGTAACTTTTTGCTCGGCGCGCCTAGATAACTAATTGTGGTGCGCTAAGAGATGCAGGGGTTCTGTGGAGCCATCGACATCTTTGATGACTCAATACGTGTTCGGATACTGTCCAGGGCGTACAACTTGGTCTTTGGTCGTTGTTGGGTGTTTATGTTCCGGGTTCGGAGTTGTGACAAACTAATTTGCCTGAGAGAAATTTAGGTGTCCACGGCTTGGGCGGGGTAGGCGTTCGATGTTCCAATAAGGATTTATCAGCGTTTAGACTGATGAGGACGTTGGGAAGGACTGTGTCCCATCCAGTGTAGGAACTTTTGTTTAGTAGTTGAATTTTCTCTTTCATAAGGTTAATGGTACGTTCAACTACACTGTTAGACTGTGGATGGTACGGGATATGATAATGCCACTGGATGTTGTAGGTTGCCGCAAAGTCGCTGACGAGTTTGGATGTAAAAGATGGTACTCCGTCTGAGTGGATGATCTCTGGGGCTGGTGTTTTTTTGTAGTGGTATAACTTGTACTTGTTGTGTACCAAGATCGATGGCAACGAGTCCTTTTGGGTGTAATTTTGTTCCGGGCAAGGGACCTAGCAAGTTAACTTGCCACACTTTTCCAGGTTCAAAGTGTTCTTTGGCGAAGGTTTCTCGCTCTACTGCAGTCGGGTGTTTCTTTTCTTTGGCACATTGTTTACAGGCTTGGACTATGTGAGTCCAATCTTTGTGAGTTCCTTCTGATAGAGGTTGGGTTGTATCTTTGTACTAGCGTTTGTGGGAAGTACTTACCCCGGGATGCCCCCAGTGTTCATGTAGTCAATGAAGGAAAGGATCTTTCTCTGAAGATTCGGCTACTTGACCGACAGATACTTGGGGCTGTTCCCCTGCTTGGAGGAGTTGGTCAATTTCGGCATAAACTGGGTCTGTGTCAGCCCGGTGTAATTTGTTATGTTTAATGAGTGGTGGTGGATCGAGGGCTGTGAGTATATCAAAGATTCTTTCCTAAGTTTGGACACAGTGTTCTGGGTCGCCATTTCCTGTGACAATCTTATAAACGAATTGAGAGTCTACAGCGATAATTGGAATTGGTTGACAGTCATTATGCCGTTCATGGCAATGCTCGATAACTATGTCGAACGCAATAAGTTCATTGAGCTGGGCCGATGAATAGCCTCGTAACATGTCATGTTCTTGACACGCATGGCAGGAGAATCCGCACAGACCTCCGTGTTGGGTAGTTCCGTCGGAGGCCATCCAGGCTGGTGCTGTGGTATCATATAAGATTGGGCGATCTTGAACTTTACACGGTGCTGGTGTGTCACGATGTTCTCACGAGGCAGACCAATGATACTGGTGGTCCAGGACTAAAGCGGCTCAAGTTTTAGGTTCTCTATTAAATTCTGGGTTTACACGGTCACTGTCGATTTGTGTTAACAGCGTTATTCCAGGGCCTAGGATGGTCCCATGGCCTCTTGACACTGGCTTTGTTAACTGTGATGCGAGTAGAACTTTTTCAACAGTCCCGTACTGGTGTTGGGTAACTTGTAGAGTGCGATGGGCGGCTAAAACAAGATGGTCTTGGTCATGTACTGTCGCCTAAATATGCATATCCGTGTAGTCAACTGTAACAGTTAAGTTGTTGTTTAGGTTGACCGCGTGAAGTTTAGTGTTTTTGCATTGTGTAATTAGATCCTGGATGGCTTGGTCGTCTTTGGAAGTCTATGGGTCTGAAGGAAAACAATACCCGAATTGGTGGAGGTGCTTCTGAAGCTTGGCGAGTATTGCGAGTCTCTTGGGTTGGACATAATGTCGGAGCCAATTGATACATCCCATCATTTGTTGGAGGTCTTTTCGTGATGGGTCGCTGTTGTGGCGGCTGAGAAGTGGCAAAATCAGTTTGCTCAGCGGTTTGTGGCTTTGTCTCCATGGGCCTTTAAACTTAGTTTTGAGAAAGGTGATGTCGTCTGAGGGATTGAGGTATGACTTTTGTTGGTTTATCGTCCAGTCTGCATCCGTAAGGTGTTGAATCAGTCGTTGTGTTAAAGATGTGATAGTCGAGCTATCCCGGCCGAGAATAGCTATGTTATCTACATAACTGCACAGAAGGACGTCGCTAGGGAACTGTTGATTTTGCTTGAATTCACTTAGACATTTATTCATAGCTTCGGTGGCAAGGGCAGGAGAACTATAGTAGCCTTGTGGACAGACATTCCATCTGTATATTTTTCTGTCGACGCACATATTGAGTATTTTCAAGTGATCGTCGATGGGGATGGAGAAAAACATATTCTTCATGTCAATGGTTACTCCTACCCATGGTTGATTTTGATACTCAGTTATGTTGCACAGTTGTTGGGGAAGATCTGACACATTTGGTTGAAAAAGAGGTGTACAATGTTTATTCGCCATGCGATAGTCGATAACGAGTCGGGGTTCATCAGGGCGGTCAGGCTTGGCTATGTCCCATCCAGCGGATAGATAGATGCTCTCGGAGACGGCTGTGATGTGATCTTTCTGTTTCAGCCGGGATAACAAGGTTTGAAGAGAGGCTTGTAACAGTGTCTTAGTCGGGATAGGTCGATATCGCCAAGTAGTTGCATTTCGTAAGGGCGGACGATGGTGGTTGTCTGACGACACCATAAGTGGAAGAGCTTGTAATACTTGTTTTTTGAGTTTTAATGTGCGGATTGCGGGGACGCCTAGGAGACTGATGTCCTCTAGAATACCTGTTAACATCTTTCGATGATCTTTTATTAAAAATCTAATTACAGGTGTGGGCTTTATGGCATTCAGGCTCTGTATCATGATGATTTTCTTCGTCATCTGATGAGGTACATCCGCAGTAATCATGCTGACCTGTGCTCCCGTGTCGAGTAGGAATGAGACACATACTTGTTCGAGGGGATTCGTTGGATCGATGCGGGTGAGCTCGGCGTAAGGGCAAGGATCATTTGTAGCAGCTTCCTGGATTGCGCCGTCGGACCTGCCGACGGTGACTACTCATTTTTTGGCTGCTCATTGTATTTGAAGTCCAGTTGTTCTGTGAGGAGTTTTTGTCCTTCGTCCCCTAGTGTTCATAGTTGAGTTTTGTTGAGTTTCGTGTGGTTTAATAAAAATCTAAATATGGCTCTTTTTTCCGCCGATCTTTGAGGTGGTGTTGTTCTGGGTGGGCCCCGACGACTGGTCTTTTTAGGTGGTGCTTGAATTGGGTAGGCCGTAACGTGGCTTTGGGTAGAGCTGCTGGTCACTGCTGATTGTAGTTGAGATACTAGTCCCTAAATGTTCGTCACTGGGGTGTTAATGGACAGATTGAGAATTAATTTTATAGTTAGTTTTTGTGGGCTTTCATATATTTTAGATGCTGTTTTGACAGCTTGGTGGAGGCAGGGGACAAGGCCTGGGTTGTCTAGGTAACGGTGGGGCCACGCTTGAGCTTGCTGGTGTGCTGTTAAGCCCAAAGGGCCTAAAACTGGGTTCCACTGGGGATATGACGCTCTAATTACAGTATGGATTAAGTGGACGGCATTGGGTTGTTTGGAGCTTCTATCATATCAGATATGCGTTTTTCTCATAATGGCTTCCACCACTAAGGCTGGCAACGATATTGGCCATTGTTGATTTGCTGTCACGGATAGTGGGTCCGTAATTATCCCTCTACTCCAGGCTGTATTTTGAACGAGGTGTATAGCTTCATTTAAGTCGACGGTTTTGTTTGCTGCCTCTATTACAAGATGGCCCATCCAGATGATGGGGGTTTCTTCGGGTTGAATTCCTGTTTCTTTGCGGAGCTCGCTCATTTCTGCCTGAGTTCTGGGGCGAATTGTTAGGGAAGCCTGGGGTGGTCCCGGCCCTGTTGTAGTATATTTGTGTACGCTGATAGGGAGAGCTGAAGTTATAAGTTCTTTCTCGTTAACTTTATTTCCGCTTTTTACTAACAGCATGCTACCAGGCTCCTCTGGGTACGGTGGAGGTGGAGCGGTTGTGAGGACAGGCAGAGCAGGAGGATGGTCCAGCCAGGGGGTAGGCGTGATCATGTCTGGTGACGTCAGATTGCCCTTCATCAGGGGGGCAGTGACGGGAGGATAGCCCGGCCACGAGGTGGGTGTGGCCTTGTTTGGTGACATCTCGTTGTTCGCCATCAGTCCCTCCAGGCTTGGGTATAGCCTCCCCTTTGGCTCGGCACTAATTTCAGGGCGTGTCTTGTTGTCGTCCGTGCCATTTGCGGGCGATGGCTCCTTTCTCTGTTCAGTGCCAATTGCAGGCATTGGCTTCTCTGTTTGTGTACTGGCATCTTTTTGTTGTAACTTCTGTTTTTGTTCGATGTCATCTTGGGGCACTGGTGGAGCGCTGCACTTTACCGCCAGATCCTCAGCAGTCTTGCTAGCTGTACTCAGCTGTGAGTTGAAATTCGCGACCTCACGCAGCAAAGTTGACATAGTGTGGAACAAAACATTAATTATTTTTCCTTTATTCTATCTGGGACCAGTCTACTTTGTTACCGTGCGACCCTCTGATTCCAAAGTTTTGCAAAGTTGCGTCAGCAGTTTGTGTGCGCGTGAATAGGGTGACAAGTTTGGGCAGTTAAGCTTGTTGGGCGGGGTGTCTTCTCCCCCTTCCCATGTATGTCGGATGTAGCAAGTGAACTCTTGGGCAGGTGTCAGGTTCACCGTGTCGCAAGGTTTCACTTGCGCCAGAGACAAGCTCCCGACCTCGTCTCTGGGCCGAGAGGTGACTCCATTTCGGCTCATAACGCATCTGAAGGAACTTGGCGCCAGTTGAATGGCGTACTCCTTGCTCTCTTTGTCTCCGGTGAGAGACACATACCCGGTAATCAACGGGTTAGCGAGACTATCCGCTTGGTGGTAAGCGATGTGCGCCCACAAATCGTTTGAGTTCGCACAGTCACGGTCCCCTGTACGTCATGGGCAGTGGCGTATTAACTCTGACTCTATTTTATCTCCCCGAGATCCTGTTCGTGATGCCATGTTGTGCCCCAAAGACCGGTGTACCCTTGACCTGCGAGCTTTGGTCGGCACGACCGGCTTGGCGCGAAAGGGATTGGTGATCGGACAGGTGGGTGTTAACGGCGAGTAGGAGTCAGGTGACTTAAAGCATATTGGTTATATAGAAAGTTTATTTTACTTATGTTACTGATGGTTGCAGCGTAGGCAGAAGAGTTGATTTGTTTAGTTACAGCATGTAGATATCATGTTACTCAGTATTTACAGGGTGGGTAAGAGGCTTGCTTGTTACAGGTTCTGAGCAATTCATACAAGTTGTTACGGTCTGTGGACTACTGAGAGCTCTTGATAAGAAAGATATACGAGCCGACAAAAAAGAAAAGAAAACGGGTACGCCTGGGAAAAAACCGGGGGTGGGTAGATATTGTTTGTGAGTAGCTTATTCACAAACTGTACTTTCTGAGTGTGTACGCAGTTCTCCGCTTTGGGCGGAAGTTCTTTCAAAGTTATACTCGGCAAGGTGGCTAATTACTACACACCAGGCATGAATAATTAACAGGCTGGTAATCGTGCTTTCTTTGTTCGCTCAGGTTTCAGAAAAGCGGGGTTATTTTTTTTTGTTTGGGTGGTACTGAGTCTGTTTGGTCATAGGAGGGCAAGTATAGTACATTATTTAATTTTACAATTTCATTAAAGTTAGCCAATTTGGTATCTCGTTACCATAGGTACGATATCTTTTTTGACATTATAGCACTGAGTTGTATATAATCCAAGGTTAGCTTCTCTCTCGTATGGGAACTTAAGTGATTTGAAATGAGGCATAGACAGAGGTGTGTATATGCAGCACTGTTAATACAGAGGAATAGACTATAATTACAGAGTTTACTGTGTTAGTCTTTGACCTGTTTGCCATCGGCATCCGAAATCAAAGACTTTGATCTTTAACAGTCTGCATAGCTGTCAAGTCTTACTTTGCTCCACAAATGACTTTCTATACAAATTATTAAATCAGTTTGGTTTGCATATTTACAAATAGTTTGCATATATAATCATACACTTAGATTATGGTCAACACAGTGCTGAATTATGGTGAGGCAAGATCATGAAAATGCATAAAACATAACACATGCGGATGGGAGAGGTGATTAACAAAATGTAGTGGGAGAACTTTTGGACGGTGAGTGTTTGGGGTGAAATAGATGCGGGAGCTGTTGGGAGGGGGCAGAGGTGGGCAAGAAGTTCTTATGAGGAGTAGGTACTAAGACTTTTGGAAGGGAAAACATTTTCAAATGAGTGGAATGTGCAGATGCTGCTGGTCAGAAAGCTCTTAGGGGCAATGGATGCTGGGCTGTCTACAGACTGTTCACTTTGTAGGAAGAAGTCTGGTGTGGTATATGGCACCCTAAGCTACTTTCCCAGCTGCCTGGACCTTAAGCCACTGCTCTGAGGGGGAGAAATAGTGGTTGCCTGCTTATTGTGTATCACAGTGGCCTCCAGTGGCTAAAAAGTGCAACTTTGTATCAATTCCTGCAGGTTGGCCAGTCCCAGAGAGCTGCTGAGATGTGGGAATGTGTGCCTGGGCTGCCAAATGGGTTACTGTTAGACTGGATGCATGATACTTAGTTGCCCAGGGTTTGTGCACAGGCAGTATACCTCTTACTCAGGACTGCTAAATGACAACAGTCAAGGGACATGTGAGGAGGGCTACACACTGAACCCATGTTTTTACATGCCTGTCTACTACCTTGACCACAGATTATTCTTTCCCTTGACACCTCAAGCAGAATTCTTCTCTTTACTTAAATATGAAAAAATTCTGTCTTTAAAAGTAAAGGTAAATGAAAAATCCCTTGGAGCTCTTGGTAAACTGGAGGCAGAGGTCATTCACATACTTACCTCATTGTTCCATGTGGATAGCAATGTAACTTTTACAGGAGTTCATTTAAGATTTTGTAGAAGTTATAGTGATTCTTGTATCATAGTATTTAGATTCAAGAGTGCTACATTTCCCTGAGCTGTTATGCTGTATTTTAGTTTAGCCCCTGGGAAGGTACAAAGAAAACAGAAACCTCTTTGGCATACAGATGTTTTTGTGAAGGTGACCAGCCGGGCAGTTGTTATGGTCTGATTAGCAAGTATCAAATTATTTGTTTCCAAGCTAGAATGATAAAATCCTAGCACTTTCAACATCTAGATCTACTCCTAGACAATACACAAAAAGTAATATGTTGAACAGGAAATTCCATTTTATCTCTTAGAGCTAGAGAGAGTGAATCTATGAGGCTATAAGCAACAACAGGACCTTATGCTGCTGAAATATTCCCACTGAATTAAACTAAACCCCTTTATTAGAAACACTAATTCCACGCAGGATAAAAATAGCTCAGGATGCGCAAAATCAGAATGATCTGTAATAATGCTGTGGCATTCATTCCACCTAGTAAAAAATGAGCTTGATTTACTTCAGATGCTAAAACATTTTGTTAGTTATCTGAAGTGTCCAAAACGGTTTTAATTTTACCCTCCCCAGCTAAGCTACCCTGCTGAATGGCACATTTGATCCCCAAAGCAGAAATAACATGATCTTGGATACACTGGTGAGCTAGAAATATCTAGGCTGGCTGTGAGAGCTGTGAAAGCTGAACATGTTGAAGAGTGGCTTGCCTAAGCTCTGACACACAAAGGATTGCATGAAGGGATAACAATGACTTCAAAGATAAGCAAGTCACTATAAAAATTAAATCCCATTGAATATGACAGCTGGGGAACCAAAGAAAATTAGTCAAAAATATAGTAGTAAAATTTAGCAAGTAGGCAATGTCTTTCTGAACCCAGAAAGCATTTTTAGGGGTCAGGAGAGAATGGTGTCCCTTATGAATTACCATATGCCTCTCATTATGGTATCTAAATTAATTTATACTGAATTATTATGGAGAAGAGACAAAACACATAGGAACTAAATGGTAGATTACATTGGCTGTGTCTACACAAGACACTGACTGCCCGGTCATTTAGTACTTGCATACACAAGTACTAAATCACTAGGCAGTAGCGTCATTGAGTGGCTTTAGGTGATGCCATGTGACACTACTGCACAGGAGTAGAGAGCTACTGCACAGTCATTGTCTTGTGTAGACACGGCCATTGAGAAAGGAATTCTTATTTACTTAAAACCCACATATTACTCACTAGGGGTTTGCAAAACAGGCCCTATTCGATTGGGATTCAGCCCAAATCGGGGACAGTGATTAGGAATACCAACCCTGTCATAAAGGTGTTGAGGCCTAAGAAGAATTGCCCAAGCAGACAGACAGTCTTTGATTTCTGTGTCTGGAATATAATGTTGATTTTTTTTCAGCTTGATAAACCTATCATTCTGTTGAACAAGACAGATTGTATATTACAACCTCCACACTGCTTAGATGAGAGATTTGCTGAAAAACCAAATGCTCAGAGGCAGCAAAAGGTTATAAATGTTTAAGTATCTGACCCAGTGAAGTAACTGGAATGGCATATGGAATAGAAAAGGATTTATCAGTCATGGGATCTTCCTTCCTTCTCTCTCCTTTAAGTTCTCTCTGGTATGTCACAGTTTTTTTTTCTGGGCAAATACTCAGTTAATTAGTTTCAGTTTCCCTAGGGAAAAGATTTAACCTTATTTTTTTTCCTCCCTTGAGAACACATATTCACACTCTTAAGCTGAATTTGCTGACTTTGCCTCAAATCAGAGTATAGCAGAATAAATAACAAAGTGCTGAAAGTACAGCATTTCTCCTTCTGCTTTCCATAAACATACAGGTTGATTTCTATTTCATACACTTCCCTATACATTCACATTTACCAATAACTTCTACCTGAATATGCATGTGTGCATATTTATAAAACAGACTCAGTTGTGGCTGACATTGGAGAGCTGACACTCAAAGCCTACTAGCCATAATGGGTGAATTCCATACTGTGTCCGATGTGGCACTGTGCTCTACTGAGATGTTTTTAATGCCATAATAACTTCAAAGGCTGCATATTTAAAGGACCTCTTAACTGAGTAACTCCTCAGCCACCTTTTCCTCCTACCCTTTATGTTTTGCTTCCTTCTACATGTGACCCTAGAAGCCTTCTTAAAAGAAGACTGAAAAATGATCAAAAAATAAGTAAATATGCCATGAAAATTTAAGCACAAAAGTCAAAGTATCTCTGCAAACTCTTACAAGTAGCTCCAAAAATATGCTAAGCTTATATTTTAATTTTCTGCTAAATGGAGCAGATGCAAATTCTACCTGAGAACAATAGCAGTCCTTTCATTAACTTAAATGGGCTTTGTATCACCCCAATGCTTACTTTGAAGAGTGCAAGAGCAAGTTGCCTAATCACAAGGAAGACAGCTTTTTCAAGAGACAGAGCTGAGTCAGCTGTAAGCGCCTGCTTTCCTGCCACATTTAACATTGTTGTCCTTTGCTTTGATGACATTAAATAGTAAAACACAGCTTCTTATTGCTGGTAATAAAAATGGGGGTAACTGGGAAAAAATATGAAACATTTTAAAAGCATTCAGTTGAAAGCGGTGGTCACCCAGTTTGAACATGCTAGTGAACACAAATTACATTAAATGGAGGAGACAACAGAAAAGAGTCCAGCCTAGGATCTGCACAAAGGCCTCTGATTAAAAAACTGCCCCCAACAATTATGTTGGGGTAGATTATGCAATAGCAAACTGGTTTAATCAACCACTCTTTGGGGCGACCAGTACAGCCCTAAAACTGGCAGGGGAAGATCGCTAGAAATGATTCAACTCATCCCCTCACCAGTCTACACTGTGAGGGTTCCCTTGGGACCTCTGACTCCAATGGAGCAGAAAACACAAAAGTGTGGCGAGAACAGCAGTGTTGCATGTCCTCCCTTTGAGTGATTCACTCTGGGGCACAAGGAAATAAGATGGTTTGCAGAGGTATATATAATTACCAGGGATCTGGTTTTCTGTTTCCCATAGAAAAACAGAGAAAACCATGGATTCCCTGTTTTTATGGGAGAAAACATGGATTTCTCTTTTTAGCAGAATCTGCAGATTCTCCGCTTTTGCAAAGAGCTCTTGCAGGCTGGCACATCTCCAGCCTGCAAGAGCCAACTGCAAAAAGGGCAGGAAACCCCCAGCCCTGGCCAGAGGGGGAGGGAGAGGGGGGAGGGCGCGGCCTGAGCCTCTGAAGCAGCCAAGGCTGGGCTCAGGCTCAGACTTGTCCTTCGCCCATGGAGCAAAGAGATAAGTGGGGCAGGGCTGGGGAACATGGTTGGGGGCTGAGGAAGTGGGGGGGTGCTGCCAGCCCCAGGCGACACATCCCAGCTGGGAACAGAGCCGAGGGTAAGGGCATAGGTGCCCCTCCACGGAGGGGGGCTTTGTGGGCAAGCGATGTGGGGCGCAGTGTGGTGGTGCCCGCCATGTGTGGGCTGCATACATGGCGCCTGGCCGCCTGCTCAAGGGAGGGGGAGAGGGAAGCTGGCATGCGGCATGTGTGCGGCCTGCACAGGGCGGGCACCACCACACTGCGCCCCGCATTGCTTGTCCGCAAAGCCCCCCTGCAGAGGGACACCCCTGCCCACACCCACTGGCCCTGCTACCAGCTGCCACGTGCCACCTGGGGCCAGCAGCACCCCCCACTCCCTCAGCCCACAACCATCTTCCCCAGCCCTGCCCCACAGCCCCCAAGCCCCACTTACCTCTAGGATCCAGGGGCAAAGGGCATGGCTCTGCAGTGGCAGTGCTTGCCAGCAAAGGCCCCCCAGCCTGCATGCAGCTGCCACCACCCCGCAACACTGCAGAGCCATGCAGCCGGTTGTGGGGTAAGCCCCCCCGTTTTACCCCCCAAGCCAGGCAGCATATATGAGGCTTGTACATGGTAGTTGCTGCTGCCATGCCCTGTGCCCCTTGCCTACAAAGCCATGCAGGTGGCCATGGGATGGTAGTACAGGGCGCAGTGGCAGAGTTGAGGTGGTGGCCTCCATGTGTGAACCTCCTGTCAGGCTGGCTGGCATGTGTGTGGCCCACAGAGTGGCACCCCTGCCCTCACCCCCTGGCCCTGCTCCTGGGAGTGGGCACAGGGGCACACTCCTCCCACTTCTTGATCTACCCCCCCAGCACCTTCCCTTTGCTCCAACCCTTCCCCCCACACACCTGCTGGGGTGGGTGTCAGTGTCTCTGTCTGCATGCCTGTGGGTCTGGGGGGCTGTTGTGAGGGGCATCAGGAGGGCTGTTGAGACTGTGTGTGGGAGTTCGGGGCACCAGCAACACTGGGGAGGGCTGCGGGGCGGGCCTTTAATTTTTATCACGGATTTTGGGGTTTTAATCAGAGAATTTGCAATTTTTAATCAGAGAAAACCAGGATCCCTAATAATTACCCATATGTATGTCCCTTCCTCCTAAGGACAAATTGACAAAAGGAATAGGTTTCAAACCTTCTTGTGAATTTTTGCCAGACCTGTCCCGCCTAAGAACCTGCATGGTTTCTGATTTTCCCTAAGATGCATTATGTGCCCCCTGTCCTATTTTACCTGTGAAGACCTGGCAGCAGCTCCATTTTTCCTTTGTGTTTTCTCTTAATTGTGTTGCAATCAGCTTGTTTGGATACAGGTTTTTTTCAGGCCTCCTACACCTATTTTCTATTCTATACATTAGTTGTCAAAAAAAGAGAATGTTTTGAATTGTAATGTTTTTCATTAGGTTTTAGAGCGCTGCTGCCCTGTTCCTCAACCACTTCTATAGAACAGAGATACTTTATAAATGACATAAGATCACATTAATTTGCATTGATTAGCTATGAAAGGGCATAAATAGATAGTAACTTCCACCTGAGAAATGAGAAAAATCTAAAACTGACTTGTCAGTATACTTCTGTGACACTGTCCATTCACTGCTGTGAGACTGCTTTTAACGGAAGTGATGTATAGTATTGGGGTTACCAGTTTGTAAAATTATATACAATTGAATTACATCAGCATATTTCTTTTCATACAGCCATATTTAAAAAAAACATGATGAAAGAAATAGAACTCCCTTTTAAAATGAAGACTGTTTTGAACAGAGGTAAGGTTAAAGTGCCTTTTGGAGGGCTGCTTACAACCAACTCTTTTCACAGATGGATGTGATGATGTCTCATATATAGCAGGGTGTTTGGATTTGTTTTGTTTGTTTTGGATTACTCCACAATGCCAGCATGGCAGTCTTTGGAACAAATGTCTGCCTAACTCAAACTGGCTTTAGTGAGAGCCATAGGCCATTTGGTAAACAGTTGGAGTTTGTGAAACAGGCTATATTCGATTTAGATTCGGCCCAAATTGGGGACAGTGCTTCAATTTGTTGATTTGGATCACTGTCCCTGATTCAATTAGGCCAAATCTGAATCTGAAGATTGAATGTTGATTCAGAGAATCAGCTATTTAGCGATAGATGCAGCTTGAATTGTTTTTTCTACATACCTCAAGGTACCAGGTGCAGCTTGTAAATGCTGCAATGTTGGGGCGCATATAGCGTCCCACAGGAGCACAAGGGTGCTCCCGATGTGCTTGGCAGTGAACCCAGAAGTGGACTGGAAATACTTCCGGTCCACTTCCAGCTCAACTGGGAAGTATGCAGGGCCCGCCCTCCCCCTCCCTGCAGCCCCTGGCTCGGTGATAGGCCACAGGGGGACCCCGGGTGCCCCCCCAGACCCAGGAGACATCAGCTGCTGAGCCGGGAGGGCACAGGGGGGAGGGGCCAGAGCCCTCCCCAGTGGACCTAGAAGTGGATCGGAAGTGCTTCTGGTCCACTTCCGGGTCTGCTGCTGAGTGCGCTGGGGAGCCCCCTGCACTCCTGTGGGACACTCCATGTGCCCCACCATCACAGCATTCGTGAGCTGCCTGGTACCTTGAGGTATGAAGAAAAAATATGTAAAGCTGTGTCTATGTCCAAATACCCAAAGCTTTCCGAATCAATTCGGAGGGTTCTGAATTTGATTCAGAGAGATTAAAGGGTCTCCTGATTCCATTTGGATTTGGAGATTTGGCCACCGAATCAGGCTGAATCGAATCAGGGACTGAAGCTTCACACACCCCTAGTACACAGTACATGAAATGTTTACTGTGCAGTTGACTAAACTGAGCAGTAAAGAAACATCTCAGAATCTACAAGTGCACCCCTATTATGGCACATGAAACTAATGCACTCCGCAGCTTACAATACAATATATAAAATATATTTCTTACAATACAATACAATATATTTCTAAATACAATATATTTACAAGTCCTAACCTGCTGCAGAGTTTTTTGTGTATAGCAGTGCATGTGTAGATGCTGTCCCAGCTGGTTGGGGCACAGGGACTAGGGACAGAAGTTACATGTAAACCAGTTTAAGTGATCAGAAACTGGTTTAAACCGTAACAGAACAGAAGTTCAGTGCACATAAACCAGTTTAAAAATGGCTGAAACTGGTTTAAGGTAAACCTGGTTGAATGTAGTACCAGACTGAACTGATTAAGTCAAGCCAGTTTATGGAACTTCTGTCCCAAACCCCCTCCTGGTTCAAGTTAAATCATAGTTCCCCAGCATCCCAGGATGCTTTGCAGCCCTTGGCTGGGCTGTCCTGTCTGTTTTAGACAGCAGGGTTGGCCTCACTCCTCTGATCCCTAGCCAGAGCAGTGAGGGCTGGCTGACAAGGGGGTCAGTGTGGGAAACCCAGCTCCAGATGCAGCCGGTTCTGCCTGGGAGGAAGGGAGGATTCAGCTTCTGCTAGATTTTTTCCTCACTGGAGCAGAAGGGGTGGAAGCATGGCCAGAAAGGCTCAGGTGGAGCAGAGGGATGGGGATTTAAACCCACTCTCCAGGGGCAAATTAAGATTTATTGGGGCCCTGGGCAAACAGAAAATTGGAAGCCTCCACCAGGCAAGGGCCGGTTACCTCTGTGTTTGCCAGGGGGCTGCAGCTGAGTCTACCGAGCCTCTTCAGCACGTCCAGAGTGAGCCGGGGGGTATGAGTGCTGCTGAGGTGAAGGTGGCCCCAGCCCCTCTGCTGGGCAGGTAGTGTGCAGTCATAGCTGTGGTCCCCCAACACCATGGGATGGGCCAGGGCCAGCTTGGTGGGGGACACAAGCTCTTCCCCTGGCTGCCTGCCCATCCCTCTGTCTGCCCCTTTGCTGGGCTGAGCAGAGCGGGGCTGTCCCATCCTATCCCAGCAGCAGTGGTGCTGGCAGCTACCTGCAGATAGCAGGAAACAGGAGCAGGAATGGGGCTACCCATCATGCATACTGGCAGCAGATGGTCCCGTCAAGCCACCTCTGCCCCACACCTGCAATGGAGCCCTGCAGCTTCCCCTACCCTCTGGCCCTGGCCCAGCCAGAGGGGATGAGGTGCAAGCTGCCCAATTCAGGCACTTGCAGCCAGGATACCAGCCTGGGCTATGCTGCACCTGGTGCCCCAGAGGGGCCCTGATTGGCAGGGGCCATTGGGCCTGGGCCCCTTGGGCCCATGTGTTTAATCCATCCCTGCCCCTCTCCCACCCATATGGGACCACAGCCAGGGCCTGCTTGGCAGGGGGCTGGCAGGAAACTACCAGACTCCACCTCCTACTACCTCTGAAACAGACAGAGGCAAGCAGTTGATAAGGGCAGAGGGAGGAGCATAATTTCCCTCAGCTCCTCCAGGCCACAGGGGAGGGGGAAGAGGCTAGGGAATCAGGGCTTGACAGATTGATCCCTTGTCATCTGTGAGCACATGGCCAAGCCCTGCAGAACCAGACTGAGAGGGCAGAGGTGTTGGCAAAGACCTGGCACAGTCATCACATGTATGTGCTGGAGGCAGAGCTAAGGAAACAGGAGATGGTCCTGTTTGGGCTGGTGTGACCAAAGAAAGCAGAGAACTGCATGTGCATTATAAAGCAGAACCTGTAAGAGGTAGGAGACTGGAATACCTAAGCAGAGACAAAAGACACTGAATGGATGAATGTCTTGAAAAAGGTGCTATAGGTGACAAGCATACCAAGGCGAAGAAAGGTGTATATGCTGCCTGTAAGGGGGTATAAGTGCCTATAAATACCCAAGTAAAGATGAGGCCTGTAGGATCTTCACTCAAACACCTAAGATCACCTGCTGATTCCCCAACAAGGACTTGCTGAATACCTGGCTGTAAGGAGACACTCTGCCCTCAGGATTACATAAAACTTGTGCAAGGCTTTCCCATGTCTTTCTGGTTTATTATGTTCCATTTTAAGTTAGACTAAGTTGCGTGCACTTTCACTGTGTTTTACTGGGTTGTATCTGAGCTTAGGCAAAGATTTTGGGTGTTCTTTGTTGTGTGTCTGAGGTTGCAAATTGCTGTGTTCAATACATGCTTGCTTTAGAGAAAGGACTATTCTTGTTCAAGCTTTGAATTCAATGCCACTACTTTTTTCCCCACCCACCCCCTCCTCAGCCTGGCAGGAGCTGCTCTCCCCTGCGGGGGGAGGGGGCAGAAGCCTGGCAGGCACTGCCCCTATGCCCAGGCAGACCTAGGCTGGGGTCCTGTGTGGGCCAGGGAGGGGATTTAAACCTCCACTCTCCAGTGTGTTAGCCCTGGGCTGGGGCCTAGCCATGACACCCCCACCCCCAAGCAGGGAGAGGGGAAAAGCCTTGGAGCTTCAGTCCTTTCCCTTTGGCAGTGGCTGGCAAGCTGGGTGTGCTCCCTGGCTTCTGGCCTGAGCTACTGTAGGCATGTGGCTGCATATCCTGAATCAAAAGTGAATGTCTATTCACTTGCTTCTCAGTTTAATTTCTGCAGTTTAGACTGACCTGCAAAACATGAATCAATTCAGCCTTAGGCTTTTTTGACTGTCTATACTTACCCAGAATACTTCAGCGTGGGGCTAGCCACCAACCAGCCCCTGCACTGAAGCATGCTCATGCCTCAGCCAGCCCTACCACAGGATGTGGAACCCCATCACAGCAGCCCTGGGCTGGCAGGCTGACCCCCAGGTCCCCTACTAGTCCACACTGCTCTGACAGGGCTCCATGTGCTGTGCACAAGTAATCTCTGAAGCAATAAACTCTGGAGTTTATTTGTGCGCATTAGTTGCACATGTAGATATGCCCAAGGACTGCAAGATCTGCCATCTAGCGTATAGAATAGAATCAATGAATCGGAAGGGACCTAGACAGATCATCTAGTCTGACCCCCTGCCATGGGCAGGAAGGAGCACTGGGGATGGGAATATATATGGAGTATATGTAGAGAGAGTTGGAGAAAAAGAATAGGAGAAAAGACGAAAGATTCTATAGTTTCAGGCTGTTTTATTGGTCTCCTATTCTTCCAAACCACCACAGTATTTTATTACTATATTTTCCCCCAGTGCTTTAATATTAAATAGGATGAAGTGGTAAAGCTGCTTGGCTTCCTTATAGAGCTGAATCTGTCCAGCCCCCAAAGCTGGATTAATTTGTCATTTTGTTTTGTAATCTCTTGTGTTCCCTTTGGGGAGGAAAGGAAGTGGAGAGAATTTCCTGAGACACCTACACCAGGATTCATGCAGGATCTGCTGGATCCAGGGTGAAACCTGTGGCATTGGCACAGTAGCCCCTGCCTCTGGCTGTTTGCCCAAGATGATCTCTGGATAAGAATACTAGGCTTAGATTTTAAAGGTATTTAAGAGTCTAACACCCACTGAATTAAGTGGGTATGAATCTAAATCTCTTTGTGGGGTGAGGGAAAAGCAGCAATTACTTGCAGAAGAATAAGCAGGAAACTTGGTGGGCTGAAGAAGAATCTGAACATTTGTGTTAGAAATGTTAAATATATGCTAGAAACGATTATCAGAAATGTTATATTTTCTATGCATGCCCTAATGCACGTTTTTCTATTACTTGCAGGATCTGACAGTTATCTTCCAAAACTTTATTCAGTATATTACTTTAAATTATGTGCTTTCACGGTTTAAGTAAACTTTTACTGTCAAAACTAATAAAGTACCTTTCTGCTTTAAAGCACAGGAAATTCTGTGTTTGTTAAGCTAAAAATACCCAGGTTGCATTAAAGTGCAAAAACTTATGGAGGCTTGTGACATTACTTTTTCTCCCCATTCTCACTTCCTCTAGTCCCTTGAGAGATCAATGTTTCCTGGGCAGAAGTGCAAAGTGAATAAGTACTTTACTTTTTTAATAGCTCTGCAATGCTCCAAGTGCTATTTGCTTTCTGAGTTATCTCTAGAGAAAATTGCAGAAACATGGACTATTGAACAGGCGTCTGTAGTGAGTCTAAAAGCATTAGCTCTAAAAGATGCTGTGTGCTTGAAAGGTAACCTTTCCTACAATAACAAAACAGTGTTGATTAGACTACAGTAAAAAGATTATTTCCTATCCAGTTATTATCATAAAGAGTCAATATTGTCAACTTTCAGGGTAGCTTTAAATAAGCATTTCACAGGTAATGCAATATTAAAGACCAAGCAGGATGTATTTCTCTGTTTATGCACCATTTTGGTACTCTTCATATTTCTCTGATGGGAATGACAGATGTTGTGTTAATATTAAAATGAATGTTTAACATTAAGGCTGGGAAGCCAACATTTATTAGTCAGTACACTGGCAAGTATCAAATGGCATCAGGTGCTGTTTGCTTTGCAAATTTATTTTTTAAAGAAATATAGCAGCTACTACTAAATACATATAAAGCATCGGAGAACTTTCCAGTGTTTTATGTGAATGTCAGCACTTCTGGCTGAAATGCAATTTCCATTACACCCCAACATTTTTTGGTCTTAATACTGGTAAGCAGAATGCTGCAGTAAATCCTAAGGAAGTTTTTTTCCATGCTTGGCTGCAATTCATCCAGAAAACTCTAATATATTTTATTTGCCAAACTGGTTTCCTGTAGTATGTTAACAGTGGCTAACGGCAGAAAGAAGGTTGCATCTGTTCAGAAACAGGTAGTTCTCCTAGGCACTTGAAAGGTCTTTTAGATTTGTTTTTTTATTAAAAGAGTCACTCAGGGGCTGGTATTTTCCTTCTACCCCTACCTCAGTTTACAGAGGAAGAGTTGTTTAAATGGACTGAGATCTATGAAGAAAGTTTCTGTTAGTCAAAGGAAGATGCAGTCGGTTTTTCTGTTCATGTTTTTCCTTGTTTTGTCCAGCATGGTATCCTAGATTCTGATGTAAATCGTGCAGGAGATACAGCTGTCTTGTTTCAGATCAGCTGAATAAATCGTACGTTATTACAACTAGACCCTTTCAGTCATAATATGCAGTTCTCTCTTTGTCTGCATGATAATTCCCGACTGATTCACACTATCATGTAGTGATTGGGTGTGGTAACATCACCCCCATCATTCAGAACAAAATGGTCAAGGCCAAGAGAAGTTAATGATGGTTGAATTATAAGACAAGCACATTTTCCTATTGCAGGCTTTTAACATGTCCAGCTCATAAGAAAGTGACTCAGTGGAAGCAGTGCCTGGGAGAATCATTAGATATAGAAGCAGCTTGGCTGGAGATTTTGAATGGAAAGTTGTGTTTTCTTGGAGCCATGAAATGAGGTTAAATAAACGAGAATGACAAGGATTTGTACTGCCATCTTTCTTTATACATAACAATAATTGGAATTATGCATATACAGTATTGTAAATAAAATACGTAAGGAAAAATCTTCCTGCATTAGAGGGTACTCAGGTCTCTCTGAGCAAGGAGTTAGCTTAATATCATTTTCTTTTGTTATTGGAAGCTAGGAAAATAGATAGCTTTGTTCACAATTTTCCAAGCATATTAAGTCATTTTAGATGTTGATTATAGAATTAAAGTCAAACATTGATTTATTTCTGTATTTTCTTAGACATGTTGTATATTTTTATAGTGGAGCTTATAGAAAAATTAATGGATGGTTGTAATAATACAATTGGATATAGCATCCACTTTAATTTATGGGCATGATCTCCCACTGATGAATAATGTTTTAAATCTGTAAAAAATGGTTAATTCATATAAATCACTGAGCTTAAATTTCTATAGCTTCTCCTAGATAACTGTCAGCTTTAATATATATTTTAATTAAAATGTAATTGGGAGTTTGCACTGCTTCTAATTAGTCTTCCTAAATGAAATGTAGTTCTATCCTGATTCTTCACTAATATCTGCATTTTTTTTACTTCCTGCAGTATTCTCAGACAGCAATTCTCAGTGGCTCACTGGGAATTCTCTCTTTTTCCTTCTCTTTTTCTAGGTGCAGCTAAGGAAGAGAAGAAGAAGCTGAAAGTATTTTAAGCCATTATTTTGCATCTTCCTAACTGTAGCACATGCCTTATCGCTAGTGGAAGTCAGGGCTGCTATAAATTATGCCTCATTCTAATACAACCAGCATCTTATCCAACCAGCACAAAAATACCTCACTATGCAAGAAATATAGGACTACCTTAGAGTTTTGTATACCATCCCTACAGTGATCCTCCTCTCTATAATAGGGATAATCTATATGGGTCATCCAGCCTCCTTCACATCACCAGAGCAGCATGCTTATGTCGCACGCCTGGGGCAAATATTTTCTTCTATTACAACCAGCAAGAGTTCACATTCATCAATGGCTTCCAGGAGAATCATCTAGGCCAGTGTTTCTCAACCTTTTAAGTAGCAAAGTACCCCCTAACTTCTGAAAATTTTAGTAAGTACCCCAACACTCAATTTTCCAGGGGTTTTTATATTTACAGACTAATGTGTGCCATATGTTGGAAGGAGGGCTGTGTATATGAGGCTGTGATGTGACAGATGGCTGATCTGATGTGGGTAGGGTTGCCACCTTTTACACCAGGGGTGCACAACTCAAGTATTTACCTGGGCTAGAGGTGATGTTGGCCAAAGCTGGGATGGCTGAACCCAGTGCCATGCAAAGTGAAGCACACCAAATTACTACTGGGGAATTTAATTTTTTAAATTGCACCAATTTTTTTGCCATAGTTTTGAGAGGAAAAGAGGTGAGAGAGAGTGTTGGGGTACCTGTGTATCCCCTGCCTGTGTATCACGTACCCTCAGGGGTACGCATACCACAGGTTGGGAAACTATGATCTAGGAGACAGGTCTAGCACTGCCATGGTTATTCTGGCTTCTTGAAGGATCCATCGAAAAAATCAATTTCTCTCTTCTCTTAAAGGAACTAAAACTCAGATTCCCAAAAGTAAGTAGGCACCTAACTTCTGCTTAAGCATTTAACTCCTATTGATTTCAGTGTTGATACCTAACGTGGGTCTTCAGCAAAATGTAGATTCCCAAGTCCAAGAGAGCATTTCATAGAAACACTGTACAGGCAGTCCTCAACTTACAATGTTTCAAGTTACAATATTTATAAATTGACACCTTGTTTTGACTTTACAATACTTGATCTGATGCAACACCGCTGCATTGCTCATCTCCCTGGAGAACATCTGTCCAAAGTTCCTTAGACATTTTCTTTAAGAAAGCAGACAAGACTCCAGAAGAACTTGCAGCCAAGACTCCTGAGAAGACTCCAGTCAAGAACCCTTCAAAAAGTCCAACCAAGAGCCTTTAAAAAAGTCCAGGAAAGTCACCTCAAAGAAGTCCTTCCAAATCAATATGATTGCTATTTACAATATAAATACATTAGTGTAGCTATATTACTCATCTATAGTTGAATGAGTACAAAATTCTGGGGTATTTTTGGTAAAAATAGGGTATTGGGCCTTGGTTTTTTGGTAAAAATAGGGTATTGGGCCAATCCCTAATTTATAACATTGTTTCTTATGAGAAAATTGGTACCGAGATGCAACATTTTGACTTACAATTGGTTCCTGAAAACCACATCTTGTCGTAAGTCCGAGGACTGCCTTTATAAATATTTTAGCTATCCCAAACCTTAATTAAAGTGCTTAATTTTCTGTTGAAAACTGACAAAGGCATTTAAATTGCAGCTAAACCATGTACTGCCATCTTGGCTTAACTAAATCTAGATATCTCTGTTCTGCCTGAGGCTGTTTGGGATTTGCATTGTACTGTACGTGATTTGATGTCTAAGCCCTTGGGGGTTCTAGGCCTTGCTCAGCCTGACAGGACTCAGACTTAGATGTTTTATTTTTCAGGAAAGTGTCCTAACTACCAAGCAGTCAACTAGGATAGGATGACAGAAAGCAGGCAGAAGGAGCAGACTCTCCACCCTCTTGTTGAAGCTGGGCCACAGTGCTGAAAGGAAAGTAAGCAGCATGAGACCAGAGTATTAGTAAGAAGGACCATGAACTATATGTGGGTTTAATCTGGGTACTCAGAGCAGATAACTGAGAACACCATTATGCAAAGGTGCCTAATGGACATGGGATGAAACTACTAGCAAAGAGTTTGAGAAACTGAATGAGTTTGTGAGATACCTCAATCTTGACAGTAAATACAAAACTGTGTTGTATACGAATGTCTTTAAAGAATGTATTGACACAATCCTCTTACCAGACTAGTCAAAACTGGAGACCAGTGGCTTGTGTGCCATGGGCACTAACAAGAATGGAGCATTTATATGCTCAACAAGAGAGAGAAATTCTAAACTTAGTATATGAGTGTAAGTTTTATGGCGTTATATATGGGGACTGCAACTAACTTTATCACCACTGCCTGGTAATTCTCCAGTTCCCCAAGAGTACAGAGACCATTTTTTCAGATCCAAATATGTGAACACAAACTTGAGAGAGATTTAGCAGTTTTAAATGGATTTTCTTTAGTATTTATCAAAAGTAAAGATCTAGATGTTGTCCATATCAATATGATTAAAAAATCCTAATTAGTCTCAGATGAAATGTGGACTGATTGATTGCTAGAGGAACAGCTCACAGTGGAACCTGCAGAGGATGATTAAGACTATTAGCACAGCGTAGAGCCGCATATTCTTATGCCCTATAACCAGTTTTTGGGGAACACTCGGTCCTAGAGGGATGTTTTTAAAGACACCAAGAAGCAATTGCTAAGATGTTACAGAAAACATGTTAAAAACAATACAGAACAGACATGTGGATATTGAAAAAAAATAAGAGAAGAACTGACGTCTAGTCACTTTTTACTTAAGAAAATTAACATTAACCTCACTTGGAAAGTGAGTGAAGAGTCCTAAATAGGGCTTGCAGACAGACAATGGATCATGGTCTACGAGGTTATAAATAGATGTCACCAAATGAAGTGGATCAGCTGTGCTGGGATGTGTCCTGGAACAGCTAGCCCATATCATTGGTTAAAACAGATGTTGCCCATTGTCTCACAGGGTTAGACCCCTGCCACTCCCAGAGCAGGAGGCTCAATCCTGATGGACACCACTTGAGGTACGTCTCTGCAAAGAGGGGAGCCCTGGGTTTCCCTGTTTGCAATGGTGCATCTGAAGATTCCCTGCTGGGGAATTCCACAGATGAAGATATCATACTGTTGTACCTTGACTCGGAGCTTGCCTCTACATATGAGGGGAACCCCAGGTTTCTCTGTTAGCAGAGATACGCACTAAGTGGCAGCATGATATATGTGTCCACAGAATACTCTGCTGGGGTTTCCCAGGCTGTGTGTCTGCAAGTAGGGAACTCAGGATTCCCCCATCTGCAGAGGCGCACCCTGAGTCAGGGCATGGGAGTGTACGTCTGCAAGCAGGGAACCCAGGACTTCCCCATTCGCAGAGGCACACCCCGAGTCAGGGTGCAGCAGTGTGGTGCACACCTGGGGAAGCCCTTGCCAGGAGATTCCTGGGGCATGCCTCTGCAAATGGGGGAACTGGTATAGGTGATCCTGGGGCTGCAGGGGCCTGATCTTGTGGGCTCTCCTACCACAAAGCCCATAGACATCTGCTGCAAAAAACCACCACAAATCTATACTACCTATTGTCACTATCACTATTTTTTGCCACTTGCGGCACAAGGGGCACAGGCGTGTGTTTGCTTGACCTTTGTGCTGTCATAAACATGTTTATGGTAACACAAAGGCAATATCTATGTCCAGCCTGAAACTGGAAATACACTCATATATTTTCTTGAAAAAGGACCATAGTTTTGATCAGCTTATTTTCTTTTATTTTATTGATTTATGCCTAATTCTTTTCTGTAATTGTCACTGCAGATACTGGTGCGATTTGTATCTTTGCATTTTCCAGATCTGAGTTAATATGCTTGGTTTCATTTAAGCCTTGGTTTCCTGGCAGAGATTCATTTGCAATTGTCATGAAAAAGAACAGTATCTTCTACAAACACACATATTTTGGCTACAGTGAATCATGATCCATTTTACTACTTTGTTCAGTTACTGGAAGGCATCCCTGAGATAAACTGTGATGAGACTGACAAGTAATGCTGTTTCCTTGTTCTGTTTATGTATATATTATATATGTCTGTTTTATAGGGACAAATATTGGGCATGTCTACACAAGGTGCTTTGCTGAAAAGCTGACTAATCTACTGTGCAGTAAAGTGTCACTGTCTGCACATGTGCAGCATTTACCGTGCAGTAGATTAGTTTACTGTGCAGCTGGCTACTACCTGTAGATACAGGTAGTAGATTAACTTCACAGTAGTGCATGTATAGACAGCTGTCTGGGAGCAAATTGCTCCCAGTCAGCCCAGGCAGCAGGGGACTGGGAAACTGTCCCTTCCCTGAGCACCCGTATCACAGCCCCACATCCCGATAAGCAGACAGGAGCATAAGGCTAGGACACAACTGTGCTTGGGGAAGGGACAGTTTCCCAGCCCTGTGCCCCAATCTACTGATCAAGGTGTAGGGCTAAGAAACACCTGGTGGGGCCAGGGACAGTTTCCCAACCCCATGCTCTGATCTGCAAATTGGGGTGTGAGGCTGGGAGGCAGCTGCCTTGGAGGTAGAACGGCTCCCTCTAACCCCTGGAGCCCATATCTGAACCCAGGGCTACCTGCCAGTCTGGGGTTGGCATCCGGGGAAGCCTGGAGCTCCCCTGGTTGCTGTAGAGGGGCAAAGCAGGGCAGGAGTAGCCCTACACTGAATTGCTTTTTTGATGGGTACACTTGTAGATGTGCTTCTGGGGAAAGCTTACTGCACATTATTTTACTGAGCAGAAAGCTTACAGCACATTAACAGCACATGTAGATGTCCCCATTTCAATTAGGCTAAAGCATTTGGGAACTAAATAAAACTTTTTTTTATGTCTTCGGAGCTATTAGAGGAAACCTGTTTTCTCAAATGCTTAGCTAGACCTATGAATAGCTTTAGAATAAGACGCAGCTGAAGAACTAGTCCCACTGGGAATAAAAGCTATTCTGAACCATTCTGGTAGCATCAGCACCAGTAGTTCTAAAGCCCAGATGAATCAGGAGGGTTGGCATCAGGCATACAGCTGAAAAAATTTGTAAAAATCATCTGAATTTAGAACATAAAGAGTCAGAGCCCTCTGTGGGCACCTCCAGACGAGCACGGTTGTGCAGTATGTGATGCTGCCTGCAGTGCCACATGCCACACATATTGTATATGCAGGTGTTCCCTGCGCTTCTACTTTGTAGTGCAGGAGGGCTCCTGGTTTTGACCCCAGGAGATCCCAAGGTCAAAAAACTCTAAGCCTAAAAAAAGCTGGATGTAGCAGCAGCGTGCACCACCTAAAACTGGAGCGTGGCTGGCCAGAGTCACACTTCAGTTGCTGGCGTACCATGGCTGCAGCTTCCAGAAGCCCCCAGGATCCCCGGTAAGGCAGCTGGGGCCAGCACAGTTGCTAACCCCTGCCTTCTCTACCCACCTGGGGCAATGTGCTACATGCCAGAGCATGCGTGGAACGGGCTTTCCCTGGGGACAAGCAGCAGTGGCACAAGGTGTGTTGCTGCTGCTTGTTCCCAAGGAAACACATGTTCCTGTTTGTGGGGACATGCTCTGTGTGTCTAAATGACAATTACCCAGCTAATGACTATTAAATGCAAGGTGCAGTAGGCCAGCTTCAGCAGAAGTAATTGGCAATGCCTAACCCACTGCCTGGTGGTTAACTTTACAGATAAGAGAGACAGGCTCAAACACTCTCTAGGTTTCGGGGGCCTAAATCACAGATCCCCACATCCTAGTGCCTTAACTCTTAGGCTATTGAGATAAAAGATAAAAGTGCTGCCACTGTCCTCCACCATGTAATAGGGTGTACCTTTAAGAGGGAGCAGACAGCCTGTGGTATAGGCCCAGATACAGGCATTTAGCTATTCATGGAATACCTGCAAATAGTTAAAAACCCCAGAGAGCACTCAGGGAGGTAAAGGGATGGAGCAGTCCATGAGCAGAGAGAGACTGAAAACCACAAAAGCCTAATGCCAGGAAGGAGCCAGAGAACCCAAAACAGAATCTGACACTGTGCTTAAATGCTAAAAACTGCAGTTATGTGAGTGAAATTATGGCATTTAAGGGCATAAACTGAAATGTAATTTAGCTCTCTATCTTTGTTTTCATAAAGATGCCATTTTGCAAACTACGTTATTAATTAATGCATTCACCTAATTAATCTTTCAAAAAAATCATCAGCAATTCTAATTTTTATCTCTAATGTTTCACCATGTGTAATATATGTAATGTAATGCCTGCTATAATAAGCCAAGAAGGAATTATATAGGTCTGGTAATTACATAGGTTTGGCCCTAGGGCCAAACTTTGTCAGATTCAAATCTTGCTCATGTCATTTGTAGCTGTGATTACACAAAATTTTGAGACAGAGTTACATGAAAGATCTCTAGCACTTGAATCTTCCCAGTCTCAAAACCTTCATGCAATATTTGGGTATAGAGATATTGATAAACAGTGCTAAAACTGTTTATGGGGTTCAAACCTTAGACCTACTTCAACAAACAAAATGCCCAGTCCTGCTATGAGTAAAGACAATGAATGTGTCTCATCACTTTCTTCAGCAGGTAAACAAAAGTGAATCCAGACATACAGAATTTCATTTTATAGCACTTCTGTGTTCAGAATATAAATGGATTCTCTTTAGGCTCCAGCTCTGTAAGTTTGAGGGGGAAAATCACAGTCATGTTACTTCAGCTGGATACATTAGAAGTATCAGAAAAAAAATACAGAAATGTAGTTTATATATACCTTTTAAAAGATAACAACCTAAAAGTATGATCTAGTGTCTTTTTGTTCCTTCTACAGTATGATTCAGTAGCACCACCTACTGTTAATATAAGGTATTGGTTCAATTTAACAAAGGGTGTATCTTAGAAAATGACTGCGGCTAAAAAATCTTGCTCAGAAAAGAAAGAGACTTGAACTCCTAAGTTACTCCTAAGTGATTTGGAAGATTTTACTCTAAATACACCATGTTGGAAAAACATACGAGTATACTATTATCTATTCAGCACCTAATGCTATATCATATATTATGCTAGAGGCACAGATTTTAAGGGGAGATATATTTTATTGGACTGACTGTATAGCCAGGAAAGATCTCACAAAAAAAATTTCCCTGGTCTTCAGAGTAGGAAGAAATGTATTCCCAATGAATCTAAGTTCAAGTGTGTAAGATCCCTCTTGGAGCTCAGGGCTGTTTAACCATCTTGTGCATCTTTACATGTGCTCTGGGGATAGGGGCTGGGTAGGGAGCTTTAATTAGAGCGGCTCTCAGGACCTGCTCTAATTAAAGCAACCACAGCATCTCATGTATTCAGTGTCCTGTGCTTCAAAATGGTGGTGAGGGCACTTTAACTAAAGCTTGTAGGGATGCTGAATACATGAAATGCCAAGGCTGCTGCAGTGTGATAATTAGCTGCTAATAAGCACACACACTGTAATCACAGCAAGTTGGAGCAGGCATCCTGTACATCTACAAGCACCCCTTGAGACCAGGTTTGGTGAAATGGGGGAGAAAAGAAAAAGATTTACAAATATCACTTTTGTAGCTATGTTTAGTTAACCTGCCTCTAAGCTGATGACCCCCCGTTTTCCTATCAAAAGAACCACTTTCATGTTGGAACAATATTTAAAGAGAATGAAGATGATCACCTCAAAGTCTGACTTATCTTCAGAGTGAGTTGGAGGGGGCTCATAATTTTTAATCTCATCTCTAGAATAACTCCCCCAATGACTTAGTTTGGATACAGAAAGACTAGGGAGAAGATTTGACCAAATCAAATATATATCCAGTTGCGTAGATGAAAATCATGGAAGGGTGTCAGACCTCGTGAAAAATCTATTCAGAATTCTAAAACTGCTAAGGAAGAGTACAAGGATGGGAAGAAAGTTTAAGGTCACAGCCTCAGCTGCAGTTTTCCCAATTTCTGAACTCGGAAGCAGTTACAGTGGAGAATTTCAGGGTCAAAGTGGATGGCTGAGAAGAGGGTTATGAGGCTAAAACTAGTTGGATACCGTGGCATATTTGTATGGAAGCGAGAGTGTTTACTGAGTGTGTACGCTACCTTAGTTCAGTGGAGCAAGGCTTCTAAGACATAAAACTACTGAGAATGAGTAGTACTAAATGAGGAGGTAGGCAGACTGGGAAGTTCCAAGGAGCACTCGCATTAGAGGAAGGCACCTGTGGGGGACATTAGAGATATGATATCTCTGCCTTCAGTAAAGAATAGGGCAGAATATAGGTGATTTGGAGCATAGAAAAGTAAACCAGTGATTTTGATGGCATTGTAGATGACACTTCGAAGCGGGTTAAATGCCTTTTACACTGCTTTAATGGCACTGCTGTTTGCACATTTGGTGGCATTATGGTGTGTTAATTCCAGCTGCTGTAGCACATTTGGTGGCATAACGCACCTTAAATGACTTTGGGATGCATCAAATGTTTTTGGGGTGCTGCAAAGTAAAACACCTCCGAGGAGCTTTAGTTTCATACCCTAAAGCCACAGAGGGAAGCACTGGGCTGCACGTGGCTCAGGGGCTGTGTAGGCAGCCCAGGAAGGCAGGCTCCACAGAAGGAAAAAAAAAAAGGCGGCAAGCCTGATCTCCTCCCCACAAGCCTGGAGCCTGCCTACCTGCGCTGCGCAGGGCCCAGTGCCTCCTAGGACTCCCCAAGCCAGGTGCCTGTGGGAGGGTACCACCGGGGGAGGGGTTGCTGCTGCTATGAAGAGAAGCATCCCCCCCTGCAGCTGAGGGACCTCTCTGCCCACTAGCAGCTCACTCTCCGCTTCCTGCTGCTGGAAAGGCAGGTAAGGATCAGGCGGACACAGGTGTACATGACATGGGGGTTTACTTCACCCTAAACTGAAGTGCTTCTATTTTAGGGAGAATTAAACCCCCATGTCATGTACAAATGCCCTTAGTCAAATGTTCTATGCTAGGGGGTTACATGAAAATAGGCACACATAATAAAGGAAGCTTTATAGACACGCACATAAAGGAAGCTTAAAAGCCAAAAAGATTATGGCTATGTAATGGTAGGCGTGGAGTGTTGTTGTAGCTGTGATGGTCCAGGAAATACACAAGAAGCAAGGGGTAAGATTGAGATAAGCAATCACTATACTCTATCTAGGTGGTCCTAAGGCTGCGCAGGATTTTGATGCCTCAGTTCACCCTAAACTGTTTTAGGTGCCTAACTCCTTGGATCTAGGTCCTAAATATGCATGATTCATCCCCAAGGGTTCAAACAATTTTAGAATCAATTGACTGAGCTTCTTGTAACAATAGGTAATCTCTCACTGAAATCAGCTACTCTACCAGAGAATAGAGGATACTCAAATGTTTTAAGGGTAGTAACTGTAATAATAAATATTCAAAACAAATAAACAAAAAAGGTTTAGGAAAGCTATAAACCTTGTTTTCTGGGCACAGACAATCTCTTGCTTATGGTGATGAAGGAACTAGACCCTGGATGCAGGGCATTCCATAATTGCCTTCAACAGAGTTACTTACCCTTTTTTCTGAAGTAGCTGATACTGACTGCTGTAGAAGGCAGGATCATGCATTATTGGTCTGCTGCTCTTAAGATCATTGCTCCGAGGTAGCTCTTGGTCCCTGTATATAAATTTAGAATTAAGCTAAATTGATAAGTGCCAGCTGCAAAATAATGTAAGCGTCCACCCACAAGTTTAACTAAATCTCTTTGAAAGCTATTAGTACGTGTGTAAGTTGCATGCATAGATTGGTGGAGGATTCAGTATCTCTTCCTACTCTTGTTTTGGCAGGATGGAGATTAGCAGATCTGGTTACAGGCTTCTCAGATTACTACTCAGGGATTTCCAGTAGAAATAAAAGTGAACACATTATTTCTAGTTTTTCTAAAAACCAGATAGTTCTTTTAGAGTTAATGTACTGTACATGGACAATAAAGATGTTTTGCAAAGCAAGCTCTTTAACGCTGTTTGAGAGAGAACTGGTTATTCTCCTAAGGGACAATGATAATGAATTTTGAAAGCAACAACAGCCAATGATCCTGCAGGGAATATTATTCAGATGAATTAAATTTGGTATCAAGGAGTTGTTTGTGAATGTTTTACTGATCACTGTTAATTTGAAGACCCACTTCATAATTTGAACTCATAGTTCAGTACTCCAAACAATATTAGGGAAATTATAAAGAGTGATAGGATCCCTCTGCCACTTAAACATTATGTTTAATGCATTGCATTAATTGTGGCATTAAAAAAAAGGGTGTTACATGTGCACCCAATCTAAGGTGACATAAAATGGGAAACAAGCCATAAACATAATCCACTTCTTAAGTAGAACACATTTATGACACATTTGTATAGGCACTTTGCACTTAACATGTGGCTGATAGTTGACAATCAGCTGTCAGTCAGGCTTCCGCCACTGGGGACTTTAAACCTCATGCAGATCATCTCTAGCATGGCAGCCCAGCACAGGGGAGCAGACACTTCCATCCACCAGGGAATTTAATCCCTGTGCTAAACATCTCTGGCCAGGTGGATCAAGGAATCACAGTGGGATACAGAATTTGCTCCGGTGTGGTGCCTGCAGGGCTGATGATCAGCTGATTGTTGGGCATCTGGCTTTCACCTCGCTTTTGCAAGAGTCCAGGATCTGATAACGTATGGCACTGTTGCTGGTAAGTGTTGTAAGGCTTTGGGGACCTCTTTGTCGGTGCCTTGTCCCCCAGCAACGCCAGGGTGAAACCCTATTCCAGTGCCACCTAGATGGTCTGGGCACTGTCACTTTCTCGCCTGCCACATCTTCGATGTTATTGTTGGAGAGGCAGTTCCCTGCCGGGGGCCCGGAGGGATCTTGACCCTGGGTTGTCTTCCTGGGGCTCCAAACCTCCCCTTTACCCGACCCTTACCACATCCTCGGCCTGGGTAGATGTGGCTCCCTGCAGGTCTTCCCCACACTGCCCACCTTGAAAGGGCTGGATCTTCCTGGCCATTAACCTTCAGGGGTCCACCCCTTGTCTTCAGGCTGGTTTCCCCACTTCTAAGAAATAAACTTGCACCGGCTGGGGTAAACTGTAAGTCAACTGCAAATGCCAGCTCCTGCTTGTGGAGCTTCTGAGATCGTCTCCCTCTTTCTCTCTCTCAGGGCCCCTTTTATCCCCTCAGGGAACTTATGCATCCCGTCTCCTCTAGTAGGCATGGGTACTGGGGGTGACCCTGTAACCTGCTCCTACCAGTTCTTCTGGTATCCCTGCCCTGGAGCCTGGCTGAGCTGAGGTCCCATTGTCCTGGTCCTTCTCAACGGCATCACGTCCCTCCCTCTTCTGGGAGCTCGTGTTCCTCCGTGTTCTGCCCCCTCTGGGGCTGTCTGAGGATGGCTGTGGGCTTGAGGGTCTGCCCTCAGCCACATGCCTGGGCTCCTGGTTGAAGCCCTGCCACTCCCCAGTGGCATCCCTCCTGGTTGCTGCCCTTCCACAGGGCTCCCTGCCTTCTGTCTCAGCAGTCAGGGTCCCCCAGTGGACAGCTGCCTCCTTCCAGCTCCAGAGCCAGCATCTCCCAGCTGCTGTTCTCCTGCTCTCTCCGGCTCACCGCCAATTGGCTCTCCTGCTGCCTTCTGAGCAGCCTGCGCTGCTCGGGAGCCATGCCCCCAGCCCTCGCCAATACACAGGCTCAGGCAGCTGCGAAACTGCCGAGCCTGCATCTGTGTCTGTGCCTGCTTCTCCTCCCAGCTGCCGCTCATCTCAGCTCCTACAGTAAGTGCCGGGGCACACTGATCAGGGGTCCAGGCCACGCTGGGGGGGCTCCTGCCTCCCCTCTCACAGGCACAATTTGGCTCTGAACCCTCATCCCAACAATTATATGTCCATGCTACGCAGGTATGGCATTGCAGGAGGCGTGATTTTTGGCATCAGGAATCAGATCAGATCCAATCACACCTTTAAATGAACAGCTGGTAGGGGCCATAGTTACAACATTTTCACTAAGAATGCCTGTGGGTAAATTTCATTTTTATAAACCTAATGGCCTATAGCATTCTGTTAGAGGCTTCCAGGGAAAATCAATTACCTACGTTGTATAACTGCAGCCTTCTGAAATGTGCTGTTTATGCACAGTTCATTTTTGGTGACCTACATTTGGGCAAAATCAGATTATCTGGCCAGCAGTTATACCCTAGATCTCCTTGCACTTTGTGCCAGAAGGCATGGTATGTAGAATGGGATCAAAAGTCCTTCAAGTCCTTTTCTAGTACAGAACTACAGAAAAATAGGACAATGTAGATGAAGGGAAGGAGGGTGAATTATAGAATCAATACAGGCAATGCATCTTGAAGAACAATAGTTATTGTAAGGTAAGTAACCATTCCTTCTTGTAGTGATTGTCCACATGGATTCTATTCCTGGTGATTTAATACAAAGTTATCCGCTGGCTTTCAGATAATAATAGTAATCCTACTTAAAAAACCAAAGGCAGGACTAGTCTACCAAAGTGGGCATCCATTTGGAGATTAAGCTCAGGACTAATGTCCCCATAGCTGCTTACAAGTCTCAGAAATAGGGATATTTGTCAACCTGGAAGCAGTTTCCTTAAACTCTAATACTATGAGTTAATTTGGGCAGTTCAGAAGTTATACTGTTGGAGGCCAGAAATCCAATCCAATGAAAGCAATAGAAAAGAGCATAAAGTATAGTAGCAATATAAAAAAAGTCAGTAATAGTCCAATCCAATGAAGGACTGAGAGACCTAGAAGATTGGTGTTAAAGGTAATATTTAAAGTCCTGATCTTTGGAATCCAGAATTTTGAATTAGGCCCCTAGGTTCCCTATACAGTATATGGGGAGTTATGCACCTCAATGGGAGGCAAAACAAAACAGCACAGTGAGTCAGGAGTAAATAAGAGCTAACCAACAGCGAACACCAAGGACCTGGGTGCAACTGAAATCCTACACTTTCTAGGACTTGCATGCCTCTGTCTATCTGAGATCCACAGCTAGGAAGAAAACCATTCTTTCAAAGAACAGAATAGTGTTCAATCTTTTCTTTTAAAAAACAGATAGTGCCACCCTTTTACATAATAGCCTAACGGTTGGGGCACTCGCACCAAAAGATGGAATATCAGTTTTAAATTCTCCTCCCCAGCCAGGAAGAATTCAGACCTACAGATCCCACATCCCAGATGAGCATCCTAACCACCAGGCTGTAGGTTCTCACTTCATGATTTTATCATTGTGCAACACGCAGTCAGTAGGGTTAGGAGAACATGACTGGAGCCCTGTGGGTAGAACACTGTCAAGGGAACAAGGAACCCTAGTCTGTGGTCGCTTCCTTAAAGAAGGAATAACACAGGTAAAATTGCCAAGGAGTATGTCTCTCTCTCAAACCAGAAGGGCATCTGGGGTTCTCTTGTTAAGTGACATTGTGGCTTCCCATGGGCAAGTTTTGGACCCTGGGGATTTCACTGCTAAATATGACAATTATTTCCGTCAAAGAAGCAGAAGACTAACTATAACACGACTACTTCTACCACTATTACAGAACACAGAGCAGCAAACGTAAGGAACTGGAGGATGATTTGACCTGCCTCACCCTACAGTCTCTAGGAGAAGGAACAGGAAAGCATACCAGGGACTCTGGCCCAGTAGATGTTGCTAATCTAAATACCTGATCTCATCTGCATGGAATGTGAACAGGGCTCAAGCTGAATTGTGAATGTGTAATCTTGTGAAAAAGCATAATTTCCAAAAACTAAGACAAATGTCATTAGAGTACATGCTTCAAAGTATAAAATGTTTAGTAAACTATTTTTTAGCTGATTTGTCCCAAGAACAAACCCTCCCTAAACAAACACATGTAAGAACTCACAATTAAGCCTGATATACCAGGTTAAAATGGTAAACATATCAATCCAATAGTGATATACTTCCTAGCAATTACAATGCACACTATTTTAAAACAAAAGTTAAACTAATACCAAGTTCTAGGATGCAATTAGTGTTTGTTATGCCTCTTTAGTACAACAACTTGGCCTGTTGGTTAATCTATTCTACCTGAGGTAATCTTAGCAGAGCTGTGCATTGTTTTCTTGCTACTTAACAAATCTGGCATAAATCATCCAATCATAGCAGTTTCCTTCTGGTATGCCCATTACAGGTCTATGATTATCTCCAAATATTCTCTTTCTACTTTGTCTCCTTTTCTTCCCAAATACAGAATAACCAGTTTGGCCAGCTCTGGAAAATGTTAATCATACATGCAACATATGACTAACCCAGGCTTCACAACCCCAAGGTTTTGTGTTTACTGGCATTTGAAATAACCGCTACTCAACTAGCAAAAGCTGATTCTATTAGCACAGGGATATGTGTATATCACTGGTATACGGGATTAGTTCTGGTACTTCTGAAAAACTGTTCTTTCCTAGTTAGAAAACTGCTTCAGTGCTCTCAGGGCCCTGGCATTGCTGCAACCTGCCTCCCATTCATCTATACAAACTCTCACAATTGTTTCTTTCCACATTTACAAACCATTGATGATCCATGCTGCTACACAGGGTCTGACTCATGAAGGTTTGTTTCAGGTGTTCAGAGTAATCTCTCTTCATACTGGATTATAGTATTACCATGTTACTAAGACTCTAGTAATTAAAACTCAAGTTAGAAAAACTGCTTTCTTATGATCTGAGGAGTCAGTTTACAAATCTCTCCTTAATTCTGTTTGATAGAGGTACATTTTATGCACCTGTATTTCAGTCTGCAAATTCCATTTTCAGTTATAGGGCTTGTTTGCCTGCTCAGCTGTCCTTTAATGTTCATGCTGAACTAGTGAGTGGTAACACAAAGCTAACAACAGACAGTGGCAAAACCTTGATAGAACTCTGTTCACATAAGAGCTCCCATAGACAGAACTACCCAAGCCAAACCAGTATTTCAGATCTGTTGCTCAATTACTATTCTCAGTGATCACAGCACCAATTGGGAAATTTTAATGAATAAATAGGGCTCGTCAAAGTATCCCCCCAAAAGACAGTTTCTCACCTGCAATTGCAAAGTGAGAGGAAGGAAGTGCAATGAAATATTAGAACTACTACTTAAGCTTACAGTTCACTCAAATGCAGTGAGGAAATGAAGGAAGAAAACACAAGAAGGCATTATTATTTTGCTTGGTTTTGTATTTTGGGGGGGCCAGCTAAAAGAAAGAGTAAATGAGATTGCAAATTGAGTGTCAGTTTGCTTCAACTTTCACATGCCCTTGAAAAGGTTAATGACAAACCAAAAGGTATTCAAAGCTAAAGCTCTGGGAACAGGTTTTCTTAGGCTTCTAGGAAGTCAGCAGTACTCCTGGGAGCTCAAGCCAACTGCACTGTAAGATCCATTTCTGGGACTTCATGGACAGCTTGTTCCCAGGAAATATGCCAGAGGCCTAGGAAAGAGACATCACTGCAACTTACTGAGAGAAAAAGTTAAGAGCACACAGAGATCTGAGGACACAGCCTAGTAAACCTATAGCCAAGGGAAGCTTAAGAGAGCGCTGTGACACTCCTCCATGAAAGCTACATATCTCTGTCAACAGCAGCAGCCTTAATAGCATACATTTCAGCAGAATAGTGAGACATACAATTCAAAACCTAGCTGAGTAGGAAACATACAGAAAGATGGTGTGAAGGGGGAGAACAACAATAATTTACAGGTATTTAAGATGTTTAATTTGACATAACAGTATCACCCAGTCAATCAGGAAGACTAAAAGGAGATAACTGCATACCCTGGGCTAACAAAGTTGCCCAACCCCCTTTCATTTTCACTTCGTAGATTTTGAAACAGGTTCTTTCCCATAAATGTACTCAAGAAAATGTAATGAAGTCACTTTTGAAGATGAAAGTTAAGAACCTTAGTTAGTTAAGCATCACAATGTTCACTGGAACAACCCCTAAATACCTTTAAAAATCTAAGCTTAGATGTGAATTCTGATTTCCCTGGGTGATCAACAGCAACTTAGCATTTTTTCTGTTCTCTCATCGTGCTATAATCAGAATCAGAGCCATCAAGCAGTGTTAAATACTCCAATTTCAGAACTCTATTCCTGACAAGTAAGGTAAAAAGAGAACTCTGAACCAGGCTGTACCACCCTCACTCACAAATAGCTTTTTCTACAAATAAGTCTTCTCTTCTTCAATCTACTAATAAGGTGTTACTCAACCTAAGGATGGCAGAATCCTGCTTTATGTTGGAAAACAGAAGGTTGAAAAAGTCTTCTTGCCACTAAATACTTATTTCACACATTTCAAACTTTGTCTTTTACAAGCTAAGACACCATAATTTGAATTGGGCTACATATATTCCAGCTTTCTGAAAAATAGCTGTACCCCATTGATGATGAAGTTCAATTAAGAACATTCATACTGGAGAAGAGAAGACTATTAGAACCAATATGCTCACTAAATAAGAGGACAAACTGCATTTATTATAGAAACATAAATTTTAATCAGGTCAAGCTGTACAAAAAGCCACTAGAATTAATGATGAAAGAGGAGATAAACGGCAACTATGGCCTCAATGAACAATGCTGAAGAAGCAGTAACTCTAACCGGTTTCTATTGGTGTGAAAGAATGGGGCAAGTTGAGTTACTCCTGTATTATTGTTTGTCCTACACAGCTGTGCTTACAACTTAACTTGCACAGTTGTCTAAACTAAGGCGTACATATTTCAGATAAGCTTGCATCTGGGAAACAAAGTGTTTTTATTCCACTTTGTATTTCAAATAATTTCATTTAAATTTGTTTGGCTATGATTCATGTTTGTGGACAATAGCTTATCACTAGGCTTTGGCTGAGCGGGTGACAACTCTTAAGAACCTGTTACACAAGCACTTTTGAATTTTATCATTAAAATATCACAGAAACTAGGGTTACTTTATACAGAAGGATAGTCAAAGAGGCTGAAAAATGCCATGATAAAGCCATGCCATTTAAAGCTTTTAATGTATCATAGTCACTTCAAATGTTGTGAAGCAGTTTTCTACAATCTTGAGCTTTTCTTCTGAAAGAAGATTTTCCTGCTTTAGCTGTCCAATAAGAGCTTCCAGGGACCTGAGTCTGCCTAAAGTTTTTATCTCCTGCATTTCAAGGAGTGTTATCTTAGAATGCAGCTTTGCAATTTTTTGCCAGAGATGATCTCTGTCTATGTCTTGTTTGCAATAAGAATGCTCAGTTTGTAATACTTCAGTTCCCCCAAAATTGCTTATATATACAGATTTTTCAGTTTCTATTTCTTCCATGTCAATGAACTCCTGTTTAATAGGCATGAAGGAAGTATTTACCATCTCAGACTCTTTTGAACTCTCAGCTGGTACAATAATAGCAATAACAGATTCTTCATTTCCATTAAGTTGTTCAATAGTTTGTGTGATTGTACTGAATAAAACTGCATTTTCACTTGATGGCCGTACTTCCACAGAACAGCCTGCCATATGTGAGTTGGGGTGCTCAGTTGGATAATCAGCAACTGTTCCAACTGTGTTTTGAAATTTCAAAGATGAATCCAAGTATTCAGGATCTGCAACTTGCAAAACTGTAGCTGTACAATTTAATGGATTATCTATAGAGGTATGAGCAATGCTAGCTTCTATGTTCTGGACTGTTGCTGCCATCAAAACAGGTTTGGTTTGGTGAATATGTTCAGGTGAGTTGAGAGAGATGCTGTCTTCTTGCATGTTTTCCCTGTTCTGAAGGTGAGCTTTCTTTTTCTGTAGAGGTTTGCTCAAGGCTGAGCAAATTGCTTCTGCTTTTTCATCTAGACTTTCTGTAATTGCAATATTTTTCTTTGGTGCACAAGGTTCAGGAGATGCAGTCACATTATCCATCTCTTTGCTCATGTTGGTTTTGTTTTTAATCTCTCTTTCTATCTGTGGGCTGTGCTGAGAAGAATCTTTTTCCTGGAGAAGAAATGATACCTTTTAACTAGGAAGTCACTCTAGTATAACAGAATGCATAGATGTTTTCTCCGCCTAAAAATGTGTTCTTGGAGTACTAAGATTTTTTGGTAATTATTACATGTTCATCGTCATCATCATTTGAGGCATTCTCTGGTATTAATACAAATAAATGCCTTAAAGTTTACTAAATGTTCGTAATTGTTCATTAAAAAAAAAGATCCAACCAAATCTCCTGCCAGAAAAAAGGCTGGTTTTCTAATTGACAAAAACATGTTAGTGTTGCCTATTACAGTCAGCAAATTCAAATTAAAGTCTGCCAAACAAGTTAGTGAATTTAAATTCATGACAAGGAGGTATACTGCTTTTGCCAATCAAAGCAATGACTTTGGGGTAGAGAAAGCTACTGATACCTTTCAGCTGAATGCAACCAGAGGTCTGATGATCCTTTTTAAATTAAATTTAATATATTGACAGAATAGAGACAAAACTTGCAATGTACAAGCAGACTTGCAATGAACTATGTGGGTGCATGTATGTGTATGTGCATGTGCACATCCACACAGGTAACTTTTGAACAGAAAAGCAAGAAAACGTGTGAAATGTTGAATTTCATAAGCATGAAAAATATTTAACCAAGGAAATACTTATCCAAGTTTAACAAATGGAAAGGCTTCCTTTCCCCATCTGCACAAATCAAATTTTCCCAAGACAGGATTTAGTACTGGACTCTAAATAAGCTCTTTTATAGGTTGCCAATATAAAATATGTTAATGATGAAGAGTTTATTTTTCCACTGTTTGATTTTTAAGAGGGAAGTTGTAGAAGTTGTAGTTGTGTTAGGTCAGCAGGCTGAGAACAATAACAGAACAAGAAAAGAGAAGCAAGCAAGTTAAATTTTGCTAGCTAAATACAAAAATAAGGCAGGAAAGTGCTAACATAGCATAATGGCAGGATGAAAAAATGACGCACGTGAATAAAGATAATTCCAAATAAGCATTTATAAAGATTTGCATAGTTCAGATATGCATAGTCAGACCCCTGACTAATCAAGCTGCTCAGTGTATTCTCTGTATCTTATAAGAATTAGCAAGGGCTTCAGCAATGCATGAGGTGGGTGAACCAACAGTGCAAGAGTATAACTAGACTAAAAGTATAATAGACTGAAATACGTATGTAAAACAATAAGATGAATCTCCTTACCTGTAGTTTTATCACCTTGACAGTGGCTACCTAATTATCTATCAGTCCTAGGGATTTCAAGAGAATAGGGCATTTCCTTTTCTCTCTTCTACCAGCATGTGAGAGAGATTGCCTGACTGAACTGCTCAGTCCTTCCTTTTCTGTCCACAGAAATGAAGAGTCACTAAATAAAGGAGAAAGCTCCATTTTCCAGAAACCCTGTCCTTGAGTCCTCTCAGAACCCCCACTAGGCTGGAAGGAGAAGGAGGGCAAAGGGCCAGAATTCTTGCCTGGATGGAGGGGCTACAACAGGAACTTCACAAAGCCCCTGAGTTTGTTTCTATGCAGCAGTGATTCCCAAAGTGTGCCACAGCATGCTAGTGCCGAAAGTTCAATTGGGGTGTGCTGTGACCCCTCTGCATGGAGGTGAATGTTCACCTCACCCATCCAGCACCCCACACATGCTCCAGCTACTCCAGTGGCACCTGCTCCTCTTCCCCACCCCACTTGCTCCCAGCAGTGCCTTCTGCTGCAAGTGGGCAGACACGCTGCACTTTGCAGCCCTGTTCATCCCCTTCACTCCTCTACACTATGCTGGTAGGAAGAGCCATAGGAATGATCACCAGTGTATGAGACCCTGCAGGAACAACCTCAGCAGTGAGGGTGCCCTTACCCCCAGAGGTACAGCCCCCCTCCATATCCTTTCAGAAAAACATACACATCTTTTTGGGTGTAAGAGTGAAGCGTGTGGGCAATTTTATAAAAGCGTGTGCTCAGCTATTGAAAGTTTGGGGAACACTTCTGCAGAGACAGGTGAGTAGGCCCAATCCATGGCTAGCTGTAGCACCTCAACAGTGCCAGGAGAGCTGTCACAGTGCTTGAAGGATGTAAAATTCAAACATAAGATCTCTTTAGCATGGGATGAAGACTACTCATTAGTACTAGGCTGATGAAACAGTAGATACCCATGCAGGATGAACTAACATCATTTAAATCTGATATTTGGAGCTATCCTTCAGGCATACAACACATAGGAATCTTCAGTAATGTTATCACACTTCAAAAGATCTGATGTCATGTTCACCTTGAAGTTACAAACGACCTCCCAACAGAATACTTAGTTTGAAGATGCTTGCTCTTCTGCTAGTTCTAGCTACAAAATACTATAAAGAAAAACTTGTACCTCAATTAACAATGTTTTAGCCCTCTTCTTTGCCATAACAAGCTTAAAAACAAGCTAGAAGCTCACCGAGTTTGAAATGAATAGGAAGGTACGTGGTTTTTCTTTGCAGGTGATCTTAATTATCTTTCTCTATTATAGTTTTCACATAAAAAGATGGAATTAAGTTTAGGATATGTTCTAAGGAATCATTTCATGTCTTTAGGAGAAACTGAGGATTACCTCTTATGCCCATGACTTACTCAAACAGTCAAAGATGCTGGTACTCCACCAGTGCTTCTTGGTCCACCTCATATTCAAAAAACTGAAAGAAATCCTAATTGCTTACCACCCTCCTGAAGAGCTTCTTCGGGTTATGCTGGGTAGAGGACATATTCATAGGGACCCCTCCACCTCCAGAATTAAAGGTGAATTATTCCCCATTTAATGATCATTCCTGCACTGTATCACAGGAGACTGCTTCCTGGGCAACACATTAGCCTGGAGCTAGCAGCCACAGGTAGACACAGGTGCCTGGATACTCAGTGACTGAATCCCTTCAAGACTAGCAAGTACGAATATGAAAACATCTGGCTTGGCATTACTTGAAGGAACAGACATATGATAGATTCAGTGAAATAAGCCTCCATGAGATGCTGGAGATGGGGAAGTATGAAATATCAATAGGGAGGGGAATAGTGATATCAATATTGCCCTTTATTTCTTTGCTAAGAGGGAGGAATTAAAACTGATACTTTCTCCCCTACTCTCTTTCGTCATCTCAAAGCAGAAGGTTTTATATAGGAACTGCTACAAGTAATACTTGACAAAAATTAAGGGTGCCTCGCTACATTTCTGGCAGCATCACTATACTGCAGTTACCCATGCAATATCTTTTTTACAAGAAGTCTTGAAACAGGACTATGGACCTCAAAACAAAAAGGGAAGCTTATACTCCTACTGAAGTTACTCTATTCCTCCTCATATATAGAATTAGATCCAACACTCTGCCAAACCATCCCATACAAGTTCTTGTCTAACTTATTCCTAACACAGATCAAGCGTATTACACAACTTCAAGGCATATTGACCAGAGACATCAAAAATACCCTAACGCCACAGGTAAAGCAGAGGAATGATGGCTGTCAGTGTCCCTCTGTTGTAAAGGTTGTTAAAATGCATTTGAGAGCTCCAAAAGGACTCTGTTCCCTACTACAGAGAAATGACAAAAGCTTCATAGTCCATACCAATTGGCCATGGGGTGACATTCTTTCTTGATCCTTAATGTGAAGACTGGTTTCACCTTGAGTGGGCAGGCAAGACTACCAGGTTTTAGTCCCAGCAGAAGCAGTGGCACAACCCAGTGAAATTCCACAGCTTTGATTGCAATGAACACCCAACGCTCCTATATATATATACACACACATATATGTATATGTATACACACATATACACACACACACACACACAGAAAGATATGGATACGGATATACATATAGTAGGATATGGATATATGTATCTATATATAGAGATAGCTCTCTCTATATATATACATATATATATTTAAATAGATATATATGAGAGAGATAGGGCTCTCTATTTATAGAGATATATATATAACTATATAAAAATAAAGGCAAAAAATAAAAATATATATGTGTATGTGTATACACTCGCACACGTGTGTGTGTGTGTTATATTCATATGTGTGTGTGTATATATGTTATATAGGCAGCCCTTGAGTTACAACAAATGCCACTTAAGATGTTTATAAACTGACACCTTGTTTCGACCTTCTGATGTGGGTTTCGATTTTATGACGCTGGATACAGCACTGTAGTGTGGTGAAAGGAGGGGGAAGAGAAGAGGTGCGGTGGGGGGGGGGCAGATCAAAGCCCCCTGCGGTGAGGGAGGAGCTGGGGCAAGTTGCTCATCCAGAGGCTCCCACCCCTTGTCCGGGTGTACATGGGTGGGGCATGTGCCCTCAGATCAATGTGTGGTGGAATGGAGTGGGTGGGGCCAGGGCTGCACTGGACTGTGCTGGGAGCAGGGGCTATGCCCCACTGCTGCTTACCCAGCTGGGGCGCGCGTGGGACAGAGCCACTGTGCTGCCTCTGGAGAAGTAACGCGCAGAGACAGGAGCTGCCCCCACCACCCGGCACCCCACAGCTCCGTCCTGTGCCCACCCTGCCCCAGCAGGGGAGCAACAGCAGGGCATGGGGGGAGGGGAAGGCATGTGCTTCCCAGATCAGGTCAGGGCAAGCGGGGCTAGGACTGTACCAGGCTGTGCTCTGGTGGGTGGCAAGGCCTATGGAGAGGCTATGCCCCTGCCAGCCTCCACTTGGCTCCCCACCCCGCCACCCACCCTGATCCGGGGGCACCTGCCCCTCCCCCTCCACAATGCCCTGCCACTGCTCACATAGCCAGGGCAGGGTAGAGGCAGGATGGAACTGTGGCTCATCCAGGAGTGGGGTGGCTCCCACCACTATACACTGCTTGTCTGGAGGCAGCACAGAGGCCCCATTCCATGCTTGCTCCACCCTGGCTGGGTGAGCAGCAGCAGGGCATAGCACCCACTCCCAGCACAGCCCAATGCAGGGCCAATCCTGCCCGTGCAGATCTGGGGGCACATGACCCCCCCCCCCGGTGCCCTCACAGATGAGGTGTGGGAGCTGCCAGACAAGCAACCTGCCGTAGCCCCAGACCCTCCCTCACCACAGGGGACCTTGATCTGCCCTCCCCCACACCTTCCTTTCTCCAACACCAGACTTAGCAGCTGGACGCAACTATAACCAGTGTTGTAGAGGAACCAATTCCCCATTTATAACATTGTTCCTATGGGAAAACTGGTTCCAAGTTACGACGTTTCGACTTACAATGTGGTTTTCAGGAACCAATTGCATCATAAGTCTGAGGACTGCCTGTATATATGTGTACATATATGTAGGGAGAGAGATAGATAGATAGATATAATATCACCCCCCAGAACACCTGTAGCAAATGTGGGGGGAAAAATTCTTCTTGGCCCCATGTGGCAATCACTAGGGCTGTGTGAAGCTTTGGTCCCTGATTTGATTCAGCGGAGATTCAGCCTGATTTGGCGGCTGAATCTCCGAATTGAGTCAGAGAACGCTTTAATCTTTCTGAACTGATTAAGAACTCTCCAAATCGATTAAGTGATTCAGACACAGATACAGCTTTGGTTTTTTTTACATACCTCTAAGTAGCAGGGGCTCTGAACGCTGCGGTGTTGGGGCAAATGCAGCATTCCACAGATGCACGGGGGGGATCCCAGGTGCGCTCGGCAGACCTGGAAGTAGACCAGAAGCATTTCCGGGTCCAGTGGGGAGCATGCTGTGGGGTCCCCCCGGCTTGGTGATTGGTGCGTCTTGGGTCTGGGGGGGCACCTGGGGTCCCCTGTAGCTGACTGCTAAGCCGGGTGGGTACAGGGAGGTCCCTCAGTGCACTCCCTGGCTGACCCAGAAGTGGACCAGAAGTACTTCTGGCCCACTTCTGGGTTTGCTGCCAAACACACTGGAGAGCCCCCCGTGTTGTTGTAGGATGCTCCACGTGCCCCAGCACCGCAGCGATCATGAGCCATGCTGCTACCTCAAGATATGTAGGAAAAACTTTTAAAGCTGTGCTTGTGTCTGAATCGCTGATTAGCTGAATCAGCACTGAATCGTCGGATTCAGATTCAGTTGAATCGAATCAGGGAATTATCCGAATCAACGGATCGAATCACTGTCCCTGATTTGGGCTGAATCCAAATCGAATAGGGCTCATTTTGCACTCCCCTAGCAATCACCAGGCCCAGAAGTGTGGGAAAAACCAAATATCCTCCACTCTGCTCTTCAATAGAAGAAGGAAAGCAAGTGTAACATCACAGCCTCTATCTAACTGGAGTCAGAATTCCTTCTGGAGAGTCTGCATTCCCCTCCATAAATGTGAAAGAAGAATACAGCAGCTAGGATAACTAAGCTGGTTAAACAAACATTTAAGAAATAAGCAAATTATTGCTACTATTTTTATTTGCATTTTTAGAGTGCTTAGCACAACGGTGAGCAGGGCTCCCAGCAATTATGTTAATAAAATAATAAAAATAATCATTACATAAAGACTTTTTCATCACACCCAATTTGTTGTTGTTAGGTTTTCATCAGTTGCTAGATTTTCTTCCCATATTTTTTAGAGACTCACTGTAATTACTTTTAGTCTGGAAGAGGCAAAATCTTCTTACATCAAGTTCACCTGAAATTCAGGAATGTCTTTCTCTAACTCTGTTTTGGGGCTGTTGGTTGTAGCCATGTTGGTCTAAGGACACAGGCAGACAAGGTTTTTTAGGTAAATGTGATATATTTTATTAAACCAACTAAATAGTTGGAAAAATTGTTCTTTCCAAGCTCTTGGGCACAAACACCCTTCTTTGAGTGTAGGGAGAGTCTGTTGTTGTTTTGTGTTCTCCTGGATGGAATAGAAGCCAATATGCAAAATGCAGGGCTGTGAAAATGCAAATAAGTAGCAATGAAGATTGTATAAATAAGCTAATTTGCCAGATTTCAGTTAACAGAACTAAACATCAACTGAGTTTAAAAGCCTATCCAGCTCTTTTCTCTGCCTCCAATATTGTTCTTTACCGGATGATTTGGAAAAGGTAATAAACTTTTACAGTCTCCATCTAAACTTATATACTAAAAATCATTATCACATATTTGTGCAACATGGTATCTTTATTTGGCCAGTTGTAACACAGTGCACACGATTAGGGTAGAAAGTGTCTTTTTTGACAAATTGGGGATCAAAAGATAGAGAATATATGAATTTAAACTAGCTGGGATTAAAAAAGAAAGGTAAAAGCAGATATCAATTCATGTGAAATGTCAAGTCAGTTTTTACTCCTTGACTATTACTGAACATACTGCACATCAGTCATTAAACAGCACCTAGCACTGTACAACATATGATACTTTGAGCATATAAGAAATGTATTAGAAGACAATTTGTATTACAAATTTTTAATGGGAGGATTGGCTATTACTTTATTCCTCTGAGTATGACACTTAAAAGAAAAAAAAAATCAATATTTCTTCTAAAAATGGCTTACATCTTAAATTTGAGTTGGTCGTAAAATTCCTAACACAAAATTTCTTATCTATGCTGCCAAATTTGTATTTTTGTAAATGAGTCTTTATTTGATGTTTTATTTTGTTCTTAAATTGAATCATAAAATTTGATCGCATCTTAAATTCAGGTTTATCACATATTTGAAGGAACACGATATATTTGTGTAACAGTATAAATGATGTAGAAGCTGCTGTATGCAGCATATAATATAATATGATCACATCAGAGAGCTGCATCATGAATAAAATACATAATTAAAATAGAAATATTTTTAAAGTTGTGCTTAGGCTCTCGTCCTTTGGGGATTTTTACATTAGAAAGTGTAAGGAAGGGAAGAAAGACATCAAGGAAGGGAAGAGGTACAGTGTGAAATTAAAAATCTGTACAAGTCAGTAGTTAATACCATAAAATTATATCTGTTGACAACAAGATAACAAAATCAGTTACCTGAAACACAATAGCAGTTGTAAAAAGAAGCATTATTATTTGGACAGAAATGGCCTAACAGAAAAACTTTGAAGATTTCCAGTAAAAATGGACTGTTCTCCTTACTAACTGGTTTTACAAGAGGGAATTTTGCATACATCTTGTCACAATTTTTGTATGCCTCTCCTATCACTGTAAAATACTACTGTAAAGAATCAGAAGTCTATTTTTCAGATATATACATATTCAAAATTTTATTTCTGTGGATATTAAGAATGTATGTGAAAATTATACAAATATTAAGATATACTGAAGTGACACTTTACCTGATTATCTGGTGAAGAGAAAATAGTTGGTACTGCAGTTTGTTTCAAATATCGTATACCCCATCGCACATCGAGGGAGTCAGGGGTAAAGTGGTCACTGCACAGGAGCTGATGCTTACTGGGAGTCCATGCATCACGCTTCATATTCCGCAACCATTTCTCAAGTCTTTCTTTATCATGAAGTGGAAACCTTGTTTAAAAATATCAGCACAAAATCAGTTTAGACTTCTCAGACTTCCCAGCTCCACATGAATTTATTTTCAACTGCAGCATACAACTGCTATTACACTTGAGCCACCACCTTAACTTCAAACTGTCAAAGCTACATGCCTAATAGTAAAAGTGCACAATATTTTTTTTGCATGCAAGAAACCAGGAGGTTCAATGTTAAGATGCAAGGAACAGGAGTTTGAGGATGTGGAGAAGATAGTAGCAAAACAGCACAGGAAGATGAAGTGTGCATTGGTGAGGTTTAGAGTGCCACTCTAATTAAAGTGCCTGGAGAGCCACTCTAATTGAAGTGCCTGCAGTGTCATGTGTATCAGCGTCCCTGTGCTGAAAAATGGCAGCAGGGGTGCGTTAACCAAAGCTTATTGAACAATCTTTAGTTAAAGCAACCCTGCTGCCATTTTTCAGTGTTGGGACACTGGAGCACAGTAATTACCACGCTCCAGCAGACTCAATTCACTGAGCCTGCTCTGACCCACTGTAATTACAGCACGTTGGAGTAGCCTCGCTGCACGTGTGTAGGTACCCCTGGGTTTGAGATGTGCATTTTGAGTTAAGCAGCTACCTAGCCATATTTAAAGTTAGCATTGTTGTATGGAGTCAGGAAGGAATTTTTTCCCATTGTCAGATTGGTTATGTAGGGGGTTTTGACTTCTCCTTGTAGTTGGGGAGTGTGGCCCTCTACCTGAGATCTTTTAAATGTAGGTTGATAATATTTCATAGAAGCAAGACATTGGCTGCTGTGGTTCCCCTGCTTTACCTGTGGCAAGCTAGGGTGTTAGACCTATATTTTGTCAGGGTTGACGGTAGTTTTATGTAGAGTTTAGATTATGGTTTGCATGGGATTGTTTAGATAGGGATGGTCCTCCCTCAGGCAAGGGGTTAAACTCAGTGATCTCCAAAGGTCCTTTCCAGCCTGACTTCTGCACAATTCTTTACATCTCACCCTCCAACCTATGCCCCGACAGTGTGCTCTCTCCAGGTTGTGATAGGGCAGCGCCGCACCTCACTTAAAGACATTCCCACAGGTCTATCTGACAGCAGCTTGGACAGTTTCAAGACAAAGCTTCATGGAAGACCATGGTCAGCATGTTCTCCACCCCTCACTGCAACCCTTGCATGTAACACCAGATTGCCCTGTATGCCTATGACAACCAATGACGCACGGAACAAATGCTGTGTACACCTTGCTGCACATACAAAGAATGGGACAAAACCTCAAGGGCAGGCTGGAGGCCTTCCCAGCCCCTACTTGGGCTGATGTCCCAGCAGCTCTCCCTGGCCTCTAAGGAAAGGAGTTGGGCATGGCCTCCACAGGGCCCCTGTGCTCCAGCAAGGCTTCTCCTGTCCACACCTGGGGCAGCTTTAGGTCAGGAGAAGACCTGAAAGAGACCTGTGTTGCCTCACTTACTTGAAGTGGCTGCCCTCCCTCTCCCTGGTCTACAGGATGTCCCGAGGAGGCTGCAGTGGAGCGAGGAGGCGCAGCCTCGCCTATCTCTGAAGGGAAAGGACCTGACCACTTCCCCAGGCCCCAACTCGCTCCCTGCTCAGGACGGCTAGGGTGGGACCCCGGGGCCTTCCAGCATCCCCTGACCCAGCCTGGGGAAATGCCCTTCCCCGGTTGAGAACTGCCCCTGCCCTGCTGCCAGTAATCCACGCTTTGGAGCGACGTCAGCCTCCAGGGCTCAGAGCGACGACGGAACCGGAGGCCGCGGGGAAGGGGCAGTTCTCCGCGCCCGGCCGCACTCACGGGTAGAAGCTGAGCTTCCGCTGGTCCCTGGCGCTCTGGCCGCCCCGGTTCTTGCAGCAGGAGGCTGCGCAGTATCGGGGCATGGCGGGAGGGGGAGCACCAGGGACGCGCCTGGCGGGACCGGCCGGCCCGAGCCCCTCCCCCGCCGCGGCCACCCCACTTCCGCTTCCCTCTGCCAACCGGCCGGAAGTGGCGTCAGAGCGGCGGTGGGTAACAACAGCCTTCCACGTGCGCTGGGGCGGCGGTGTCACGTGCGGCGGGCGGCCAGTGGCAGAGTGCTGCGTGTCGCACTCGTCCTTGGCCTGGCGGCTCCAGCTCCCGCGGTGAGTTGGAGGGTGCGGCGCGCGCGGCGGCAGGTGAGAGCGCGGGGCTGGGGCGGGCGGGGGATTCCGGGCGCTGCCCGGCGGGTCCCGGAGCTCGCTCCTCTCTCGCCTTGTTCAGAGCCTCCGCTGGCGGTGTGCCCCGCGAAGTGCAGAGCCCGGCCGGCCTCCGTGGTTTCTTTCTTTGAAGGACTTGCTCGGCTTCAGCCTCGTGTTCAGAATTTTGAAAAAAACCCTTGCACTGAAGGGTTCCCTCTGGACCAACCTATGAAGTACTCGGGGGGTGGTCGTATTTGGCCGTGTTGGTCTCAGAACACCGGCAGACACGGGTCTTTGGGTAAATGCGATGTAAGGGCCTTTGTGCCCGAAAGGCCATAAAGAAGACATTTTTCCAGCTATTTGAGTTGGTCTATAAAGTAGTCTTTTTCTTATAAATGGAATATAACCATGTGTGGCCTTTGGCCGAATGTGACAGCAAGTAACTAGTTAGGGCCCCCAGGCCAGAAAGTGAAACTCTCTCTTTGCTCTCAGTTTGCAAACTGAAAGAAAGGAAACGTGAGATGAGCAAATGGTGAAAGGCCCCGAGTGTGCTGTGAGGTCGGATAAAGGACTGTTTAAAGGACTGTATGAATCTTGCAGTGCTAGTAGTCATAGGAAGATTGATAGATGTAATATTGAAGTAAATTAGGTTTTAGGGTGCTGACGCTATTAATGGGTGCCACAAGTAGCATAGGCAACTGCTGTGTATGGGATCTAGGTGCTCAGAAAAGGAAGGTGCCGGACTGGAAGGATTGGAGCCTTCAGCAACAGGAGGAGAGCAAGGGCTGTGGATACCGCTGATAGATGAGGTATCAGGTGTCGCTTCCTAAGCCAGGTTAATTCTTCCGTGGCCCTGCAGCTACTGTCAAATGCAGGGCTTTATCCTTGCCATATAAAACCCCAGGCTGCTTATGGATGCTAAAAAAACAAACAGAAAAACCCAGTCCTTGACTAAAAGAAGCAGCGTATTCGTTTGACTTGGCTCTGCAGCATCTGTTTAGATTGGGTGCTCCAGCAGGGCTTTTTGGCTCTTTTGTCTAGTAGCTGATTGAATCTACAGATGTTGAGTGAGCTACGTCCATCTAACACGATGCCTCTTCTGGACATGTGCTTGGTTCAGGACAGGAGTGTGCTAAGTTTGAAGTAAAGTGCTGGGGGATTTTTTGTTAAGGTCTGTAAGCAGCCACAGTGATTATGGGGTCAGAGAAGGGTTGACATGGCTCTTGACAGTGATACATCCTCTCACAGCAGTTTTCTGCCCCCATCATGCTCTGCACTGAAACTTGAGTCGCTTTGCCTCCATTCCTGCACCCAAGGGCACAGACTTTATCAGGCAAACTGCAGAGCACATATGGGGCCTTAACTTGTGGCTCACCTATCAAAAAAGTTGGCCACCACAGTGATAGATGGCAAATAGGGTTAAAGGGATAGGTGCTTACTGAAAAGTGTTCTTGGCTTCATGGTGGCATCATTAAACCACAAGTCCATATCTGTGACAGTAAATAGGAAGAAAACTGTAAAGGCACAGAGAAGTTTACTTGGGAATAATATTCAGAGTTGAAATGGTAACATTTGAGAACTTGGCAAGCTACAAGTGGGAAAGTACATCTGGAAAAGGATCTCAGAAGTTTCTTGTATACGTATTAGAATATATATTTAGTAGCTAGAAGCATTCTAGGGGGAATTGTACATTTGGCAACTAAATACACTGATCAAAATACATTTCAGTTTTGAGACTCTTAGAGCAGTGGTATTTTGCAGGCTGCTGGCCAAACAAATGCTTAGGAGGGCATGTGTATATATCTAATCTCCAAAAGATTGGGTGATGCATGCAGTCAGGACAGAGCATGCAGATAACATTGAATACATGCATTCAATATTGGTAGCAGCTGAACATAATTAACTATCTTTCTAGATAAAAACAAATCAGACCTTAAATTGAGACCCCTATTTAATTATAATTTAAGCAGTATGTAAAGTGTTGTCTGATCATTAGATTTGGGATTTGCATTTGAATTTCCTTTTAAAGATGGAGGCTCCACTTGTAAGATAACATTGGTTAATAACAAAGCAAGTTTAAACGTCTCATGAATAAATGCTTTGGGGTCAGTCTTGTCCCAAAATATTTGCTACCTTCAAAGTTGCATGGATAGGAAGGCTCACTTATTCAGGGGATAAAGGTTGTAGCCATGTTGGTCTAAAAGTACCAAGTATCACCTCTAGAACATTAACTTCTTATTCAGGGGAAGAATTCTTTCCTATCTGAATTGCACTGATCCTCAGCTGATGTAGTGTCCTACTTATTCAGAAAAAACATACCCTAAAACAGGGATACAGAAAATCAGGGGCTCAATGTAGACATTGGAGGTATGAAGCATTACAACCTGCCTGACATCTGATTCACCAGGTACCTGCCAGACCTGACCTTTTACATACTCCTTTCTCCCTTTCCTTGCCCTACTTTGTCTTCCTAATTTTCAATTCTTTCCTTTTTCACAGACAGCCTCTTTTCCACCTTGAGTTACTACCACTGTAGAATCTCCTTTACTCACCTTTGGCTCCCTACCTCCCCTACCCCTCTTTCCAAATTTCTACCTATTTACATTCTCACTGACAACCTGTCACCCTTTTTACTTCTCTCATTATTTGGAGTCTCAGAACATCAGAGACTTCCTATGGCTGAACAAGGGTGACTACCTGAAAGCTTGTTAAGAACTTTCCCCAGCTACTCAGTTGGTTTAATCACATCTGTTCAAAGAACCTTGCCTCCCTAAAACTGGAGATGGTTAGTGGAATTTCTGGATGTTCTGTTGGCTGGAAGATGTTGAAATCTCTTTGGGGATTCTACGTTCCAGTACATTTAATGAACACCCCTTAGACACTGAGAAGTTTCCAAGTACCGTTTTTATACTGGAAAGGACCACTATTATGTATTGAACGTATCTTACAATATGCTTCATATGTAATTGTTGGCATATGTTGTAGTCCACAGACTTATGCTGCCCATACGCTAACACTGTCTTGTTCCCAAACTTACTAAAGAGAGATTCTGATAAAAATTAATCAAATAGGCTATTTTATTTAAACTTTACCTTTAAAAAGAGTGACACTGAGTGTTCAGTTTAGCTGTACGGTTATAGTGATTTATATATATATGATTTATAACTTAGTTATATTTACTGGGTAAGTCTTCTTTATGAGGCATATTAGACTTCTTAAACATTTAATTGAAGTTTTTAAAATGAAACATCAAGCCCAGCCCATCTTTTCTTTTCTTGGTTTTCAACAAAAGAAAATATGCATTACTTAACTGGATTGTGCCCAGTAGAGATTACTGCAGATGAACAAGTGCTGGTTAGGTCAGGTGGAGAAAATAGGACAGAAAGGGACTGTAGTAGGTCATCTTGTCCATTTTCCCCTCCATAAAGTGGGATTATTTGCATACAAACTATTTCTAACAGAGTTTTTGTCTAATCTGTTTTTCAAAAACCTCCAATAATGGAGATTCCACAACCTTCTAATCTTTTCTAATTTTTAAGTGTCCTTACAATTGGCATTGTTACTAATGTCTGTGGCCTCCCCTACCTAAATTAACCTAATTATTTGTCATCCTATCTCCAGTGGACATAGAAAACGATTTATGACCTTCTTTGCAGGTAAAAGTGACCTTTTAACTGTTTGAAGACTGCTTACTATGTTTCCCCTTAGTCTTTTTCTGTGGACTAAAGAGACACGGTTCTTTCACTTTTTCTTCCCAAGTCAGATTTTCTAGATGTCTAGTCACCTTTGCTCTTTTCATGGCTCTTCAGTCAGTTCACATCTCTCTCTAAGTCTGGTGTAAGCTGGGTGTGGTGTTCTGGCTTTTCAGAGCTGAGTAGAGTAGAAAGGTTATTTCATGTTTAATTTATGGTACTTCTCTTTGTACAACTCAGTATGATGATTTTATGTCAATACTAGAACGTTGCATCTAAACTGAATGAGACACTAAAACCTTCACATTCTTTCTGTAGAACTGCTGTTTAGACTACTGTTCCTCATTTTGTGTGGCCTAATGGTATTAAACATACAGTCTGTGGGCTGGAGCTGGCCCATGGAGCTGTATCATCTGGTCTGTGGGTCTCTGTGAGAACCCCATGTTCTCTATGGGATATGTGCTGTCCTCAGCCCTGCATGCTATATTTGGCATCCTGCAGCCCCTGGAACCCTTGTATGCTGGACCCTGTGTGCTGATCCAGCCTGTAGATCAGCCCATCAGCCTTCATCTGGCCCATGGGGCTAAATGGGTCTGATACCTGGTGTAGTTGATTACTCCTTCCTAAGTGGAGTGCTTTGTACTTGCCCATACTGAATAGAATTCTTTTTTCCCCAGACTTTCTTCAGTTCTCCCAGGTGGATTTTGCAGGTGGTAAGTTCTGTGTTACCCCAGCTGACAATATTTAAGCATTGAGCTATCTAGTTGAAAGTTATCTACATAAGCTAGAGTCACAATAGCAAACTGCAGGATAGAAGTATATCCCAGCAGCTGTGGGAAGGACTGCAGACAATTAAACAGGAAATGTGAAATATCATGGAAAGAATAAACTGAGTGTTAGTAAGTAACAGGTGAGAGGCAAGTGTGGCTGTAATTAAAGATAACTCAAACTTTCAATATTCTCAGTCTGCAAGATTAAGGTAGGATAACAGAAGTAAAAGTAAAGCCCTACTAAACCCATCTTAAATGCTAACCGATTGCATGGTTCCTGTTCATAAACATAGCAGAATTGCAGTTTGATTAATTAAGATTTCTTTTTGTCTTTCTAGGGTCTTTAGAAATGGCTACCACACAGTCTGTCTTCACGTTTGCACTCTGCATTTTAATGATAACTGAATTGATATTGGCTACAAAAAACTATTATGATATCTTGGGAGTTCCAAAAAATGCATCTGATCGCCAGATCAAGAAGGCATTTCATAAACTGGCCATGAAGTACCATCCAGACAAAAATAAGAGTCCTGGTGCAGAAGCAAAATTCAGGGAAATTGCAGAAGGTAGTATAAACCAAGTATTTTTATGGATTATATATCTCTGTGGGCCTATACAAAGTTGATTTAAATACTCTGTTAACTTCAGGTTACAACTCATCTTGCTTAGCAAAAAGAAGTTGTGGTAGTCCTCTAATCCTATAGCGTGCATCTTTCCTGCATCCTTGCATAAACAGATATTTTAGGGCATGAACTATGTTCTAGTGCATCTGTAATGCTGCTCATCAGAATGAACATATCCAAAATTGCTTCTCAGCCTCTTGAAGACTCCGATCAAGTGTAGTATCCTAGGTTGTTGGCATGTTCCTCAACCCCACATTGGGAGGACAGAACTGCCTGACTAGCGTAGTGCAGCTGGGACTTAAATCCCACTGGCGTATCTTGTGAGGGTCCTTGGGACACGTTGCTTTGAAGCTTGTCAATCTTACAACAGGACCAAAAGTATGATCATCAGTTGACTAGAACCAGAAATCATTCTTTGCCTTCAGTAACTTGAACAGTCCAATTCGAAAATCATAACCCCAGTTACTGCTTTGTTTCCTCAGCTGAGCTCTGACATTATTTTGGTGGCTGCTATCTGTGACTAGAAACATAGTTTTTACTATTGTAAAAGACGTACGCCTATGTTACATAATACATTAATTTCTTGGTTCTGTAGCTTTTGATATAGCGGTGGCTAATGCTGTCTGAATTAAAAAGAGGGCAAGGGAATATGATTTAACTGGGAAAAGTCTTAAGCGTTGATATTACGTAAGTGTTTTCAGTATTGCAATAGAACAATACCATAAAAGAAATAGTAATTTTTACAATAAAATTTAATTCAAATTCCACTGTACTACTTTTTGCAAGGCCATTAGAGTTCTAAGATGATGTTGATAATGAAGTTCCTGTCTGTTTTCCAGGTGCTATAACAAATTATTGTTTCTAGATGTATACCTGTAGTGGCCTGGTGAAGTTGAAAGTAATCTAGTATAGAAAACAAGCTGAAAGTATTATGTAGAAAAATGATCCATTTGCAAGTAATGGGATGCAACACTGCCCTCTCCCCCTAAACTACAGGTTTCCTTCTAATTGGATTGATAGCATAGTCCTTCTAACTAATTAAAATAATATTGAGGGCCTCACTGAGACAATTAGTTGTATTTTTCCTTTCTATTCAGCATATTGATTGAGAGGTAGCTATGATCATGAGTGTTCACTTAGTGATATAATTGGAAAGAGAAGCAGATTCTTCACTGCTGATTGCCATTATATCATCTCTTGATGGTGAAAATGGACTACAGAGGCTATTTCTAATAATGATATGGGACCACTCTTCTTCAGGGAAGTGAACCATAGTAGATATTCAGATAGTAAATGCAGACTAATTGTAAGGCTTTTAAATTAATAGAAAACATTTATTAAAATACCTAAAGTCGGCATCTGGCATGTTTTGTTCTGAGGTAGAAATGCTGATAGACAAGTAAGTTGTGTGTAGTTTGTTTGGGTTTTTTTTAATCAGCTGTGATTCTGAATCAGAGACCAGGTAGCAGTTTGATTCCATTTGAAATGCATCCCGTTCTCCAAAAACAAGTTTGTCATAAACTTGTTTATGCTGGGTACTACTTGTGTTTGGTGCCGCCCACCTCTCCCGTATTTCTTCCTCTGCTGTTCTGTATTGAATGCTGTTTGGCTTATGGAAGTGGTCCTGCCATATGCCTGCAACCCATCTTGTTCCTTCTAACAGATGAAAGTTCATCTGAAATCCTGTTATAGGTTGGGTGTTCCTGTGATAGGGAACACATCTAACAGTTTACATTTTGGGGGGAGGGGTTGGAGGAAGAGGGAGATTTCTGCTTGCTTTCAAAGTTGTTTCTTAGTCTGCATTGCCATTTAGAAATGTTCTCCCAGAATAGAATATGTCTAAAATTACAGAACACTTCCCCTCTCCCCCTCTTTCCCTCTGCCATAACAGCGTAGACCACTTCATTTTATCTTAATGTTAAAATTATGTGAAAGTTTGATGACAGTACCACTTAAGGCCATTGCATACAGAGGGGAGCAAATGTAATTGTTTTTGAAAGCTAAATATCTTACACATAACTATTTTCTCATTGACATACTTCTGCAGCCTACGAAACTTTATCAGATGAGAACAAGCGAAAAGAATATGACCAGTTTGGCCATGGAGGACAAGGAAATAATGGCAGCCCCTTCCAACAATCGTTTAATTTCAACTTTGATGACTTGTTCAAAGATTTTGACATATTTGGTCAAAGTCAGAATTCCCGGTCGAAGAAGCACTTTGAAAATCACTTCCGAGGTCATCGGGAGGCTCACAGTAGGCAAAGACGTTCGTTCCAAGAATTTTCCTTTGGAGGTGGACTGTTTGATGATGTGTTTGAAGATATGGAAAAAATGTTTTCCTTCAGTGGCTTTGACAATGCACGCCAACACACAGTACGAACTGATAGCAGATTCCATGGATCTAGCAAGCATTGTAGGACTGTCACTCAGCGTCGAGGAAACATGGTTACTACATATACAGACTGTTCTGGACAGTAACCCTTTTTTTTTTTTATCACCCCCGCCTTCTTCCTATTACTATCTCTCCTTCCATTTCATCACCTTGATGACTTTTCTGGTTTTGTGCTGATATGGAACATTTTTATGAGCTGTCTAAAACCCATTAAACTATTTAAAGTACTTAACGTAGCTTTAAAGAAGCTGTAGGTAAACTAATTCTTGTCACTGAAATGTACAAGTGAAAGATAAATGCTTCATTCATTTAGAATGGGGACAAGAGGATAAATCCCACCTGAAAAAACAATACAAGTGTTTACTACACTTAAATAATCTTGATAATTTTTAACATGAGGAGTTTGTAAATGAGTGTTTTTTGGCTATCCACTCCTGTAGGCCCACTTTTTTTTAGTTTATTGGTGCATGAACAACTACAGATGAGGTTAAACTACTTTATTCTAAAGTGTTAAACTTAACATGCCACTTTTAATTGTGCCCTTAACTTTAACTTTCATTATTTAGCTGCTGTGGATTTAAGTTGTGTGATACTACATGTGTAATTCACACACAATAGAGCAGTGGAAACTAACTCATCTGCATTTAATTTTCAGAATCTAGGAGCATTGCAGAGTTCTTAACTATGTGATTTTTTTTTTTTTTTCATTCATTTTTATTTTTAAATGGGATTATGAAGAAGAGGGAGTATCTTGAGATTCTCCAACTTTTGTGCTTCAATTAAGTGAAGCGCTGTCTGGAACGTACAAGTTCATTTGTATTTCTGAATGTCCTCTATGTGGCCTTTCATCCTATAAATACTTATTTGAGCACAGTTTCACAGATGTGTATGTGAGTAATCCCACTGCTTTCTCTGGAACTATTCATGTACATAAAGTTGTGAAGGTGCAGACTTTTTTTTATGTGGTGGTGTTTTTTTTTTGGTCATTTTTTAAGGATTCAGGCCAATTTCTAAATAGATTTGAAAAAATGTATTGCAGTACACATCTGTTTGTTGTATCTCCATGCATAAGAGAGGTTAATGAAAGTATATTTAGTCCTCATTTTAAACTCTTAATACTCCTCTTTAATGCTGTAGTACAGTGGTACTCAACCTCTGGCCCACAGGCTGCATCTGACTCATGGGGCCCCTATGAGTCCAAAAACTTGGCAGCAGGGGGAAAGTTGTAGCATTAATTGTTGTGGTTTCTAAAGCCACTGCAATTAACACTGCTGTTCCTGCTCCCTTCTGTCAAATTTCTGGACACCTGTAGAAACCCACAGGTCAGATGACACAGCCCTCTGCCAGACTGCACAGAGTTGTATCATGACTGGATCCAGTACAGTGTTGCATGCACAGGTGCCAACTCCACACTGGATCTGGTCTACAGACTGAGCCTGCCTATAGGATCCAGCCTATAGACCAACCTCACGCTACTCATCTGGCCTATGGGACCAGAAGGTTGAGTACCACTGCTCCAGTAAATGTAAACGAAATGAAAAGTTAGGTCTGTATAACAGATATGACTAGAAAATTCCAAGTATTGTGTGCAAAATTGTAAATCTGCAAACATTGCATTCAGAATTACTTCGGGTTTATTACTTTGAGCGAGATGACAAGACTTTTCAGTTGAAAGGTAAACTTTTCTCAAAGTGAATAGATGACAGAAAATAAGTCTTGCGTTCCTGGCGTTTGCTGTACATGGCATTTGAGTTTGCTATGGAGGTGACATCATGCTAAAGTTGTCAACTTGTCAATACATTAAAAAAACCATAGACTGTTGTACCTTGCAAAGGAAAACATCAGTATTCTGATGTCATCCCAACAGATCTAAGTGTGAATCCACAAGGTTTTTCTTTTGAGTTTCTTGAGACCTGTTAATCTGGTAGAGGCCTTTTGAAGTTTGTATGGGCTACATCATCCCCATCCAGTATATCAGAGTAAGATGGCCATCACCTAAAAATCACCATTCTGATTTCACTGACTTTCCAAAATGTACTATTTTCCACTTCGTTGAGAGCTTGCCTTTCAAATTGATAACATTAACGTTCACTTGTTTCACTCACTTGTGTAGTGTTCTAAGTAGATTAGGTCTGTTTAAAGTCCTGAACTGAATGCTTTGCTATAGGGAAGAGACTTAACCCTTCACTATTCTTTTGATATTGTTTAGTCACAGTTTCACCACAGCATACTATCCTTTATTCAATTTTTACTTATCTAAATACTGAAAATAGATTTTATGTTATGTTAAGTGCTTTTCCTATCTATCTTTGCCTCCTTTATTTATAAATTGACTAATACCTCATTCTGTCTTTATGAAAAGTCAGTGATTTGTGCAACCTTATCAATGTGCAATATTATTAAGATAGGAAAAATGTGCTGCTGTTTTTTTGTGCAGGTAGATTTTAATTTTCTTATGTGTACTTTAATGTGCAGTATACTTACATGTATGTTCTGAAATGTACATGAAACATTTTCATAATATTTTTCCACACACGTATCAGTCACATGGATGGATGCTGTTCACTTAAGTACCTCTGTGGTATTATGATAATTTTAAGTTAACAATTATATACCACTTGAGTGAACTTTAAATTAAGTTGTCCCACAGCATCATGTTCAAAAGTCTTAACATCTTCTGTGAGATGCCTGTTTATCATTTGGAGGAGAATATGTATTAACAAATATTAATGAGGAATGGCATGCCCTTCCTTTTATATTTAGGTTGTATGCCAGTGGGCTTTCAGTAATGAAGACTGCTAGAACTCTTCAGGTGAGAGCTTGGGACAGCTTACTTAGCAAGATCAAATAGTTTATAACATTACTCTGTGTTTTCTTAAAAATAAATAAAATCCTTGCAAAATACCCTCCTAAGGAGTTCAGCTTCTATTGTTTCTGACCAGACTTGCAACAGAGTTTCACAGGGTTGGTTGACCTATTCTGAAGCATGGGAAACTGGTACCCCCTCCCCCCCAGCACCGATTGCACCAACCAAGAAGCAGCTGCGGTGCTCCCACTCTCCGGCCAGTGCTTGCAGGGTGGCAGCAGTGCTCCTGCTTGCCCGTTGCCTGGTTGGGGAGTGTGGCCTGTCAGGAGGTGCACATGTACCCCTATGCATCACCACTGTTCTGAAGATGGCTGGCTGTAGCAGTTAACCCAAATCTCTTGAACAGAAAGCATTGTTATCCATTATCCTTTTTTTTTTTCTAACTTAGATTAGAAAAGCAACAACTAACCTTGTTTTAAGCTTATGTGATGAGCTTGAAATGTGCCGCTCAGTCCTCTTAATTTAAAATTCAATAACTCGAGTTGTCTTTGTTCAGCCAATTGCATGCATGAGTGCCATGTACCTCTGGAAGCGGGGGGCGGGGCACAATGAGCTACTGTAGGCAGTGGCAGTGCTGTCAGCAGTGGGAGCGTGGTGGCAGCAAGCGGGGAGCTCCCACAGGCAGCCATGGTGCTTTTGGCAGCAGGGTGGGGGGTGGTGAGCGCTGACTGGCAGTTGGTGACCACCCACAGACGCTGCTGGCAGTGTCAGTGGCTGCCAGCAGCGATAACAGGTGGCCTGCAGACACAGACGCCCGTGTCAGCAGCTCTTTTGTGCAGGGGGTGTACGCCCTACACTTTGCCAATGATCGCATGCATTTTTTTTTTTTTAGTTTATTTCTAGTTGATGAAAGATCATTTCCTTACTCTTAGATGGAAGTTATTATCAAGATGCAATTGACCTATTAATTGTACCATAAATAATAACTCTGCCACATTCAAGGAATTGTTGGCATGTCAAAATGGGGAAACAAGTCACTAAAATATTCCGTAAAAAATTGTATAACACTTTTCGTGTCTCATTTCCATCGTGCCTTAAATAGAATGTATGGCAGGGTAACCAGAGCCAGCTCAAGACTGGTGACAGTCCTGGGGCTGGGACTCATAGTCAGCTGTTTTTTCTGTTTTTGATGGGGGGGGAGTTGTTTTTGTCTTTTTGGTCCAAGCCCTAGGACCTGGGTTCAGTCAAGCTGCAGGTGCCTGGCTTTCAACAGGCTGCACTGGCAAGTAGTAATAGTGCTATTGGGATCTGATCCCAAAATTAAATGTATAGCATGGCAGGATGTGCAATTGCTGGGATTGACAATCAGATCCTGTTGTGCCATTAAAGGACTGTGTGCCAAGGGCCTCGTGCTTAAATCTCTTGGGATGTTTATACACATGCTCCAGGAGGTGAATGGGGCTGCTTTAATTAGTACAGCTCCAAGAGCTGTGCTAGTTAAAAGTGCCCAGAGCATAATGCACTGAAAAATGGTGGCGGGGCGCTTTAAACTAAAGCTGAAAAAAGCACCCCACTGCCATTTTTCAGCATGGGGGCGCTAACGCATGTGACACTGGAGGTTGGTGGAGTGCGTTAATTTCTACACTCCAGCGGACTTGATTAATTGAGTCTTTTCTGCACTGGAATTACTGTGCGTCAGAGTAGGCTCCCTGCACATCTCTAGGAGCGTTTGCTTTTTGAGGCTGCTTCAAGCTGCATTGACTACGAAGTGTAATGTGTTCCTAACTTTTAACCTTTTCTTAACTTTTAAATTAATTTGTGAAATGACAGCATACTTGGTCTTGCTAGCTTCAAAAGATACCTTTCTTTTAAAACAAACCTTTTTTAGTTGACTAAGACATTTAAAAGACTAGAGGCAGAAGGCAAGGTAGACTTCATCTTAAGCTAATTAAACTATGAATGTTGTGCATGCTTTTCACTGAACCCATGCGGGCAGACCTGTCTTACCTTCTCTATCGGCAGGACTTCTTTAGTCATATGCCTTTTGGAACTGCAAATTGTTTTGCATCTCACTTGGAGTTCTTTTCTTGCACATTCTTTCCCTTTTGTGTAGTGTTTTTGTATCAGGCTCTGTAACAGAAGTTGTGACATAACCTTTACAAAACCCGGAACATTTCTGTAGCTCTTTATCCTGTGGTTAAGCTTTTTCATTCCTGGTGTCTGTTTTCTATGAAAAGATGGAACAAAATCTATCAGTTTTGCTGTGAGGGTGAAAACTTTTTTTTGGGTTCATATTATTCTTTATGAATTAATAATATAAATAACTTTATGGCTGTAAATGCATAGCTAGTTCTTTAGTCTAACAAGTCATTTCCATTTTTACTATTGAATACAAGTGCTATCAGCAGAGATGGAGATACTGTAGATTTAATGAAGTACCATTATGTTAATAGTTACAGGAATTTAGATTTTTTTTGGATGCATGTCATTTTAAATGCAACATCTAACAGAAAGCTACCTGGAAATAGTTGTGCTGCATTTTATATTTGTTTGAACACAGCAGGCAACATATGCTTCCTGTGGAATTACCTGAGGTGGTGGGAAAATGAAGCAACTCAGTGATGTAAGTATCCCTGGTGTAGATTCTTTATAGCTGTGGGGTTTAGAAGAACCTCTTGAAATTAAGGGGTCACACATTCACACTATAGAGTCTAAGTTGCAGACAATCCATGCTTCATCCTTCTACAGCCTATATTCTGTTACCCTCTTACAACTTTGACAGCTATCTCTTGGTCTCCTCAATTAGTTCCTTTCCCGCTGGAAACAACATACCTTTGGGAGATATGTTCCAATATGTTTGCATCCTGCACCCTGTGCTGAAATTGTGAGGGGAGAGTTCCACCAGTAGCAGGTTCCAGTGGAAAGGGTATATAGCTTGTAGGGAAGTTTTCACAGCTCCGTTACTTTTTGCTTTTGTTGAGGTTCTTGGGTTTGGGCTTTAGATAAATGTATTTGTAAACGTTGATCTGTGCCCCATACTAAATATTTGGGATGTTTTCTGAATGAATGATAGTTAGTCTCTTAGGTTTTTTTTTTATTGGAGATGTTTATGTGAAGATCCTCCTCTTGTGTAAACTCATACAGATACTGACTTCAGTGAAACTGCTGACTTGCATGACTGAGGAGCTGTCCCTTGTTCTGCTTGGGATTTTAAGCACTCTACTCTAATTGCTGGAGGTGAGGAACAGCCCCTCACTATGTGCAAAGGAAAGTAATGTCAGCAGGGCTAATAGTGCCTGATACTTCCTGAAACCTAAACAGTGTTTCAGCATTCGGAATCAAATTTTGAGTAATAAATAGGACAAGCAAGCAATTTAATATTCTCTGTCTAGTTCTTTCATTGTATTTTGACTAAAAATAATTTTCGGCAGTATTTCCTAAGACGAAAATTTGCTGTGACTTTTTTTGTGTAGGGAAACAACATGCATAGACTGAGTTTTACTGCAAGCTGTCCTTAATATTCCCGTGTGTGCATCATTTCTGCCCTAGAGAAACCAGAGAGCTGAGAGGGTCACTTATCTTCAATCACAAGTCAGAGCTTGACTTCTCTGTTCAGACTGCCAAGAAGGGTGCCAATTCATGCTAACTGCTGTGATTTCTGTAACAGGGACAGCTGTCTTCTGGGAAGGCACTGAGACGAACTCATTTTACATAGGTCATTGAACAGGTGTAAGATTTAATTGACCATCAGTCACTACTGATCTAAAACTGATTCAGAGTTCTAAGTTAAGCTTGTAACTCCATCCTTGATATCCCCAGTTGTTTGGATGCCACTGAAAAGTGGTTTAAAATGACATGCTTCAAATCTTAGGCACAGTTGAGAACATGAAGCTTTAATCTTCTTTGGGTGAAGTGTTAAATGACAATATAATCTCAATTTTGGGGGGGTGGGGAATAGTATAGAAATTAAAGTGGAATGCCCCTTGCACACTTTTGACTGGTGCATTATTTTGTGAATGTGTTTTTAAAAATTATTCAGATTTATTAAAGTTATTTTCCCTTTTTTTCTCCTAATTGTTCCCTTTACCTGGATGATCTAAAGACCAGTGTTGAAAATGAATGGTTACACAAAACTGTAAGAGAGACAAGATTTCTTTTGTGATAGCTTTTCACTGGACTGGCTGTAGTTGGGACAACTTGGGTGCGTCCAGAGTAGTGTGGCCGTGCAGTACGTGATGCTGCAAACACATCTGCACCACCTGTCGCACTGTCAGGTGTTCTCTGCACTGCAAGGGCATGCTGCCTGTGTGTGCACTGCTCCATTTTTTTTCTGTGGGTTGTTTTTTTGGACCACCATGGGTGTTCTTCAGGGACAAGTAGCAGCACAAAGTGTGCCACTGCTACTTGTCCCTAGGGAACCAAACATCCGCGCTTCTCTGGACACGGCCCTGGTGGATGAATTTTTGACATCAAGTGCACAAGGTCTAATCTGCCTGAAAGCTTGCTTAACAGCTCTCCCAACTCTACCATTGGCCCAATAAAAAGTATCACAAAAATGTCTCATCTCGCACACTGCCTGGACCATCACCAGTACAATGAACTCCAGTGCTACTACACAAAACGTTCAATTTGTAATTGAAACTACTTTTATCCTCCAATTTCACACATTTATAGAGTATAACTTACATGCCTAAACTGATTGGAGGCTGGGAAATATAAAGTTATGGTCATACTTTTAGAAAAAGTGAAAGACATGGTCTCACTAAGAGTTGGTTCTGCAAGAAGTTGGTAACCAGGAACTATCTGCTAAAATTTCAAATGTTACTAGTGACTTCTCTTTCCAGAAATGTTTTGTGGTATACACAGTGTATACACTTAATATAACATTCAGTGTTTTCTGGCTGTATTGTTGAGTGAACATTTTTATAGTATTATAACTTTGATTTTAGACTTTCTGGAACATTGTTTATCCAAAGCCATCTGTGCGGTTACAGAGCTGAGCCCCATCTTCCAAAGAACCACTTGAACAGACTTGTGTACCATATCTGGTCAACAGGGCTCCATGTCATTCTAACTTCAAGTTTATATTTGTAGGATCATCCCGATCATGATTGCTTCCTGGATCTGGCTTCCTTATAGCCATATTGATGGAATAACTTTAATAGGCATTTGTTTGAGCCCAGGAATTTATTTAGTCGGTCTCTCCCCTCTCATTTACATTGTTCTTGAATATTTTGTTCACATTCTAATCTGAATTTCAAAGACAATGACTGGCTGATGATTTTTCAGCAAGAATTTTTGTATAGAGGTCCTGTAAGCTAATTTGTCTGTAGGGTGTTTTATACATATGATAATAGCAGACTTGATTACTGAAACTGAGTGGTCCATTTTAATAGAAAATTAGGGCTGGAGGGGACCTCAAGAAGTAATCTTGTCTAACCCCCTCCTCAAAACGGGACCATCCCCAACCATATCATCCAACTCAAGCCTTTGTCTAGCTGGGTCTTATTACAACTTCTCTGGGTAACCTGTTCCAGTGCTCTACTACTCTCCTAGTGAGAAAGTTGTTCCTAATATATAGCTTCAACTTCCCTTGCTGCAACTTGAGACGGTTGCTTCTTGTTTTGTCATCCGCCACAACTGTGAACAGTTTAGCTCCATCCTCTTTTGAACCCCGCTTCAGGTAGTTGAAGGATGCTATTAATTCCCCCTCATCTCCAGACTAAATAAGCCCAGTTCCCTCAGCCTCTCCTCAGAAGTCCTGTGACCTGGCCCCTTAACCATTTTATTGTCCTCTACTTTACTCTCTCTCCAATTTGTCCACATCCTTTTTGTGGGGAGAGAGGGGAATGGACACAGGACTCTTACTAGTGCCAAATAAAGGGGAAGAATCACTTCCCCCTATGTATTTTACAACACTTCTACTCATGCAGCCCAGTATGCAGTTGCTCTTCTTGGCAACAAGGGCACACTGCTAGCTTGTATTTGGCTTATTGTCCACTGTAACCCCAGGTCTTATTCTGCAGAACTGCTGCTTAGCCAGTCAGTCCCCAGCCTGTACCAGTGGATGGGATTCTTCTGTCCTAAGTGCAGGACTTTGTACTTGTCCTTGTTGAACTTCAGGAGATGTTGTTTGGTCCAATCCTCCAATTTGTCTAGGTCTCTGAATCCTAGCTCTACAGCTTGGGGTCATCTGCATATCCCCACAGCTTGGTGTCATCTGCAAACTTGCTGAGGGTGCACTCCATTCCATCTTCCAGGTCACTGATGAAGATATTGAACAAAACAGTCCCAGGACCAACCTCCTGGGGCACTCCACTTGACACCAGCTGCCAACTAGGCATTGAGCCATTGATTACTACCCTCTAAGCTTGCTGATCCAGCCACTTTTCTATCCACCTTACAGTCCATTCATCCAACCCATACTTCCTTATCTTTCTTGTGAGAATTGTACAAATTCATCAAATTTTATTTATTCAACATGTTCCAAGTTGCATCTGTAGGTTACATTTTCATACCAGACTCCTAAAACCTCCTCTTCAGGCACCACTCTAACTAGCAGAACCATACCTTTTGGGTGAGGAGAGAAAATGAATCTAGCAAATCTTTTTGCTCATACTGCCATCAGCTGTCATCACCCTGTGCACAGGTGTGTAGTAGTTGAATGGAGATGGAGGGAGGTGGGTAAGTAAGGTTCCACAAGCTTATACATCAGTATCTCACATTTGCAAGATGTTTGCTTTGAATTTATGCTGATAGTTATCAATTGATCTAATAATAGGTGGTGCATTATGCACTCTGGGAAGAAGCAACACAAAATGATCTGCTATACAAGAGAAGTAAATTGCTTGTTCAATGGGTTTTGCAGAAATACAATGTGGAGCTGAAATGTTTGTTTTGTGTCAGTGTTCCCTTTTTTGCCATGCCTTAGAGATAAATATGTTACTTGAGGTCTAACTGTGAGCTTCATATATAAACTCTCACAGGGTCAAGCTCCTCAGTTAATCCGGAAAATGAATTCAAGTCAGTTGCTCTACTTTGGTTCTTAGCATCAATACTTACATTTTGGATGTGTAACCCAGCCTAGGAGAGCGTAGGGGTCTATCCTGCTCTAGTCTACATAAGCAGTGCAGAAGGCGGATCTAAATGAAATGCTCCTGCAGAGAATGGAATGCAAACACTAAGATTCCTTCATGGCTGTTTGCTAATAAAAATAAGAAAGTGACCATCTACCCTGATCCCTTCCTATTTTTCTCTTTTGCCTTCTGTTTTGCATAGTATGCCATCTCCATTATTCCTATTTTTCCCATTCAGCAGTGGCTGCAGTTAAAATCTTTTGTAGCAATTTAGTTTCTCCATTGTGCAAATAGGAAATAACTTGCAAAAGCTTTCAAAATGAAGACACTTTCAGTGCCTTCACTTTCTTCCTTCTCTCCTGTCTCACCCCAGCTCCCTTTCTTTCTCCCCATTCTTGTAGGGCGAGTCTCAGCCCCAGCAGCATTCTCACCTGGAGAGATGAGTGGTGCATAAAAGGATGATATCACTCAGGGGTTATCTCAACTTTTTTTTTGTATGCACTATTGCAAAATACACACATCTTTGATTTAGCTGGATTACTGTTAGGCCTCAAGCATTCCTGTAAAGTAGGTGAAAATAGTGTGTAGTTTTGAGACAAGTAGATACAACTCAGTTATAGCCACAGAAGCACAGAACATGACCTTGAGAAAAAGCCTAATGAGAATGTTTTGGGTTAGATTTATGGTTTAAAAGGGCCTGGAACTGTGAAATAAAGAAAATTTCTTGTTGTCTGATTGCTTCCAAGTGAAGGGAAACATGACTTTGTCAATAAACAGGACTGCATACCGGATTCTGTTCTATTAACTTGAAGGGCCTGCTGGAACCCAAAAATTGCAAAATATGGTCCACAGGCCACATTCAGCCTGCCAAAGTGTTTTGTCCTACCCACAGTGGGTCCCTTGGCCCTGCCCAGCCCTGCCTGGGAACTCTGGTCCATCTACCCTGCACCCACCTGGTGGGGTTGGGACTTGAGAGCAGGGCACATGGGTTTGGAGCTGCAGGTAGGAGTCGCATCCAAGAGTGGGATGGGTGGGCAGAGCTGGGACTGTGGGCCAGTGACACTGCAGGCCAAGGGCCGAGGGTAGTGCCATGATCTGCTCCCTGCATGCCCCTGTGATGGGTGCCGATTCTGTGGACAGGGGTATGTGGGGAGTGGATCGCAGCTCTGCCGCTGGCCCCATGCTGATGTAACAAAAAGTCCCTTCTTGCCCGCACCCTTCACTTTGTGCATTTCTTTTTCCTTCTGAGTTTTGACAGAGACCTAGCACACTCACTGCATGGGTGTAGCAAGGCTCAGAGCAAGCCAGAAAGCTGAAATGGCTTTCTGTAGAAGAAACCTATGACCCCAGCTGACTTCCTGCCCTTAGGGCAGGGGGCTGGACTCGATCTCCTGAGGTCCCTTCCGGCCCTGATGTCTATGAAATCTATGAAACCTACAAGCTACCTACATATTGATTTGAGCTGTGTCACTAAAGAAAACCAAAGAACTAAAATATCCACTTCAAAGACTGTAAATGTATCCTGATGTTAATCTAACTTACTTGCTGTCCTCAGTAACCTTTGATCCTCACATTGCAATTTTATATATTTCTCACAGTGCGTTTTTATATTTCATCTGTCTTATCTTTACCATGGCATTTTGTATTTTAGATCTTATATTTTTAAAGCTTTAAGGAATATACTACCTGTAGAATGAAGTTACACCCTGGACCATTGTTAAAAAACTGCATTGAAACTGTAATTGTAAAGTGATAAAATCTGCTATATTGGGATGGTCCCTTGAGTGAATGTGAGTATGCATGAGTCAGCAGGAGAAAGCAAGAGTCTCTGGCTGTTAGTTGACAATAGCCTAGCCAGAGGAACTTGTTACAAAACTCTACAAGCCATCTTAAGCTAATCAAGCCTTCTGAAACCTGCAAGGGCACAGCCATTGAATCAATCCAGTCAAGGGCGGACGCCTGAAACTGCACTAGTGGGTGGAACCCCAGTGACGGTGACTGACAGCTGTCATGCACTACTCCAAGACCCACGTGGGACAGTGACCTCCAGATTAGGCTGCCAAGATAATGCTGGGGGATCACACGAGTCTGCCAAAAAGGGATAAAATGCAGTAAAGTGTGACCCTCAGTGGCATCCCCTCATCCCTTACCCAACCTACTGAGAAAGAAGGACTAGCAAGTGACCACCTTCTGGAGAAGACATCACCCTGGAGGAAGCTGACCATTGACAGCAAACTCCAGCCCCCCAAATAGGTACCAACCAACATTGGTTCTACACTACTATTGCAGCAATTGTGTGTGCATCAGTGTGTTAGGGTCATCAGTACCCTTCATAACTCAAGGTTTGCATTTATAACTTTATTTCATGTCCTGTACAATAAATTAGAATTTATTATGATCCTGTGAGTTGGTCCTTTGTAGCCAATGTGACTTCCCTGTGTTCCCGATCTCTGGCCCTGCCCATCTGTCGTGCTGCTGGATGTGGTTCCCCACCCACCTATGGCCCCATCGTGTCCACCTGGCCACATGCACTCCCCATGTGGGTCCCAGCTGGTCTCCAGGATCACTGGGCAGTGACAGGGGAGGACTGTGGCCCAGGGCAGAGCCATAGTCTGCTCCTTGCACACCCCTGTCTGCAGAACCAGTGTCTGTTGCAGATATGTGTATGTAGTGGATTGTGGCTCTGCCCTAGGCCCAGCCCTGTGCTGTCACTGCCCCATGATCCTGATCCCACCCCTGGCCTGCCTGCCTGTCCCATGCCTGGATGCCTGCAGCCCCATTCCAGCTGCCTGGGCCAGGGTTGGGGATAGGGAGGAGGGGTGCTGATCCAGCTTGCAACAGCTCACTAAAACTTCTTAAGTGGCCCTTGGGCCAAAATAATTGCCCACTCCTGGAATAGGTCAATATGAAAAACAGGTAATCATTGTACACCTGTCCTGAAACCTCTTATTGCTAACATAACAAAGTACTGAGATGGCAAGGACTGTAAATTTGAAAGAGGGAGTATGACCACATTAATGTGTTTACAAGTTGCAGAAATCATGCAGATATGCATTATTTATGTCTGCTGTATCCAGAAGACATGTCTCTTATTTCCAGTATGTGGCCAACTGTCACTTTACACTCCTTAAGTACTGTAAAATAACAGCTGTCACACCTCCCAAGAACAACAAACAGTCTATTTAAAAAAAGGATAATAAATTTGATTACCTGAGATCTAGCCAGGGGAAAGGAGAGGTCCAGAGAAATCTTGCATTACACATCAGTAATTTTACTGCATGATATAGAACACAATGAAACATCCTGTAGTGACTGTATTTATTTTAAAGCTATAATGCTGCATTCCCAAGGCAAATAAGTACAGAAATTAGGCATGAAAAAACCCATTAGTCATTTAGTAAACCTTCCTGAAAAAGCAGGCTTGTTTGTTCCCCACAGAATGCTTTTGAAGGCTTTATTCTGTTTCAGATTCCAGTAAACAAGCAAAGAGGCTTCCACCATTTTCTGTGAGAGAGAGTGCTTTTTTTTTTGCGTTATTGGAAGTTTGTTGCCTTAGAAATTTATTGGGATTCTGCTCTTGATGTTTGTTTTATAATTTTTATTTTGGTTTTTGTAAGTATTGTTGCATCTTATGGAGCAAAGAATCTCACCTTTTTACAGCTGTGAATAAGGATTTCATGAATAACTTTTCATGATGAAAGCTGGAGCATAAACCAGGCACTAGCAATTTTGCGATGAGGGAATTTTTTTAGGTTCATATGGACTTAGTCAATTAATGGTAAATAGGAGTTTCTATTGTGTAGGTTTTTGCCTGTCCATTTCATAACAAATTTCAGAATATCACTAAACTACAAATGCACCAGTGCTTTCAAGTTAATATTAGTTGTGTATTATGTTAAATAATATTGCTTCTTTCATATTTACTTTTTTCAAATATTTGCAAATGCTTGTATTTCTTCAGACAAACTATATTTATCTCTCTCTACCTACTAATAATTTGCTCTCTTGCTCTACCCTGATCTTCCTCAAGCTTGTTAATAAGTTTCTGTTCCATCTGTTGTCCAAAAATAAGTGCCATGTTCAAGTGCATGCTTATCAGAATGGCATTATCCCTTTGTTTTGAGATGTGGTGCCATATGAATCCAGTCCCAGATTATATCATTGTTCAATCATATCACATCAACTAAGTTCTAACATGCTGTTCACTATTTTCCCTAGTTCTAATTTGGTACAGCTACTCTTCACAGTAAATCTTTCTTTTGCACAGGTGAGATTCAGATTGCCACTAGATGCATTAATGTTCCTTTCTTTGCTTTTCTTTTCTTTGATGCCCATATTTGTGATTCTTCTCAGTCTAGACTGACAAACCTATTCTCTTCACAGGTAATTAAATCTGTGGCAAACAGGAAGTAACAAAATCAGATAAGAATTAAAGATACTTGGACATATTCGAAGAACTTGTCCAAAATATCTTTTCTAGCCTAGCTTATTTCCATTCATCATCTTCTAATTTGTTACTACACGTTTGCTATATGTAGAGGACAGTATTCTTTAAAATCAGAAACTATGTACACTTTCATTCTTTTCTGTCTTGGGAAATTAGCGCACCATGAAGAAACAATATTGGTTTTAATTATAGTATCTTCTTTTGCCCCCTTAACTAACGAAACTGAACTTGGTCAATGAATTTTTACATGTATAGAATCGATTTAGTTAATTTGCAGAGGTTAATTGTTAAGATACCCTGAAGCTTCTTCAGTTAATCAATGTATTAGTCATTAAGATGCTTTTATATGCCTTCAACCACTCTGTCTCAAAAATATGCAGATAGTACTGTCTCCTGGCATTGTAAGTATATTAGTTTTGAAAAGCCAAATTTATGGATCTGAGGAGCTGGGCCTTAATGACTGGATCCTCAGGCATTATACTGTACATTTATTCCAAAGCAAGTGGCTGAGCCATAGCATTAAGGAAGCTCTCTGTTAGTATAGTTTCATAGTTTATAGATGGAGACGCATACTACAGTGAGCAAAGGAATGTGCCGGAAGTGTCAAATTTTGTATCTGTAATAAAGGTGGGCCTGAAGCTACACAGCTAAGTGGTGAGGAAAATCTGAGTTGCCACAGCAACCAAGGCAGCCAAGAGACAATTAGCTCCTCTTCTTTTACACTCTGGTCAAAGCTAGTTGAGATAGTGAAGGAAACTGACTTAATGATGAGGGCACAGATAGATTTTGGGTGTCCAAGAGTGGCTATGTGCTGCCATGTATGGAGGGGAGAAGCCAGGCCTTATTGGTAAGGACCTACCAAATTTGAGATTTCACATATTCCGTGAAATCCAGCATTCCCTGTGAAATCTGGGCAATGCATGTGGAATTTGCAGGGGGGGGGAAAAAAGGAAAAAAACATATGGAAAAGAAAATGCTGGCTCCTTAGAGGGATCCAACAGTCCACAGCATGCTGAGGCAGCCCGGTGAGGTGGGAAGGCGGGGGCTGCCTGCTTAAAGGGCCACAGGCAAGATGGCTGTCCCACGCCTTGCTGCTGATTGTCATGACTCTCTGCCAGTTGGTGCTGAGGGGCATGGCTGCGTGATGGGCAGTCCTTGCAGCCAATTAGCAGGTATGGGTGGGAGCACATGGCAGGCAGCCCCTATAGTCAATCAGCAGCAAGAGGCAGGGCCCCTCAGCTAACCAGAGGCATGTGGGGGGCCACTGCACTTCACCTGTGAAATAGCGATCCAGGCCTGTATTCTCTCCATGAAATTGGGGGGGCAGCCCTGAAAATTAGGTGGAACTAATTATTGGGTTGATGAGCCCAAGAGATTTGAATGCTTGAATGTGTGAATTGCTTGAAAACCTGAGGGGATTTGGAAATTATCTACCAATATGTCATAACTGATACCCAACTCATAGATGAAGGAGGGATATTTTTGACAGAGGTTAAAAAGGGAATAGTTAACTAGCTGGTTAAAGGTGTGAACCAGTTAGCCTCCGTATTTGCTGGTACCTCCTTGTGGTAGATGCTGTACTGGTAATTATCCCACAAGAGCTCTTGTTTCCCAATAAGCTAGTCCTAAGGGAAACCTTTTCCCAAAGAAGCTGCTGGTTCTCCTATAGGATCCTGTCTGTCTGTCTGTCTATCCCCATATATAGATATATATATAAAACTTTACTCATGCAAATAATTTATTTCAAAGACGCTATTTGAAGGGAAAAGGTTTATTCAAGGGTCTCATTCAACCTCTAATCTTTCTCACCTCAGGAGCTGACCTGGAGGAGGAAGTCAGAAGTCTGCATGTCTTTGACTTCTTTTTGGTTCCACAGTTTTACAAACTGCCTGGCTGAAGGCATGACTGAGCTGCCAAAGGGAACACTGATTGATAGCTCACTGACACATATATTTAAGAGCTGCAAAGATTATATATGCTGCCAACTTCTACCAGTTTCAAAGTTATGAGGTAAGTGGCCAGTGTGGTTGCAGAGAATTGGGGCAGTCTCATTAGCCAGGGATCAGGGGAAGGTGTGGTAACTCAAGTGCTTGGCTCAGCCAGGCTTGCTTGATCAAAGTCCCTGACACCTAGCAAATGTAGACCATGTACAGTGCATTCTTTCTGCAGGTTTCAGTGACCACTTCAAAACACAAAACACTTAAATTCTCAGCTGTGCCAGAGCCATGTTTAAGGAAAATCAAGGAGAGGGAATAGGAATGATTTTATTTTTTGGTACCATCAAAGGATCAAATCAGATTTTGGCTTGCATTAGAGTGACCCATAGATAGGGGATCAGAATAACTGATTTATTTCCTCTAAAAAAGCTAAAACAGTATTTTTATTTTCTGTATTTTTAGACTGTTGTCTTTAAAGCTACTATTAATACTCTAGAAATGAAAGACTAACATCTAGAGAAAGATGGGGGAAATCAAGAACTGAATGATGTGAGAACCATTTTAGAGAGAGGGGACTTCAAGTTGATTTGCTGGAAGATAAAATTTGTCATCTCTCTGGGCTCTTTTATAAAGAAGGATTAAGCCCACACAGCATTTTTTATTCTACTGCAATTGATAGTTCCTATAACTTGTTTGTCTGTGTTACAGATCCTCAGCTGGTGTAGCAATGTCACTACTGGAGGTGCAGTTTTTGTCTGAGGAAGGAGAGTTTCTGCTGCTAGCTACCTTGCCTCGGTAGACATATGTTGATAAAAAAAAACATTCCTCTGTTGCCATAGTGGCTTTTATGGTGGGGAGTTTGTTGGCATAGCTATGTCTGCTAGGGGTGTGTATGATAACCCAAGCTGAGGAATGAGTTCTCTTTAACTTGAGCAAGCCAACTATCAGTGGCATAGGGAGCTCATTGAACACTTGGGGCAGAGGAGGGAGGAGAAAAGAGGGTGGCAGTGAGGGTATGCCAAATACAGTAGACCGGGGGAGAGTAGAGAGCACCATTCTGTTTACTCCATTTGTCCTCTGCCCCCCCAGATACATTGGCATGGCACTGAGTTGCACGGCTCCTGTGGCTGGGCAGTAGTAGTGCAGGGCTTCCCCTGATGCCTTGTTTGGTGTGGTGCTGTACTGCCCCCAGATACATTGTTTGGTGCGGTGGTATACTGCCCAGCTTTCGTGTGTGACCAGACGGGGGCAGCACAGGGCTTCCCCTGTCACAGGAAAGACTCCTGGTGAGTGGGTCCTAGAGCAGTTATTTTACTGCCAACTATAGCTTGAGGGAAAGGAGGGCAAGGTGTAGACAAAGGAAACTATTTGTGTCAGCAGGCATCACTGTTGTGCAGAATCTTGCTGTACATAGACAAGTTCCAGTTTGCAGCTTGGGAGACAGGCACTGCAGCCTGTATTCTTCTCTTTCATAGCAAATGGACAGGGAGTAGGTGGAGGCATATGCCAGCCTCAAATACACAGGCAAGAGTGGGCAGTACTGTAGCAACTAAGTTTGGTGCCGGGGCAAAGCCTGCAGTGGCAGCCTGCCCTCACCCCACACATACCCCCCATGCTTGCCCAGGAGTATACACAGCAGCGGCCTGCTGTTCTTCCCCTATCCCCTGCACTCCCCCAAACAAGCTGCTTGCAGCTGTGTCCCGTGACCCGCTTGAGCTGAGCAGTACCTGTTGGTGCCCCTTTGCTTCAGTTCCCAGGGCAGTCGCCTTGCTTGCCCCCTCCCCCCCTTGCTACAGCACTGAGAGTATGGGAACAGTTTGCAAAGAATTCTTCCTTCTTCCACTTGCAACAGAGGAGTCCAGGGAGGAACTCTTCATCCACTTCCTTCCTAGTGCACTTCCTGTGTGGGTGCAGCCTTTCTATCCTATTTGCAATCTTAAGGCATTACTTAAACCTGAATGAGGAAAACATAAGTGTGAACATTTTCCTTTAGAAGAAAAAAAGACTCCTCCTTAGTCTTGGCATTACAGTCTAATCCAGCAGTTCTCAACCTATTCAAGCCACTGCCTCTGCTTACATCAGTGGTGCTCCTCTAGGGTACTGCCATCAGGTGAAACAGTCTCATGAGCCTCATGCAGAGCCACATCGGGGAGCAGCGGTGGCAGGAACTGGCATTCTTGCATGAACATAGGAATATAAGAACTGCTATGTTGTTGCTCAGTACCCTGCATCAGACAGTGGCAGAGAGGGAGATGCTGAAAGGGAAAGTGAACTAGGTATGACCAGAGTTTTTTTCCATTGTTCCTCTCTCACTTGCAACCTCCAGCATTTAAAGTCTAAGAAGTTCTGATTCAGAGCCTGTATCTCTAACTCCCATGCTCAATAGCTACTGATACATCTTTCCTCTAAGAATCTCTCCAGTCCCTTTTCGAATCTGGCTAAACTGGCAACTTCCACAGTGTCCTGTGGCAATGAGCTCTACACTTTAATTACATGTGTGTGAGAGAGGACTTCCTTTTGTTAATTTTAAATTTACTACCTACTGGTTTCATTTATACCCCTTGACCTCAAACTCTTACACTGAGAGAGTAAATAATAGATCCCTACTTAATGCTCTTCACCATTTACTATTTTGTAATTCCCTACCCCCGTCAAGCATCTCTTTTCTAAACTGAATAGGCCTGACCTCTTTAGTCCCTCCTTATATGGAAGCCCTTCCCTTCCTAATCATTAAGTTTTTCCAATAAACCTAGTTATTCATTAGAGTGGCCCAAAGATAGGGGATCAGATGAACTGATTTATGTCCTCTAATGCAGTGCTGGCTCATGCAGCAGTCCTTTCCAGCACCATTTCACATGCCTCTCCTGGAAATAGAGGCCTGCAGGACAGTTCCACTTGGCTGATTTATCTCCTGCTGCTGCTAGGTGAAATTGTCCTGTATGCCTCTATTTGCTGGAGGAGCATTAGGGGTTGGACTAGGAAGGAGTGCCAGCTCCTGCCACAGCTGCTTTCTGATTGGGCTCCTCACAAGGTGCACAGAGCAGTTTCCCTTGCTGGTGGTGATTCAGCAGCAGCAGCAGACTGGTTTAGTCAGAAGTTTAAGTCCAGGTATCTAAATTAGTCTCAGTTATATTCAGAAGGAAACTTACTTTTGCTCTAAATATTGAAAATTACCCGTTTTTAGGCTTCTGACAGTTTAGCATGCTTTACATGTCTCACCCAGTTGCCAAGGGTGAGGCTTATCCAGCCTTTTGAGCCTGTGCAAAACATAACACATTGGGGCTGCTACCAGACAGAAGTAGTAACACATCAACAACAGGACCATAGTACTCAAAAGCACTTCTCAGGAGGGTTATTTTAGCTTTCAATCACTAACGCTTTTAGTGCCAAAGCTGCTTTTAAAAAATGTCTCTTATAATAGAGAGATTTTTGACCTTTTTATTTTAAAATCTCCCAGTGCTCCAAAATAACTGAATACTTTTTTTTTTGCAAACTGTAAAAGGTTAAGGAGGAGAGAGCCATCTGGGTCAGAAAAATGTCATGCATAATGGCAAGGTGTAAGGACTGAACATGGGAGTGTTGAAAGGAGGTTTGGAATTGATATGCATCTGCAACGAGGTACTTACTGTTCCTGTTATAATGTAAAATAGCGTGGCTTATAACATGGAATGTGTATGTTTAAGTATCAGTAAATGATGTATTAATTTAGTTATGCATCTGCAAATTAGTCGGTACAAGATAACCACAGAGAAATCTTTCACACTTTATGTAAATGTGAAAAAAATTGAAATGTCAGAAAAAAGTTACTCTACAATTTCTCCACTGGATGGAGACAGTACACTAAACCTTGTAAGCATGCATTTTAATAAGGGAGCTGTTATGAAATGTCTTACAGTGAAAGGATTGCATGCAACAGCACACACTGCAGCAACAAATAGTGGAATGTCTGCTAGATTTCTACATCAAATTATATCCATTGTTACTTTTAAGGCCTGTTTTTGAGTTATCTTTGTAATGAAAAAAGATAGGATTAGCAAGAATCTTTCCTCTCTGTACATTTGCCCCAAAGAGAAAACCGAGCAAAGGATTGTGCTGCTCTTTCTTATCCTTTTGTCACTGATGTCATAGGATTTTTATTCCAGGTTCTTATGATTTTGCAGGCTGTATCTATTCAGTAAACCTACTATAAGCCAGAGTGGAAGTAGTGTAGCTGTTTCTGCAGTGTTTTAAGTGGCAATGACTATGCCAGTTAGGTTGCCTATGTTGTCACATAGATGTAGCTACATAGCTTCTAGTTTAGCTAGCAGCCTGCCTGGAGCAGCATATCATGCTTGAGTGCAGCTCGTAAGCACAATATGAACATGGCTACAAGGAGTTTCTTTCCAGTTTAGGTTGAAATGCTGAACTTCAGCAGCCAGATGCCACTGTAGGAAGTTTGAACTACAAGGGTAGGACTGCAGTTCACATTGCCTTAGCACTACCAGCTACAGTACTTGCTGTCTGCAGTGGAGTCATAGCAGGTGTTCTAGTGAGGGCAGGGCACTGGGGGGTCAGCAGTAGAGGCAACCTTTATTACCCTTTCCCCCAACATACACCCATGCGTGCTTCATTATCACTTAGCATTGTGTACTAAATGGATAAGACAGTCAGTAAAGACAGTTTCCAGCTGCACTTAGCTTTTATTACTTCTGAGCTCCTATGGTGGTAGGGTCAGTATCCAGAGAGGAGGCATTTGCCTGCTGCCAGTTGTAGGTGGAAGTAGCTGGGCTGAAGGCAAGGACACGCTATGCTACAGGTGAAGAAACTAAGGATGAGTACTTTATATGTAATGGTGGTGGTAGGGGAGAGCCAGGCCCTGAAGATTTCTGAGGAAGGGTCCTCAGCATCCATAAGAAGTAGGAGAGGACTTCTCTTCTCCTGCTTTATGGGTGTGTATGCACTTCTGTATGTTTTGGACAGCTTTGGTACCTGTTACAGTCACTACATTTCTTAGTGGTGCACTTAAAAAAAAGACAACTTCCATATATATAGGAGAGTTGGCCTGAAATATTATTGCTGCTCCATATTTCTAGGTTGCAAATTGATCACAGAATTTTAAAAATGAGGATTATATAAAAATAAGTTGTTTTAAAACCATAAAGGTCCCAAAAGCCAAATAGCACCTCTTGCAGCTGCTGCTTTGTGTTATATGCAGTAAATACATCTTCAGACAATTTTAAAATTTCATTTTGATGTGCACACTAAAAACTCCATAGGGGGGAAAAGATTCAATAACACTTTCCTGATAGCTGCTTGTCAGTTACACACCTGTGATTTTGTTCCCTAACTACACTAGCTATTAGACCTATTATGTACTAATTGCTTGAAAGTGCCTTTATATTTTCTTAAATTAAAGCCTTGGGAGTCTTTCCATTGACTTCAGCAGGTTTGGATTAGACCGATAAGGCTAGGTCCTTAAAAGTACTTAAACTACCAAGTGTTTAATGAAATCCTTGAAGCTCTGATTAGGTGCATAGACTCCCCTGTGTGATGCCTTGGGAAAGTATATGGAAAAGGTGCTAAGAAACCTGTAAAGCAAGGGGTATCTCAGCTAGTCATTACTGCTCTGGGTGTGCTGCTTGTGAACTGAAAACAAGGTGTCCATGTCTGTGCTTGGGGACAAAATATCAGTAGTTTAGAAGCAGGTTAACTGGCACAGTTACTTCACAAGTGTTAATAGGCCCACCGCAAGTGCCACACTGGTGAGCCTCTCTGTTTGTCTCTTCCAAATCCACCCTGTCTGCTATGTATTTATCCTTTGACCTGCATATGACTGTAAACTCTGAAAGGTTTTTTTAGTATCTTTCTGCTTGGCTGCTTTACAATAGATATGTGAGCTGTATTCATGAGATGCTCCTCCTGAATGAGGTTGTTTCGCATCTTCACAAACGCACAGAATTGGGCAGTATGTTTAGCCAACAAAGGTGTTGTGAGGGTGGGCTGCAATACCTATTCTCCTTGTCAAAAAACAAGTTTTCCCATAATGCAGAGCTCAGACTTAGGAAAACTCATTCATTTCACATCATGAAAGTCAAATGTAAGCTTTTTTTTACTTTTGTTTCCTTTGCATTTGTTCTTGTCCCCTTTGATTCACTATGAATATCAGGTTTAAAATGTGGAGATGCACACCTTTTCCACCAAGCACTTGCAGAATGCACAGTCCAGATTTGGATACTGAGCACTTGAAAGTCAGTAATCAGATCTAGAGTTTTAGTTTGCCTTATATGTGTAGGCTAGGGACAGACATTAAAAAAGCCTGAGCCTGAATTGATTCAATGTTTTCAGGTTAGTCTAACCTGGCTTGGCTGAATCACCTTGTAGGTGCACAGACATGCCAGACATGCAGGCACATCCCTGCAGTGGCTCAGGCTAGAAGCTGGGGGGTGCTAGAGCAGCCCTCCTGCCCGTCCCTCAGCACTGAGCTGAGGGGAACATGGCCAGGCATTTAGGATTGAGGAGGCCCGCCCCCTTCTTGATAACAGAGCATTTATCAGCTCTGTTATCACCATTTATCATCCCATCAGAAAACAAACAGCCTCTCTTATTAGTGTAAGTTCTTCTTAAACAAAGAAGGAACAAGGGACATTACCAGCTGAGCTTTCAGTAGCTCCAGAAAGTCCTAAGCTGACACTGCTGTCTGCCATAGCATGGACCATAGCCAGCATGTGGTCTGCTAGCTAAAGCTGTGTGTCTGTGTTAGGCAGAGTGGGTGGGGGATCCTTGATTAGCAGGGAGTAGTGAGGGGAGGAAGAGAGCAGGAGGAAGCCAGGCAGATGTTGCTGTGCCTGCAAGTCTCTGCTGGAGCTGCAGCCAGGGAGCAGAGGGAAGGGACCAGCCCTGCTGTGGAGTGGAGAGCCCCGCCCAGCCGAGAGAGCATGCCGGGATGCTGAGGGAGTCTGTCTGAACTTAAACAAGGAAGGGGTCTGGGACAGACATTGCATAAACCAGTCTGACCCAAATCAGTTAAGTCTGATACTACATTCAACCAAGTTTATCTCAACCCATTTCATCCATTTTGAAACTGGTTTATGTGCACTGAACATCTGTTCTGTTACAGGTTTAAACCAGTTTCTTATTACTTAAACCAGTTTATGTGTAATGTCTGTCCCTAGCTGTAGGGGATCTCTCTTGAAATTTGGTTCCCAGTTGTCACTTTCAACATTTCCGGAGCCTGCTTATAGAATTTTAGTTTAGCATCATCTGTACCAGATTTGTATACAGACTCATGTACTCTTATAGCTTGACTTAATTGCACTAGAGGCTTCATACACTCCATTTCTTTCTAGTTTGGAGGAAAAGGTCACATCACTCTATTCAGATTTTATATGGAGAGTCGCATCCTAAAAAAGATTACAAAATCTTTTGAAACCAAGTTAAATGTAAACAGTCACTTTTTTTTTTTTTAAAGAAGCAGGTGGTAATCCTGAAGAAACACAACCCCCAAGCAGGTGGTGTGTGTTTTGGGTCACTGAAAGGGCATTTGCATCTCTTCATATAAAAAGTTTAAAATTAACATTCTTAACATCTTGAGCTGTATAAAGGCCATAATATGTTATAGTGTTCTTTATCATTGCTATTTGTAAGTTACTTTTCTCTGATAACAAACTGTTCTACTCTTTTGGGTCTCCATGATGTGGCTAGCTGATGCTCTGCATTCTGTTATTGAAGTATGTCTGCGTTAAGGGTCTTGCCACTGTTGCAGCTAGACTCTTGCAAACCACAGATGTAGATGTGCTGCTTTCATACCAAGAGGACTTACTCTGGGGCTCTCATTGCATACTTCATTATGGTACAGCTTAAAGTTGAAAGAAATTTTTTTACCAGCCTCCAGCTATTCAAGGTATTCCTTCATCTTAAATATGGACTTTGCCACTTTCAGTCCTCAGTGTTGTTACCTACAAGAACTCAATGTTTCTTGTGATGTTTATAGCTGTATAACAGAAAGAACCTGCTTCCTGAGCAATAAAGAGTGTGGATAGTACATATCACATCAGTGCTATGCACTGTGACTCCATGCAACTCATGTTCAGATATAATATCTTGGTCTGAATCTTCAAAACCCTTGATAGGTTAAGCTTCAGTTAGCTATTGTTTGTGCTTTCTAGACACAGGCCATAAGGAGCTGCGCTACCCTAGAGGAGAGGCTATTCTAAACACTACTCAGAGAAGCAGTGTTTTATAGAATAAGGTCTGAACGCCATTCTGGAAATGTTTAGGTTTGGAGGATATTAGTAACTCACTGAGGCTTGCTACTTAACTAGTAACAAATTCCTGGAGTGTCTCCAGTTACAATTAAAAAGAAACAGCAAACAGCTTCATCATCTAATTTATAAGCACGTTAACCACAGAATGGTTCCTGGTAATGTAGAGTTCCCTGCCACAGTATAACTTTCTGCTTATGAATGGCAATCTTTTTCATTGGTGGGTACCCACCTTTTGGCCCTTCCTCTTTCCCATACATCCTCGGAGTACTGGGAGCAACCATGGTGGACCCTGCAAGACTGTGATTCGCTTGGAACTCTTCCATCAAGACGCATTTCTTTGTGCAGGCTTGTGATGTAAAGATGACTGCTGTTCTAAAGAAGAGGAGAGAGGAGAGTCTCATGTGGACATAATCTTATTTATTGTTGTTCCTTGACTAGCATGCCTGCAATTCCAAACAGATTGTTAGCAGTATTACCATTATTATTTCTTGTTTCCAGTATCACTCAAAATATGGTAGGTAATGCCTGGCACCACACTCCCCCCACCTTTCAAAGGAAAATAAAATAAAAGGCAAGGTCAGTGCCTCAAGAAACTTACTTTCTGAAACTTTCCCTGAATAGCATCATCCTTTCTTCTGCTAACTGTGCCCATTCTTGGTGAAGCCCACTCAGAAATGATGCCTCGGCTAAATGCTATTTTGGTTACTTCTTGATCCTCGTGTTCTAGGAAAACCATGTCACTCTGAGGGTGTTACAATTAAACAAATGCACACAGATAATCATTACAATGGCTGCATAAGAACAACGAAATACAGAAATACTTCCTAACATAGGATATTACAAGTGAGAGTGTCCTGTGGAATATTTTCTTTCCATCTAAAACCTTTTATTGTACTGAGTATTCTATATGTCCTCCCATAAAATGGATTCTTAAATAACCACAGTAACCTAAACCTTTTTTCAATAACTTTTCCTTATGGAGCAGGAATCTGAAGCTATTTGCTCCCACTTTGGCTTGAAGTATAAATGGTGCTAAAACTCCTTCTGTTTCTCTAGTTCCAATTAAAAATTCAATAGTTTAAATCTAATGATAAAAAAGCTAGTTTTGGTGCAATAATACTGTGATCCTATCATATAGTATGTGCTATAACAGTATGTAGCGTAGCTTCCTCTTAAGAGCTGTTATATCTTAATAGGTCACTGATGCAAAGAATGTAATGGAAAACCAATTAAAGTGAGTTCATTCCTTCTGCAATGGGATATCACAGCCCCTTGTGTAGAATATATCTGCTATAAACTTTATACCTTAAACCACACAGGAGATAAGTTTCTGTGTGAAGATTGAGCGTGTAGGATTATTAGCCCTCATTATTGTGGTGCAGAATCTAATAATACTGGATAGAAGAGGTATTTGGACAATGGGACAAAGACTGGAACAGCTTTCTCCTGGTTATTGCACTAATAATGTTTATTTCACTGTTACATTGCCTTATCTCTCTGTTATTGACCTCTTTTATCACATGGTAAGAAAGTAGGCAGGGCACATTTTTCATTATTATGCCCACTGCCCTGATTCCTCATTGGTGACTCTAGGAATTATTGTGATACAAGAATAAGTAGTTTTTATTTTAGCCACTCTTGCTAGTGTCTCTTACAAAGCCACTGATGTCCATTAGTCTTTTATGGCATTGCTATTTTTAGGGTTGAAGCTATTCTGAAAATCATTTTAGAAAGAAATGTACATTCATGAGTCTAAAAAAATCTCATACATCTAGGTGCAAAATGTTACATAATGATAGAGTGAACAAATACAGATTTTGTGCATGTGTTTTAGGAATGTTCTGCATCCAGATATCTGATTATTTGAGTGTACAAGGTGGCTGTAGTGGCCCAACCTCAGTGGGAGTAGAGGGTATTCCCACCCTGACTGTTTTGGTGGTCAGGGCAACCTTCTGGGAAGGGGGAGACACTGGTTTTAGTTACTTCAAGCTGAGAGAAGGGCAGAACATAGATTTCTCACTTCTGAGTGCTCTGCTATTACTGAATTTATGTGAATCCAAGACAGCTGTGAATTTAAGACGATTCCACAATAATTAGATTCTAAACATGGGAAATTATAAATTTGTTATAATCTTCCATGGATAGAAAGAAGGGTCATCTTAAATCCTCCTCCCCCCTGCACCCACTGTGGCATGGAGAGCAGCAGGGGGGAATATGGCAAGGAAAGCAGTGGTGGTGGGGCAGGTGGTCAGACCCTTGTCTCCTGTATCTACTGCACCTTGGTTCTCTTGCCACTTTATCCTCTTTCACCTCCCAGTTTGTACACCCCCTATGTGCCTGCCCTCCAGCCATCTGTCCCTCCACCCCTTTCCCTTCTCCCTAGGGTACCTGCCTTCACTGCCACCTGCCTCCACCAGTGGCTGTTCCCTCTGGCCACTTGCTTCCCACAGTTCCCGCCCTCCCCTCCATCATTGCTGCTTACACTGTGTGGTGGCTCTGCCTCCAGCCCCAGCCCTGGCCCAGGCTGGAGCACATGTTGGCTCTGGCCCCAGCCCTGGCCCTGAGCAGGTAGTGGTAGAGTGGCCATCACAGAGGACATTCTGCTTTTCTGTTACTCTGTCCTCTATTGATATAAAACCTGATGCCTTTATGTCCTCTATTTTTGTCTTGAGGAGAAATTAGAGGACATAAAGGTGCTAGGTTTCGTATCAATAGAGGACAGAGGACAACTGGACTGTCCACTATGATGGCCGCTCTAGGTAGTGGTGCTGGCTCCAGCCATGGCTCAGGGCGGCTGGCATCTGCAGCTTCAGCTCTGGTGCCAGTTGCAGCAGCCAACTGGTCTGGACTGGTGCTAGAATCTAAGACAAGGCTTTTTTCCTGTGTTGATGGGAGGAAACCCTCCCCCACAATCTTGGATTTGTGTCAATACGTTATACTATTATAGTAAACGTGAACACTCTTACCTCAGAAGAGGATTACATCCTTTGGTCCTAAATGGATAGAGCAGCTGCTTTGCAACCTTGATTCAGGTGCCAAAGATTTGGAGAGGGTAGGAATTTAGACTCAACACTGTACTCAAAATTTCCTGTTGGTTAACTCTGGACAGCTTCTGTTCAGCATCCGGGCTCTCTGAACAGCCTTTCAGAATCCTCTGGCTGTATCCGGGGCCTATGTGCCTAACTCAATTCCTTTGACTCCCCCTCTGATTTGCAGCTATTGTGATGTCTTAAATGCCTCTCTACATTTCACAGTGAAGTTTTACTTTTATATACGCTGTACTTTTATTTATTTATTTCAATTTACAGAGTGATGTTTTCAGGTGCGTTAGCCTACATTTTGACTAAAAAATACTGTGTGAAACAGAAGTAGTTGATATATGATAACTGCAGAACAGGAAATTGGAAATTGAATCCTGTGCCAAAGACATAGGCTGCTCATGACTTGCCAACGAAGTGAATTCCCTCCAACTATATGTCTCATGCTATGAAGAATTTTTATTCTTTTGGGTGCCGAAGACCAGGGGCTGCCCAATTAAGTGTCACTTTCTACTGAGTCCAGGTTACGAATGTCTACCTTTGAATGAACACTGTGAGAACTCATTTTCTTGGCCTTTCATAGGGTAAGTTTTTTGTTCATCGGTTTTTACTGGGGGATTCAATTTCCCAAGATAACTGCAAAAAAACAAAAACAAACCAAAAATTAAAAAAAAGTAAAATGGCCACTAATGACTGTGACTTGAAGCTTAAAATCTTTGTGGTTTTACTTCAGACTGCTTCTTTCATTCCAATGAACAGTGCTTGAGATGTCATTTCAGAAACATCAAAATCCACCTTCATCTTTCTGTTAAGCTTCTTTGATTTGACATTCTAATAATCCATATTTGATTCATATCCCAAGGTTGTAAATCTTTTTTTTAGTGTACTGATTTTTAATATGTCAGTGGTAATGGAACAGAAAGCATTAACATTGGGAGTTTGTTTCATAATGAGAATGAGTTTGAGGAGTGCAGACAGTTGGAAAATCAGCCTGGTGTGTTCTTTAAGTTGAGAGATACAAATTGATTGGTGTGTTGTCTGGAATTAGTTGATATGATCAGTGTTCCTATTTTTCTTTAGACTTTCTTGATGTTAGTTTTGAAAGCAGTTAACAGGGGACTTAAAAAAGTTGCCCTATTTTCCTTTGAAATATTGTATCAAATTGGAATTGTTAAAATGGCAATCAAGACCCCTCCCCCCCATGAAAGTCTTATTGTTCTTGCTGAAGACGGATTAAAAAATAAACATGAAAAAGCAACCCGTACCTTTGGCTATAATAGGATTTACCACATGTACTTTCCTTCCTAGTGCCAGAATTTTTGAAGCAAATCCCATTATACTTAATAACTGTGCAGATTAGAGAACTTCTTAAAAGGAGATGATCTTCATTAATACAACTAGCATAGTTTATGCACATGCTGCATCTGAAAATTAAATAAGTATCAGACATTCCTGAAAAGTAGTTACCTTAATCAACACAGCTTTCAGTGTCTCTTATTAGACAGTCCTGCTTGTCTTCTCCTTGGAAAAGTGGTAGAAAAAGGGTTATTATTTTAGGCTTTAGGGTATAGGATTGACTAAGAAATTCAGTTGGTGTATTGAACAAGTAAGAAGATTATACTGCTGCTTGTATGAAAGTTTGGGCTGTTATAAGTTATACATAGAAATATACTTGGTGAAATGCTGGAAGAAAAAGAGAATTGTTTCAGTCTGAATCCTCAGAGAACCTCTGATAAGATTCAAGGAACCTATATACAAGAAACATAAGTAACTGTACCATAAAATATATATTTAAACAGGATAAATATTGGTGCTATTTTTGTAATGCCGTGTACATCAGATCACAGTGCTGTAAATCACACCAAGGCAACCCTATTGACTTCAATAGCACTTTAGATGCTTTCAAAAACATCAAAACCCTTCTACATCTTTCTGTTCAGCTGCTTCAATTTGACATTTTAATAACCTTTGTTTGATTCATGTCCCAAGGTTTTAAATCTCTCTAGTGAACTGATTCAACTGCAGTGGGAAAACTGATAGCAGAATTTGGCCCAAGGTATTCTGTATCATACCTTGCCTGTTGCTGTAACAACTACTCCTGTCATAGTACACAGAGTAATTCTGGTTTGCTCCAAGTGAAAATCTCATAACTAGAACTCAGAGAGAAAATGTACATAGAAATCAGCCTATGGCAGGGTTGTTTAGGTAACATTTGCAAAAATATACACCAAATGAAGTAAAACTGAATTATAACTGGGGCCTTATTCTATGGTGCAGTCTTATTTTTTCTTCACAAAAACTCTTGTCAGGCCAATGAAAATGTTGCCTGAGTTGTAATGGAGTGAACACTTAGTACAAATCCAGGACCAGCAACTGCATTAGTGTAAGTTGTTCCAGGTCTGTTTGTAGTCAATGACTAGTTTTGTTAGTGGATGATCTGTTCACAGATTTTTAAACATAAGCACCCTCCTCCCACTTCCTTCCTTTAGGATCAGGAAGTGATTTGAATTTAACATTTGCAGAAACTGTGGCATTAAACAGAGAAAAAGGTGAAGACAGCTGGAATTAAAAAGGGAACATCACCTTATGTGAAATGAACAGCTGCAGGCTCAAGAGTTTATGAATCTTTGCAAAGTTTTTATTTATAAGTAGAAAAAAAATCTACTGTGGCAATACAGCTGTAAAGTGTATGCTAAGTACCATTTTGAATTTAAAACTTAAGAGCAAAACAAGATTAGGATTTATTTATTCAGTGATATGCAGAAAAAAGAGACAGAATGGTGTGTGTATTATCAAGAAACATGATATTTATACCAGGGTGATATAAAAAATGTAAAGGACCTAACATACTAGAGAAGTAAATTGAGAATTTTACTGGTTCATGAACAATAGGCTATATCTAGGAAGGGTATGAAAGTATGGTATGTGGATTTTATTAGATTTGCATAATTTATAGAAATCATCCTGGATGAGAGCCAAGATAACTTGCTCGTTGCTATTATACAATCACACATTCTTCATAATATGCATATTTGTAAGTAATCTAGAAGTGGTTAGAGGTATGGGATTTTTTGTTTTAAATTGTATGACACTTTGTATCCTTTTCTCCTGTGATGCCAGAACTATCATTTCCAGTGTTTCTAATTGACCAGAAATGAGAGAGAGGCATCTTTTTAAAAGAAATCTAAAATGTTTTTTAAATAGTTTTTTCCATATGAAAATGAAATCACTTTAACATACTAGGTAAGCAAGTGTTGTGTTTCACCATCTTCCTTTCTGAAAGAATACAAGTTCTATTTAAAAACCTGGAGGTTTTCAAGTGTTGGCACAGTATGGGTTAGGGCTGTGAGGCTGGGCCATGGGGATGTGGACTTGCCCAGTTCTAACCATTAACAATGGTGACCCGATTTTTGCCTGTTACTTCTTGTTGTTGAAGATTTCTTTGTTGGGAGGTGATCTAATCTGCAGTGAGTTGTCCCAGATGTGCCAGATCTGATTTTTCTCTGCCTCCCCTACACCCTGCCGAAGCATCCCCCCCGTCGCAAGGAAGTTGTTAAAGCATGAGTTATGTCCTTGGCTCTCTATGGGTAATCTCCTTCATTGGTGACACATAGGGGTGCATGTACACCCCTTGAGCGTGGTGGTGCACCCCCTAAGAAAAGGCTGGTGGTCATTGCTTGACACCCCCCCTTCGCTGCCGACAACACTAGTGGCATCTGTGCGCAGTCAGCGATCACTACTGGATGCCACCGACACTGCCGGCAGCATCTGTGGGTGGTCGCTGACCCCTGGTTGGCGCTTGCCACGCCCCGCTGCCCCCACCACCAACAGCACTGGTGGCATCTGCGGGAGCTCCCTGCTTACAACTGTCATGCTCCCACCTCCCAGCCACTGGGAGCATGTATCGTTTATGATCTTCTTCTCTTTGATCCCTTAGGCCAGTGGTCATCTCATGCTGGACCATAGGTGGTGGAAGAAAAAAAAATTGGGAGGGACTGAGCATGCACACACACCTGCGCACATGCCTCCCTCTGCCCACAGGAAAGTCTTGGGGGGGGAGAAGGGCCACAGGGGGTGGTGGCGTTGTCTGTCACCACGTCATGCTGCACCAGCCCCAGATGCCTCCCAGCCCTGGCCACACTGGCCCTGGCTGTCTCCTTGCTCTGGCTATGCTGTGCACCACCCAGGAAGGGCCCAGAGCCAAGGGCTGAAGAGGGATGAGCCTCCAGACTGAAGGGGTCTGAGCCCTGCACCCACCTCACCAGGCCCTACACAGCTAGGGTGGTGTGAGGCATGGGACAGAGCCATGGCTTGTCTGGGGTCATGGGGAGGGGCAGTAGCTTCCGCCTCTGCACACATCCCAGGAGGTATGGGGGTGCGTGACCCCAATTTGCGCAGGGCAGGGTGGGATGCCACTGCAAGCTGGGGCCAGTGCAGTGCTGGGGCCAGGGCCAAGCTCTGGGCAGGTGGCAGCAGCAATGGGAACAGGGTTGGGTGGGTTATGGCAAATCTTGGGGTGGCTGAAGCCCCTTCCCAGCACTGCCCTTGACCTCCCTCAGCATTGTCCTGCCCCACCCCTGCTGGGAGGAGCCCAGCCTCAGCCCACAGTGGCAACTCACCCTGCCCTGCACAGATCTGGGACATGCGCCCCCCCCATGCCTCCTGGGGCACACATAGCAGCCAGGAGCTGCATCCCCTGGATGAACCACTTGGGGTTCAATCTGCCCCAAGTGCCCGCCCCTCCCCCAGCTCTAGCCCCACTCCTTCCCTCACTGCTACCTGCATGCCCCTCCCCACCCCTGCTGAAGCTGCAGGAAGCCCGCAGTTGGGCTGCCTTGTGGCCCTACCACTTCCTGGCATTTGGTGGGGCTAAGTTCCATTAGCCCCCCCACTTCCACCGCCTATGTGCCTGACTCAAGGATATGGTGGCTAAGTTAGTCTGAAAGTCATTCTGTTGAAGCTTGGTAAATGGACACAAAAGGAAGAACACAAAGAAAGGAAACGAACTCAGGTAAGTTCCTCAGCCCTAGGGCCGTTGTGACTACTAGCTGTGACCTCCAGCAACAAGGTAAGTAAGTCCTGAGGGCTCCAGGTGATTCCCCATGGCCCAGCCCCCTTGAGTAAGAGAAACTCTAAAAGAAACATAGGAGATTATCCAGCCAATTTCACCTACACTTGGGTATTTACCTCAGCTTTGCAGACTTTGGCATCTGTCTTCAGTGCTTGTATGGCACTTGATCAGTTCCCCATGGGAAATGGGATCATTTGCCGGCCCTTACTAACTTGGCTCCATTTGAGTAAGGGAGCCAATTTCTCCCACTGGTGTCCCTCCTGCCCAGGACTGTCATGGGCTTTTCCTTCCCTTTTCCAGGAGGTAGGACCCAGCTTAATAGAAACTCATTTCCAGAAATAAAAAGTAAAAAGAAACTAAAACAAAAAAACCTTGTTTGATGTGTTGCCATCTCGTTCTCCCAGTGTGGCTTCCTGAACACTCCTTTTGCAGCTTTTGCTGGTGCAGGCTCGATGGTGTTGTCCTGGATGATCAGAGCTCCCCTGAACTCCTAAGATGAAAATCAGTCTTCTCCCCATCCTCCTGGGTCTTCTCTCTAGTGTCCCAATGCTCCCAGCATTGTGTTCCACCCCTGCGTCCATCCTGCTCCTCTTCTGATCCTGGCGGCAGGCCAGAAATACTGGCACAGCTGTGGAGTGGGCCAATCTGGAGGGAGCAGCTGCTAATAAAGCACGGCTCCTGTGGTGGCTGTCATCTGTGGTTTTTATCAGCTCCAGCGGGGCAGGTAAGTTTCTTCTCTCTCCAGCTGTGGGCTCAAAAGAGGCTTTTCTCACCCCTTCACTTCAAGAAACTGAACCTTAAAACTTCCAGGGGTGTTGGATCTTTGCCCACCCTGAATCTCTGACTAGTGTATTTTTCAAGGCAAAATTCTGCATTTGAGGGGAGGAAGGAACATATCTCTTGAACATTGATTTGGGAAAGAAGGTAGCTGCTTAGATATGAACAGGGAGCTGGAATAGTAAGGTACTGGGATCTGGAGATTAATTACTGGGTGGAAACCAGCTGATGTAGGTGACAGTCCGATCCATGATGGATGAATATATATTACTTACATGAGGGTGACTATGATAAATTTTGAACATACATGACAGAATCGTTTTTATGACTTCATAACTGGGACATTGTGGCAGAGCAACTTTGGGTGCCTACCACTTTAATGGCTTGAGCAGGATGCAGACCAGACTGCAGGTGGGAGCAGACCCAATCAGGCAGTCACATGGTAGTGAGGAGGCTACCTGATTGGTGGAGGGCTGGGCAGACCAGGCCCTGAGAGCAAAGCCAGCAGTTGCTACAGAGATGCTGATGAAGTAATATTGCTCAGACAGAGATCTGCTGCTCCTGGAACACCTGGAGGCCAGTGTAGGAACTATGCAGATGGAGGAGGTTCCTGGTCCTGGGTAAGACCTGAAACTGCACCCTGATGGGGTTGGATGGTATGGTGGGGATGCCTGTGGCGGGACAGTCTCCAGGAAATTCCACACCTGTGCCTTCCCAGTGAAAGGCAGGTATGGGGTGCCATACAGCCTCAGCCCCCACCACCTTGTGGGTAACCCCTCAAAGGGGACAAATTAGGGTCCAGGCATATCGGCAGACACTTGATGTCTGAGTGGGCTGTAGGCTGAGCTAGGGGTCCGGGCACATTGACAGACACCTGAGGCCCAAGGAGGCCAGGGGTAACACCTTGCTCAACTTGGTGTTGGCCACAGGAGATGACCTGGTGGGGGACCTGCAGATTCAAGGCAACTTAGGGGACAGTGATCACCAAATGATAAAATTCACTATTCAGAGAAGGGTGGGCACTATACCTAGCAGAACACAGGTGCTAGACTTTAAAAAGCCTGACTTTTTAATAGGCTCAGGGAATTAGTTAGCAGGGTACTAGGAATCAAGAGCCTAGATGCTCTGGGGGTCCAGGATAGGTGGTCATTCCTCAAGGATACCATTCTTTGGCTCAGAGTGAGACAATCCCATGGCAAAGGAAAGGGGACAAAGGGGCCAAGAAGCCCCTTTAGCTAACCAGGGTCATCCAGGATACCTTAAGGGCAAAAAAAGAAGCATACAGGAAGTGGAAGCAGAGGGTAGCTAGCAAGAAGTAGTACACTTCTTTGGCCTGTGCCTGCAGGGAGTCAGTCAGGAATGCCAAGGCAGCTCTAGAACTCAAGCTCGTTGCAGGGATTAAGGACAATAAAAAGTCTTTCTTTAGGTATGTTGGGAGCAAAAAGAGGATGCAGGGTAGCATAGGACCCCTACAGGACAGGCAGGGGGGCTTAGTGACAGGTAGCAGAGGCAAGGCAGAGCTCTTCAATGAGTTTTTTGCCTCTGTCTTCTTAAATAGGAACCTAGACAAACCCTCAATATGCATCATGGACACCAACAAGGGGAACATCAGCTGACCAACTTTCAGTGCCGACATGGTAAAAAGACACTTGGAGGGACTGGACATGTTCAAATCACTGGGACCGGAGGGTCTCCACCCATGGGTATTGAAGGAATTAGTGAGTGTCATAGCTGAACCAATAGCAAGGATATATGAGCACTCATGGTGCTCGGGTCAGGTCCCAGAGGATTGGAAGAGGGCCAATGTCATCCCAATCTTTAAGAAAGGGAGGAAGGAGGATCTGGGGAACTATAGACCAGTCAGTCTTACCTCTATCCCTGGGAAAATCCTTGAAAAAATTATCAAGGAACACATCTGTGGGAGCCCGCTGGTTAACGTGATGCAGAGGGGTAACCAACATGGGTTTATAGCAGGCAGGTCTTGCCTGTCTAATCTAGTTTCTTTTTACAACAAGACCACAAAATGTTTAGATGCAGGAGTCAAGGTGGATGTTATTTATCTGGACTTCAAGAAGGCCTTTGACATGGTAACCCATACCATCCCTATAAATAAATTGAGGAGAATTGCCTTGGATAATTATACGGTGGACTAAGTAGCAAAGTGGCTCAAGGGTTACACTCAGAGAGTGGTGGTGGATGGGTCAGTATCAACCTGGAGTCCCTGAAGGCTCAGTTCTGGGGCCAGTGCTGTTCAACGTCTTCATCAGTGACCTGGATGTTGGGGTGGGCAGCACCCTGTCCAAATTTGTGGATGACACAAAAATATGTGGGGAAGCTAACACTGTGGAGAGGAGGAACTGGATCAAGGCTGACCTCAACAGGTTGGGGAAGTAGGCAGAGAACAACAAGATACAATTCAATAAGGACAAGTGCAAGGTACTGCATCTAGGGAGAAAGAACTGCCATCATACTTATAGGCTGTGGGGCAAACTTCTCAGCACCACTGAGGCAGAAAGAGATCTTGAAATCATGGTTGGCTCCAGGATGAAAATGAGTCGTCAATGTCATGAAGTAGTCGGCAGAACCAATTGCACCTTGTTGTGTATCTGTAGGTGCTTCACAAATAGCTCCAGGGAGGTGATTCTCCCTCTCTACATGGCACTAGTCAGGCCACAGCTGGAGTACTGTGTCCAGTTCTGGATGCCGCAGTTCAAGCAGGATGTGGACAATCTGGAGAGGGCCCAAAGAAGAGCCACTTGTCTGATGGAGGCCTGCAGGGAAGGCCCTACAAGGAAAGGTTAAGGGACCTTAATCTCCTCAGCCTCTCCAAGAGAAGACTGAGAGGAGACCTTGTGGCGGCATACAAATGCATAAGGGGAGAGCAAAATGAAGTAGGTGACAATCTATTTACCAGGGCACCCCCTGGAACAACAAGGAACAATGGCCATAAGCTACTGGAGAGTAGGCTTAGATTGAACATTAGAAAAAAGTTCTTTATGTTTGGTGTTTGGGATCTGGAATGGGCTTCCAAGGGAGGTGGTGCTCAACCCATCCTTAGGGGTCTTCAAGAGGAGACTGGACAGGCACTAGGCTGGGATCACATGATCCCAGATTTGATGACCCTTTTCTTGCCTGCCTGGGCAGGGGTTCAGACTAGATGAGGGACCACTGAGGTCTCTTCCAACCCTAGAATCTATGAATCTATGAGGCATATGGCCCAGGAGACCCAGTAAGGGGGTGGAGTAAAAGTGGGAGGCCGTGTACAGTAGTGTCCATGGGGGCCTGAAGGACTGCTCATAGTGTGGCTGGAGTAGAGGCCTCAGTGAGGAGGCAGAATGGAGGCCCAGGTGGGGGGTATCCAGCCAAGGTATATCTGAGGACACCTGAGGCCAAATGTGGGACAGAGGCTGAGTGCAGCCCAGCAAAGGGGCCAGGGGAGTTGGAAGTGATATTTGGATGCCATGTGCGAGGCATGGGACATGGTAAAGGGAAGGTTGGAGCTGTATATTATGCCCTTGGCATCAGGTATGTATATTCATAGTTTCGTAGTTTCTAGGGTCAGAAGGGACCTGAGCAGATCATCAATCCGACCCCCTGCCATGGACAGGAATGAGTGCTGGTATCATAATATCCCAGCCAGATATTTGTCCAACCTCCTCTTGAAGACCCCCAAGGTAAGGGAGAGCACCACCTCCTTGGGAGCCCGTTCTAGAGCCTGGAAGCCCTAACTGTAAAGTAATGCCGCCTGATATCAAGCCTGAATCTACTCTCAATCAATTTGTGGCCATTATTCCTTGTTATCCCAGGTGGTGCCTGGGGGAACAGAGCATCAAATTTTCTGCTGGTCCCCCCGGTGAGTTTATAGATGGCCACCAGATCCCCTCTCAGTCTTCTCTTGTGAAGGCTGAATAGATAAAGGCCATTTAGTCTATCTTCATAGGGCCTGGCTTGTTGCCCCCTGACCATGTGATTGGCCCTCCTCAAGGTTAGCCACATCCCTCTTGAAGTGCAGCACCCAGAACTGGATGCAGTACTCCAACTGTGGCCTGACCTGTGCCGTATAGAGGGGAAAGATCACCTCCCTGGACCTGCTTGTGATGAATCTGTAGATGCATGACAAGGTGCGGTTAGCCTTACCGACTGCTTCCTCACATTGATGGCTCATGTCAATCCTGGAGTCACCAATGACTCCAAGATCCCTTTCAGCCACTGTGCTGCTGAGAAGGGTGTTGCTCAGCCTATAGGTATGTTTCAGGTTCCTTCTCCCTAGATGCAGTACCTTGCACTTGTCTGCACTGAATTCCATTCTATTCTCATCTGCTCACCTCTGTAACCTGTCTAGATCTAGTTGGATTCTGTCTATCCCCTTCAGTGTGCCCACATCTTTGTGTCATCAGTGAATGTGGACAGTGTGCTTTCCATGTCCATCTCCAAGTTGCTGATAAAGATGTCGAATAGCACAGGCCCAAGGACCGAGCCCTGGGGAACATCACTGCCCACATCCCTCTAGGCCAAAAATGACTCGTCACCACCACTCATCGAGCCAATTTGCGACCCATCTGACTGTGTAGGCATCAATGCTTCAGTCACCTAGGTTTTTTTGTGAGAATGGGGTGAGAAACAGTGTCAACGGCCTTCTTGAAGTCTTGGTAGATGACAACCACCTCAATGCCCACATCCAAAGACTTTGTGACCTGGCTGTAAAAGGAAACTAGGTTAGTCAGGCAGGATCTGCCCACAATGAACCCGTGTTGGTTGCTCCTAAGCATTACCTCCCATGCTGGGCCCCCACAGATGTGCTCCTTGATAATTTTCTCAAAGGTCTTCCCAAGGACCGGGAGAGACTAACTGGCCTATAGTTACCCAGGTCCTCCTTTCTCCCCTTCTTGTAAATGGGAACCACATTGACTCTTTTCCAGTCCTCTGGAGCTTGGCCTGAGCACCATTTACAGTTTATTATAACTATTTACAGTTTATTATAATTCAATAAACTGTAAATAGTTAAGAGCATTGGCATGGAGTTGACTCTGTAAAGAGGGACCCGCACTCAAATCATCAGTGTCCATCTCATAGTACTGTTGCCTGCCTCATCTATCCCTTTCAATTGAGGATGAGCACACCCTTGGGTTGTCCTGGGCTACACACTGAATTCTCAATCATTTTTTGAGTTGTGTCTTTCAGATCAGATCAGAAGATTTTTGACCAAAATAAACTAATAGCCAGAAAGGTAATTTCAGGTTTGCTGCATGTTTTACTGCAGGTTTGCTGCAGTAATTTTAGTTTGTTTAGATCTTGACGTAAAATACTTTTAAGTTTTCAGAAAACAAAAAGATTATAGAAATGTCAAAGTTTATTTACTCTTCAGTTCTCATTTATATGAAATACCAAATACAATGTTCTGGATTATATATATGCCATGTTCTGTTAAGACTAAAAGTCATGTTAAGATTATTAATACCAATATTTTTTTGCAGCAGCTGTATTGGAATTTCACAAATTGTGTTAGCTTTGGGGTCAAATTATGTTTGTATCCCTTATTTCTTAGAGGAGATTGGCATTATATCATTCATTTGCTGACCTTTAGCAATAATCTTATGTGTAGCCTTCTTCATATATGTGCATATTAAAATGAAAGAATAATTTTAGAATGTAATATAGCCCTCTACCTAACTAGTGCTTCCAAGCAGGAGTTGGGGGTAATGATCCCAATCTAGGAGCCATTTCTGAGTGGTGCTGTGATAAAAATTAAACTAATCTCATCACTTGGCTTTTTTAACTTTACATTAATTAGATATGAACTAACAATTTAACTTTCTTTGCAAAATGTGGACATTTATGTTGTTATGCTGTCAATATATGTCATTTGCTGTCTGCTTTTCATTAACCCCTTCCATCAATAAACTTAATCAGTTGTGGGTGATAAAATAGGAAATGGAAGGTCATTTGAATAATGCCTATCCTGTAGACTTCCTTATCCAAGAAATTCCTTTCATAAACAGAGTTTAGTTAAATTAGAAATGGATCTATCATATTTAGGTTCATTATAAGCACAATTTATAGATACCAGCATTTTCAATTGGTCCATAAGGTTGGCTTTCATCTTTGCCAAAAAAACAGAGCATGACAAGAAGTAGTTTAAAAATTCACTCCTGTATGACAGAATATAAGGTGAGATAGATTGTGACTTGCTTTTACTCAAGTGTATGGTTGCAGCAGAAGTCAAGGAGATTGGGGTGTCCTACCAAAGTCAAGTATTGTTAGGTCTATGTACTCAACTAAGAAGGAAAAGGGGGAAGAAAAGGTCGGGATTACTGTGGAACAGTCTCTGGGGTGTAATCACTAGACAATTAGATTCTTTGAACCAGGCCTTGCCATGTTGTGTTAATTAACATGATGGTAAACACAGCATAGGGCTTTTCATCACTTGACTTTTTTAGCTCAAGCTAATTGATTGCCAATAAACTTGAAGCATTTAAGAAAGTTGTAAAGGTTAGTTTGAATGCTTCTCATATGCTTTTTACCTTTGGGATTAGCATAAGGTAAAGAACTAAATTTAATTTTAACTAGGATAAACTGTACAAAAGTCTTGTGAAAACAAATCCTTTTGCCAGTTAGGATAGACAGAAATTATTCCTTCTTCATATTACGTATAATGAAAATACATTTGTTACTATACACAGGGACTACAGTCATTTAAATTAATGTCTCCTTGAAGTCTTGTTTTCATGCATCTATTCTGGGGCTCTGCTTTAAACGTACTACCCAGTCTTTCATGTTGTGTGACTGGAGTGCAGGCTGGCAATGGACTCCCTTCTCTATAGGTTCTGCTATTTCCATCATCACCATAATGTCTTGGGCTAGAATTAAAATCAGTTCCTCAGGCACCAAAATGGGACTTAAGCAGAGGTAAGTGCCTATGTTCAAATGACTCCTACAGCAGCAGCCCTAAACACCTCCATTTTGAACTGTAAATTAAATTTCAGCATTTAATTAAAACTAAATATGAATAAGTCACCAGGGCCAAATGACATTCACCCAAGTTCTAAAGGAACTCAAAGGTGAAATTGCAAAACTGTGAGCAATAGTATGTAACCTAATATTGCAGACAGCCTCTGTGTCAGAGGACTAGTGGGTCCTAACATAACACCCATCTTCAAAAAGGCCTCCAGAGATGATCCTGGGAACAACAGACCAGTTGGCCTCACTTCTATCCCTGGCAAGTTGGTAGAATCATATAAAGAATAAAATCAACAGTTACATGGGGAAATACGACCTTCTGGGGAAGAGTCATCATAGTTTTTGAAAAGGGAAATTGTGCCTCACCAATCTGCTGGGGTCCTTTGAAAGTGTTAGCAAGCACATGGAAAAGGGGGATTCAGTTGGCATAATATTTTTGAACTTTCGAAAAGCATCTGACAAGGTTCTTCACTAAAGGCTTAAGAAACCCTGAAATTGTCATGGGATTGGAGAGAAGGTTCTTTTGTGGATCAAAAGTTGGTTAAAAGATAGGAAGCAAAAGGCAGGAGTAAAACAGCCAAATTCTGAGCTGACAGAGAGGAGCTGTTCAGAAGGGGACACCAACCCCAGCCAGCACCCACTTCCTGCTGAGTGAGTTGAAGGAGCACATGGGTGTTCACCAGTGAAACTCTGCCAGGAGACGTGAATGAAAGAGTGACAGAAAAACAGCTCCACATTTACCTGAGTTCCCCCTGGCCAGAGCCTCCTTCCTGGTCTGGTAGATGGACAGCTTGGTCAGAGCCAGGAGGAAGTTGGCTAGAAGGTCCCGGGACTTGGTGGGGCCATGGACAGAGAGAGAAAGGATACTGGGCTAGGTGGACCATTGGTCTGACCTTGTATGGCATTTCCTATGTTCAAAAATCCCTAAGCATCTACACTAGGGCTTTGACTCATGAGTAAAGTGATTTATGTGGAACACAGGTACAACATGGTGCTTCTGGGAAGCACCTTGAGTCTCCTGAAAGGCATTAGGAAAAAACATGCTTTACTAATTGCCAACATTAAATTCAACTCAGCTTTTGTCTAGTAAAGTATTGGTTAGAACACGTGCCCAGGAAGTGGAAAACTTGGAAAGATTCTAAGCTTTTATCTTTCTGAGGGGAATCGATTCTCCATTTTCCATCTCCCAGAAGAGTTTCCTGACCACAAAGCTCTAAAACATGCTAAGTGAAGACATTTTTACCTGTCCCATTGAAATTGGGCCACTGGTAATACAACATTGTAATAGTGAGAGTACCAAAAGAATAACCAAGTGGGAGCATGCCTCTCTAGCCTATTTATAGCATGAAATATGGGGGATGGGAGAGGGGGCAGGGAGGAAGAACAGAATTCCTAGGTTCCCATCTCTGTTGCTAGGGTTCTTGTATTTTTTTAGCTGTCTAATATAACAAGTTATTGGTCCTTCTTTTTAGCCAACGGCTTTCTAATTATAAAGTGCTTACACAATCGCTAAGATCTGGGAGAGCAACCTAGATGTCCCTCCTCTAGAAAGATGCCTGATCTACTAGATAACAGAAGGAGGCTCCTCCTTGCCTATTCCTCGTGCCTTATGACTCTTGCAAGGTTTCCCAGTGGCCCTATTTCAAAGGGACAGGTGGAAAGTGCCCTTACCTAGTTTATTCTACAGGTTAGTGATTGGGACGCTCTCCTGGGATGTGGGAGATGAAGGTCTAAATTCCCTTCAGGCTGAAGTGAGAATATACTCAGGAATTATAATATCCAGGTGTACACCCCTAAGGAACTAATTTGAATCCTGGCCTTGGGGCCTACCATGACCAAAACTAAAGAACAAATTATGTTCCCATTGAGTTTTTTGCAGCTGTACTCAGATGCTTACATAGTCCAATGCAACATATTAAGTCTATAAACCTACCAAAGACAGGCATGGAATTGATTAGATTTTTTTTCCTATAAAAAGTTTAAAACTTTTGTTGCATAATCAAAACTAAATGCATGCGTGTGTATGAGACTGAGTGGAGGTCCTCTCTTTGGCCCTCTATCCTGCCAATTTTTTTTTTTGAGGTTTTCGTTTAGGAGTCAGAAGCTCCTATGGGAAACAGGTACTTTATCTGGAAAAAAAAAATTGTCAAAAATCCAGTTTGCCTTCAAAACAATTTCATGGAACATTTCTCACCAGGGAAAGAATGGGTACTGAATTGTCTGGCCAATTGATCATGGGGATTACTTCAAGATCAGCAGTCTGTTATCCAGCCAGTACACTGTGAAAGTAAATTGCAATTTGATAAGGAATCAGATAGCTTGCTTGCTAGCCAGGCACAAGCTCTGTTGTTTGCTTGGTCTTTGTGGTCTCAGAGAATATCGGGGTTTCTAAAGTTCTTCTCCCTACTTCCTTTGTAAAGGAATGATCTCTGAGGCTGACTGTCATCTCACACTAGTTTTATAATAGTATCACTCTTGGCTTTATCACTTTCTACCCCTTCTCATTATTTATACTTGTTTAAAGTTAAAGTCACTTGCACATATCCTCCAGACTAGATCAATGTAATGGATACAAGGCAAGGCAAAGTTGACTTTTGGCCAGAAATACTCTTCCTGGATCCTGACACCAGCTGAGGTTCATCTGGTCTCCAGAATAAATTAAAGCAGCTCTTAAACTGTTCTAATTTAAGACAGCTATCACAGCCCCTGGGAGTTGTTTTCTTAGCTGGGGATTGCAAATGGCATAGGGCCAAGATCTTTTACCAGTCCATGTTCCCTGCACTGGAGAAATAGGACTGGGGTGACCTAGAAGCTGTTATGGTAACTGTTTGCCACATGTGGGTTCTCTTACACAGTAGGAAACTGTGTGGCTGGGTTTAAGGCTGGTTTGTTTTGCAACCATGTGATGCATAGGGTTTAAACAGATGTCACCAAGTGGAGCTGATTTAGCTGTGCCAGGATAAATCTTGGCACTCTGGATCCCCTTCATTGGGCAAAACAGACATTGCCTGCTGTCCTTCAGGGTTAGGCCCCAGCTTTTCCCAGCAGTGGCTGTGGTGTAATTCTATGGGACAACACTCAAGGAGCCCTCAGGAGACGAGGGAACGCTGAGTTCCCCTGTTAGCTGAGGAGTGCCTGGGGAACCTCCAGGTACTCCTCTGCTAGTGGGGAAACGTGGGTGTGTGAAAAAGATGTGTGCTCAGAATCCTAAACTTGGTCTGGTGTGGTTCCACAGCTGGGACCTCAAATTAGCAGATTGGTGGCCCAGCCCTAAGACTGCACTGGAGTGTCAACATGCACCTGGGGAATTGCAATTTGGGGGAACCCATATCTTCAGGGGTCCAATACTGCTCACCTTGGAAATCAAAATTCGCAGGGAGTGCAGGATCAGGCCCCTGAAGCCCTGGAAATTTCTGCCTTGGGCAGCTGGAGAGTGTGGGCAGCTCTGGGCAGCTCCTGTCTTAAAGCAAACAGACATTGGACACAAAATGACAGCCCCAAATCATGCCATCTATATCACAATTATGTCTATAGCAGGGCCAAGGATCTGTTCCAATGAATTTAACAGTGGTACTCATGTAGGTACCTACCTAAATTGAAGTGGAAGTTTGCGGTGCAGTGGAGCCTTTAATTTCATTCTTTTCACCATGCCACTGAGTGGCCAAGAGGCAAAAACTGTTGCATTGATTGCTTCTCAGCCACTCAGTGGTGTGAGGGGCATGCAGAGAAAAGAGCGAGTTTAAAAGTTCTGTTGCACTGGGAATTTCTGCTGTGATGTAGGTAGATCCTTACTCCTGTGTTACAGTAGTGTACCTAAGAGGAAATTTCGGTCTTCTGAGGCTGCCAAATCATCCTTGCTGCCAGGATGTATAAGACTATTCTGAGCATGTATCTGGTTCTTCTCCAGCAAACTTAATGTCAATCAGTTGTAAAATAGAAAAGAAGTCTAAATGGGAACATGGCCCTCTGTTGCTGAGCTTTTCCTAACTGACAGTTCCCTTCCAAAGAACAAGCAAGGAGAGCTATAACAGGGCTATGCAGAACAGAAAAAAGCCTTGTCAACGGGGGGTGATGGAGTAGGGCTTGCCTGTAACTTCAAGATATCCTTATATTTAATAATGGAGAATAGTCCATCAGAAGGTGGGTGAATGACTGATTGCTGTTCTGCATTAATTATTTCAGTCTGACATGTTTGTGAATTATGCTGGATGGATTCTTAATTTGTTTCTTTTATCTATTTACCCTGTACTAGTTATCCCAACATGTGAGGCATGAGAAACAAAATTACATGGAATTCATACAGTTTGAACATGATGTAGCTAGGGCTCCAAATTCTTTTAGCTTACAGCAGAACATCTAATCAGCATTAGTTCTAAGTGAGATTCCAGTCTTTCAGCATTGCATGGGGCTAGCATTAAAAACTAATTTGGAAATGCAAAGAAACTAGATAAAAAGAAAAAAAGCCTCAGACCAAAGAACTTCAGTGAGAGCAACAAAAGACTTTACTAGTGCTTTTATTTACACTTCAGCCCAACAATAAATATGCATTAAACATCAAAATAATGTTTCTCAAGTCCTTTTTTCATAATTGTTATTTTTATGGGCACTTAAAAGTTTTTATTAACTTTGGTGCTTCATATTAAAGTCCTAGCTTTCTGAATGCGTTGCCTAATTAGTTTGCAGAGGACTGACAAACTGACATGACTTAACATTCATCAGTTCTGATACTCTACATTAAACTTTTTTTGACTTGTGTAATAATTCAGTGCTGAGGGGCTGTCAAGAGATGGTGGAGAACTCCTTTGGGATTGCAAATTTGCTAGAAATTGAAGTGTAGGAAGATGATAATTCATGTGAATTTCTGGCACTTCCCTCTCCCTCCCCTTCTCTTTGTCAGAAAGCTTCTGGAACAATTAAAGCTTGACAGTTCAACTGTACTGTTTCACTTGTTTTGCTCAAAAATGAAATGCTGGGATAGAATTTATTAAACAGAATCCTTGTGTTCTAATCTTTGGCTGCATTTGTAAACAGCTCATTTTCTTGTTCCATTCAATGGCTCCTATGGTCATGACAGGTTTCTCTAAACCCTTGCTGTTGCAAGAATATGCTATAGAATTCAGAAGGTGTAGAGAGCAATAATTTCACTACCTATGTTCATTGAAGATGCAACCTGTCATTTCACTTTTGTGGTATGAAGTGGGAATATTCAGATTTAAAATATAGTTGCTGGAATTCTCAAAACAATCTGAGAGACCCAAGCACCCAAATGTAATGGGAGTTGGGGTATGTAAGATGCTGCAACAATCTGATCCTAAATGCCTACTATAATAAGTGCTGCAACCTGGTGTGTAAAGTAGGTAAGTTAACATCAATACTTACAACTGATGCCCAGTATCCTGTATAGGTAACTTTAAATGCTCTCTTTATCTTACTTCACAGGTCTGAGGAGACATTCAACCACTTATTCCTACTTACTGTATACCAAGGCCCCAAAGTTAAGCAGCGTAACCAGATTAGCATGGTGCTGAGTATGTGGCCAGAATGATATAAAGTTTCTCTGTTTCCAATGTTCTTCCAGATATCTGCTTGGAGCTGCATGAAATTGGCTACATTGCTTAATTATTGGGCATTGGCATATGTTGAGTTGGTGTAAGTGGGCAGGGTGTTCTTCTCAGTGCTCTTTGGCTTACCACAGAGACAATATAAACATGCCCTTTAAAGCTAATTTATAAATCCCCTAGGTTTGTGGACTAATCTTTGGGCAATAGAGGCAGTCTCTCACTTTCGTCTTGCTTGTTAGAGCTGTTCTACTCTGTACATGTTTTATTATATGAGAGACAAAGATTTCTTAGGGTGATATCTTTTATTGGACTGACTATGTAGTTGGAATAGAGCTAGACAAGCTTTTGAATGGAAGATTTTCTTCCTCAGGTATGATCATCACAAGGGGTTAGGGACAGCATACAAAAGAATAGCAGTGGGAGGAGGTGAGATCAAAGCCTATCAAAGGGAAAGAAGGTTGTTCTCATCTTTCATATGGAGAAAGAATTTAGGTGTTGGATAAAATATAGTGTGCCATAAAACCAGTATCAGTGGTGAGTCCTTGGTTCTTAGGCTAAGTACAGACAGTCAAAAAGCCTGAGGCTGAATTGATTAAATCTTTGCACGTTAGTCTAAGTTGCATAGATTGAACTGATAAGCAAACAAAAAGACATTTACTTTTGATTCAAGAAATGTAGCCACATGCCTGCAGTGGCTCAAGCCAGAAGCCAGGGGATGCTAAAGCATGCCTGCCACCAGGGCCGTCCCTAGCGGGGGGTGAATCAGGGTGACTGCTCCAAGCCCCGTGGTTTGGGGGGCCCTGTGGGGCCAGGCAAAGTGGCCATGGCCCCTCCTGCAGGGCCTGCCTAGCGCTGGTGACTTTGCACCGCTGGTGCCTTTGCATCTGGCTGCTTGCCACCCCTCCCTCCTCCACCACTGCTGGCTTCTTTGTGTCCAGGCCTGACACAGGCTGATTTGCCTCTGTCCCTGCACCTTGCTAGGGTCATTTCTTCCTGCCAGCCACTGCCAAAGGGAAGGGAAGAGAGAAGCCCTCCAAGGCTTTCCCGTCCTCCCTGCTGGAGTGGAGGGGGCATGGCCAGGTCCCAGCCTGTACTTTATCTGGGGTGAGAGAGGGGGGTGGGGCACCTGCCAGGCTGAGGAACAGTTGGGGGTGGGAAAAGGTAATGGCACTGAAAAGCTTGAACAAGAATAGTTATTTCTCTGAAGTGAGCATTAAACACAGCTTGGCTATGTATTCACTTCCTCCTCCTGCTACCCCTGAGGTCTCTGGGATTTGCAGTCCAGAATCACAGTAGGAGGACTCTGTAGGGATACTCATCACTTCCTCTTCCTGCTTCCAGGTACCTCTGGGATTTGTAGTCCACAGTCTCAACCAGCAGTAAGTTTAGCAGGGCAGGGCAGCTAGCTCCATACTCAGAGGAAGGGGAGTTTAATTCCTCTCTGTGGCCCCAGACCCCAGCCTGGGTTTGCCTGGGGAGGGAGTGGAGGGGAGGCAATGAGTCAGTCAGTGAGCCAGCCCTCACTGCTCTGGTTAGGAAGCAGACAGGCAGAGTAAGCCCTGTTCTCTGGAACAGACAGCACAGCCCAGCCAAGGGCTGCAAAGCATGTTGGGCTGATGGTGGACTGTGATTTAACTTGAATGAGGAAGGGATTTGGGACAGTACTACATTAAACCAGGTTTATCTTAAAGCAATTTCAGCCATTTTCAGACTGGCTTATGTGCCCTGAACTTCTGTTCTGTTACAGGTTTAAACCAGTTTCTGATCACTTAAACTGGTATGCATAACTTCTGTCCCTAGCCTTAGTGTCCTGGCAGGTTTTTTGTTCCTAAGTTTGCCTTTTAAAGGTTAGGTAGATTTTCCTTGCGCACTGTTAGTGAGGGCAGAGAGGAAATGGTGGTTCTATGAAAAATGTGCTCCTAATGGTATGTATGTTCCTCCATCCTTTATATTTTTCTGTGAGACTTCATTCTGGTGCATAGACCAGAAGTGGCTGGCCTGGCAAAACACAGACCACCAGCCAGAATACAGGTAAAGCTACCTCCACACGCTGAGTGGGGGGATGGGCTCAAACCTCAACTGTAGCTGCTGTGGGCCCTATGGGAGGAACCACAGCCTCTCTGCCCAGCACTGTGGGGCTGCAGTTTGGCATCCTGAGTGATGCCATGTCCGGGACCAATCTCAGGGGGGACATGTGCCCCCCCATCAGTTGCATGTGAGTGGAGATATGCTAACCAGTTAAGTATTTCTTGCCAAAGCAAGGCTGTGTCCCACTTGATGTCTGTTGGGCAGGGAGAGTTTGCTTCTGATGATGAGTTGGGCAAGGTTACGGAACTGTTTGAAAGCCAGAATTGGAGGGGATGGGACTATTTCTTACAAGGTATTATCTTGTTAAGTATAGGCTGTAGTAGTCTGGCAATTCACACATTCACAGAAGTTTAGGGCTGGAAGGAATCTCATTGGGCTATCTGCAGGAAAGGCTTTCTTCTGATCTGTTCTGGTGTGGGGTGGTTAGTGACCCCCAGGGGCATGCCATTACAAGGGGTTTCCTTTTTGCATTGTAGCAAGTTACTGGGGGGGGTATTTAGATAGTTTTGTTTTTGTTGTTGTTCCCCCCCCCCCAAATGTACAGTCTGTTTCTTTACTGGAGTGTTCTTGTTGTATAAAGGCAGATTTTTGGCTGGTCAGGTATGCATCACAAGCATTCTCAGAGCAGATACAGTAGTGTCTGAGGGTCTGGCTATAGATTACAGCTTTTTTGGTGTGCTTGGGATGATTGCTGGTCTTGTAGACATAGGTATGATGGTCTCCTGGTTCTGTCTTTATACAAGCAAGAATATTTTTGAAGTCTTGAAAAATTTCATGGTACTTCAAATTTATTTCCTGCTTAGTTCCAACTGGCATATCCTTAGGAAGTGGTTGCTGTCAACACCAAGATGCCTGTATCAGAGAAGTCAACTTACAGCTATTGAGTTGGTGCCATTGTGTGGGTTTTGGCTTCTACAACCACAATCCACATTTCCATGAGAGAGGTATCCTAGAATGAGATGGTCTTAATCTTTCTTCTAAAGGTAAGAGTCTGTTCTCTTATAGGTTGGCTGATCTCCTCTGAAGGGCTTTAAACTAGGTTTGTCAGGGAACAGGGATGTAATGGACAATGAGAACCCCGAGCCATGTGCTGGATCAGCCCAGGCAAGCACTAAGAGGCCTGACAGACATCAGGACAGGGGGGGTACCAAGGGCACTCATTGGGGAAATTAAGTGTCTCTACACAAATGCTAGGAACATGGAGAACAAGCAGGAGGAATTTGCACTCTTGCTTGTAAGCAACAGCTTCGACCTGGTTGGGCTAACTGAAACCTGGTGGGACCATACTCATGATTGGGCAGAGGCTTGAAAGTTATAGGTTGTACAGATGGGATAAAGTCGGAAAAAAGTGGGGGTATTGCTCTCTATGTTAAGGAGCAATATAAATTTTCTATAATCAAGATGGGATCAGAGGAGGGACAAACTGAGGTACTGTGGGTTTGGATACAAGGGGGTCGAGGGGAAAGGGACTTGGTAATGGGGGTCTATTACAGACTACCACACCAAGAGGATGAGCTAGACCTGGAATTCTCTGGGCAGCTCTCAGAGACCAGATGGTTAAGAGATACAGTTTTCATGGGTGACCTAAACTACCCTGACATCTTCTGGGAGGAACAGTCAGCCAGAAGTAATTGCTCACATAGGTTCTTGAGCTGCATACAGGACTGCCACCTAACACAGGAGGTGTACAATCCCAGTAGGGGAAACGCCTTGCTGGACTTGGTGCTGGCTATGGGGGATGACCTGGTGGGAAAGCTGCATGTACAAGGCAACCTAGGAGATAGTGATCATCAATTGATTGAATTCACTATCTGGTGAAGGGTGGGGAAAGTAACCAGCAGGGCAGAAATGCTGGATTTCAGAAAGGCTGACTTTAGCATGCTTAGGAGATTAGTTAGTGGGGCATTAAAGCTCAAGAGCATTGACAAAATAGGGGTCCAGGAAGGCTGGTCATTTCTCAAGGAAACAATCCTTTGGGCACAGAAGGAGGCAATCCCACTGCATAGAAAAGGGGTCAAAAGGGTTTCCAGGGGAATCTAGGAAAGCCTAAATGCAAAGAAAGATGCATACGGGCTCTGGAAGCAGGGGGTATCTACCAAGAAGGAGTATACCTCCTTGACTTGCACTTGCAGGGAATCAGCTAGAAAGGCCAAAGCAGCATTAGAACTCAGGCTGGCAACAAAAATTAAGGACAACAAAAAGTCCTTCTTTTTTAACTAGATTAGAAGTTGAATGTACCTTCTGTTTTTCATATTTATTTTTCAATTTTGCAAGCCTCCTACATAAGGAGTTTTCTCTTCTAATTTGCTCTGAAAAAATATATAAATTTTTGCAATGGAAAAATTGTTGGAAAGTTATGGAAAAAAGTAAAGATTTTCCTCTTACACTAGTGTATATTGGACTCTGCTCTGGTCTCATACATCATTAGTGGGCTTCAGTTCGGCAGATGTGTCATTGTTCAGCAAGTATTCAAAGTAGTGGGTTCTACTGATTTTTGACTATGTTCTTTAAATATACTATGTTTTAAAAAGGGGTGTTGATTTTAATAAGTTTTATGTTTTAATAAGTAGTGCAAGTAAGATAAAAATCCTAAGGGAAAATAATTCAGCACTATGTGAGAATTAAATTTCACCATCTTTTCTTATACTGTTAATATAATAGACCTATTTAGTGCAATTTGACTAATCAGGAGGGCTGCTTGCAGTTGTTAAAAAAACAAAAACAAAGCCAAAACCCAAAACTTTACTTTAAACTCTGTGCACTCCTGCACTGAGCCCAGCACATGTTAGTTGGACCCAGGCTTGCCTGATAGCTGTATAGATCAGGCACTTTAGTGGGGCTTTTTTGAGCACTTTTATTTAATAGCTGATTGACTCAGCTTTAGATAAAAGTGCCAAAAAGCTCCACTGAAGAGTCCAATCTATACAGACGCTGCAGAGCCAGGTCAAAGTAATGCGCTGCTTCTTCTGGTAAAGTGTGTGTGTGTGTGTGTGTGTGGTGGGGGGGATTGGGGGAGTTGGGTTTTTTTAATGTCTGAAAATAGCAGAGGTTTCTTGTATAAGGTAGAATTAATACCACTACATGTTTACTTGTGGTCTGTCCGTTCTTACATGGAAAACATTTCATAGCCTGTTGTACATGTTTTTGAAAGAAAATCAAAGAAGTAAAATAAAGAATATATCAAGTGATCAGCTGAATTTGACTTTTACTTCACATGAAATTTTGTACTGTAAGCTTTTTTTAATAAGGAATATTTGCATTACTTGAGCTGTTTAACAAACCAAATTTAATAAAATGGGACAGAAGAAAAAACATCCTCAAATGAGACATGAAAAAAAGTTTTCCTTATTTCCTGAGTAGAATAAAGAATTATACTCAACAATTTGGCAGTTTGTTGGCAAAAACATTCTACAACTCCGTTTGTGGACTCATTGTCATAGCTCAATTGCTAGGACTGCAACAAGTTTCTATAAAAAACTGGACATGTCTACATGAGACAATTTACTGCAAAGTAGAGTAATTTACTGTGCAGTAAGCATGTGCTTACTGCTCAGAAAACGTCACTAATCATGAGTAAATCTGCTACCTGCAAATGCAAGTAGCAAATTTACTCATGATTTAGTAATGGTTCAGTAGCTTTTGTGTAGATGCCTGAATGGGAGCAAATCTGCTCCCAGTCAGCCAGCCAGCCAGCCACCCACCAAAGAGCAGGAGATTGCTCCCTGCCCCTGGAAGCTGCCTGCTGCTGGGGCAGGCTCCAGTAGCAGGGAGCTCCAAGTCCCTACTCTGAGATTCTGATCAAGGAGCAGGGACTGGGAGATCCTTATCTCCCATCCCCTGCTTCACCACTGCAATTGGGGACCAGGGAGCTGGGATGTTCTTATCTCTCAGCACTGGCCCCATGGTCACAGAGTTGGTGCTGGGAAATAAGGGTCTCCTAGCCAGAGCCTTGTGACTGTGGAGCTTGGGCTCAGGATCTCCCAGAGTTGGCACTGCAGTCATGGAGCTGGCACTGGGATCTCCATGATGGCGGGGGCTGGGGATCCTGTTCCTTGCCCAGCTCTGTGACCATGGAGCTGGGTGGGGACACAGGCTGTGGAACTTGTTCCCTGCTCAGCTCTGCATTTACAGAGCTGAAAGGGGAACAGCGTTTCCAGCCTCCACTTCACTATTCAGGAGTGGGGGTGGAAACTGTCCCAGTCAGGGGTGAGTCCCAGCCCCATATCCCAATTGGGTGATCGAGGCTTGGAAAGAGCTTCAGGGGTGGGGTAGGTCCTAGCTCCCTGCCCCAATCCACCAGTGGCAGATGGGGCAGGGGTCTGGGACCTGTGCCTCCTCTGCATCTCCTTCCATGTGCTCTGTCCCTGATCAGGGAGCCAGGGCCAGGAGCTCTCTTCTGCCAGGCAGCAGCAGGCAGCCTCTGAGGGCAGGGTGCAATGTCCCAGCCCTGGCCAGGAGACAGTTTTCTGCTGGCCTGGTGCTCCATGCTAACCTCTGGGCTAGCATGCAGGGGGAGCCTAGAGCTCCCCCTAGTGGTGGCAGGGGCCCATTACAGGGCCCCAGGAAGTGGGAGGAATTTGCTGCCATTAGCAGCAAATCTTCTCCCACTTTCCTGGATGTGTAGCTGCTTGCCTGGAAACTTTACTCGCAAGTAAACTGATTCTGGATCAAATGCATGTGTGGATGTGCCTACTGTAGTTTTTGTTTGTTTGTTTGTTTTTGTTTCCTCTAACTTTTGACTTAGATCACTGGTTAGAAAAAGTCCCAGATTTATTCTGAAAGGAATATTTTTCTTCAAAGCATATTTTGAAAAAATGGGAAAATGAATCTTAAATTACAGGTTGTTATAAAGTTACCTTTATTGGAGATTTACTTTAAACTTTCTAAAATTTCTCATCAGTTCCTTTTGGGTAAACATGTTATAGCTTCTTTCAAAGTTTTATTGAGCTAACAGTACTTAAAAGACAGAGGAGATCTGATGGAATTAAGTTGTAATTAAGTAACATTAATACTACTTGGTATTTCTAAAATATTAATGCTTATAGCACATTGAGGGTATGATGAGATGTAACATTTTAACATATCATACAGGAATGCAGAGAAATTTTTCTATTTCTAGTTGCCAGAGCAGGTGGGACTCAACAAATTAATCAAGAAAATAAGGAAACAATCTCCTGCATGCAGAAGCTCTGGGAATTAAGTAGTGTAAAAGGAAAATATGTAAGGGTCTATAGAGAACTTTTTGATCACAGTTCTGATGCACAAAGCTATTATCTATATCATAGTTAAAAAGCTTGAAGAATAAAAGAGCATCCTAGGAAGAGGGCATGAGTTTCATACTAGTACTTGTGGTCTTTGTAGGTGGGGACACTGAATGGTTCTGGAATTTATAAGGGGAAGATAGATGCAGCCTATTAATCACACAGAGAGGAAACATGGAGGAAGGTGAACTCTGAATGTGAACTTTGGGAGGCTAAATAGTTGTGTCAGTGGCCCAAAATGGATGGGTATCTGTTAGTATTTTGAGATGGAGGGCAGTGTTTTAAGGATATGTAGACCACATTAGAAATACACATAATGCAGTATTATGGTTGGGGATAATTAGGTTTACAGGGCCTCTGAAGATGTTCATTTAAGGTACTATGGGATCTGATACCTAATTTGAGGAATCATATCTCCTGTATGGCAGGACATACAATTTTAGGATTAGGGTTAATATCCTATATCCTAGTTGCCAATGTGGGGGAGGAAGCCCAGAATCATGATCCTAGGCTACCCCTGCACTGTCAAATTGAAAGCTGGGTACCTGATAATCAGCTGATTATTGGCTGGCTCTGGGAACCACAGTTAAAATCCCAGTGCTGTCCTGATCTACTGACAATCATCTAATCATCAGGCAGCTCTAGGAATTGCACCAGGGCCAGTTTGAGCTCCAATGTGGTCCCAGAGCTAGCTGACAACCAATTCATTGCTGGCCAGTGGAGACTGCACCAGGCCTGGTTGGAGATCAGTTTAAAGTGTGATGGAAACCTTTTTGTAGCACCATTAATTCCCTGAACGTGTGGCTTGATTACTATTTAAGACACAGTTAACAGACTGACCATGAATCCAGCAACCACTTCATGCTCAGTGGGAGCTTCATGCACTTCGTGGACTGGTGTTTCTTCCACCGCACCCACCTTAATTGCCTGCCTCTGAATGGGGCCATCTGCTTTGGCCACTGGGACAAGAGGTGCCAGTGGTGTGACTATGCAACAGAGACCCTCCCTCATGTTCTGTGCAGCTGTAGGCCGCATGCCAGAGCCTGGCAGCTCCACTACAATGCTGTCCAGGACCACCTGGTGACGGCCGTCCCGGCCTCAGCGGAAGAGATCTCTGTGAACCACACTGTCCTGGGCTGTGAGAACTAAATGTGCCCCGATATCATCATCACAAATGAAGAGGCAAAGAAGATCGTGATTGTTGACGTGACCATCCCCTTAGAGAACCAGCACCAAGCCATCACCAATGCTTGGGTTCGCAAGCGGGAGAAGTATGCCCCACTGGTTGACATCCTGAGGGGCTGTGGCTATGATGTGACGGTCAATGTGCTCATCGTGGGAACGCTCAGAGCCTGGGTCCCCAGCAACAAGAGTGTCCTGAGCACCTTCCTCATCTCCTGCTGTTATGCCAAGCTGATGTGCTGCCTCATGGTGTCCAACATGATCCACTGGTCCTGTAACATCTATATGGGGCACATCATGGGTCACCGCCAGTACACCGACCCCACCAGACCTACCACCACCAGACCAGACCCAGACAGGACCGCCTAAACCCCCCCTGCACCTGATGGACTTTGAGAGGAATCTTCAGCTATGGACTACCCTGCTGCACCTGAAGAGGACCCCCATGATGAGACTGTATATGGACATAGAAATTTTCCTCAACCTGCTTCTTCCACCATTGTGGATCATTGTACAGGTTTGTGTGTATCTATCTTCTTTCTCTCTCAGCGTTGCAAACCCCCTCCCTCTCCTTCCTCTACCCCCCTCCCGCACCTCTGGCCTTAGTTGGCTAACATTGTATTTTCTGTAACCTAGTTGCATTTCCCCCCCTCACCCCCATCCCTCTTATGTTAGTCCTGCGCTTGGGTGCTCTGTATTTCCCGACTGGTTTTGTCATCTTTTTGGGTTCATAACTGTTAACATCTACTAATAAAATTCAATCTGTTGGGGGCCTAGGTTGAGGCTTGGTTGGGGTATAAGAGAGAGTTAAAAAGTTTTTTAGAATGTGCAGTGTGATATCTTACACATGCACATTTTATTTTTGTCTGCACTGTGAATATATATATATAGCTGTCATCCCTTAGTTGTTCATTTCTTTGGTTTTTGCAGTTAAAAAACAAAAAATCTTTTGCATTCCTTGGTAAACATTTCAGCTTTATCTTAAACTAGTCACCCTTTCTGTAAGTTGAATTATCTGTTAATAGTAGATGCTTTAAGTAGTAGCTACAAGGACGCAGGTATTAGAAATGCCTGGAAGGGTAGGATTATAAAATTCACTCTGAGTTGTCAGGATCTGGAGAAAAACCAAATTAAATGTAAATTTTAGAATTTTAAAGAAATTCTTTTTCTTGCTGGACACCAGTGCTGCTATCCTGTCTTGGAAGACTACTGTGTGCACATTTCTTTATGAACAAGATTCTTAAAAATCAGGTAAGGATGACATTCCTGGATTCTGCCAGAACAGTTAAAGGATAATAAGTGTTCTTAATAAGCTGTCAAACATATGGTTCAAATGCATTTTGGAGCCAGACATGTACCAAATATTCTAGTTAATGAACCTGTCTGTAGAGTAAATGAATAAAAAAAACCCCAAATTTACTTTGATGGTGAAAAATAATGATCACCTGCTTTTCTGTGTGTTTAACTGTTGAAAATGAACATTATTTCATGCCTCTTTATGCATTACTTGGACAGCACAGGTATAACATAATTTTAATTTGTTTAATTGACATTGAGATACATAGTATCAATATCATGGGAAAAATCTACTGTCATGATGTTATAAATGAACTGTGATAAATGACATGACATTATAATGACATATGGTTATAAATGGGCCAAAGCTAAATAATATTGGGTCCAAACTGAACTACAGTTGGTCCAGTGATCCATGTACATCTCTAAGAAAAAAAATCTAAAATATGCCATTCATTCCGTGAATATAGACAGCATGGTTGTTACTATTAAATGTCACACTAAAGCCAGCCAGAATAAGAAATGGAGGAGGAAGTCGAAGTGGTCATTTAAAATCTTGATCAGATCTGTCTTGGTGTTCTTATATGAATAAAAATTTGATAAAATATCTTGCATAATAAGAATATTATGCAAGATATTTTTACAGCTTTGGATCCAGTATCTATTCCCAGGTTTGAACACAAATGGCAAGTTAGAAATAGGTCAGCAATTTCAAACTACCTTAGGGTCCTAGGAATCTTTCCTGACCAAAGGCAAGACAAGGTTGCTCTCAAGGACAATGGAAACACTGCCCATACTCAGAGAAGCATGGACAACATTATTTAAGAACTAATATTACTGAGACAAACAAGGAAAAGGTGATTTGGTGCAGTGCAGATTGAAAAGAAGAAAAAATGTAATGTCTGCTGAAGTCACTGCTTGAATTTGTAATAGAGAAATGTCAGCTGGTAGTTCCACATCTGAGTAAAAACCATAATTCACATAATGCCCTCTTTTTAGTGTAAAACATTCATAAGATGGGCTATCATTTGGTTTAATAGCTATGTCACAGGGCCTGGTAATGTCAAAGGCTTGCTCAAGATTCATATCTAATGCAAGAAATGTGTTTTGTTGAAAATATGAGTGAAAGCTAGCCAAAGAGATAAATTTTAAAAGATAATTTAGTCATGAATAAAGGTGGAGGTTTTGGTTGCTGTAACTGTATGTGTAACCCATGAATATTGGTTGTAACATCTATATGTTTATGAAAATACTTATGAAGCCTGAAGTTTGTACCCAGTTTAGAAAGCAAATCTATAGTAGCTATGTGGGGTGGTTTAAAAGAAACTCTCTTTGGTCTATCTTTTTTGTTTTAAAAAGTCTTTATTCTACTCAGGAACAGAGTCAGTATGATGTGATTTTAAGTGATCAGTCATGCCAAATTAAGAAAACAGTTGAGGTGAACAACGATTAGTAAGTAACAGATTAAAAATCTTTTCAAAGTATGTGGCAAATACATAAAAGTGATGAATACATTAAAAATAAGGATTATTTCATAAATGGTTTACTAACCAGAAGGTGATATTGCAAGGATGAGTATTAGGGGTGTGCGAAACAGGCCATATTCAATTCAAAGTTGGATTCGGCCTGAATTGGGGACAGTGATTCAATTCATTGATTTGGATCGCTATCCTGATTTGAGTCGGCTGAATCCAAATCTAAAGATTTGATGCTGATTCAGGGAATCAGTGATTCAGCCATAGACACAGCTTTAAATGTTTTTTTTTCTACATACCTTGAGGTGCCAGGTGTGGCTTGTGAACACTGATGCTGGGGCAGATGGAGCATCCCACAGGAGCGTAGTGGTCCCCTCGCATGCTCAGTGGTGGACCTAGTATTACTGGAAGTATTACCTCCCCCCACATACCCCAGCTCAGTGATCAGCCATGGGGGGACCCTAGGTGCCCCCCAGACCCAGGAGGCAGCAGTTTTCAAGCGGGTAGGGGGGCAGGGGGCTGGGCCTGTGCACTCCCCAGTCGACCCAGAAGTGGACTAGAAGTGCTCCTGGTCCACTTCTGGGTCTGTTGGCGAGTGTGCTGGGGACTTCCCCCTCATGCTTCTGTGGGACGCTCCATCCACCCCACCATCTCAGCATTCATGAGCTGCCTAGTACCTTGAGGTATGTAGAAAAAACATTTAAAGCTGTGTCTATATCCGAATCATTGAATCTCTCTGAATCAATTCAGAGGATTCTGATTCAATTTGGAGAGATTAAAGAGTTTCTGATTTGATTCAGATTTGGAGATTTGGCCACCAAATCTCTGCTGAATTGAATCAGTGACTGAATCTTCACACAGCCCTAATGAGTACCACTAAAAACAATTTAAAATAATTGAGGTGGCATGAATTTAGGCTTATTTTGAGTTTGAAAGAAATTTTGCCTTCTTCCTTTTTCATGGGAAAAATGCCCCATCAAACTATTTAAATCTGTCACCTTACCCTCTTTTGATCCTTTCCTAAAAACCTCTCTTTGCTGTGATGCCTGCAGATCTCTCCCATCTGCCACTGGTTAAGAAAGTGATAGAAGAACTGTAAATACTGTTCTTCCACTAAATCTTGTTTCTTTCCAACCATATTCTTCTTTTCCTGTTCACCTGTTGCACTGTCAGTTGAGTGGAACTACAACATAGTCCCTGTGAGGATGAGTAAACATCAGCCTTGTTATACAGATGGGTAACTTGAGGCACACAGAGGCTGATGACTAAACCAGAATCCAGGAGCAGTTTTGCAGCATACTCAAAATAGAATCTGGGTTCATAATTTCCTCTGCTACCCACTTGGTACATGGCTCCCTTATATACTTCCTCTTGAGTATTCAAGCAGAATAGAAAATGTCTGTGTTATACCACAGTTGGATTGCCTAAGAGGCCATAGGTTAGTTAGATTCCCAAATCCCATGGAAGATCAGTAGGAGTTTGGAACTCATGTTCTTCTGAAATATTTCATCCAGAATCCTTTTTGAACAAGAACATTTATTACAGCTTTGTTAGCCTGAACCATTCCTTTTCAAATTTTGATACCAACTTAGTTCTGCTAAGTGATATGTCAGTAAGATCACAGTCTGAGCCAAATCAGCATGGAAGAGTTCATTTAAGTTTAATGTATAAAGATTTTTTTAAAATAAAGCAGGTGTAGTGTCTGTAGTTTTGATCAGGAGTCAGAGCTAGGCTTGTTAATTCAGCATCTGAAATACAAAGAAGCTTAGAAGGAACAGGTACCATCATTAGCAGCAATTCTGTAAGGCAGATGATATAATCACCCTTGAAAGAGAAAGAAAGACTTCTCACAGCAGGGAGGGCTTCCTGTTTTTGTATCCATGAAAAAGAGTAGGAAAAGCTATAGCTTTGTCAGGCCATGTGCATAAAACACTGACAAGGCCTAGATTGCCCCATAAATGTCTTGCTACCTTCTTGTGACTTTAAAAGTATTTGTTTCTATAAATCATTGCAACAGTATATTGTAGAAGAAATTGTACGGTGATTATGGTCAGCCTTATTCTAGTAGTGTTGTTTTATTCCTCTAGAACATGGGTGATCAATCACCAGTTTATGGACCAGAATTGGTACCCAGTGCCATGTCATTTAGCCTGTGGAGCTCACCATGGGTACATGGAGCTACTCTGGCTGCCATGACCCTGCATGTGGGACTGGCTGGGGTGGTCTGGGGCCCCATAGCCCAATCCCCACATAGGGGACTGGGTGGGGCATGCAGGGCCCAATCCTGGTGTGGGTCTGATCTGGCCTGCAGGCAGGCCCCATGCCCCATACTTGGCCTACAGAGCCAAAAGGCTGAGCACTACTGCTCTAAAAAACTCTGCCTTCTCTACTTGTGTAAATGCTATCAACATTATTGGTGTGGTCAACAATTATAGCTTGATATAGTTTTATAGCTACAATTTAATATGAATAAACATTCTTGTTTCACTAGTACGATGCAGAGATGAATCTTACAAATGGATAATTCTTTAGGTACGCCAGGCTGGATTTATGAAGGGAACCATAAGCACTGTAACTTTAAAGTGCAGTTGTCACGCTATTGAATTTGTAGGTGGAACTTGGGTATGCAATTCTGTATTTGAGGAAAGTTATATGCCTGAGAGAGGGATTCCCAGAACCTAGCAAGCTGACAGGGGGCAGCTAAATTTGACAGTAGAACACACTGGGCATGAATACATGAAACTAACATGCCTGAATAAACTTTGGTGAAGTTTGTGCTGGAGTTTATTGCTCCTGGATGCCATGTTTACATGTGCCCCCAAGACCACTGCACATTGAGCCAGGTCAGAGCAGCTCTGGCTGGCAGGAGTCAGCCTCCTGAAGCTGTTCTGACCTATGTCAGTGTCTTGTGGAAGGGCTGGCTGGGGCATGAGGGTGCTTCAGTGTGGGGCTAGCTGGCAGGAAGCCTCTGCACTGAAGCACCCTTATGCCCCAGCCAGTCCTGTTGCTGTCTACAAATGCATTGTGGAGGAGTAAATAACCCCACTGCAGGATAGTACTTGTGTTACAGGAGGAATATACTTGTCTTCCCAAGAATCACAACCATGATGTGGTGGAGAAGCCTGGGTGCTACCAATGACCTGAATAGTGATGTGATGCCATCTGTAGTTTTGTACTCCTGGTATGGTCACCCATGGTGGCATGGTCAAAAGTGAAGACTAACAGTGATTCAAAACTAAAAATAGAAGTCCTCAATGGCTTAGCAGGAAAATGAAGAACCAATACTTTAAAATGGCTGAAAAGTGGATGAAGACTACAATGGAATATAAACCTCTGGTTGTCTAGATTTTCCTTACACCAGTACAGGCTGGGGACTGAATGGCTAAGCAGCAACTCTGCAGAAAAGGACCTGGGGATTACAGTGGATAATAAGCTAAATATGAGACAAGAGTGTGTCTTTGTTGTGAAGAAGGCTAATGGCATAGTGGGCTGTATTAGTAGGATGGTTGCCAGTAGATTAAGGGAAATTATTCTTCTCTATTTGGCACTGGTGAGGCCACATCTGGAGTACAGTGTCCAGTTTTGGGCTCCCTACTACAGAAAAGATGTATACAAATTGGGGAGACTCCAGCAGATGGCAATGAAAATGGTTTGGGGGCTGGGGCACATGACTTCTGAGGAGAGGCTTCTTTAGTCTGGAGAAGAGAAGGCTGAAGTACGATTTAAGAGCAGCCTTCAACTTTCTGAAAGGTGATTCCGAAGAGGATGGAGCTAGATTGGTCTCAGTGGTGGCAGAGGACAGAACAAGGAGCAACGGTCTCAAGTTGAAGTAAGGGAATTTTAGGTTAGAGATTAGGAAAAACTTTTTCACTAGGAGGATAGCAAAGCACTAGAAGAGGTTACCCAGAGAGGTTGTGGACTCTCCATTCTTGGGGCCTGAAAGGTCTGGCTAGAGATTCAATATTGAGGGACTGAAAGACCCTGCCAGGGACCCTAATTGCCTAGGCAGATGCATCTGCTTGGGTCTTTGGCTGACAAACTACTGCAGCTAGTTAACTGGATGTCTTCCTGGTTGGCTGCTGACAGCTCAGTTTCCCCATTTAGTTCCAGCTGTGGTAGCAGGCTCCAGGGTAGCCAACAGTTCTGACATTGGTTTCTTTGGGTGACCCTCCTGGTCCCTCTTTTGCTTTCCTTGTTCCTAACCTTGGTTTTGGCTTTGTTTCTGTACTCTGGCATTGGATTTCCCCATGAATTTATTTCCTGGTTTTCTGGCCCCGCTTGTCTCTCTTGGACATTGACCTGTGGATTATCCATTCCTTGGACTTTGTAATTTGGCTTCTGATTCCTGGACCCTGACCCTGGTCTGTGTTGTTGACTCTGCCCCTGGATTTTCATCTGGATGTGATAATTTGGCTTCTGAATTCTGACCTGGGCCTTAGCCTCTGTGTTCTCTCTGAACATTAGGCTGGTCCAGCTATGACACACTCCCTAAAATGCTGTGCTAAAAGCAGTCATCTACAGCAGTGTCTCTGTGAAATGCTCTACAACATCCCTGATGATCTTGACATCAGTGATCACTGGGAGAGCCTCAAGAAAAGCATCCAAGAGGGTGTACAAAGAATCTCTGGTCTTCTCCACAAAGGAAGATCAAATTGGCATTGACAGAAAAAGGAGAGCCTTCAATGCTTGGCAGAGTGACATCAACTCCAAACCAAAGCAAAGGCTTTCTCAACACATTAAAGATGAGACCCAGAGGAAAATTTGAGAGCAAAAAAACAAGGGGTGGGAGGGAAAGCAAAAGAAACTCAAAGTTTGCTTACAGCCATGGCATGTGTAGTTTCTTCAATGCAACCAAAGCTATGGTCAAGCATACAAGGAGTCATCCCTCTGACATACACAATGGAATAATGCTGGCTTGGAGGTTTCTTGGAGTCTAGATATGATAGAAGTGTGGTCTTTGGATTTTTTACTGGGCTGGAGAAAAAAGTTCAAGGACTCAGTAGCCAGGGCTGGCAGAATTACTAGGAAGACTGCTTTTTGGTGATATTGGTAGGACTCTTAGGAGTGCTGTGATGTAGCCAGATGAGAGGATAAGAAACTTTACTTATGTTTTTATTGTGTCTTCAAAACTTGTGGTCACTTTTTTCTTGTATGATTCTTTTCTCCTATGCAATAAATCCTTTTGTTGTTTGCCTCTGTACTGATTGTCAATGGTGAAGAGTAATCTCTGGGCAAGTGTTATTCCAGATTAAGCATTCTATAGGAAGGGGGAACCTAAAATGTATTCCAGAACCCAAACTGGCAGAAGATCCCCCTACTGCAGAGATGGCAGAAATCCCCTTACTGCAGTTGTGAGGTCAGGTAAAAAGGCAGGGGAGCTGAGGCTTGAGGGGAAAAGGAGTTATCTGAGGGCAAACCTTGCTCTGTTCCTTGGGACAAGTGTTAGAACAGTGGGAAAAAACTTGGAGCTATGGGGGTACTCTATGGATGGGTTTGTGACAGCGTCCTTAACCAAGAGTCAAATATGAAAGACAATATTATCTAAGCCAGGGGCAGGCAATTATTTCAGGTGGATGGCCGCTTACTGAGTTTTGGCAAGCCATCGAGGGCTGCATGATGGGTAGCCAGGGGCAAATAATTATTAATTTTCTAAATTTTTTAGGGGCCCTGTGGGCTGGATAGAATGGCCTAGTGGGCCACATCTTGCCCACCCCTGATCTAAGCCATTCCACAATGACTAATTAAGAACTATGTTACAGATCCACCAGTTTATCAAGAGACCTTGAAAGCCAGTAGTCAGATGAAGAACAACAAAGCATGTATTCCTGATGGAATAATAACTGACATGTATAAACAAGATGGAAAAAGATCTCTCACCAACTACATGTCACTGTTCTGAAAATCTGGAATAACAGATTCTCAGTGACTTGAGAGGTGTCAGAATCATTATGATATTCAAGAAAGGAGATAGACTGGATTGCAGCAATTATTGTGGTGTTGTACCCCTATCCATGGCTACAAAGTTCCTCAATTGCATTCTCCTTGAGAGACCCACTTTTCTCACTGAGGAGATTCTACCTGAGTCTCAGTGTGGTTTCATACCACTGAGAGGTACAATAGATACAATCTTTGTTGCTAGAAAGTTGCAGGAGGAGCGCTATGACCAGCAACAAGATCTTTACATTGAATTAAGTAAGCCCCTTAATTCAATTAACAGAGAGGCTCTATGAAAGATCCTGATGGCCTTTGGATGCCTGCTAAAATTTATTACCATTATGAAACTTCATGACAATATGACTGCAACTCTCCTAATCAGTGGCTCAGAAACAGACCCCTTCACTACTAGATTTGGAGTCAAGCAAGGATACATGATTGCACCAACACTCTTTTCCTTCTGTATTGCAGCTATGTAGCATCTCATGGGTGATAGACTTCCATCTGGAATCCACATCCAGTATCCCATGGATGGGAATTTCTTTAACATTAGCTGGTTATATTTCATATCCAAATAATACCTCCATTACTGATCTTCTTTATGCTGACAATTGTGTCGTGTGTGACCACTCAACTGCAGAAGTCCAGGTTACTCTTAATTGTTTCTGTGAAGCATATGAAATGCTTGGACTCTCTGTGAATTTCATGAAAAGTAAGATCCTTTACCAATCTGCCCCAAACTGACTAGATCATCTTCTACATATTACAATTAGAGAACAATCAGAGAATGTTGATCATTTCCTCTACCTCAGTAGCCACTTTTCAAAAAAAGTAAACATAGACGATGATATCTAACACCAGATAAAATCTGCCAGTCTTCCTCTGCACATCTTTGAAATTGTGTCTTTGATAATCATGACATCAAACTAGACTTCTCACGAACCCTGTATGTTCATCTGTATGTTGTTGTATGAGTATGACACTTGGATGACATTATTGGAAACACTTGCAAATTTTGGAACATTACCATCAGCAATGTTTTTGAACTGGCCTGTTTTCTGCCTTGGGGTCTGACAGTTAATGAGCCATCTTCCAGCAGCTCAGGAGCGTTAGACAACAACTACTACTACCATTGATTTGAATGATTTCCTACTTGCTAGCCTAGCAAATGGGATTCCCCAATACCTTTTGCTTTCTTCTAGAGCTGTTTATTTCATTATTATATTAATTGATTTATTCTTTTCAATTTCATAATTATATTGGATATTACTCTATAGAATTTATATAGGAAGGCAGATACATATATTTTTATTTCTATACATTTATGTTTGGCAGCATATTATAATATAGGATTTATATAGGAAGGCAGATACATTTATATATTTTTATAAACACATGACAGTATGAAACACACCATGAAGCGTGGTGGAAACGCAGTTGGCAAACCTTCAGGGAAGGGTGGAGGAGGGGATCGAGGGAGAGCTGTAAGTTCCCCCCTGCCCCAAACTGAGAGACAGCCTCTTTCCTACAACTAGAAGGCATGAGGCTTCCAGAAGCATTAAGAAGAGAGGAGCAGTGCCAGTGCTACTGCCTGTGCTTGACTTTGCATCCCCTCCAAAAGCAGCAGCCATAACCACCCCTGCACACCACCATGACACAAGCAGGAGTGCCAGCACCAGCATGATGGGCTCTTCCACTCCCTTTCACTTCCCATGTTGAGCCTTCCAGTGCCAGAGGAAGAGCTGGAGCTAGATCTGGATTGGAGTGCCCAAGCAAGGGAAATTCTGGGGAAGGAGGGGGAATCAGCTGAGTTTGTGCTCCATACCCCTCGAGTTTCCCCTAGAGCCAGGTCTCCTTACCCAGATGGCATTTCAGAGGATGCTGAGGTAGAGGTTGTGGTGGCAAGCAGCTCAGCTGAGTCTGGTTCTCCTGTTGCTGTGCCTCTGCCTGCTGAGAAGGGGGAAATTGCAGCATCCACACAAGCACCCAAACCCCAGAAACAAGCAGGTAGTGTGGTCTGGGATCATTTTGAGCTGGCAGATGATCCCACATATGCTATCTGCTTGCACTGCCGAGCCCAAACCAGCTAGGGCAAGGGAACAAAACACATGAGCACCATGGGGATGCTAATGAATCTCCGCAGGCACCACCCCCTTGCCCTTGCTCCTCCTCAGCCTGGCACCAGTGGGAGCATGCCTAAAGAGAAGTCCCCCTCTTGTTCCAAAGCCCCCAAATCCGCAAAGCAGAGGCAGAACACCCTGGAACAGTGGGGGAAAGGTGGACAGAAAGCAGGGCATGTTGCAAGGGCAAACAAGATCACCCAGAGCATTGAGGAGATGCTTGCTGTGGATGGCCAGCCCTTCTCCTTAGTTGAGCAGCCAGGGTTGAGGTGGCTCATGGCACTCATGGCCCCATCCTACCAAATGCTCGCATGCACCACCTTTAGCAGGACAGTGGTGCCCCCCCTGTATGAGGCATGCAGGGAGTACTTGAAGGGGAAGCTACACAAGGCAGGGCCACAGGTGGCCTTACACTTCACCTCGGACATCTGGAGAGCCAGGGTGGAGATCACATCTGCCTCTCCCTCACAGAGCACTGGTGCAACCAGTCAGATCATCGGTGGGCTCTCCCTCAAGCTGAGGTGATGGCTGAGTCCCACATGGCAACAGAGATCATGGGTGCCATGAATTGCTTGGTGCAGGAGTGGCTCATTGGGTAGGGTGAGCTCATTTGCGGGTTCATGGTCTTTGACAGTAGGGCCAATATGGTCAGGGCAGGTCATGATGCTAACTTCATTGGTATCCACTGTGTGGCACACAAGTTGCACCTTGTTGTCAGGGACAGGGCCTTGAAGAGGGAAGGGGCTGCTAGTGATGGTGCCAGCACCACCAGCAAGTTCATTTCAAAATGCAGGAAGGTGGCAGGCTACTTCCACCAGAGCAACAAGTGAGGTGAGATACTGCAGGACAAACAAGAAGAGCCAAAAATCCTGCAGCACATACAGGATGTGGAGACTTGGTGGAACTCCACATACCTGATGTCTGAGAGATTGGTGGAGCAACAGAAGGCCATCCATGAGATGACCTTGCTCAGGGAGATTGGGATCAGTGGCCTCTTTAACAGAACTCAGTGGGATACCATCTCCCAGATCTTGGTGGTCCTCAAGCCCTTCCTCGAGGCCACCAACACCCTCAGTGCTGGCAATGCCCTCCTTAGCCAGGTGATCCCTGTAGTGAGGGAATGTTAGAGCCAAATGGAGAGCTTCCAGGGGATCAGTGTTTCTGGCTGGGGGAAGCCACTGTCACCAGACATGCAAGCACTGGTGAGGTGGCTGAAGGAGGACATCAGGAAATGGCTTGATCCCTTGTGGTTCAGTACGGTCCACATGCTGGCTGCCATGTGTGACCCAAGGGTGAAGGGCAGTGTATGCAGCAGTCAAACCCTGGATCAGTAGACAGAGGTGCTGGAAAAGAGAGTCAGGGAGGCATAATGGTGGAAGGGGGGCATGGAAGAGGGAGATCCACTGTCCCATGCCAGCATGCCATCCACTAGCCAGTATCCTTCTCCACCACAGGCCCTGCCAGTGTGGGCCACGGGCATGGCTTCCATGATGGCGTCCAGAGGCACCAGGATCCACCATCAGGCAGGTAGTGCTCAGGCCTTGGTGGCTGCCTGTCTCATTGAGGACATGGAGCTGCTGCTGTGAACTCCTTGGCCTACTGGGCAAGCCACAGCTAGATGTGGCCAGATCTGGCCACAGTTGCCTGGGAATACCTGTCCTGTCCACCAACCAGTGTTCTAAGTGAAAGGGTGTCCAGCATTGCTGGGGATGTAGTGATACCCCACCGCACCTGCGTGGATCCTGGTTTGGTGGAACAGCTGGTGTTCCTCAAGGTGAAGCTCCCACTGCTGCAGTTCCCCAGGCCCCAGCTGCAGATGGAGTGAATGCTGCCCGCCTCACTCTGCTTGCACCTATTTCCTTTTTAAAAAGCCATTTAATGCCCCACTCTCAGAGCTGGAGGAGGAACTCACTGTATCACCAGCCAGCAGGGGAAGAATACATCCCTACTGACCTTCTGTGCCAGGATGAATTTGGAGGTATGGGCTGGGGCTATTGGGAAGGAACAGACCCCAGGTGCTGGGCATGACCATTAAAACTGCACTTTGCGAGGTCAGGGAGGTGGTGGGACTGCTGGCAGCATGGCAGCCCCAGGAAATGCCAGGACCAAGGATCCTTCTGGTAAAAGGTGGGTAGAAGGTGCTCCTGACTCCAATGTCTACATCATTAATGAAGATGTTGAACAATATGGGTCCAAGGACAGACCCCACTGGTCACAGGGCACCATGATGAGTGACTGCCATCAATTACTACCCTCTGGGTCCAACCACAGAGCCAATTTCCAGCGAGCGGATCATGGTGGACCCAAGGCCACAAATGGCCAGTTTGGCCAAGAGGTGATCATGGGATACCAAATCAAAGGCTTTTTTTGAAGTCAAGATATATGGCATCAATCTCTTCCCCCCTATCCAGGTGATAGGTCATCTGGTCATAGAAGGAAATGAGATTGGTCAAGGAAGTCTTACCTGCAACAAACCTGTGCTGGCTATCCTTTAGGATGTTGGCGTCAGCCAGTCCATTAAGGATGGCCTCTTTAATAAACTTTTCTAAAATCTTCCCTGGGATAGAAGTCAGGCTGATGATCCTATAGTTAGCCGGATCCACTTTCTCCCTTTCTTGAAGATAGGTACTACATTGGCCTTCTTCCAGTCTTCGGGCACTACACCGGAGTGCCAAGAGTTTTCAGAGTTCTGTGTCAGGGGCTGGGCTATGATGCTCGCCAGCTCCTTGAGTACCCTGGGGTGTAGATTGTCAGGGCTGGCTAATTTGAAGATATCTAGCTTCTCAAGGTGTTCCTTCAGGAGGTCGGCATTAATGGAAGGCAGGGGATCTCCCTTACCCAGACCTCCTTGTCCTGTAGTGGGCATGGGTGTTCCATGGGACTGATGAAAGACTGACGCAAAGCACCCATTTAATAGGTTGGCTTTTTCCTGGGCATCAGTTGTCAGTTGCCCCATCTGGTTCAGCAGGGGTTCAATGTTGCCCTTGCTTTTCCTCTGGCTCCCCACATATCTGAAAAAGGACTTTTTATTGTCCTTGATGCTTGAAGCTAGTTGGAGTTCAGTTGCATATATTAACTATATGCCATTGCTAGATGTTCTCAAGGAGCAAATCTTTGTTGCTATAACTTGCTCGTTAACCCCATTTGGTTCTGGCTATCACATGCCTGCCTTGAATGTAAGCCTCTGGCTTCTTTACTATTCCTTCCATCCAGAAACAGTGCGCGCTGCGCGCACACACACACATACATACACACATACACACACACACACCCTCTGCTGGTCCTTCCTCAGTTTTTCAACCCAAAAGCTTGCTAAGATATATTTCTGTAACTATTCAGTTGGCCTGCTAAAAGTTACCAGATGAGATTGAGCCAAAGGAAAGGCCCTTGTCTGCCAGTGCCATGTCCTTAGGCCATCACCCCTAGCACCTGACTGGAAGGACACAGGACCCTGGGCACATCTAAGCCCAAGGGCTGGGGCTGCCAAGGAGAGTTCCCTGGCAGCTGCTGGAGAAGAAGATCCTGCAGGAGAGGAAAGAAAGGCTCTATCACAGTTTGGCTGCCTGAGATGCTGCTGGTGCTACTGTGCTAGTGCTCACTAAGTTAGATAATACTTGTTGTCATTTAAAGTGGTGGACCAGGCTGAGGCTGTAGGAGAGGAGGAGGCCTCATTGGGACACACTACCGTGTCATGTAGAGGCCCCAGTGTCAGTGCCAGCATGCCTTAACACACACACAGTGTCACCTATGTCATGAGTTTTGCTTGTCAGCAGCCTGAGGTGCAGTTTCCTAGAAACCTCATGATCTATCTCCCTGAAACTTGGCAGGCTTCATGGCCTCAGAAGGGGCTGTCACCCCTGCAAGTTTAATCTGAATTAGGCATGAAATGACAAAGTTATAGGCAGTTTTATTCTTCCCCATTATAGCCTATGGGTGAAACATTGAAACAGTGTTGAAACAGTGAAACAGTTTCGACGAAACGAAATGGACAGTGGTTTCAAAACAAAATGAAACTCAAAATGAAACCCTGTTCTGTCATAACAGAAGTCAAAATGAAATGGTGTTGTTTTGCAGAACCCTACTAATTACCTTTTTTTCAAATGGTCCTAAATGCTTTATTTGGGGTGGCAGAAGATTGTAGATAAGTCTGACATGCTTGTCAGTTCTTTAAAAGCATTATTTATTTAGGAAGAAAAAGCACCTCACAGCTCTTAAAACAAGAGATCAGACTTAACCTAATACTTACTTTTTCCTAACACTTATCATTCTGTGGATTTGGAAAGACTCCGTTCCTTTAAGATGCTTTTTGCAAGGGAAAAAAAGGGGGTTTAATTTAAACCAAATTTTCTGACAAACTAGAAAATTGTTGGCCTGATCTACTAATTCAAAATAGTAACAATTTACTATTTTTCTTTACATTTTCTTTCTTGTAACTGACTGAGTCTTCTTTCTTATCTGCTGCATACTGCTGAGTTTAACCACAGGAGTATCCAGCCAATCCTGTGATATTTAATTGAAGATTTCATAAGAGAAATATTAATGAGTATTGTTTCAACTATTTCCTAGTGAAATATAAATATTATGAAGATCATATGACACATTATTTTTACCCAACAGGAAATAAAACCAAAGAAAAGAAATGGTATTATTAAGCTACCCATGTGCAAACAATTGTAATTTCAGTAATGAAAACTGACAGGATTAGGTATACCTACAACATACAATTCCCATTGTTCCAAAATGTATTAAAAATCAATGCTAATGTTTCTGAGAGTTGCTTGGTTAATTCTTCTAATACTCTCCTCTACTAGATTACTTTTGTCCTGAAGATTTAAATGTGTTTAACACCAGAAAATGTTACTAATGGAATAGAAAATAACTCATTACTGAGAAACTTTTTAAGATAGGAAGACATCATACTGCTTTTCTCCAAATACAAAAAAGAAATATTTATTGAGTATTTCTTACCTATACAGTTGCAGAGATTTAGTTTGTTCCTGGTCTATTTAAAGAATTCCTTCATATGTGCTTAATGCGACTGGTCATAGATTAAAGCTTATTGCCAGGTTAAGTTAACACAGCATAAAATCCCCTGAGTTTCCTTTTAAATGTCAGCTTTATTTCTTCCTTTGAAATGTCAGCTTTATTTCAATCTGGAACTTCAATGTTAAACTCCAAACGAAGTTGTGTGAATCTAGATAAGCTCCATTTTAAACTTGCATGTATATTCCTCATTTTTCTCACAATGCAACGGTACACAAGAAATAGGTCATAAGCTGGGCCTTCAAGAAACCCTTTGACAATGCTGGATTTCACTTTTGTCCATATAAAAAAAATTATAACAGAGAGGGGAACTTCTGATTGGTTGAAGGATGCAGGTTCAATAAGGCTGAATGAGAGAAATTAACTTGGACTCAGAAAAATTCAGGTAAAGTTCTTTGGGTTTTTAACCTAGCAAAAAACTGTTTGAAATTAAATGAAATATTTATTTAGCCTTGGACAAAATCAAGGTTCCATTTCCTGTTTATAGAAGTGACCACTTTTATGGTTTTCTCTCATGAATGTTGTAACCAGTGGCTTTGGAGGAGAAATAACTTTTCATGTAGTCTTTAGGCTGTGGCAGGGCACTGTTGGTGCCTGCCACTTTAAGGGCCGAGTCAAGCAGCCGGCAGATACTTGATTGTGGCGGCTATTTTAGAACCATGGCCCTTATATAAACAGAGCTGTTTGCTGTTGGCAGCCAGGCAGGAAACATTGCCTGGCTGAGCTGCTGTATGAGAACATCTGTAGGTAGGAGCAGGAGCCTTATGGTCCTGGACATGACCTAAAGTTGCACCCTGCCAGGAGTGGGTGGCCTGGTGAGCCTCCCAGTGGCATGGGAGCCTCCAGGAAAATACCAGGCCAGTTACCACCCTGGTGGAAGGTGGGTTGGGGCACCTCTATAACCCTTAGCCCCCACATCACTGTGGGTATCAGTTGGGGCCAGACACAGCTACAGGTGCCTGAGCCCCACTGGGGAGGGAAGCTCTGTATCCCCAGTGAGGGGATAGAAGATGTGGAGCCCTGGTAAGCATAGGCCCCTGTGAAGGGGTACAGATGTGAGTGGAGCCCCAGTAAGGGTACGCCTCCAATGAAGGAGTAGAGATGTGAAGCCCCAGTGAGGGGGAAACCAGAGGGCTGCAAGCCCAATGTGTATGTGTGTTTGTATAGATTTGCCTTGGTAGGGACCAGGGAAAGCTTGGCTCTGGTTGGGTAATTGGCTGGCCGCTATCCTGGTGAGGGTTGCGGGAGAGGCCCAAAAGATGGTATGTCTGCCACCCAAGGTGTGCACTAGCTAAAGCCTATGGCTGAAGGGGCCCGCTCTGAGAGGGAGCAAGGTGGTATAAGTTGTCGATGCATGAAAGAGACCCTGTGAGAGGAAGGCCCCCGTTACATAGGCTACTAGCACTTTTCTAGGATTAAATACACCTGAAACTGACCTAGCAATTCATAGTTGCTGCCAAACTACAGGCGCACTCAAACTCTCATAAAATGAGCAAACTATTTACGTAGACTAAATTTCCTTTGTATAGTATGATTTTAAAAAAATCTACTCTTTGTGAATGAGGAGGACTATAAATGGAGTATATTTCTAGGGAATACGTTTTGTGCCTAGGGTAGCCTATTCATGATAGGTAGAAGTTCATTGCTCCATTGAATCAAGACACATATTTGTAATATAAAGAAAAAAATCAGAAAAGGAAACAAAATACTTCATTACCATAATGTCTTTAAAAAATGGGAACAGTAAAGTTAGGTATTAATTACATTGCTTATATGAGGAACCACTGTTATACAGTTGTACTATTTAGCCACAGCTTCCACACCCATCCTACAGTCCTCTCTCAAGGGCTCACTTATGTCATCTCTTTGGTGTGCTTGGCAGTCCTGTCATAAAACATGCTCTGCCCACTTGCACCTACTCTGTTGGTGCCAGCTTCCTGGCGTAAGGCATGTGCCTAGTGCTGCTCTTAGGTCCTCATTAAGGTATGTTTATTGGTACATACTGAGGGACACTCAAAAGCAGCTATACTTCCTCATGGAGAAGGACCAAGTGGAAAGGTCATGTTTCATGGTGGTGTACCTGTGTGCAGCACTGAAGTGGTATATCATGTAATTAAAGCATGTCAGAGCAGGCTCAATTAATCGAGTCTGCTGGAGCATGGTAATTACTGTGCTCAAGCAGACTCCCATGTCTCAGGTATCAGTATCCCTGTGCTTAAAAATGGTGGCAGGGGTGCTTTAATGAACACTTATTAAATGAGCTTTTTCCCATCACCATTTTAAAGCATGGGGACACTGATACACCAGAGCAAGGTTCCCTCCAAGGTGTGCACATGCACAGCATGCGCAACTTAATACCATGCTATGCATTAACTTATTAATGCTGCACACCCATGTAGACAGGAGGTGGGCTGCAGCACTGCAAGGTGAGGCGGGGTCAGGGGCTGGGGTTGGGGCGGGCTCTGCCGGTGCCAGGAAACTGCTTTGCTCCCCAGCCTTGAGCCATGTGCCTCCTCACTCTGGGGGGTGGGAGCTGGGGGCTGGCATGGGCTTTGCTGGCTCTGGGGAACTGCTCCACTCCCCAGCCCAGAGTCCATGCGCCTCCTCACTCCTGAAGCAGGGACACGTATGGAGCTTGGCTTTCTTAGACCTCAGATTAAATGCTGCAGGCAGCAGCGGCTCGAGGCAATCAAGAGCACACCCTGACATTTCACTTCTCTTCAGACAGCACATTGGTCTCCCAGCGCCAGTGTTTACACAGCCTGATGCACCATGGTTGGATTCACTTTGGTTACCTGCATCCGGGAAAGGTGTGTGGGGCAGAGCAGGATGGTGCAGAACCTGGGTCTGCATCAGAGGAAAGGGACCAGGCACAAGAAATTGTTCCTAACTATGATGTAGTTTGGGGGTGCTGGTTACAGCTGTGTTGGTCTAAGGACATAGGCAGAAAAGGTGCTTTGGGTAAATTATATCACATTTACCCAAAGCATTTTGTCTAACCATGACATAAGATTTCTGCATCATGAATGGGGCATCCCCACTCCTGGCTCCAGCGAACTGCTCCTTTCCTCAGCCCCCAGTCTTGTGTTTGGAGGATTATTGCAAAATCCATTGCATGAGGATCCATTACATGAGGATTCTAGTCTATTAGGCTTAGCCTAGTTCAGATCCAGGCTTAGCGAAAGGGGGAGGTGGGACCAAAGTGGTGTGCTCATGGACTGATGCAGCATGCTCACAGATTGCTACACCTTAGAGGGAACATTGCACTAGAAACTCTGGGTGTTTTAATGAGAGCTGCTTTATTTAAAGCATCCCCTCCCTGACTCCTGGAGCACATGTTAAATGCTCTTTGTGACAAATATTCCTCTCTAGAGAAAACTGGCTATGTTGTGAATCCTTGGGTGACTTCAGCCAGTTCTTCTTAGGACTCTAGTAGTCACCCTGAGGCTTCATGGGACCTCACTGGGAAGATCCCTTGTTTGTATAGAACAGTGGTAGGCTCCTTGCTGCTTCCATACAATTACTAATCCAGATGTGAGAAGGGCTCAAATTGTAGGGAAAGAATTCATATGCTCCCCACTCAAGAAGCATAGCTGAGGGCTTTCTTGAGCCCCATGGGCCACTCTTCCTTTTCCCAGCCAGCTACTTAAAGGAGCTGAGACTTTTCACTGGAAAAGTAGACAAAGTTCCCTGGATTAGCATTTGGGAGTTATATTCTTTGACTGTATGTGGATACAACAGAATAGAAAACCAAATGTGCATTCTTTTCTTTCTCTATTTTTGGCATGAAACCCACTGATCAAGAGATCAGAGTTTTAGTAAAAAGCACAACATTTGCCTTGAAATCAATTTTTTTCTTTCCAAGTGACTTTTTCTTTTTAATCCATAGGCATTATATAGGATCAATAATACTAAGTAATGTTCTTTTTTTTTAAATGCTCAGTTTGAGTTAGATATTTTCTGAATAATCCAGGGAAAATGTGAGCATCTAAAAACACTAGCATTGAACAGTAGTGCTAATATATAGGTTATTAAGCTATTTGATGGGAGTTCTTGCAGTGCTAAAGCAAAATAGGAATAATATTTAGACTCAAAGGCTAAGTACAGATGATCAAAAAGCTGGAGGCTGAGTTGAGTTAATTGTCACAGGTTAGTCTAAGCTGCATAGATTGAATTGGTAAGCAAATGAACAGACGTTCACTTTTGATTCTGAAAATGCAGCCACATGTCTGCAGTTGCTCAGGCCAGAAGCCAGGGAGTGCTAGAGCCTGGCTTCTTGTTCAGCTGGAGCAGACAGCTTAGGCCAAGGCTTGCCCACCCATGCTTTAAGGGGAGGTGGGGGGGTGCGGTTTGCAGGGAAGCAGATGAAAACCTAATGGCATATATATATATAGTATATATTAATTTTACATTTATTTATATATAGTTATATATATTATTATATATAGTAAAATGTATATAATTAATACACATATGCTATTTACATTTGTGTGTGTACACATATACACACACACGTTTAAATATATTATATCATTTGGTATGGGCAGAAAAGGAATGCTAGCATTAGCCATACTAATTATTTGAACTATGAATTATGTTCAAAGTCCTTATGTGTTGCATACATTTACTATACAACGTCACATAAATCTACTATATACCAATCATTGTTATATATCTTTATGAGATTGCCTCTTATATTTCACATTTCCTGACTAAATAATTCTGGTATCTTCAGATGAGACCATACTTGAAAGGTTAGGTAGGCTATCATAGCAGATAGATATAACTGGGGGTACTGAGGAAAAATTGCAGTGAAAAGTTAGAAATAACATTCTTCAACTATCTGGATACTTTTGATAATACAGTCCTTCAAAGCAAAGCTATTATTCTTAATAGATTTCTGGAATTTGCAGTAATTTAGTTTGTTGCAATTTTACTCAGAAACTTATAAGATACTATATTAAACTGTGGTGATTGGTACCTGTTGGATATTTGACAAAACTTTTTACATACAGGGTAATCTTGTAGAAACAGTCTGTCTGCTCAAGTGAATAAAGGGCCTCCAGTGTTTCCATTTCAAATGATGCCAATAGAGGGAGCATAGCTTGCAAAAAGCACTGATCCTTATTGCACATTGACATTAGCCGATATAAATAATGCATGCTGTAATATGCTGGGTACAGCGCACTCTGTCTATTCACCAGGATTTTGGAATAGTTAAATTGAGTATCTCTATAGAAAGCACTTCAGGTCTTATGCTAAGCCTAATGCATGGATTTGGGGAGTTTAGTCCTGTATGAATACTCAGGTAGTACTCATATACTCAAAAACCCTCATAGATGGCACCTCCATGAGCAGGGGTGTGCGGCTGCCGCAGAGCAAAAAGCAGGGGTGTTCCCTGGTACACACCCCTGCATATGGGGTTAGTGTGGGGAAAAATGCTCCAGGTGGGGTAGGGGAGGCTGGGACCAGCACCTGGAGCTTTACTACAGTCCTGGGGACCTCCCAGGGCTCCAGGAGTGGCAATCTGGGTGCAGAGCCTGGCAGTGCAGAGAACCGAATCATGTGCACAGGGTGTATTTTATGGTGCCTGAAAAGCCTTTGTGGCGCTACAAAATGCACATGCGCATTCATGTGGATGCGGCCATAATTACCATTCTTTGTCACTAAATAACTGTAATATAAACACCTTTTAAGGAATAACTTGAGAGCAGTATTTCTGCTGGAAATATCATTAACAATGGCAGTTTGCATCAGAGCAGAATCTATTTCTTCAATCTACTTACAAACAATTACAACAACTTTTTCCTATATCAAATATAATCTAATAAGGTTATTGCATTTTGATATGTTACTCTGGTCAAGAAAACTGCTAGATTAACAACAGTAAATTATCCATAGACAACAACAGTATAAGCTTTTATATACTACCACCTTTACATGTTTGTACGCTGCCTTGTCAGGACTGACTCATGCCCATCTATCTGCTTGTCTTATTTAGCCTGTTTAATACAGCCAGTTGAAAGCTGGAACTTCTATTGTGCAGAAACCACTGACATTTTGATGTTTTGTTTCATTCTGAATTAGAACAAAATAGTAAAATATTAAAATTAATAAAGGAATGGAAAATTCTTTAAAAATTGATTTTAAATGTTTTGGTTTGACAGTTGATTTGAAATCCTTGGATATTAGGCCTGTACAAATAGGCAGCTATTCAATTTGGCTTCAGATCCAGCTGCTTTGGATGCCAGTGATCCGATTAGGCTCCGGATTGGTTTCCCACTTCAATTCAAGATCCGGCCATAAAGTATAGTGGGGAATCAATGAAATATCTATAACGTTGTTGTTTTTTGTCTGATTTGAATTAAACTTGCAGGAGTGGTAGCATCTGCTGAGCGCATGATGCCTGCCAAGTTTTAAGAAGATAGATACAGGGGTCTTGGGGAAATTGGACCCCAAATTCCTGAAAGCAAAATTCATGTCACACTTACGTGTTACACCACCTGGGGGGTGAAAACTGCAGGGGTGGTGGCCCCTGCTGAGGCCACAAAGCCTGCCAGCTGTCAAGGAGATAGGTCCAGGGGCAGTCTGGCTTCTGGGGCCCTGCACCTCTGGCTGCTAACAGGCAGAAGTCATGATGTAGGTGGGTGCTTGTGCAACTGTGCCTGTCTTGGGGCACAGGGAGGTGAAATCTACTGCAGACCTGGGTGCTGGGCCCTGCCAGGCCACAAAACCTGCCAGCTGTGTGTGTGTCTTTCTGGGGGAGTCTGGCTTCTGGGGTCTGGCAACCTCTGCCTGCTAACAGGCAAAACTCATGATGTGCATGGGTGACACTGTGTGTGTGTTAAGGTGCACCTTTCCTGGTGCTGGGGCCTCTGCACAACATGGCAGTGTGCCCCAGTGAGGTCTCCTCCTCCCCTACAGCCTCAGGGATGGTCCACCACTTTACATGACAACAGGTAAAATAATGTCACTGGCTCAACACCAGTAGCAGCAGCAGCAGCATCAAAGGTACCCAAACAGAACAGTCACAGAGCCTTTCTTTATATAAAGGAATTGACAGCAAGAAGTAAAGATGTGTGTTGGACATATGATGTTATTCATGGTGTGTGATGCCTTATCTTGTGTTTTTATGTCTATATGTTTATTATAAAAAAAAAAGGAGTACTTAAAAAATGTACTTTAGGAAGCTTTAGGGTTGAAATCCCCTTTGTCAGGCTGAGGAAGTACCTGCACTTGGTCCTGGATGGAAGGAATAGTAAAGAAGCCAGAGGCACACAGACAGCCCTCTGAAGCGTCCGAAGCATCTGAAGCTTTTCCAAATCAGTTTGGAAGCACCAAACTGATCCAGAAAGCCTAAAGAAGCCAGCACTTCGATTTGAACATGCTACTTTGGCATTCAAAGCAGCCAGATTCAAAGCACAGTCTGAAGCCTCGCACAGCCCTATTGGACATGCACTCTCTGAAAGGTTTCATTTTAGTTTGTGGAACTGAGTCAAATGCTGTTTTGGTTTGGTTTGACTTAATCTGGGTCTTTTATGAAGTGGTGAAGTTGTGCTTCAGAGAAGCAATAGTTTGGGTACTTTATGCCTCTGTTCTTCCCTGTGGGTTGGGCTTCCTAGCCAGATTCTATCTCCTTTGATAGACTCTAGTCCTATGACTTCATGATGCACCACATAGAACTTACCAGTGAGGAGACTGGTTCATCAGAGGAAATTTAAACCAACCTGGATGCCCTGTTCAAAGCTACACTGCTACCCAGTGTGCCCACAGGTGACAGATAGTGAACTGACCTTCAACTGGGGTAACTCTGACAAAGCAGTTATAGACCAAGTAGCGGTAGCACCACCAGGATGTGGTGAGGAAAGCAGATGGCAATGCTTTCCCTGCTAAAAAGCCACATATATCCTTTGGTGATGCTATAACATGATGAGTACAGGTTGCCACTGTTAAGCCTGCTCAGTCCCCAGCTCTGGGTCTACAAGTCCTCAGTGGTGGAGCAGGTGGAAGAAGTTAGAATCTCAGTGACTGCAAAGGCAGATAAAGGCTGCAGCAGAACAAGATCTCCAGTTGTCTTGGTCTTCTTGCCATTGGATCAAGGTCCTGTTCTGTCAAGAGCTGTATGGAAGCAGATGTGCAGCAGTTTAACCACAATGAACAGATGTCATGCACAGGTATCTTCCATTCCAGGGCATTCCTCAAGCCCTTTGGTGACCAGCTAATGGTGACAGGAGCAGGAATGTGAGCTTTGGAACTTCCTAGTCATGAACTGGCATGAAGACAGCAGTTGCAAGAAGGTCGTCTAGCACCTGAATGAGACAAGAGTGCGATTTGGCAGTTAGAATTGTGACTGCAGAGCCCTTTTCAGGATCCGCTCTGCTCACCCCATGTGGGTAGGGGCTAGAAAAGATGCCCTAAACATAGTCTGTCTAATACAGTATTCTGTATTTCTTACTAGCTAGATAACTACATCCAGCTGGATCATCTTTCCTGTGGTCAAAAATATCCATATGCAGAATGGATCCAAAATAAACTATTTGTATTCAGTTTGAAAAAACTGAAAAGTTTGGTTTGGTTGAACTCTGTGGGAGGGATGATGAGGCTCCCTGGCCTCACTCAGAGCTCACCTGCCACTACTTGAGTTGGGAGGAAGGAGAAGAAGAATTATTCCCTAAATCAGGCATTCAATTATTGGCCACCCAGAAAGATTTTAACTGAGTATTTCGTTTATTGTGCAAAGTCTGCAAAAGATAATGAACTGCGTTGACAACCCTCCATCCAGACACGATTTCTTCACCAGTCCTTTAAGCTGCCGGTGTTACCTCATGCTTGTTAATACCTCTAATCCCCTTCTTTATTTCTTCTTCCTGATCCCTGAGCCTGTCTTCAGCAGTCCTTGCTGCCTCTGAGCCTTGGGGTAAGTGTCCCCGCTTCTCACCAGCTGATCATGGGTTCACAGTTCCCTGGGTCATAGTTTCATAGTAGGTAGGGTTGGAAGGGACCTGAGCAGATCATCAAGTCCGACCCCCTGCCATGGGCAGGAGAGAATGCTGGGGTCAAACAACCCAGGCTAGGTGATTATCTAGCTTCCTTTTGAAGACCCCCAGGGTAGAAACAAGGACCACTTCCCTTGGAAGTTGGTTCCAGATCCTAGCCTCCCTGACTGTGAAGTAGTGCCTCCTGATATCTAGCCTGAATTTACTTTCGGTCAACTTGTGGCTGTTATTCCTCGTTACCCCCAGCAGAGCTTGGGGGAATAGGGACTGTCATAACCTGCTGGTCCCCCTTGGCCAGTTTATAGATGGCCACCAGATCCCCTCTCAGCCATCTCTTGTGGCGGCTGAACGGGTTCAGGTTCCGTAGCCTCCGCTCGTAGGGCCTGCCTTGCTGCTCCCAATCATGCAAGTGGTCCTACTCTGGACCCTCTCAATGCTGTCCACATCCTTCCTGAAGTGAGGCGCCCAGAACTGGATGCAGTACTCCAACTGCAGCCTGACCAGTGTCACATAGAGGGGGAGGATCACCTCCCTGGACCTGCTCCTGATGTATCTGTGGATGCATGACAAGGTGCGGCTGGCCTTCCTGACAGCATCCCCACATTGGCGGCCCATGTTCATTTTGGAATCAATAATGACTCCAAGATCTTTTTCTACCTCTGTGTTAATGAGAAGGAAGTTCCCTGGCCTGTAGATATGCTGCTGGTTCTTCCTCCCGAGGTGTGGTACCTTGCACTTGTCATTATTGAATCTCATCCTGTTCTCATCTGTACACCCCTGTAACCTGTCTAGATCTAGTTGCAGCCTGTCCCTCTCCTCCAGTAAGCTCACTTCTCCCCACATTTTAGTGTCATCTGCGAATTTGAACAAGGTGCTTTTCACCCCCTCATCCAAGTCGCTGATGAAGATGTTGAACAGTGAGGGCCCAAAGACCGAGTCCTGGGGGACCCCACTGCCCACATCACTCCAGGTTGAAAATGGCCCGTCCACCACCACTCTCTGGGTGCAGTCTTCCAGCCAATTTGTGACCCATCTGACTGTGTAGGCATTGATGCCACAGTTCCCTAATTTCTTAATGAGAATAGGGTGAGAGACAGTGTCGAAGGCCTTCCTGAAGTCCGGAAAGACTATGTCCACTGTGACATCTGCATCCAAGGATTTTGTGATCCGGTCATAGAAGGCCACCAGATTGGTCTGACAGGACATGCCTCTAATGAACCCATGTTGGTTGCCCCTAAGCATGATCTCCCTTGCTGGTCCCTCGCAGATTTGCTCCTGGATAATTTTCTCAAAGAGCTTCTCCAGGACTGAGGTAAGATTAATGGGCCTGTAGTTTCCTGGGTCCTCCTTCCTCCCTTTTTTGAAAGGATGCCATCTTGTCCTGGAGTTCCTGCATTAGAGGTCTTCCATCTGTTGTCCTCCATGTTCTCTTCCTCCTCTTCTGGTGCCCTGAGGACAAGCTATTTGTCTTGGTGTCTGCTTTCTATGTTGTTGGCAGTGGCATCTGCTTTGATCTTTCTAACTCTCTCCCTGTGTGTTATCTCTGGTCAGCTAGATCGAGTGGACTGTCAACCCTGCCCTTTCTCTGACCCCTTCCCTTCTTAAGCAGTTGTGTCACTTTGTCCTCTCTGCGACCCTCACCCAATCACCAAGTAACAGGGTTCTTGTGTTCACCCTGTTACAAACTCAACAAAAACAAAATACTATTTTTAGAATTTCTAGATGGAGCATGAAAGCATTTCATGAATTTGTTCAAATGTCAGTTTCATGGAAACTATATTTTTTAGTATAAAAAATAATTTAAATGGAGAATTTCCACTGAGATTTGTTTTTAATAATTCTTCTGATGCTGTCAACAGGCATGCCAATGGATAATTCTGAGAAAGTGTACACATATAGTGGAGAATGAAGGAGAAAATCTACCTCAGACAGCTGGGTCTATAAAGAATCTTTAGTTTGTTGTAGCAGGGTGTACCAAATGTAATTTCACTGTATTGGGTGCTGCACTGCACACTGATATTTTCAGTAGCTGAGTTGTAGTCTGAGTTTAGAGGACTGTGGCCAGGTGGAGGTGAATAACAAAATCTCTCTCCCTGGGGCTTGCCACGGTTTGGAATGATGGAAGAATAAGAAGTTAATTCCCCAATGAGAGAGGGTGTAGTAAATCACTCCAGAAGCAGGATAAAGGGAACTTGGTTTATTAGTAACTTCCCCACAGGTTGTGGAGCACCCTGGCTGTTCTCACGGCTCGCAGTCTCCCTTTTCTCCACCACTGTGCAGCCCACTCCCCCAAGTCAGTGAGCTCCAGTCCAGTCCCACCCTATTTTCCCTTTTCTGTGGTACCAGCAGATCCTTTCTCTGTGGGACTTTCTCTCAGCCAGTAAATTTCTCCTCTTCCTCACCTCCTTGCTTCACCGGTCACCATGGTTACCTACACCCAGTCGGATGGTCTGATCAGCAAGCTGCTCCAGCGCTGGGTCTGCCACTGCTGGCATCGCTGCTGAATCTCTCCACACTGTGCCCCAGGGGGCAAAGAAAACCCCTTGCTGTGGACTTAAGTAGCTGCCGGCTTCTAATCAGTTAATATTCACCCCAGGTGCAGATCCCCTTCCCAACTGTGTTTACTAAGTAATTAACTTTGCCCTGTCCCTGACCTGACTCTGCCACCATCCCCTGTACTTGCAACTTAGTAACATCAAAGGAACAGGGCTGTCTTTGCTCTGTTACAAGGATCTATCACATATTACTATGCAGAATTGCTTTGCCTGGTCTGTAAGTTCTCTTCCTATGCTGATATGATTGGCCTCATATTATCCAGCTCTTGTCGTTGCACAGGTGCAGAGCTGAAAAGCATGCTGTGTTTCTAAACACCTGCTGTGTGTAAGGCTCATTGAGCAGTGCTGATGTATTTTCTTCCACTCTTCTTGATGCTGCTGCATTCATAAAAATCAATTCTATTTGTGACTATAGTTTTTAGTCTGCTTATGCATGAATGCTATTATAGGATTAAATTTTGCCTTCATAAAATGTACCAGATTAACAAATCCCTGGACTGCCCAGCCCTAGAACAGGTATCAGTTAAGTGGTGTCATTTCAAGTAGTCTTCCACTTTGGTGCTGACCCCTCAATTACAACTAGATGAATATTACAAAAAACAGAACAAAACCTATCATGAACATTCCTTCACATTGCTACGGAAATCTTTGATTTTAGTTTAAGCCCTTTAATGTTCATTCTGAATATTGTTGTAAAGAAGGTTTCTGACAGGCATGTACATGGAAACAGCCAATTTTATATGACACTTGCAGAATAAGAATAAAAAGTGTATTTCAAATTTTCATTTTTAGTTGCACTGGAAATCTGATTCTTATTACTACTGAGAATATCATTTAAACATAATTATTAAATCCCAGGGATGTTCTAAACTGCCGCTGAAGGGTTTATGTACATTCCTAAAGTTAAGGTCTCATAGTTTAGTGCTTGATGACTACTGCTGCATTGCTGAAATCAGACTCACCTGAATTACATTTCTCCATTCAGGGAATAATTAAGAGAGAACTTACTTTTGAATAGTGAAATCTTGCAATGTGCTGCTCTTGAAAAGCAAGACATTATAGGTATGATGCATACTGTGCTTATCAAAATCAAAATTAACTTGTGACTTTTTAAAAGAAAGTCAATGCAATATGTGCTACTAAATCATTTGTGAAAATTCCATTCTCAGCATTTATTCAACTTCCTCAGTGTTTATCCAAAGGACTAAACTTCAGTACAATTTATTTGAGAGAACTCTGTCCCACTTTCCAATAATGAGAAAAGTTAGTTGAAAGAAATGTTTGAAGTAACTGTTGAAATGAATTTATTAGCAAGCCAGGGTGTCTTAGGTATGCTATCAGAGTTTTGTAGTTGAAAATTTTCCATTACCCATCATTAAGAGAAAAAAAAAAAGGTTTCTAGAAATAATGCTGAACTAGAAAAGTGGCAATCACTACTTTAGAAAGCTACTTTTTATTTATAGTGTATTTGTCTTTGATGCCATATAGCAAGTCAGCACTAAGGCTGGAAAGAGTTAATTCCAATCCTGTCTCTAATCTTTACATCTTTAGCTGACAATCACTCACTTTTTAACTAAGCCTGATAACACAATATTGAACATTTCACTGTTCAAAACATTTGTAGCTTTACTGGTGCCAAAATACCATCATGGGTTATCAATTCAAAGAAAAAATATTGCTTCTTTAGTTATATTGTATGTTTCTTAATTTAAGACAAATGATTATTTTGGTTTTTTTTTTTACAATCAGTTAACCTCTAAAATATCTGCTTTATACTTCAGTGTAGTGCCTTCCAGGTTCCTAACCCTTCTAGCTGCAAACCAAAAGCTTAACATGGCAGAGACCTGTAGCACATGCTTTTGGTTGTGGGACAGATGGTATACTAAATAACTTTCAAAATAATTTACCTTAAAGGTCATGGTTTATAGAAAGTACTAAAATTTAGATTTTTATATTTTAGATGAATATTTATTCTGAGTTCATGGAAACATTATATTTAGATTGACCTAATTAGGATGAGCTGAATCTAAACACCCATCTATGTAGATGTTCAGGGGGTTTAAGTTGGGCCAAAAATGGCAGGCCCAATCTAAGTTAGTTTACCTGAATAGTTCACCTATTCAGGTTCACCTCTTCAGGTAAACTAACTTAGATTGGGAATGGCTTAACCTGGTCCACAAGTTTGGAGTGCAGCTCTGGTTCTGGGAAAGCCTAGCCCCTCAGCCAAACCCTGAGGTTGTGCTCTCCCTACTCCCCTGACCCTAACCAAGTTATTTTTACCTCCCTGACTCCCATGATTGACAATCCCCCTGTGGACCTACGAACTCCCTCTGGAGACATTGGCCAATACCTGCCCCTCCCTGACATCAAGTTACTAACGTTGGGTTCTCTGTGTGGCTCCCAGCACAAGAGGATGTAAGCCCCCTGATCATAGACCAGGTATGACAAATATTTGTATGCACCTTCAGTTTTTCTGTCAGTTTCTGCAAGTGAATCCCATTACAAGTAATGGGAAATACAAGAAGGGGATAGATTCCTAAGGATATAAATACTTACCAGTTCCTGCTAGTAGAGAATGTGAAAGTCTTTTGTGGTTGATTTTTTATTTTTCTGATAAAAAATCTTGTACTAGCTAAGCTGTTGAAGAATTAAACAGTGACGATACAGGACTTCATTTGTGACATTCAGCATAATATAGAAGTAAAATATAAGTGGTTTTGAATAAATATCTGATATGTACATGTAATTATAAATTGGACTCCAGGGATGATGCATAAAGGCAGCTCTCAGGAAATGAAAATACTTCAAGGCAACTGATATTAATCAGGGAAACATGTCAAAGTAACTGAGTAATTCATATTTGTTTCTCTTCACTTCTACATTTTAACTGCTTGGTTTATGGTTCTAGCTTGGACATCAGATGTATTTTACAATAGCATTCCACAAGAATTATATTAAAAATGAACACATTTTTCAGCCCAGTCATGGGCATACAATTAGAGTGCTTTTGGTTGCCAGTGCCACTTTAAGGTGATAATGATTGGTTTTGCTAATATCCAGGGTCTTTCTGTAGAAGATAGATCAGCAACAGTAATGATATTTTATCTTTCATTCTTTCAGTAAAATAGTATGGGTGTCAGACTGTCATAGCCAATTAAATAACAATTCATTTGAATCTGGCACATGATTAGCAGTATCAATTTTAGACCAACATAATTTTAATGTGCCTTACCAAGGACTCAGCAGGTGGCAGAGACACCCCTCTGAGTACGTTGAACCCAATTCTAGTGTTTTCCATGATGGGGAGACTTCATAGATTTCATAGACATTAGGGCTAGAAGGGACCTCGGAAGATCATCAAGTCCAGCCACCCACCCAAAGGGCAGGAAGTCAGCTGGGGTCATAGGATCCCAGCAAGATAAGCATCCAACTTACTCTTGAAGGTGTTCAATGTAGGTGCTTGAATCACCTCCGATGGCAGGCTGTTCCAGACCTTGGGAGCTTAGACAGTAAAGAAATTCTTCCTTATGTCCAGCCTGAAACGGTTTTGCAGTAATTTATAACTCGTTATCCCTTGGGGCGCTCTGGTGAACAAATGTTCACCCAGGTACTGGTGAGAACCCCTGAAAAACTTATAGGTGGTCGTCAGGTCACTCCTAAACCTGCACTTTTCCAGGCTAAAGAGGCCCATAGTTCTCAGCTTGTCGTCATAAGGTCTGTTTTCCTGACCTCTGATCATGCGTGTGGCTTTTCTCTGGACTCTCTCAAGCTTCTCCACATCCTTTTTGAATTGTGGAGCCCAAAACTGGACGCAGTACTCCAGCTGCAGCCTCACCAAGGCCGAGTACAAGGGGAGAATGACGTGCTGGGATTCGCTGGAGAAGCATCTATGGATGCAAGCCAGCATTTTGGTTGCTTTACTAGCCGCAGCATCGCATTGCAGGCTCATGTTCATCTTGTGGTCAATGATGACCCAGAAGTCTCTTTCTTCCATAGTACTAGCCAGCATAGCACTGCCAAGCCTATAAGGGTGCTGCAGGTTTTTCCTCCTAAGGTGGAGAAACTTGCATGTTTTGGTGTGAAACACCATCAGGTTCTTGTCCACCCATTTGCTGAGCCTGTCTAGGTTGGCCTGGATCATCCGCCTGCCTTCTGGTGTGGAAGTTTTGCCCCAAAGTTTGGTGTCATCAGCGAACTTTTTGGCATTTGATTTTTTTGGATCCTGAAAAAATGTCAGACCCCATGGATAAGAAGGGGGCCGGCCTATGCATAGTCATGGGTGGGGAGGGGGAGAGGGAAGGGTGAAGGAAGTAAACAATCTCTTGCTTTCTCTTCTTGCATATCTTGGGGAGCAGCAAGAATGCAAAATTTGCTACTAAAATTGTGTGCCAACTTGTTCTTAAGGCAATAACAAAAGGCAAGGAGGATACGGAGTTAAGGTATCTTTCTTCTCTGTGTTCTATGAAGCAGAAATTTCTAGACTGACAGGGGACAAGATAGTGCATCTCATAAATAGGTGTTAATAAAAGGGTTGTTTAATTTAATATATGAAAAATGTATTTTGCTATTAAAAATAGGATCTTTTATTTAGCTTTCTACTAGATCTCATAGCATTAACTTTGTTTACAGACTTTTTGTAGCATTATGGTTGTTGAGAACTTAAAACTGCTTAATGTTGCCTTCAGTTGTGCCTTTAGCTGTGCCACAGATGAATTCTTGCTATTTGCTACATCTCCGGCTTGATTTTATTTCTCCCCCAAATTTAAAGCCTATATTATTTTAAAGGGCCACCTGTTCTCGTCAAATTTCATGCATTTTATGTGCTGGATATTTCTTTGTCTTCAAACTTTCCTTGACGATATAATGGACCAGATTCTTTTATGCAGTCACTAGATTTTGTTCATTGCTGGTTAAATTAAAACTGTGTTTGGCCCATTGTGACTATATGCTAATTTATAAACTTTTCTGCATCTGAATTTTCAAAGTTGATCCTAAATTTGTTTACACTTTTTGGATGTGTCTGAAAATACTGAAGCAGCTTTTTGGTGTTGATTTGAATTTAAAGCTGTGATGGACTATGAATTTAAAAATCAAGCAACTGAAACACTGGAAGTGTCCTTTAGTTTCATGACTTTCTGATCCTAGTGTATGATTTTAGAAGGGAGTACAAGCCACATAGACATAGACTAATATTTTTCTTAAGTACAAGTGATTCCATGTTGTGTGCATTTGGGGAGGTGAGTTGAGGGTGGGAAATCACTATTTTTCCAATGTCGGGGCCTGAAACGCCTTGAGGGGGTTACTGCAACATATTTGTGTCCTGTGTCCATAGTATACATAGAGTATCTGTCCACTTCAAGAAATGACTGTCAAAGTGTAGTGCTCAAATACAATAATATTACATAAAAACAGTAAGAAAACCTGTTTCACCTTCAGAAGGGATTGTGGGAGAGTTGAACAAAGAGGGAGCGAGCGAGAGAAAGATAAGGAGAGAGGCCAGTAGTATCAGTATTGATCACTATCATTTTAAAAACTTTTGTAACTTTATTTCCTTTTCTAAATTAAAATCAGCAAAAAGAAAATTGCAGCAATGGCTAATTTCACAGTGACGCTCATATATTTTTCATGTTGTAAAGATAGAAAAATAATTGCCCCAAGATTTCATGGATAATAATTTTTTTTCTTGATCATCAGGTTACTATAACTTTTTATGAACAAGTCATATATAACTCCTGTGCCTTCAAATGTGTGCATAGTTTAAAAGTATCTCTGCTAGAAAACTCTAATTCTCTATGATTTTATATAGATTCTATCTTCTGGGGGTATAAATGCTGATTTTCTTCCATCTTTACTTTTCTATTATGAAAATTTAATGGTGTTTCATTACCTTATTATTTATTAGTGTGTGTTATGACAGGAGCACAGGTTAAAGGTTTTGTTACCATGCATATTGTGCCTTCTGGTAAAGGATCTCAAATAGCTTTGCAAACATGAATTAATTAGGGGAAGGATGGTAAGCAGTGTCGTCCCTGTTATATACATAATAGACGTTTTGACTTGCTGAAAGTCACACAGCAATACAGTGCTAGAGATGGGATTAGAAATTAATGACAGAATCTTTGTCCTCTGCTTTAGTCTATCGCTCAGCCTCTGTCTCTCTTTCTCTCTTCTTTAAATATATGATGCCCACAGTCTTTAACAAACTAAGCATGTTATGTGTAGTAATTATTGTAGTAGAATATGGTTGCTAATATCTGTCTTGGACTACTTTCTAAGAGAAACAGTAATTCAAATGTGATGTTTCGGGGTAATAGATACAGCAAAACAGGATATATTTTCTTCCCAGTATGTGTATAAGTCTCATTAGTGATAATGGAAGTTATGTGCCTGCAGGAGAATGAGAGAGAATGCATCTATCATCTCAATGATCCATGAAGTAGGAAGAAATTATATAATGTACTATAAATGCTCTAAAGGAGTCATTACAGTCTATTAGGTAAATAATGTGTTTTTTTAAAGTCTTTACATATGATACGTAGATAAAAATATAAAAGCTCAGATGAATTCATTGTGTTACTAAGGTAATGTCTTTAAAAAGGTATTGGCCTGCAAATAGATATTCAGACAAAAATGACAAGAAGACATATGAGGAAGAAGAGTTTATTTTATATATCTGAAGACAGTTATTTAGGACACAGTAGGTGGTTTGGAGATGCATTTTATCAGTAGCAAACTCTACTGGCCAAATATGGCTAGCCTATGATGGCCTATTATGTACCCTAAGAAAGCAGTCTGAATGTAGATTGGTAGAGCTCTTGAAAGAAACAAGAACTAGATTATACTAAATTTCTGATTCAGGGCAACAAACTAATTCCCTGGGAAGGGACAGAAGTTCATTTTGGCTTGGAATTTGTGAGTTGTAGTATATATTTAGGATCATAGAATTTATTTTACATTAGAAATCCCCAACCAGTATCAAAAGCAAATATGTATTAACATCATGGATGAAGTCTACGATTATATTCCACATTTACTTGCATACCACACATACCTTCCATTCTCCTGCCCTGCAAAATTTGCCCTCCAAATTTGGAGTGTGTACCTTAAATGAGAGACCTGATTTCTGCACTGGAATGGTAGCATGGAGATGCTAGAATGGCTGTGGTGGCTGTGCTTCTCTCCTTTCTGGCTGGGAGAGCATACATCAGGGACAAAGTCCACTCTTCAGTGCCAGAGCTAGTGTTTTAACTCTCTCACAACTGCTGCCAAATTGGCTGAAACAGCTAGAAACTGCTGTCAGTTTGGCAGCATCTGTGAAAGTGTTAAAGCACTCTAGCTTTTGCCTGAGGATGAGTGAGCCAAGGACTAGACTCTGTTCCATGCGTTCAGCTTTTGCACATGACTCTGGAAATGTATTTCTTCATTTTGTCGTCCCAAAACAAGGTGTTTGTCTCATTCAAGGGCATGTAGTATATGAATAAACATGGTTGTAACTAAATTCTCAGTACATCTCTCATCGTTTGTTAAGACCCTTGCTGTTTCATGGGCATCACTCAGGAAAAATATACTGTACATTAACATCATTGTTATATTTGTTTATTGCTTCTTTCTTCATGCTGCTTTCTCCCTCCCCTCTTCTCTTTTTTGTGTATCTTATTTTTTCTCTTTGTACTTCTTTGCATGCAGAGCACTTGGTTTCCACCCCTTTCATTGTCCCTTGGAATTACAGAATGGAATTTCCTCTTAGCCAGGTAAAGGGCAAAGATTGGAGGTGTCACATCAAGGTTTTTTTGGTTTTCTAATGAGTTTTCAAAGATTTTTCATGGCTATTTCAGTTGTTTCCTCACGGTCTTCAAGTTTTAAAAGAAACTAATGGTGTTCTGAAGGCTTAAGTTCTTCAGTTTCCAAACTAACACACTTTAAAGGGCTCTGGTTTTTAGAAGACATGTTGATGATTTTGTGAAAATCAGGTGTTTCATGGTAAGAACTTCAAAATGGAACTAAAAATCACTAATAACATCAGGGGTTCTCAACCTTTTTTAGACTCAAGGCACCCATCCATTGCTTTTCTGAATTTGCATATGTGAGCAGGGGAAGTCTGTCATTTTCCTTGCAGAAGGGAAGATGCCTCCTCACATTTGCCTTGATGCATGAAGCCTAGAGGGTTGCCCTGGCCTTCCAGGAAATGCAGGGGCAGAGGCAGCACTTACTGTATCGTGTCTGTGGTAATGGCATTCCTCATTTGGGCTCTCAAGTGGACCAGCAGCATGGCTAGGAACCTACCAAAATTGTGATTGATTTAGCAGATTTCACAGAAAATGTGAAATTTGGCATTGCCTGCAAAACCATGAAAAAAAAACTTACTGAAAATAAAATGCTGACTCCCCAGAGGGAGTCAGCAGTCCTCATAATGCTGTGGCCTGGCCCTGCAGCCTTCTGGAAGTGTGTGTGTGTGTGTGTGGCAGGGGGGTTGGGCTGCTGGCACACAGGGGAGCCCAGGGTGACTGCTGTCCCTTCCCTTGCTGCTGATTGGCTTAAAGGCTGCCTGTCATGTGGCCCCCACCCCTCTCTACCAAGTGGCAGTGAGGGGTGGGGCCACAGGATGGACATTCCTCCCGACCAGTCAATGACCAGGGGCTGGGCTGTATGATGCATAGCCCTTATAGCCTATAAGAGGGCCTTGGCCATGATTAGCCCTTGAAAAAGGGACCCATCCCCATGACCTGCCTGCAAAATTGGCCAGCTGCCTCCTTGAGTTGGGCAGACCCCTAACTATAGTTGAGAATCACTGCTTTAAATAGGGCTCTTTTTGCATGTTAGTAGCTTCTGAGCTTTGAGATTCCTTTTGCTGTGGATGTATTTTTTTGTGCTCTGTGGACTAACAGAATAATTTAAAGATGAATTTCTGGAGCCACTACATTATTTCCTATTCAAAGTGGATCAGAGACAATAAGATGAGCTGCCAGTTTTTTTGTTGTTTTTGTTTTTGTTTTTTTACTGTACATTAGATCCACAAAGTTAGATCTCCCAGAAATGAAGAAGCAGTGTTGTCTATTAGATGGGGCTTTGGATTACCTTTAAGGTCACTGGAACTTTTCCATTGACTCAGTATTATGTTGTATCTCTTGATTCACACAGGATAGAGGAAGGTTTTCCTTTCTCTCCGTCTGTATCTGAGCTCCTCTGTAGGGTCCTCACCACAGACAAGATGCACAGTAGCAGAAACATGAAGCAACTTGCCCATGATCATGGAAGAGCTTAATGACATAGTCATGTCTTCTGATTGGTAGTCCAAAGCCCCTTATAATAGAAAGCACTGCTTCTTTACTTCTGGAGGGTCTAACTTCATGGAACTAATCTCTAGTAAAAAAATGGATCTCAGCTGCTTACCTTATTGTCTCTGGAGTAGGAAATAGTGTATTGGCTCTAGAAGTATTATTAGGAGTTATCTGGTATTTTTAATGACATTCACTGTGAAATCTAGATGCTTGTATTTCCCATCAGCTGCTTCAATGAGATTTCCAATAATGATATTCAGGGCACTTATTTCCTCTAAGGGGAGAAGCTATGTATCTATGTAGAGCTTGAAAAGCAAATCTCTTTGCAACATAAAATGTAGGGAAATAGGTTCTTTCTCACTAATTAGTACAGTAGTCATGAATAATAGGAAAAGGGGAAGTTTTCTTTCTCAGGAGTTTGATACATCACCAGATGAAAGGGAAAAGTGGTGCTAAGTTGTTTTGTATTTATTTGGAAGTAACCTAGTCAGTGGATTCATCTACACATGGATTTGATCCAGGATGAGTTTACTCGCAAGTAAACTAGTCAAGAGTAAATGTTACCAGGCAGGCATCTACACATGCTGGGAAGCAGCAGCACATTTGCTGCTAATGGCAGCAAACTACTCCCACTTTATGTGGCCCTGCAACAGGCCCTTGCTGCCACCAGGGGGAGCTCTAGGTTTTCCCTGGGTGTTAGCCCAGTGGCTAGCAGGGAGCACCAGGCAAGGAGACAGCTGTCTCCTGACTGGGGCTGGGACATTAAACCCTGCCGCCAGGGGCTGCCTGCTGCCGGGGTGGGGACAATGTTCCCTTGCCCTGGCCCCAGCTCCCTAATTAGGGGCAGCAGACTTGGAAAGAACTGCAGGAGAGGGGCAGGTCACTGGTAGCTGTCCCACTGGCAGATTGGGGCAGTATGCTAGGACCTATACCACCTCTGCAGATCTTTCCAAGCCTTATGCCTCAATCGCTTGATTGGGGCATGGGGCTGGGACCTGCCCCTGACCAGACCAGTTCCTAGGCCCTGTTCCCTGATTGTGGTGGAGAGGCTGGGGAGCTTGTTCCCTGCTCAGCTCTGTGAGCATGGAGCTGGGTGAGGAACAGGCTGGGGAGTCTGTTCCTCTCCCAGCTCTGTGCTCACAGAGCTGAGCAAGAAACAAGCTCCCTAGCCTGTTTCCCACCCAGCTTCATAATCACAGAGCTGGGTAGGGAAAAGGCTCCCCATCTTCCATCAGGAGGGACTCCTAGCACTGGGAGATCCTTATTTGTCATAGAACTGGCACTGGGAGATAAGGGTTTCCTAGACCTACCACTGCCCAATGGCTAAGTGGAGGCTAGAAGATAAGGATTTCCTAGCCCTGCTCCCTGCTCATGATCTCTGAATGCGGGGTTTGGAGCTCCCTGCTGCCAGGGCAGGGGGACATAGTCCCTGCCCAGGCTCCAGTGGTGTCTACTCAAACTCTACTGCACCATTACTAATCAAGTAAAATTGCTACTTGCTTGTGCTGGTAGCAAATTTACTCATGATTAGCAAGGTTTACTGTGTAGTAATCATGCACTTGTAGATACACATACTTATTATGCAGTAAACTACACTACTGTGCGCTAAAGAGTCTCATGTAGACACACCCACTAAAGATAACTTTACTACTACTAACCTCACTGAAGCCATTAAAAATGGTTGTGTTAACAGCTGTCATGGAAGAATGCCAGATTTAACACCCGGCAGTCCATCGCATTTATAATACAATTTACTGTATTGTAGTTGGTGTTTTCTATAGCTTTCTGTTCAAGATTAGATAAATATTACTGCAATAATGTTAAAAAAATAATACTTAGGTGATCACTTTTAACAACTTGGGACATAGGCCAATTACAGGTTTCTAACTTAGTTAATATGTTTGTTTTTATTATAATACAATTAGACTTCTTGAAGACAGTTTCTTAATAAAAGTAAAATGTAGAATTAAATCTGATAAACACACCTGTGCCAGTGTACTAAAAATATTGGTTTAATGCCGAAGTACAATAAAAAAACATTAATAGTTCTAATACAAGGAATTTACTTAAGCTGTAGTTGAGCATTTATTTCTACATTTCTTAGCCAAATTCTTCTACTCTGGCAAAATAGCTAATTGCTTCAATAACTTAATAGATTAATTCTTTCATTCATGCTTTTCAAAATTTAAAAACCAATCTTCTACCATTGAAGCCACTGAGCATTTTGTCACTAACTTCAACAGTACATGATCAAATCCTTAGGAAGTGGGCTTCTCTTGTCAGACTGTTAGGATATGTTCTGTTAATAGAACACCCCAAATTCTATAATTTCATCCCCTTTTCTCATTCTAGACTAGAATTAGCAATCACTGAACAATAACGGAATATCTAGAAGCCTAGTTATAACTTACAGAAATGGCAGTTATACCCTCATCATTCTGCATTCAGATATTCTGTCAGAAAGTTACTTCAGAAGCACATACATTTTTTATGTACCATAAGGGAAGATTTTTAACATTCAAATTGAAATGCTGAGAAGAGGAAGGGAGAGCAGGTAATAAAAAGCCAAGAAATGTGTCAGCATTTGGTGGAAGAAAGGGGAATAAGAGACAAGAGCAAGGAACCTCAGAAATAAAAGAATCAAGTCAGGTTATACAGACAGATGACAAGCTTATTTGGGAGAGAAAGGAGACTGGATCATGAATGTAAGGACTTTTAGGATATAATGTTACTTGCTGGCTCTGCTCATAAGAGAAGATTACTATACTTTCTGCCCTGGGTGCATTGCCATCACTAAAATGTGGCAGCTAGTGACATTCAGAAATAAAATGGCTTCTATGCTGAATTTAACAGAACATAAAAACAGCACTCTTTACCACACCCATGAATGACATTAGAAAGTCCCATACCTAATGCATAACGGGATTGCTTAAAAACCTCTATAAAATAAATACTAATTTAAAAATAGTACTTAAAAACATTGGACTAGATTCTATTCCACCTATAAGTGAGATCTTATCCCACTTCATTTCAGTCCCTGAAAAATTATTAATTTAGATGCATTTTTCTAACCTACCATTTTTTGTGACTTAGGCTTATGAGTAAGGTTGGCATTTATAGCTGACTGACCGGGATCTGACCATTGTTTGATTCAGTCCACTGGTAGCATCATTAGTTTAATTAATGGTTTGATTAGTTGCAGGAAGTGTGATGAGGATGCTGATGCTTTGTTCCCCTTTGACTTTTCCTTACTTACTCAATGGTATGAAGAAAGGTCAGCACAAGAACCAGTCCATCACCACATCATCTCTGACCCTATAGTCAGTCAACCAGGATTGAACTAGCCATGCAATTAGTGGGCACTTCTCAACTGTTTTTGAACTGGACAGGGTCACTGTGCCTCAAACCTATACCAATGGGGCCTTCACAATGACAACAAATTCCCTTGTGGACAAGTTCAAACCATGTCCCAAATTGTTGACTCATGTCCATTTACTGTGCTACCTGGTGGCCTTCAAGCTCTTCACACTGGTAATGATATTGCCTTAAGATGGCTGAAACAATGTGGTGAAACTGCATACACTTGATTAAATAAATAAATGAGTCGGGTGAACCTGAGGAGGTAATCTTTTGTATTAACTTTTTTCAGGGACTTGAGCTAGGTGGAATAGGATCAAACTTAGACTCTGAATTACCACTTACAGTGTGTACTAAAGTTCAGTCAATTCATTGAAGTTCAGTTGGTTGATTTTCAAATAGCTTATTATGCTGTATGTAAGTGCAAAGGCCTGTAGGCATGTAAGTGCATGCTCTGCAGACAGTCTGTAATGCTAAAAGCACCCAACCAGGGTAACCCAGAGCAGGCATCCCAGAAGGCTTTACAGGCTCTTCTGTCTGTCTGGATACAGGTGACAGTGGCTCAGGACACAGATCAGGGCCAACTGGCTGGTGCCCAAGGGTTGGTGCCCAAGAGCTGGTCTGCTGTCTCTCAAGTCCATCAGTGTCTCTTCCAGTAGCCCACTTCTTACTCCTGTGGCACCAGCTGTCAGATCCAGCACAGAATTGGGGGTCTAAGAATGAGGGGTGGTGTGGGGTAGGTGGGTTGGTGTCCATGCAGGAGGGTGGGTCCAGAGTCCCCAGTCCCTGTATGGGGTGGGAGGTTTGGGGAGCCAGGAAGATGGGGAAGGATTGGGGATCTAGGAAGCAGGAGGCAAGAAAGATGGGGCCTGGAATGGGATTGATGCCTGGAATGGCACAGGTCTCCGAAAATGGGGGCCGGGGGCAGGGGAGAAACTGGGCCATTTCTATGCTGGTGGTGGGAGGATAGTATTAGGTCCTGCTAGGGCAGGGGTGGGAAATTATTTTGGGCAGAGGGCTGATTACTGAGTTTTGGCAAACCATTGAAGGCCGCATGACAGGCAGCCACATAGGGTTCTGTACATGCATTCATTCAAATGCTTGCACCCCCATTTATTGGCACCTCAATCATATCTGACATGGTGGAGATTTCCATTGCATTGGGCATGTTTTAAATGGTTGAAGGTACATTTATATGAAAGAGTGAAAGCTCGCATACTAAACATTTCAATGGATAGAAACACAGTTTCATTGGTTGAAATGCAATGTTTTTATGCATCCTTAGAATGCTAATAAGTAGAATAGGATCTGGCCCATTATGTTCAGATATTTTAATTGAGAGATCTGGAGGGCACTTAAGAGCATTATATAATTATAGAAATGCATTTTTACAGTGCTGACACTATCAAGCTGTCATATCTATGTATTCAGATTCAGAGTTGTATATGCAGATAGAATCTGTGCATGCAAATAGTAGCCAACTGCACAGTGATCCCACTCTACAGTTGCAAAGAGAATTTTATTTTGTCTGGGGACTCTTGCCGACTTGGTAAAATTAAACTGGCTAATATGTGAGAGAGTCAACTGGTAACTGAAGAGAATTTATTTCTTATAAGTTTATTGGAAATTAATTACAAAGACTTAAAAAAATCTTTATCCATTCAGTTGTTGCTTTCATCCAAGCTGCTTTATAAGGCTAGATCCTTGACACATTAAATAACAGCATGAATTTCTGTCAGTCAGTTGTCCTGGAAGATTTGTTGGAGACTTGGAAAGATTTTAACAATTCAAATTACTGTTCATAAAATGTCTTATTTAATAATGTACAGATTAAAAATTGCATAAAACTTTCCAGGCGATATATTATGTATAGAACACAAGCATGGAAAAATATGGCATTGGCTTTCTTCTGTGTATCTGAAGCAGTATTCTAAAATCAAAGTGACCAATGTTGCATTTCCTAGGATCACCTGTGCAAACTTGCAAATTGATGTAACAGATCAATCAGCAACACTATTAAGTAAGTAGGATTCTACAAAAGCATTCATCAGTTCCCGTTGTATTTTCAATGCAGACACCTAAAGTGGACCCCTGAAATAAATATTGCTTCACAATAATAACCAGTCTAAAGAGAGGCTTACTTATAAATGTAGTAGTTTTTGTGACCGGATGGCTGTGATGCCCCTCAGTGGTCTCCTTAGTCCTGTCCTACTTTCTCTTCAGCCTCTCAGGGTCTTACCTGCCATGTCTTGATGGTTTTAATAAAGAGGGGAGGCTAGCAAATGCCTTATTTTTCCATCCTTGAGTTCTATACATAGTTTATTGCCTGGAAAGTTTTGTGCAATTTTTAATCTCTAGATTATTAAGACATTTTATGTTCAGTTAATTTGAATTGTTAAAACCTTTCCAAGTCTCCAACAGTCTGGTGAGGTCTATGGGTGCAGACAGGAGTGCAGCTCCCAGCTGTAACTCAGAACATTTTCTGCAAAGTGTTCTGGGTTATGTTGTTACCCCAGAACAAACAGAAGTTCACTGTTGTTTTGATGGGGGAGGGAAATCTAGCTGCGGCCTAGGAGACTGTAGCCGGTTTCCCACAAGGCTGCCTTCCCCGCAATGGGAAGGGGGAAGGGAGTGGAGGGATTTTATTCTAGGGGTTCCCCAGCTCGTGCTGAAGGGTGGGGTGGGTGAATTAGGGGCTCCAATACACCTACCCCACCCTCAAAGGGGAGCTGAAGCCCCCCCAGACTGAACTCCCTCTGCTCTCATCCTGCACCCCCATTCTGAAAACAGTGACAAGCTGGGAGCTCCACAGACACAGGTTACAGAAGACCTACATTTTGAAACATATTCATCTGATACTCATGCAATGAGGGGTCAGATTTTCACTCGATCAGCCATTTTTAAAGCTGTTCACAGCCTTGCAGTTGTGTTTGGTCACAGCTATAAACTGCCTTATGTCGCCAGATCAGGTGAAAATTTTCACTTCTGTCTGCACCCTATGTGTTCTTTCTAGTTCTTTGCTCCTCCTTGAGTCTGACTTGGCCCACTTGCTTTGGGGCTATGATCCCAGTGCCCACAGTTTGTCTCAATCTGGGGCTGCAAACCCACCACACAATCTTTGTCTTTCTCTCTCAGCTTGGCACTCTTATTCCCCCGTGCACAGTCTTTCTTTGTGACTGAGACCCTTCTGGGCCTAATTGGCTTAACAGCTGAATTCATAGCCCCATCCTCTTGTTAGAAATATTATTAAAAATGTATAATGAATAGAGTGTTGTTAGAACTGCACAGTTTGTATCTCGTACCTGATAAAAAGAAACACCACCAAGGACATCCCTCCCCTCTTGGCTAATTTACTATCTTTTTCTTCTACTAAACCACACTCCTCTGCTTTTCTCATGTAGATTACAGAAGCTGTGATTTAATTGGCTGTGTCCTTGGAGGAGAGAGGGATTTGAACTTTTGGTAACCTGGAGAGCTTTCTAAGCATGCGTAATTAGCTAATGCATATATGCCTATCCGCCCCACATACTTAAGTAGTTAATTATAATGGACATGCGACGTATGAAGTGACGTATTTACATATATGTTTGTATGAACCGGAAATAAGTTGTAGGAGTTCCTGTTTCTGCACACGTGCCCAGGAGGGAGAGTATATAGAGCTGGCTGAGAGGTTTCTTCGGTGGTGGAGTGGTCTTTTGTCTTCACTCCAACCCTATTTGCAAATATACCCTTTGTGTTGCTAATAATGTGTGCCTGAGGAATTATTATTCGCGAGCCTCCAAAAGAAACGAACCGCGATTTTCGCATCACTCTCTTACAGTCATACCCATGCCTTGCAGGTGTTACTCTGTCTACATTTTTCCTTTGTATAGGATCCTCAGCTCTCTTGGCTTTAGCCCACTGATATTCTGGCTTCAGGCTTCCAGTTCAAGGATTACTACAGCTCACTGATGGCTCTTGAGCGGACTTAAGAGTCCAAACCTTGAGACCTGTCTGCACCTGGCTTGGGTAAGGCTGCCCACAACCTGTCCCAGCCCCCTCTGGTGCCCCTGGCCCAGGTAAGACTGCTCTTTGCTGGTCCCAGCCTCCTTTCCTCCCACCTAGTGTCCCAGACCCAGGCAAGTCTATTCTTCAGCCTCTCAGCAGTTTGATTTTAGCCATCATGTAGGCTTCTGGGGTGCCTATACATGATCCAGTGTGTTGGAATTCCAGCATGTTGGAGTAGATTTGATTAATTGAGTTTACTGGAGCATGGCAATTTCTGCCCCCCAACAGCTTCCTGCATCTCCTGTATCAGTGTCCCTCCACTTCAAAACAGAGTCAGGGGTGCTTTATTTAAAGCTCATTCACCAAGCTGTACATAAAGCACCCCTGCCACCATTTTGAAGTGCAGGGATGCTGCTACATGAAATGTTCTGGGTGCTTTAATTAAAGCAGCTCTCAGAGCTGCTCTAAGTAAAGTGCCTCCCCACCCCATCACACTCTCAGAGCATGTGTTTAAATGCTCCTGGGCTTCAGACCCTGAAAGAGCTGTATTTGGGCCTTAACCTTTCTTACTGTTGCCCCTTGTGGGTTTCACTGGCTTCATGTTCCTAGCTGCCGCATTTGGATGCTGGCTTTCTATCCTTGAAGTAGCAGGGCTTATAGATTCCTGCTACAGTTTTACATATAAAAAATAAAAATGTTATGGTGGTTTAATTGTTTTTGCTGTCATTTACACATCTGTTTGAAATGCATTCCTTAATGTATTATATTTTCCGCAAATCTCAGTCTTGTGGTATGTACTTAATGTTACATACCTAAGAAATCTCATAATTAAATCCAGTGATGGGATTGAAGTTAATCATGTGTATAAGTGTGTTCAGGATCAGTTCTAATTTAATTCCATACCATGGTTTTCCATACCATGGTGGATCCACTTGCAGTATATCCTACAGAATACACAACAGTAACTAATTTAGTCGGCCACTAGATGTCATTCCTTTTTCATACAAGCATAATATAATGCAAATGTCCCCTTAACTGTAAAAGCACACTGGTTTTAAAATACAAAATCCTCCTCCTTTTTTATATGTGATTATTGTAACTTCTACACTGTCTCTGCAAAACTATGACACCTTTGGATTTCTTTCTCTCTTTCTCTCTCTCTCTCTCTCTTTTTGCACATCCTGACCTGAATCTTATAATTTTGGAATGGTGACTTTCAAAAAATCTGGATACATTTAAGGAAGATTTCAAACTGTTGAAAAGCACAAAATATATTACCTTTTTGGAAACAAGCAGTTGATAATTTTCAAAATGCCACAAATTGTTTCTGATAACAAGTGATAATGATGTATCTTTATTTTGAGTGGTGATGTGTGACTACATTTTGGTAGGAATCCTGTATTGTTTTCAGCCATTCTGATTAATTTTTATTTCTTACATCCATCTGAAATGAAAAGTGGAAGGTATGTTCATTCCATAACAATAGTTTGCACAATCTCTTTTGCAATATGTATGGATTGAAATTAATGTATTAATTTTTTTAAATTTGGGGAATACATAGCATCTGGTTCTATATAGATTGATGTTTAATGTGTTCAAATAAGGGTTTTTAAAAAAATGTCTTTTGGGAATATATTCTTTTAGGTCTTTTAGCTCTTATACAACATTATTTGTATTTTATCCTCTTTGGAGCTGTTCCTTGTCAACTGTGCTTAAAATATACTAGAACAATAATATATATAGCAGGGCACTAGGGTGCCTGCTACTGGCACTTGGTAATAGGGCTTGGCTGCCAATCAGCAGGGCAGCACAGCTGAAGGTTGCTTAGGCAACAGATTGGGTCAGCTGACCGAATGGGGGCAGGGCCTGGCCTTTATAAACAGCCAGGCCGGCAGGCCTGAGAGGCAGTTCCCCAGGCCGAGGCATCTGACAGGCTGAGAGGCAGGAGCTCTGCTGCAGAGCAGAGCAGGCAGAGCTGCCTGAGCGCTTGAGCCCGCGTGCTGATGAGATGGAGAGGCCTCTGACAGGGAGGCTTGACAGAGAGCCAGGGTGGCGCGGAATTTATAGCCGGTAGGCTGATTTTATGTTACAGCTGGTGGGCTCATGGCTTTATGTTCGTTGTTGTGGTGATTGTGTAATACCGAGGACCGGGTGAGGCTGTAGGGGAAGGAGGAGGCCTCAGGGGAGCACCCCAGCAGAACGGGGGGGGGTGTTCCTGGTGGCGCAGAGGGCGCTGCGTTTCGGGGTGTGCCCAGGGAGGGCACAGTGATTGGTGCCAGAGCTGGCACTGTGGATGAGGCATGGCATTTTGGGGTGTCCTGACCCCGGCCCCAGTGGGGTGACCTGGGAGGAATTAGGGGGTGTCCCAACCCCAGCCCAGTGGGGCGCTATTGGGAGTAAAGCCCAGTGGGGTATACAACCCAGAAGAAGGGTCAGGGGGCCAGGCACAGCTACGGGCCACCTGAGCCCCAAGTGTGGGAAGCAGCGCGAGCGAGGCCCAGAGCGGGCGAGGAGCGCGCGAAGCGCGAGGCATAGGCCCCAGTGAGGGTGAGCGAGAAGTGCGTGAAGCGCGAGGCATAGGCCCCAGTGGGGGTGAGAGCACGAGTAGCGCAAGGCATAGGCCCCAGTGGGGGCAAGAGCGCAGAAGGCGTGGAGAGCGCGAAAGGCATGAGCAAGGGCCCAGTGAGGGCAGGGGAGCGCAAGGGGAGCACGAGGCATAGGCCCCAGTGCGGGTGAGCATATTGGGCAAACTCCAGAAGGAAGGGGTGGGCCTATCAAGAAGCCTCAGAAGAGGGTGAGTGCGGAGTGCCCCGGAGAAGGGCACGTTAGAAGCCCAGAGAAGGGGCGGGCGTGCGATTAGAAGCCCAGAGGAGGCACGTATTTTGGGGAAGCCCCAAAGAAGGGCAGGCGTGCGATTAGAAGCCCGGAGAAGGGCAGGCGCGTGAATAGAAGCCCAGAGGGGGCACACATATCAGAGAGGCCATGGAGAGGGCGCGTATACTGGAGAGGCCCTGGAAAGGGCAAGCATAAGATTAGAGCATCCGGTGAGGACAAGGATATGGGAGAAGCCCCAGACAAGGGCGAGTCGATTGGGAAACCCCTGAAAGGGGCAAGGGCAAGTCTAAAGAGCCCAGAAGGGCAGAGTGCATGAGCAAGAGCCCGGGGAGGGCAGGGCGCGTGGTAAAGGCCCGGAGAGGGCGCGCATATCAGAGAGGCCCCGGAGAGGGTGTATACCGGAGAGGCCCGAGGAGGGCACGTACACAGAGACACGAGAACATCCGGAACACCGGCGAGGCTTGGGCATGGTATTGGGGGCGGAAGGAGCCACGCGACACCCTAGGGTGGGTGCACCAAGAGATATCCATATAGGGCAAGAGCACCGGGTCCGAGAAGCCCAGGAAAGGCAGCCTCCCATTAATATTACATAAACAGCAAAGACGTGGCGGGCAAGACGAGGGTGCTGGTAGAAGGGCAACTTGGCACACGTGTAGGGGCATAGCAGGAGAGATCACGGCCACTCCTGGGCCCCAGCATTTTTAGTCCGTGACAAATAGCACCAGAATCCAACTCTTTCTTGTTAGCCTACTGTCAGCAGACATTTTGTAGTAGACCCAGCCCTAAGGGACTGCATCTTCTCTTCCTGTGTGGAAGTGGATTTGAGGACATGGAAAAGAAAATAATACTGTTAGAGCAGCTTTAACTCCTGCCATATCTCTGCTGACAATCTTGTCAGTCTCAAGGGAATTGCTCAAATACGACTCCTGATTCCCTTTCCCCTTCAGTCATAAATCCTAAATTATGTAAATTTAATCAGAAAGGTGTCTGCAAACTTAAATGGAACAGGCCATTTGGATCTTTTAATTTAGAAATATGAGAACCAGTCAGAAAGTAATGCTTCTTATTATTTTCTCAGCCAAATATTATTGAAAAAAATATTAAATTTGCACAGAAAATTAATGGTTGAACATAGCTATTTTTCAAAGTATTCTTCTCCTTCCGCTGGTGAACAAGGGCAGGTATTTCAAAATTGTAAGAGTTTTTGTTCTTGTGCAGACACTGTCACACAGACTCCATCATTTTGTTGTCATCTTGAAAATGTCTCCCTCATCTTTCATCCTCCAGAGTGTACAAACGATGGCACAGAGCAGTCCATCCAAATGATGGGATTGCCTCTGTGGTATGCAAGCTGGTATGTGGCTGAGCATTGTCACACAGAAGCAGCAACTCAGACATGTCTCTCTATTGGGCTCTTTGCATGTGATAGTTCAGTTTCTTCAGGGCCTTGACATAGACCTCTGAGGTTACTGTTGCTCTCTCAGGCAAGAAGTCAACATGTCCATGACTTGCTTCAGGCTTAAAAATTGGGAGGCATTGCCTTCTGACTGGCCCTCACATTGAATCTTAGTACATGCTGTTTGACATTCTAACTAGTTAGTGTTGGAACAGAAAGCATTTCCCCATTTTTATAAGCTCTATCTTTCCTCCTTGTCTTCTATCTCTGATGGATATTGATAAAAAAAAATCTTTAACTTTCGTTTACAACTGTTTCCATTTATGAATTTTTCATGCATTCTATGATTATATGACTGGCTCTGCAGATGTGGGGAGAGCCATGGATGTGATATAGCATGACTTCAGCAAGGCTTTTGATACAGTTTCTGACAATATTTTCACAAGCAAACTAAGTAGGTACAGGTTGGAAGAATGGACTGTAAAACAGATAGAAAACTGGTTGGATCAAAGAGTTCAAAAGGTAATCAATGCCTCAGTGTCTAGTTGGCAACCCATTTCAAGTGAAATACCCTAGGGCTTGGTCTGGGGGCTGTTTTTTTCAATATCTTTATCAATTAATTGGAAGATGAGATGAAGTAAACCTTTGGCAAATTTGCCAATTAACACCAAGGTGGGTGGAGTAGTAGATCAACTGGAGGGTAGGGCTGGGATTCAAGAGAGACCTAGACAAATTGGAGAATTGGACCAAAAGAAATCTCATGAAGTTCAGTAAGGACAAATGTAAAGTCCTGCTCTTAGGATGGTATAATCCCATGAAGTGGTATAGACTGAGGACTGACTGGCTAAGCAGCTCTGCTGAAAAGGACCTGGGGTTACAGTGAACAAGAAGCTGAATATGAGTCAACAGTGTACCCTTGTTGCAAAGAAGGCTAACAGAACACTGGGCTGCTTTAGTAGGAGTGTTCCCAATAGATCGAGAAAAGTGATTATTTCCCTCTGTTTGGCACTGGTAAGGCCATATCTGGAGTCCTGTGTTCAGTTTCCCCACTACAGAAAGGATGTGGACAAGTTGGAGAGAGTTTAGTGGAGGGCAACAAAAATGGTTAGAGGGTTGGAGTGCAGGACTTACAAGGAGAGGCTAAGGGAACTCTCCATATTTAGTCTGGAGAAGAGAAGACTGAGACTGAATTTAACAGCAGCCTTCAACTACCTGAAGGGTGGTTCCAAAGAGGATGGAGCTAGACTGTTCTCAGTGTTGGCAGATGACAGAACAAGGAACAATGGTTTCAAGTTGCAGCAAGGAAAGCTTAGGTTAGATATTAGGAAGAACTTTCTCATGAGGAGGGTAGTAAAGCACTGGAACAGACTATCCATAGAGATTGTGGAATCTCTATCCTTACAGGTTTTTAAGACCTGGGTAGACAAAACCTTGGTTGGGATGATATAGTTGGAGATGTCCTGCTTTGACCAAGGTGTTGGACTAGATGACTTCCTGAGGTACCTTCCAACCCTGATTTTATATGATCCTATGATTTAGCTGTCTTCAGTGTTGCTTTTACACTTCTTGACCAAAAGGTATTATTTTTATATGTATTATTTTGACAGAAGTAGTACTTTTTTCTTGAGGAATTGCCATTTTTGCACATTGATTTATCTGCTCTTAATAACGCCAAAGTTTTTGTTCACGTTCTCTTTTTAAATTGCTCCTCCAATCTTATAGTTTCATAGTTTCTAGGGTCAGAAGGGACCTGAGTAGAACATCTAGTCTGACCCCCTGCCATGGCAGGAAAGAGTACTGGAGTCAAATGACCCCAGCAAGGTGTACATCTAACCTCCTCTTAAAGACCCCCAGGGTGGGAGCCAGCACCACTTCTCTTGGAAGTTGGTTCCAGATCCTAGCCCCCTGACCATGAAGTAGCGCCTCCTACTTCACTCCTTTAAAAAAATCCTTAAAAAAATCTGCTTCACTCCTTAAAATTTCTTAGATCTAGGAACTGTCATATAGGCCCCATCCAATTTATGTGTGGGGACTGTGTTCTACTGAGAACACCTGAAAACATGTGAACTTAAGCAACTGCTAGTTTTTAGTTGAGTGATCAATTCACCTTTCTTCATCAGAATAAAGCTCCATGTTCAATTATCCTATACTGGATGAGATACTTAAGTTAGTAACTGATTATTTATCATTTGTAAAAATTTCACAACCTTTTCCTGTTCATAGATTCATAGATGTTGGGGTCGGAAGGGACCTCAATAGATCATTGAGTCCAACCCCCTGCATAGGCAGGAAAGTGTGTTGGGTTCAGATGACCCCAGACAGATGCCTATCTAACCTCTTCTTGAAGACCCCCAGGGTAGGGGAGAGCACCACCTCCCTTGGAAGCGCATTCCAGATGCTGGCCACTCTAACTGTGAAGTTCTTCCTAATGTCCAGTCTAAATCTGCTCTCTGCTAGCTTATGGCCATTATTTCTGGTAACTCCCAGGGGTGCTTTGGTGAGTAGAGCCTCACCAATTCTGCGCCCCCGTGATAAATTTATAGGAAGCCACAAGGTCACCTCTCAACCTTCTCTTGCGGAGGCTGAAGAGGTCCAGGTGCCCTAGTCTCTCTTTGTAGGGCTTGGCCTGCAAGCCCTTACCCATATGCGTGGCCCTTCTCTGGACCATCTCCAGGTTATCCACATCCCCCTTAAAATGTGGTGCCCAAAACTGGAGGCAGTATTCCAACTGCAGTTCGATAGAGGGGAAGTATCACTTCCTTGGCTCTGTTTGTCATGCTTCTGCTGATGCATGATAAAGTGCAGTTAGCTTTGCTGATGACTTCATCACACTGATGACTCATGTTCATCTTGGAATCCACTAGGACTGTGAGATCCCTTTCCACTTCTGTGCTGCCGAGCAGGTCATTTCCTAGGCAGTAGGTGTGTTGGACATTTTTCCTCCCTAGGTGCAGCACTTTGCATTTCTCCTTGTTAAATCACATGCTATTGTTTCCTGCCCATTTGTCCAAACTGTCCAGATCTCCCTGTAGTTGTTTCCTGCCCTCTGGTGTGTCTACTTCTCCCCACAGTTTTGTATCATCCACAAACTTGGACAGAGTACACTTCACTCTCTCATCAAAGTCACTGATGAAGACATTGAAGATTATCGATCCAAGGACCGAGCTCTGTGGGACCCCACTGCTCATGTCCTTCCAGGTCGATACCAACCCGTCCACCACCACTCTCTGGGTATGAGCCAATTTGCCACCCACTGGAATGTGTAATCATCCAAGTCACAGCCTCTTAACTTGTTCACCAGTATGGGGTGGGATACCGTATCAAAGTCCTTCCTGAAGTCTAAGTAAACGATATCTACCCCTATTCCTGCATCCCAGTGTTTTGTACCCTGGTGATTAAAAAAAAGACTAGATTAGCATGATCTACCTACTATGAACCCATGCTGGTTTCCCCTCAGCATAATTTTTCCTGCTGGGATCTCACATATATGAGCCTTAATAATCTTTTTGAAGACTTTGCCAAGGATGGAGGTGAGACTGACTGGTCTGTAGTTGCCTGGATCCTCCTTCCTCCCCTTCTTGAAAATAGGGACCACACTGGCCCTTTTCCAGTCCTCTGTGACCTGGCCCGTGTGCCATGAGTGCTCAAATATTCTTGCCAGTGGCTGTGCAATGACATCAGCCAGTGCCTTCAGTACTCTCGGGTGGAGCTCATCCAGGCCAATCCTTCCAAGTGACTCTGTACTATCTCAGGGTGTTGTTACAATGAGACTGTGGATTTAAGTTCCCCATACTAAAGTCACTAATGGCCATGAAGTTTTTTTTTCCATACATTCTGCGTAGATCAGGAGTCAGCAGCTGTGGCTGTGGGTCAGATCCAGTTTGTCAAGGTATTTCACCAGTCTCCACAGCCTCAACATCTGTGGAAATTCAGGTACAAGGGGATTTAGGTCTCAGTTTGGTGCCTGGGTCACAGGTACATGCATGACATATTGGTGGCAATTCAGTGGTAGTGGAAGTGGCAATAATTGTGATCAGGTCACAACCAAGGGACCTGTCTCTTTCTGAGCTGCATTTTTTTCTGCCTGCTGCTCCTATAAGGTTGCTGATCCTTAATATAGATGGTTAATGACTCACTTATCCTATTCTCTGGTCTGAGCTGGTACCTGTTATAGTAGTTTAAAAGGGCCCCATCTTTCAGTGTGTCAGAAAGATCATTATTCCATAAGCATTCAAAATCCCATGTGTCTGATTTGTCAATTATTCAAAAACAGGAACTGAATCTTTGATGTTGAATACCAACTGCTTTTATCCACTTCATTCTTTGTAATTAGGTTTATAGCCAGTGATTTTAAGATTCTAGTCATATGAATCCTCTTATTACATTTCAGTAGCATCCACTGTGCCCACTCCCCCCCCCCCGCCCCGAGATGTATACATACCCAGTTCAGTCTACTTATTACCCAGGCTTCCAAAATGCTAATGTTGTTATAAAGGAAATTAAAAAAAATATTCTTGTTGTCTCCTTTAATGCTTTGATTTATTATGTTCATGCTGCCTCAGTCTGTTTTGTGTCTGTATTATGTTTACCTCTTCCCATTATTTCTGATTTGTAATTAATGCCCTTTCAATGAATCTATTGTGGTGTCACCCAGAGGCACTTAGCAGCTCTTGGGAGTTCAAGTTCACCTGATCAGAATCAGGCACCAAGTGCTCACTTCTGGATTACTTTTTATCTAGTTTTAAGAGTTTTTCTATTGCTATTCAGTAGAATTGGCCTGAGATGTTTCACTTTTTATACATTCATTTAAAATAGGGTATTTTTTCTAAATTTACAAAATAGTGCCCAGCTTACCTTAGACAGTAGGAGAACTGTTTCAAGGTCCTCACCTCCCCATAAATAGTTGTGTGTGTGTATTTTTTTTTTTTGGTTGTCCTTGTTAATCAGATTTATATAGTTTTGGAGCACTCTGATATTAGTACCTGCCAAAGATGATAGAAAGTACACTTTCCATTTTGACATTATGGAAATGAAGTATGCTGACATGGAGAAAAAGAATCGGACACTTGAGAACATGATGAAACTTCAGCTATGACCTTCAGAAGGTCATCTAGTCCAGCCCCCTGCTTGAGGCAGGAGCATCCTGAGTAAACCACTCTAGCCTAATGTCTGTCTTGATGAAACTTGATCTTGAAAGCTTCCAAGGATGGCACATCCATAATTCCTCTAGGTATCCTGTTCCAATGCTTGACCACCTTCATAACCAAAAAGTTCCTAATCCCCAACCTAAATTTCCCTTGTTGCAGCTTGAGGCCATTGTTCCTGGTCCTTTGTCAGGCTACAGCCTCAAGACTAGGACCTCAGCCTGATGAGCATGACCACATCCTAGCCTGTAGCTGGTCACCCTGGTTGATCAAGGATATTCTGAAGCCTCCAGCAGACCCGAGCCCTCTGCCCACTCACTGGCATTGGAGTGGCTACCTGGGCTCAGCTGATCTTCCAGTTCTCCTGTATAACCACTGAATTGGAACAGGAAGTATATGGGCAAAAGGGCTCAACCTGACCCCAGACTGCATTGCTGCTCGCTTTGGCTGGTGTGCTGATTCAGTACTTGATATCCTGGTTTCTTGACCTGGTTTGCTCTCTGTTTTTGCTCTCTGCCTGATTCCTCTGGCTTCCTGACTTGACTTGTTCCTAGAGCCTCCTCTCTGCTTGACCTCCTGGTTTTTTGACCTGTATTGCAAACAGGACAGGAGATAGGAAGAGGAGCACATACACAAGTAGGAGGAGTTTTATAAACCTATTGTCAGGGATTCTCAGTTCCAGTAGGTTCTTCCTGGTCACCTGACTCCTTTTCAATGTCCTCCTGGGAGGGACCAGGCTTGTTTGGGGCTGGTGTTTGACCAGCTGCTTTGTGGTGCTGACAACTTAATTGCTGCAGGCTGGCTCAGTTTCTCTGGGTTTGAATCCTTTGGTCCTCACAGGTGCCAAGTAGGTGGACTAGGGCCTGGCCTCTGGACAATTTTCAGAAGCGCTTAATGGGAGTTAAAGATTGAATCTTAATAGGTCCCTTTGAAAATTCCCCTTAGGCACTTTTGCACCCTTAGGTACACTAATACTTTTGAAAACCTTTTAGGGAATTTAAGTGCTTGAGTCTCTTTTTCAAAAGTGACTTTAATCCTTTGACATTAAACCCCCCCTGAAATTGAGAGTCAGGATCCTAAGTGCTAAAATCACTTGGAAAAAATAGGACTTAGGTGCTTTTGAAAAGTGTATCATGAATCAGTACATATGGAAATCAATTACTATGGTCATTTTGTATTGATGTGATATTTTTCAATTTCTTTTTCTATGACTTTTTTAATAATAATATATTGCTTAATGAGTTGTAACTGAATAGAGATGCACAGTAATTAGAAGAGCTTGCAAAGTAGCACTGTAATTACCGTTATTGAATTTATTTTATTGATATAAGTTTTTAGGAACACCAAGTATAAAATTCCTAATAAATTTAACAGCATTGACTTCAAGCAAGTATTGTATTCACAAAAAATATGGGTCTAAGATTTGAGAAAAGCCATTCCTCTGCAGTTTTGAGATGGAGCAGCAATTTTCTCTCAGTCAATAAATATAGATAACAGCCATTATCATTTTCCTTAAACTCCATATTTTTACTTCATTCTAACGAAATGTCTTGTGTAATCTTGTTTTATTTAATAAAATGGGATGAGGTTATTTTCTGCCATCTAGACAAGTTAGACTTGACATGAAATGAATCTATCAGGTTGGCAGATAGAACGTAAATTATGAAGATATACGTATACTAAAGGAAATACCATAGCTAATGTTTACAGTTTTTAAAGCCCGTTAAGTTTCTGATAACACAAAGGAGATGAAAATGAAAATTTCCTGAGGAGGATGCCAGATCAGCACACTATTTATTTTCAGAATATAGGCCATTGACTAAAATGTCATCAGTCTCACACAGTATTTATAGTCAATATGTTGAGAAATTAAAAATGTTTCATCTTAAAGTGGTTACATATGCGGATTACCTAAATACAGGACCTGGAAGGACTGAAATTGTGATTTACCTATATGTCTTTTACAGATTTATTTACATTTCTTTCAGGATACTAAATATAACCTCAAAGCATCCTGGTATTATAAGCACAAATATTTTAGAGTTTATAAAAGATAAGTTACTATGTTATGAATTGCAACACATCAGCAGATATTATGCACACTGTAGACTATGTATCTATTGTCAGTTCACCGAAATACGCTTAAAAGATTGTTTTACTTGGCACATTTACAAGTGCATTCTGTAAGGCTGTTCAGCTGAATGGTGTTTTTGATAAAACTGTCTTCAGAAGAAATTGCAGAACTCTGTAGAAATGTGACAGAATGCAACAGCAGTCCAAATACAAAATCTGTATGAGTCATGTGAGGTTCACAGAAATATACTGCCACTAACCTGAGTGGGCTTTGGATCAGCCCCCAAAAAGAGCTCGTGACTGAACTCCTCAGCTGTTAAAAAGAGCTATTTTAATCAGGTTATTTGTGTACTCATAACAGTACACACCTAAAGAAAGAAAGGCGAGACTGTTTGGCTTGGTTGAACCACCAAGTTATTCTTATCTAGGAACTGCTCATGTATTCCTATGGCATGCATTATGCTTGAGGCCAGACTATGTGGTGGTGATGATGGTTCTTTCCAATTGTTATTCACCCATGAACCTCCCTTTCAGAGAGCACCAAGAACCTTCTATTTATGCTGGCATCAGCACCCCACAGAACTGGCTTTTAGTGTGTTTGTTTCAATTTTTACATGGATGGTAAGGCCAGAAAGTACCATTATAGTTATCTAGTCCAGCCTTCTGCACACCAAAGATTACAGGCTTTTCCTGAATTTAACTTTGAATTAGCACATGTCCTTTAAGAAAGCATCTAATCTTTATGTTAAAATTGTCACTGATGGCAACTTTGCTACAATCTTATGTAAATTGTTCCAATGGGTAATTTCCCTGTGTTAAAATTTTGCACAGTATAAACAGCATCAGAATTTGTTGGTGTCAGCTTCTAGCCATTGAATGTTACTATACATTTCTCTGCTAGATGGAAGAACCCTCTTATCAGTTTTCTATTTGCCACATAGGTACTTATAGACTGCAGTTAATCACAGCGTAACCTTCTGCTTGTAAAAAGTCAACAGATTTGCTCCCAGGGTCTCTCACTGTAAGGCATGTTTTTCAGTCTTTCAATCATTCTTGTGTCTTCTCTGGTTGAAGGCTCTCCGATTTTTCAAAATTTGTCTTCAACTGTTTGCACCCGAACTGGACATAGCATTCCAGAAATTCTCTCAGAAGTCCCAAATACAGAGGTAACACCATTTTCCCATTCATATCGGATTTCCCAATTTTATGCTCTGAGTTTTTTGTTTTAGACCTTTTGGCCAAAGTATTCTTCTGGGAGCTCAAGTTCACCTGATCAGCCATCAAGGCCCTCCAAGATCTTTTCAAAATCACTGCTTCAGGCTGGAGTTTACCATCCTGTAAGTAAAGCCTGTTGTATGTAAGGTCTCTATTTCTAGATGTATAATTTAGCCAATTTAGAAAGCATATTTTTTTTGCTTATAGTGGGGTGGGCAATTATTTTGGCTGGTTGGCCACTCAATGAGTTTTGGTGAGCTGTCAAGGGCCGCACACATGAAATCTTTCAGAAGATATCATTTTAACAAATTATAGATAAAAAATCATATATTAAAAATCAAACATCAACTATAACATATTTTACTTTTATTTCACTTTTTTCCCCGAATTTATTTGTTTTTAAGTAGTGTATAAATAGGTGATTGAATAATATCTCAGAATAAAGCCTTCCTTTTTTATATTGGGTGTGGGTGTGGGTGTGGTGGGGTAGGCATGCATGTGTGTGTGTGGTGCGGGGAGGGGTTGCCCATGTGCTAGGTCCCAGGAGCTGGCTCAGGGTGGGAAGAGGGAGGGCAGGAAGGGTATGCAGCAGAACTCGCCTGGGTGGTGTGGTGCAGGTGCAGTCCCCCCTCCACCATCTGGTTTATGGCTGTCCGTGGTGCTCTGCATGGGGCTGAGCCTCACCCACTCCCACCTGGGACAGCCCATACCATGCTTCTACCCGTGCCTGCTGATAGTCCCTGCCCCAGCCACAGCATACAGCTTCTTAGTGGGGCTGCTCCTGGGTGTGATTCCAGTAGCTTCTCCTGCCCTGCTGAGCTGCTCTGGGCAGCAGGTAATACGGGGAAGGATGGCAGCCATGAGGATGTGCTAGGCACCACTTGCCCAGGCAGGTGGGGGGTGAGGAAGCTGCAGCCAGGCGGCTCTTACCCAGCATGTGGGGCTCCAACTTCCAGCTGCCTTCCTCCCACTCGGTCACTGGACCATATTTTGCCTACTCCTCATTCATACCCAGTTTACCACGTAATATAGTTTTCTTTGTGTCAATAATTTTTCCTCATCATTATTTCGCACTCTTGTAATACATATAAATTTTTACCAGTAATGATTTTATGTTTTCTTTCCTTGATAAAAATATTAAATAGCATGAAACCAAAATCTGATGTGATCATTGTGGAGATATCATCAGAAAAATACTGGTGATTTTTTTTTTATAGCCACTTAGGCAATGATTTAAAATCCATTCATATGTGTCATTTTAACTTCTTAAAAATATATTGAGTGGCAGCAAGTCAAATGCCTTACATCTATCTACATGTATGATGTTTGCACTATTACTTTTACTAAGGAGTGTGGCAGTAGAGCAGTTAATGGGGGTTTAAGTCTCACTTTGCCTAGATACCAAAGGCTATCTCCAGCTGCTACAAAATGGGTGCTTGTACACATGATGAAAATTGCCCATTTTTGTGGTTTAATTGCATCGCACTTTACACATACTTTTTTTTTTTCAATTTAAATGAGTTTGTTACATTACAAAGTAAACCATGTCACCATGTAGTTTAGTTTGCAAGGTAGCTATTTGTAACATAGTTGCCTTAAATCTGACAGTTCGCCCTCCCCACCCCCCCAGCTATGTGAGAGGCATGCTGAAGGCAGAAGGGCAAAGGGCCTGATCCTTTTTGTGGAGTGTGCCCATGTCTCCCACAGCTAGGAGGCAAGCTGCCAGTGGGTTGAGTGGCCCCTGAGCTGTGGGGGGGCCCCAGTCCTTCCCTCTATGGTGGCAGCAGTGCCCCCTGGGGTTGCCTCAGCAGTGAGCTAGGGGCTGCCCCAGCTCAGAGGCAGCATCTGTTAGATCCAACTCTTCCTTGAGCCCACTGGGGCTTCCAGAGCAGTGTGTGTGCTGTTCCTGCTGCCTTTCTGCCACCTGGGAATGTGCTGGCTTGCCCCTGGGACAGAGTGTAGAAGTGGCAGGAGGGCATCTAGGTGTGCTGGTGGCCAGAGAAGGTGACGGGGATGGTGCAGAGCATACTGGAAGCCCAAATGGGCTCAGGCAAGCTTGGGCTTGGTGGGCTTCCAGTGCACTGTGTACCATCCCCACCACTTTCTTTGGCTACCAGAACACCCATATGCCCTCCTGCTGCCTCCCCATGCTGTCCCAGAGGCAAGCCAGCCCATTCCCAGTTGGTCCAGGGGGCAGGAATGTGGCAGGGACAGTGCAGAGGGTACTGTTCCCTGGGTGGGCTTGGGGAAGCATTGGGATCCGGCTGAGTGCTGCCTTGGAGCTGGGGCAGCATCCAACTTGCTAGCAGCTCATCTGGGTGGCCCTAGGGGGCACTGCCAATGTGGAGGGAAGGACCGAGGCCCCCAGCAGCTCAGACGCCACTCAGGCCACTGGCAGGTCATGTGGGCAGGCTCTGCCAGAAAAAAAAAAGTGGTGAGAGGCCTGATCCTTTATTTTTTTATTTTTCACAGAGACTGCCTGCAGCTGGGGGTGAGCTGCCAGCAGGCCCTGAACTACAGGGAGCCTTCCCTCTCCAGTGCTTCCCTCTGCAGTGGCAGTGCTCCCTGGGGCTGCCCAGGCAGGCTGCTAGTAGACTTGGGGCTGTCTCAGCTCGGGGCAGTACTCAACCCAATCCAACTGTTCTCTGAGCCCGAGCTGGGGCAGCCTCTGGCCCACTAGCAGCAATCCCAGGCAGCCCCAGGGGGCACTGCCACCCTAGAGAGAGAGAGACTGGGCCCCCCTGCAGTAAAGACGCCCCTCGGACTGCCGGCCATTCACCTCTCAGCTGTGGGAAAGGCAGGCAGGCTCCTCTGGGGAAAAGGAAAAAAAAGAAAAGGATCAGGCCCTTTGTCATAACAGTGATGGAAGCCCCTAAATTGAAACAGTGGGTTTTGAATCATCAGAATTAAAAACCTACCATTTCAATTTAGGGGACTAAACCCCCATCTTGTGAACAAGTGCCCAACAATGCCTAATCATTCAGGTTGTAAGACAAAGGTAACTGGATATGAAGCCAGCTACATCAGTCCTATATATACTATTGGCTCAAGAAACTTCCTGGGCCAACTAAGCTTGAGAAAAGCCTTGGCCTTTATTTCTGTTTTCTTGATTTACTACCTTTTATCAGTCAAGCTTGTAATCTTATCAGAAAGAGATATCAAGATAGTTCAATAAGATCCATTAACTCATACTGTTTCATATTAATTATTTTATCTTTCTTTTCTTCCTTAGTTATCAAGTCCCATATCAGCTGTTCCTTTTTTTTTTCTAGAATCCGTGTCAGGAAACAATCAGCCATATCAGATTCAACAAGGTCAAGTGCAAAGTCCTGCACTTGTGACGGAATAATTACAAGCACAAATACAGACTGAGGGCTGACTGACTAGACTTTAGTATAACAGACCCGTGGTTTACAGTAGATTAGAGCATACTGTTGACTCATAGTTGCAAAAAAAGCCAACAATATACTGGGTTGTATTAACAGGAGTGTCTCTTGCAAATCAAGGGAAGTTGTTTTTATGCTCTCTTCAGCACTAGTGAATTCTCACTTGGAGTACTTGTCTCCAGTTTTGGATCCTACACTTGAAGAAGGATGTAGACAGATTTGGAGAGTCCAACACAAAATGACAAAAATAATTAGGGGCTGGGTTAGAGGGGGCACAAGTTGTATGTGCTTTCCCACTTGGCCTTGACTCTCTGGATTAATCTAGGACAAGTTTTTTCCATGTACTACTTATTTATAAATATTGACACAGCATTAGACTTTTTTCAGTCTTCTGGAGCTTCCCCAGTGTTTCAAGACTTGCTTGAAAATCAGCAATAACTGCCCAAATATTTCTTTGCCTTGCTTTTCAAAAACTCTTTCAAATCTTCTGTTTTGTTGATATAGAAATACTTAGGTTTACACTGTATGTACATTGGGAAAATAGAATATGTTAATGTAAAATCTAAATTTACTAGACACTACTTAATCCTCAAGAACTCCCCAAGTGACTATTCTAACTGTGCATTAAATATAAAGTATCTTGGTTGATTTTCGAAGTGGAGTATGCTACTGTGGTACCGCCACACAAAAATATTTCTAGTGGGTCCTTGGGGATCTAGTGGATGACAAGAGTGCAGCTTGAGACTAACTCTTTTGTGTATTAAGGGTACATGGATGAATGCATATTAAAATTGCTCCTCTATTTTGGTTGGGGAACTTGGAGTGTCCAGCTAGTCTCTACAAGGACAGCAGTGATTCTCCTGGCAAAATAGTAGCTCCTGGACTTGGGCTGTTAGCTAGGTGAAACAGAATTCTGTCTTTACTTACTTGGGCTATGTACAGGAGTTACATTTGTAACCAAGTTAGATCAGGCTGTCTTACAGCCTGGTCTTTGTCTGGCTGGGCTTATGCTTCAATCTGTTGCAACAAGAGAAGTTCAGTTTGATTGGACCATTCAACCCAAACTTCTGATTGGACTAGCCATGATCCACGGATGTGGCACAAGGTGATTGGAGAGTTCACTCCAAACTCCTGATCTGGATGAGCTGCCATCTAGGGGTGTGGCCCCCTGAGGGGATAAAAGAAGGCATGTGCTGCAGTCACAGGGAGAGAAGCACATGGGAATTGAAGACCTGGGGTGAGCTGACCCAGTGGGGCAGTCAAATGAGCCCCAGAAGAGCCTGAAGTCAGAAGGACAAGGTTGGAGCAAGAGTGAGATGACAGAGACAGAGGCGCTGTTCCAAGGGCCAGCAGGTTTTGGGAGATAGAGCAAGATGACTCCTGTCAAGTCCAGATCAGGCTGTCAGTGTATCCTTGTTTGTTATAGGGGGGGAATTGTAGCCCCAGAGGAGCCTTCCCTGGGTGCTTGCAGCCTGCCCATGGGAGGAAGGTGGGGAGAAATCACCCGTCCCATTCAGGGGAGAGAGCTCTCATTGAATTCTGATCCACTAGAGAGAGATATTGTAGGTGGGGATCACAACACTGAAGGTTTTCACCTACACGTGGAATGGGACATAAACCCCTCTTGGGGTGCAGGAGTTGGGTAGTAAGCTACAGGGAACTTGCCCAAGCCCCTGCTGAGGAGGAGGAGCTGGGTTCAGGCCACAGGAGGTTGACTCCATTCACCTTGCAGGAGGGATGACTGGTGCAAGACCAATCCAAGGAGGATCTGTGACTGCCACACTCTAGAGTATACAGGGGTAGAGTGTAGACTGCTACACTCTAGATGCTAAAGGGGCTTACTCATATGAATGAGTCAGAGCTTTGCTGCCTCCCCTGTTGGGGGTAGAGAGTGTGTATAAAATACTGGGTTGTTACTTGCATCCAGGACCAGTGTAATTTTCATTGTTGAGAGTTGTGCAACATCACTACAAGCAACATAGGGTGAAACTCATTCAGGAACCAACCTGAGAGTTGAGTGTATGGGGTTCTCACTGACCCCCCACCCTTCCGCAGAGACTGTTCCAAAATTTCCAGAAGAAGAGGCATTTTGGAGTTTCATGTTGCTGTAACCAATGTTTCCTCTAAGGAGTAGTGGTCCGTGAGTGCACTGCTTCGGTCCATGAGCATACTGCCTCGGTTTGTGAGTGGGTCGCCTTGGTCCAGTGTGGGATACTTATTGAAGAAATTAGGGTGGGGAGAGGTGCTGCCCAGCTGGGTGGTACCTGGGATGATTTAAAGGCTGGGGATCTGGGAACCAGGATGGGGTAGGGGAAGGAAGAGGGGTGGAGATCTCCCTGGCCCCACTTCCCCCATGTCCCAGTCACCAGTGGGAGGGTTTGCTCCCAAGGCCTTAGTACTTTCAAGGCCTCACTAATCTTACAAGACCTCACTAATCTTTTACTTTAATTAAACTCTTAGCAGCTACATACAGTTCACAATGCATGAACAAACAACAAGAAACACCTGGTCTAATCCTCACAGAGTGTTTAGCAAGCACCTTCACCACACAGACACAATTCTCAGCTGTTACACTCTATCCTTTGCTTGCTGAAGCACTGTGATAGCTACAGTTGAGATGCTAAAGCTACATGCGCTACATCAGGGAATGGGGAGGGATCTTTAAATTTTACTTGCATAGCATAGATCTGTGAATGAACAGTTTTATGATAACAATGGTTAAAACACAATTTAGCTGTTGCCACTAGGGCAATATAGAGCACTCTGATGCTTAAGATGGTTAGCCACAGAGTTGAGGTGATACTTGGTGACATGCAAACAGTGTTAATCACATTGTACCATTTACATGGCTCGGGGACGTTGACAGTCAAACTGATGAACTGCCCAACCTCCTGAGCAAGGAGGGCCAACTGTGTTCCTTGCCGAGCTTTTGCGTCAAGGCTTTGCAGCTTATCTTTTGTCTCATTTTAGTTTTCTAACCGTGGTGTGTATGTCTGATACCCATGAAGTGGGTATCATAAAGTTGAGAGTTATGGTATAGAGGAAATTTCTTGCTATTTTAGGGCAATAGTATGGTTACTTAATTGTAGCAGAGCAGCAGCTCTACTCTTAGCTGTTAAGCAACACAAATTGCACAAAGTCCAGGTGGTACCATTTTTATACAATAAGCGACCTGATTCCCCCCAATAAACATGTTGCCCTATTGTTACATAGGAAACATTAGGTAGTTAGTGTACACAGATCATGTTGGGTGGGCTGAGAGACCATCCTCTCTATGGGGTCCCTATTCCAATTAAAGTGTTACTGATTTGAACTAAGGAGGATTGTGATAGTTACCCCAGATATCCCTCAGTATGTATCTCCCATATGGGGCAATGCCGATTCAAGTCCCAAAGGCATCCTCCTCCTAGCCCTGTGCTAAGCAAATAAGCAGTGGTCCAGCTTCTATTTTTTATCCCCTGCAATAGGAATGAACACTTTCCTTTATTACACCCTTCCCAAGTGGTAATCCAGGTACTTTGATAGGGGTATATTTCTTTAAATTGTGGCAGAAGTCCTACTTTCAGAGCCCCTCTGGACGTGTGGCTCCGCCCTCCTGCAATGGGCCAACCGCCTGCTTACTCGCCTGCCATGCCTTGATCTTACTTGTGATTAATAGATTGGAATCAGATGGAGGCTGCCCATTTTTATGCACCCCGATGACAGGGGGCACTGTCTGCGGCTCCTTTTCCTTCCCTACACCGCAGCCCAAGCCTCGCAGATGGTGCTAGCATGATCTAACTTGGGCCTTGTTATTATGTCTCGGCCCTTTGTTTGCTCTCGGGGCTCCTCACCACCCCTCCTCACTCTTGGGGCTCCTCATCACCCCCTAACTCAGGGCTCCTCGCTGCCCCTGCTCCTCACTGCCCCCTAACCTCGGGGCTCCTTGCTGCCTCCTTTAGCTCCAGGGCTTCTCGCTGCCCCCCTAGCTCCGGGGCTTCTCGCTGCCCCCCTAGCTCCGGGCTAGGCCAACGTGCCCCCAAACAAAGCTGTGCCCCCTCCGGTGCCAGGAGACCCCACGCTATCGTGGAGCTCCTATGAGGCCTCCTCCAACCCCTTATAGCCTCACCCGGTCCTCTGGTAGAACAGAAAACACAAAACACAAAGCCCCCAGGCTACAACATAAAAGCTAGACCGTTCTGGTCAAAATACAAATCTCTCCCTACCAGAGAGAGAGAGAGAGCGCGCATCAACCCCCAGCAGGAACCAGGGGATGTTCTGGCTGAGTTCCTCCTCCCTCGGCTGCTGGAGGGAAACTGCCCTCCTGGCCTTCGGCCTGGGCTTAAGAAGGGCTAAGCTCCGCCCCTTCCTGGCTCTAGGTTTCCCTGGTTGCTAGGGCAACCAGCAGCTGCGCAGTCCTGGTGACTGGCAGCTGCGCTTCCCCCTTCCCACCACTAGGGGTCTCTCCCGAGCCGTTTCTGCTCTCAGTCGCAGGGCACCTGAGAGCCCTACGACAAAACGTTGCAGGCATTCTATGATGCTCTAAGCCAGGGGGCCATTCCCTATTTTTAATGGTGTTTATTACTTGGGAAAAATGCATGTTTAATGATAACTGAACTTGAGCACAAGCAGTACTGCAGGTTTGAATTTTGTCTGCTTTAAAAGCAGTGTCTATCATGGCCTGGGCAAGACCTCTCTAATCCTCCACATAAATCTCGAATTGTATGTCACTTAGCAATTTGTCAGTGTGGTCCAAAATTCTTCCTTTGAGCATGCCACCCCTAGTGAGCAGCCCTACTGCCTGTCAGAGATTGGCTACTCTTTCAGTATTTTTCTGGGACTTATTTAAGTTCTATACATTCATAGCTGAGTTAAGTCCATCCCAAAGATAACCTGGAGCATCTCTTTGATGGTGGGGCCTAATTGTATTTGTGGAATGGAAAATGGATGGCTATTCCCACCTAATTAACCCTTCAGCTACACGGGCTCCTGCTGAAAAGTTTGGAAAGGTATTGTTCTGGTCTGAACAATACCCTGGCAGTGAACAATGAAGCATTTAGGAGGGTTGAGATTTTAACTTGTGACCGCCACCAGGGTGTGGGGTTATATACAGGTGGTGTTGGGGCCTCCCAGAGGGGAATGGCCAGAGACAATAGCGAACGCTCCATTCTCTTACAGCTCATGTTTATCTTTCTCTTCTTCGGAGCCCGTAATTATGCTTTACCTCCTGAAGAGCAGAAGAGTTCCCACTGTTGCTTATGGGGAAGATATGGTACCGGGTTGGTGAAATGGCATTGCCTAGGCAGAATCATAGCACTAATTTGCTTCAGGAATCCCACCAGTATAAAAGGATGGGGATAAGTGGTGGAGACTTGCAGATACAGCCTCCTTCTGGTTGTATTAAAGTGGGTACCACCATGCCATTGTGTAGATATGATTTATAAACCATATAATGACCTTGTTCTAACCTGTAGCATGCCATCCCACCTGGTGGGCTTTATAGCATTGCTGAAGAGTGTTGTCAGGCATAGGAATGGGAGGGGGTAGATTTTCCCATAAAGGCAGTAGCTTGAGATGCTGAATGGATGCAGAATGCACTATTGGGGGCACGGACTCAGGGGCATTGAGCTTAATGGGGTTTCCCTCAGGAAATATGTAACAACAAACCCATAAACTAGCAGAACTACAACAATTACCTCCCCTCCCACAGTTAGCCATTCCGACTTTTAGGTAGGGAATAAACCTAAGATAATAACTGGTGCCACAGGTGCACTGACAGTACCTTGCCAGTTAACTGTTCTATTTCTTCTACTCAGAGACCAGGATTTCACTTGCTCCAGGGTAGTGGGTTTCTTTCAATATGGATACTACAGATGGACTACACAAAGGTCATCTGAGCACATACGTGGCTCTGGGGAATGTTCCTCTGGGTCAAGCCACTCTTTTAGATCTTCAGGAGTAAGTTCATTAATATCTGGGTAATAAGATGGATAGTAGACACTCCCTACCCAGGAAACACAATAAGGTGTTAGTAAGAAGAATACAGTTATAACAGTCCACAACTTCATGGTGCCAGTCAATTTAGACAGGTGATAGAGCAGGACTTGTCTTCAGTAGCAGGCTGAATTAGGAATGGCTATGGCCACATTTGTGGACAGATCTAATCTGTAGGAACAAGACAACAAGGGGCTTGGCTCCCGTTAGATGAATCTGACTTAAATACCCACCAGGTATTATGCATATCTTTTGCCAATAATGTCCCCTCCCATTTATCTCCCTGAGGATGCTTCACTACCACCCGATCTCCTGCCTGGAGCTTTCCTGGGTCACCACCCCTAGGTTGCTCTACTGCCAGCTCACGGGGACCACCCAATCCAAAGGCCTGTTGCATAGGGCTACCTCCCAAATGAGGTTGGTTCTTGGCCCAACTGATAGCTTGATCCAAGTGCAAGTCCCGGTCCTTAAGACCTGGGCCAGGAACCAACCACAAATTACATTTGAGGGTGCCATTGGCTCACTCTACCAATCCATTAGACTGCGGATTTTATGGGATCTGATATGTCTGTTTGCAGTCTAGTCATACACAAGATGATCGTGAAAGTGAGGGCTATTATCGCTTGTGTAGTTCTATGGGTGGTGGATACACATCTAGCAGAGTTTCCAGTGCTGCACAAGTGTCCTGGGCAATAGCTCTTGCTGAGGCGCAGGTGAACATTATTCCCATGATAACTTCTACAGCTACAAATACGTATTGTTGCTTGTGGGAGGTTCAAGGGAGGGGGCCTATGAAATCGCATTGCCATATTTGCCACGCTACCTTTCTCTTATGCAATGACAGTGGGACAGTTGGGAAAGGTTCTAGTCCCATCTTGACCTCTTGGCAGGTGATGCATGTGTTAACCATTTCTTGTGCTTTCTGTTCAGTTACATGAATGCCTTAAGATGTGGCCAAGTGGGCGGTTCCATTGCACCTGGAGTGCCTGTGTTGTTGATGTAGCCATTCTGCAGCTCATTCTCTAGGTGTGCAGTGGGAGGAGTTGGGCAATAATGGACTAGCTGCTCTATTTTCTTCTTCATCATATGAAGTTTCAGTGCCCTCTTCCCTGGTCAGCTGATCAACTCACCTATTCTACTTTGCCTCTGGGCTTTCCCTCACCTTATTTCCATGTGCTGCACTAACATGTCGGATGTGTAGGGGAAGCTCATCTTGGGCTAATTTCCACAAGGCCATCCATTTCTTGTGGCTCTAAATGTCATGTCCTCATCTTTTAAAGTTTTCCTTGGTCAACAGGGGTAGCCATTTAGTGCATCCCTCCACCACCATCCAGGAGTTGTTATAAATGTAAATGGGCTTTACAGGATGTGGACCATTTAATAATTCCCATTCCACCACGGCAAGCACTGTGCTGAGCTTGGCATACTGTGTGCTTTGTCTGAGGCCTTGTACTACTACTTGCTTGCTGTCTCAAATCTTCAAGGCGATTCCCCTCCAGGCATGACCTCAAGCAGACCTGCCTGTAAATCAGATTGCAATATTGGCTGAGGCCTCCATCTCAGGTGAGAAATGAGGTGCTTCTGTGATGGGTGAAGATTCACTGCAGTTTGTTTTGTCAGGATAAACATTAATTGTACTTTCTGTGACCCTTTCAACTAATGCAGGTCATCCCTTTGGAGCTACTTGTTGGACCTGGCTCAAGATGTAATAAATCCAGAGCCATTCTGAGACTAGGTATTGGAGTAGTGATAACTGTAGGTAATTCCCCCCTTAGCACTTCTGTGGCTTCGAGGGCTGCTGCTGCTGCATGTAACATTTGTTTTAAGAGAATATACCTTGCTTCCGCCCCCTCCAGCCTGGGCTCCAAAATCCAATGGGTTTTCCTTCTGTTTCTGAGGACTCCTTCTGCTACAGGCTCCAATGTGGTCCCCCTTCTGAGACACCTATATGGAGCTAAAGCTTTCCTTCTGGACATCGTGCTGCTAGGGAGGCATGGACAGTTACTGCTTCTTTAAGGGCTGTAAGGCATATTCATGCTTAGGACCCCATTCCTATTTAGTCCTCTTATTATATAGGTTATACAAGGGATGAGCTAATATACTGAACTCAGGAACATGCATATGCCAAAAATTGAGTGCTCCCAATTGGGCCTACAGTTCTTTTACATCAGTGGGGGTTGGGGTCTCTACTATACTCCGCAGCCCTTTAGTTGGTATTGTGGGCCCCCCATTCTGCCATTCTATTCCTAGAAATTCACACTGGGGCCCTACTTTTTGGGCTTTCTGATTGGACAGCATGAATCCGAAGGTACACACTTTCTCTTTTAATAATTCAAAGGCCTTGGTGGCAGCCTCTTTGTCTTGACTGCTCACTGTGACATTATTTATATACTGCCACATGTGTACATCAGGGTACTTTTCTGGGACCTCATGAACTACAGTAGCTAGAACCCCATGGGCCAGGGTGGGGCTGTGTATCCACCCTTGGGGCAACATGGGTAGGTATATTGCTGCCCTATCCTCATGAAAACAAATACTGGCCAGTGCCTCTCATGGATGGGAATAGCAAAAAACATGTTCTTGATAACAATGGATCCCATCCACGCAAGCCCATAACACTGAGTGTTTTCTGTTAAGGTTTGTAGTAATGGGATGGCAGCCATCAAGGGGTCAGTATTAGCATTCAAAGCTCAAAAGTCAATAGTCAGCCGCCACCCCGTTTGGCTTATGAACTGGCCACACTGGATTGTTATACAAAGAGTGGGTTCAGATAATAGTTCTATCATAGTTTCATAGTTTGTAGGGTCGTAAGGGCCCTGAGCAGATCATCAAGTCCGACCCCCTACCATGGCAGGAAAAAGTACTGGGGTCAAATGACCCCAGCAAGGTGATTGTCTAGCTTTGTCTTAAAGACCCCCAAGGTAGGAGACAGCACCACTTTGCTTAGAAGTTGGTTCCGAGATCCTAGCCACCCTGATAGTGAAGTAGCACCTCCTGATGTCTAATCTGAATTTACCAGTTAGTGACCCATTCGGCTCTGTAGGTGTCGACACCACAGTCCCCCAGTTTTTTAATGAGAATGGGGTGAGAGACAGTGTCGAAGGCCTTCCTAAAGTCCAGGAAGAGTATATCCACTGCTACCCCTGAATCTAAGGATTTGGTGACCTGGTCATAGAAGGCCACCAGGTTGGTCTGACAAGACCTACCTCTAATGAGCCCATGTTGGTTGCCCCTAAGCATAACCTCCCCTGCTGGCCCCTCGTGGACATGTGCCAGGATAACTCTCAAAAAGCTTACCTAGAACGGAGGTAAGACTAACTGGCCTATAGTTTCCCGGGTCCTCCTTCCTCCCTTTTTTGAAGATGGGAACCACGTTGGCCCTCTTCCAGTCCTCTGGCACCACACCAGAGCACCAGAAGTGCTCATAAAGCCATGCCAGGGGTCCCGCAATGACCTCAGCTAATTCCCTCAGCACTCTGGGGTGGGGAGATAGTCTGGACCAGCTGATTTAAATACATCCAGTTCCTCCAGAATTTCCCTGACTTGATCCTCATTGACCCTTGGCCTGGGTGCACCTCCCTTGGGGCCTGAGGGGGGCCCAGTGGGGGGGCTGATCCGGTCCCTGCTCAGGAAAATGGAGGCAAAGAAGTTGTTAAATAAGTTAGCTTTGTTGTGTGATGACCAGATTTCCTAGCGTGTCTTGCAGGGGCCCCATGTTATCTGTTACCTTCTTTTTGCCCCCCTATGTATTTAAAAAAGAACTTCTTGTTATCCTTGATCTGGGTAGCTAGTCCCAGTTCTATCACCACCTTGACCTTCCTGACCACCTCCTGCATTCCCGAGCATCTGCAGTATAGTCCTCCGTGGTGATGACCTCTCTCTTCCATTGGGTGTATGCCTCCCTTTTAGCTAGGAGACATTCCTGGATTCTTTTGGTGAGACATGGGGGCTTTTGTGCTCTCCTGCTCCCTTTGATCTGTGTTGGTTTACCTCCCTTTGGGCTTGGAGGATTGTCTCCTTAAGGAGACAATGTCCTCTAACTGCTGGCTGATAATACACTGGATAGGTTAGGTGGCCTCAGGGGGAGTTTGATACTGGGGCCGGTGTACTCCTTGCATGGGAGGTAGGTTTAGTGGGATATTGCTATTGAGTTTGAGTTATGGTCATTATAGCCATTTCCTCAGGTTTCTGGTGAAGTACCATGCACCCAAACTGCCAATTTTCCTGCTCAAGGGCAAACCACCTTCTTCTTAGTACATTAAGTCCCAGTAAGCTTGGTCCCCCTTTAAGTATTACTGCTGCTGCCATTACCTTAGAGCCCTTAGGTAATGTGAAGATCACTCAGACCAGATGTTCTGGTCGTCTAGTGCCTCCAACCCCGATTACTTGATAAGGGATTTTTTTCTCCTCCTTCCAATCCGCAGAATCTAAAATAGAAATCTGGGCACCCATGTCTAATAGCATATAGATTGACTTCTCACTTATACCTAATTGAACCTGTATGGGTATCCAAATTAAGGGGCCAGCATTAACTTTAGATACTGGTCCCCCAGCCTGCTACTGCCTCCATGGTGGCCCCTTTCTTTGGGGGTCAGGCCGGCCAGACTTCCTAGGCCATGTGATCAGGGGACGCAAATACTGGCAGCCCTGCATGTGCCTGGGAAAATGTCAACAGTTCCACCCTCAGGGCAGAGAATTCCTCTGGTGACACTGTCAGAGGCACAGAAGGCTCCACTTTTGGGCTTGCCCCTTCGCTATAGTATTTAGCCCACAGCCCTCACAGGACATTGGTGGGCAGTCCATCAATTTGGACCTTATTTAAACTGTCAGCCAACAAGTATTTCCACATACTTGTTTGTGGAGTCTTGGGCCGGACTTCCCCAGCTTTTCTTAACAATTTGGGGGCTCAGAGGGTTTGTCTTTTGCTGAGGCCACCGCCATGGCCTTGGCAGTTTTCATTAGTTTGGCAAGCCCTGGCTTCTGCAAAATGGGCAGAAGCTGCACTAATTGCCAGATTGCTTCACTTACTGGGTGATTTACTGCATCTGGCTCCAAGGCCAACAGGACTGAGGTGCACTCTGTAGGTGCTCATCGGCAAAACCTCCTCCACAACGGTGCTGTCATGACTTCTGCATCTGGTGTGTGAATCCAAACTCCTGCATGAATGATTTCAGTTAGCACTAGCTGATACAAGCAATAGACAGCCTCCTCCAAATTGGTCCATGCCTGAGGGGCGGGGTTAAGCTCTTCTTCCCTATCACTATAACTGCCAGTGGTCGCCTGTAGTGTAGCAGAAAATAAAATAACATTTTCATCACTTCCTGCAAACTAATTTAACTGGAGCTCAGGGTGCAGGATAAGTTGGGCCTCCTCAGCATGGCTCACTAATATTGCGGAGGCCCCTTCAATATACATTCAAACTAGTCAGTCTATCACTGGCTCTCCCGGCTTGGACTTATGCTGCTGCTGTATATCTTGAATCTCCACATGAGTAAAGGAGTGCAACTCTGTTCGGGGATTCCCCCTTGCGGCCCTGAGTGAATCACCACTACTGGGAGTACTTGGCCAAGCTTCTCCCTCCAGGCAGGGAGATACAGGGGTGGTTTGGCACCACGCTCATCAAATCTCCTTCCCCTCATCTGTCCCCTCCCTGTGATCTTCCCAGAACTCAACTTCCAGTTTCTTGCCATACAAGCACTGTCACACCTTCCTGAAGGGGGGGGGGGGGGGGGCGGGGGCTCCACAGCCTGTGCCAACTGCTCCCTCTTCTGGAAGGAAGCAGCCATGCATGCGATCCTAATTTTTCCTCCCCTCCATTCTAATGTCTCTAAGGGACTCTGGGCAGCTCATGCAGCCTCACTTGCCACACTGTTGGAATCCCTTATGTCCTCCAACTCCTTATTCAACTTGGTAACCTTTTCCCAGAGCTGGGCATTCTCTTCGGCCCCTAACCACAGACATGTGGGCAGCAGCCATGACAGGCACCCCTTCTTGGGCTTACCCTGGGCAGCAGTGGCAAACCTAGCCCACTGATTGGGTATGGTTTCCGGGTCATTCCAGGCAGGCCTCAACCTATCCTTATCCCACCTAGGATTCTCCATCCTTGTCACTTCCTTAAGCAAAACCACCAACGGGGCCCACCCAACTCCCTCCATTCTGACCTTTCTCTCTGGACCAGGGCCTCTCAATCCTGTTTGGGATGCTAATTTATGTCCCAGCTGCCAGCGGGAGGGTTCAGGATTGAGAGTGGTCGGGAGTGAAAAGGTAAGAAAGGTTTATTAACTTAACAAGCACACAACTACATGTAGTATAACAAGACAACAAATGACAGACAATAACAATTCACGTTGGCAACTTATTGGCAGTCCCCTCTAATGCCTGAAGTATGACAAATTTCTCTTCTATAAAGCTCAGCAAAGCCGGGCGCCCCCGATCTGTGCTGTCCAAGAGGTACCGGGAAGGACCCTGGTATTCAGTTCTCAGGCTCCATGAGATCCACAGGCCCACTGAATCCAGGTCAGCAGCTAATTTATAAATTAGTAGCTTCTCTCACAGTGCTGCATCTTCCTTCTGCTGATTTCTGGATGTGCTAGGCAATTTATAACTCCTAAGCAACACTGTTGACTCACAGCCACTCGCATTCTTACACTATGAACTTTCCTTATGACTGACCAATAGCAGTACAAGCCTTTGCATTTTTCTGATAAGGTTAATTTTAAGTGTGTCACTACATACAAGGCCTTACTACTTTCAAGGCCTCACTAAATCTTACAAGTCCTAATTACATGCAAGGCCTCACTAATCTTTTACTTTAATTAAACTCTTAGCAGCTACATACAGCTCACAATGCATGAACAAACAAGAAATGCCTGGTCTAATCCTCACAGAGTGTTTAGCAAGCACCTTCACCACACAGACACAATTCTCAGCTGTTACACCCCCATGCTTCTGGCTTTCATTCACCTTGTGTGCAGTCCATATGAACACACAGCAATTTAAAAACTGGGGGGCTGCCTAATGACAGCATATGCCTTCCCAGGCAGGGAAGAGGACAGGATGACAATGGGTTCCTATAAGGGCAGGGGTGACTCAGGCTGGAGAGCTTGCCTGTGTAGCTCTTCGAGGGGAGGGGGCTGGAATACATGTAAATTCTTGCTCCTTGGCTATTCAGAGAGTCTTATAGGTAGGAATGAATGCTTATCCATAACCTTATTATATAGTAAGCTAGGGCTTGAAAGCTAGCATACTAACAATTTCTCATTAACTCCTTCATGATTTTCCTTAGTGTATGAGATACCTACTGGAAATATCAGCATTATCCTGGAGCTGGTGTGTTTGGGTCTTTGCTCTCTCACATTCACCTTTCCTGGTTCCTTCTGCAGTTCCAACTATGACACTTTTGTTCCAAGGTGTGATATGCTTTTGAGGAATCATGCTACTGCAGGCAGACTGTATTATTTCCACAGATTCATAGAAGTTTAGGGCTGAAAGGGACCTTGTGAGATCATTGGGTCCAGCCCCTTTGCTCTGGGCTGAAAGACAGCTGGGGTCAAATAACCCCAGCAAGGCATACATCCAGTTTCCTTCTGAAGATCTCTAGGTTAGGTATCTGCACCACCCCTGCTGGGAATCTATTCCAGAGTCTGGTCACACAAACTGTGAAGAAGTTTATCCTTATATCCAGTTTGAAATTTTCTTATAGGAGTTTATGACCGTTGCTCCTGGTTTCCCCCGGGGCGCTTTGGTGAATAGCTTTTCACTTAGCCCCGCATGCTCTCCCCTGATATATTTGTAAGCCGTCACCAAATCCCCCCAAATCTTCTCTTTTCTAGGCTGAACAGTCCCATATCTGTCAGCTTTTCCTCACATGGCTTGCTCTTCAGGCCTCTAATCATACAAGTGGCTCTTCTCTGGACTGTCTCTAGGTTCTCCACATCCTTCTTGAAGTGTGGTCCCCAAAACTGGACACAGTACTACAACTGTGGCCTCACCAATGTTGAGTAGAGTGGGAGAATAACTTCCTTAGTTTTGCTTGAGATGCATCGGTTGATGCATGCCAGTATATTATTTGATCTGTTAACTGTAGCATCACACTGGTGGCTCATATTCATTTTATGTTCTATTATGACCCAAAGGTCCCTTTCAGATGTGGTGCTAGCTAGTGAAGCACCACCGAGCTTCTAAGTTTGTTGCAGATTTTTCCTCCCCAGATGGAGCCCTTGACACTTCTCAGTGTTGAACAGCATCTGGTTCTGGTCCACACATCTAACTAATTTGTCTAGGTCCAACTGATCGTCAGCCTACTCTGTTATGTGGCTGTACTTCTCCATAGTTTAGTGTCATTGGTGAACTCTCCAGTTGCACATTTCTTGCTGGTGAAGGTTTTCAGGTGATATTTTATTTTCAAAGACTCTAGATCTGGCCAATAAAGATGCATGTTAAGGTTGTAAGGAAGATAAATGGAAATAAGATATTTCCCCTTAATAATATAAAAATAGCATTTTAAAATATGGAGTTGATTAGTAAGAGAAGTATTAGGCAGATGCAATAACCTCTTCAGGATCTAATTCAGATCCTATTTTATTCTTATTTGATTGATCCTGTTTGAATTGCAAGTGAAAATAATAGGTAATCTTAGTTTAATTTTTGCTATTCATTTATTTATATCTCAAAACTAATACAGTTTTTATTGAACAGTGCCTGCTTAGGCAGATTCCAGATCAAAAGGATATTTTAAGTGCACGAAAGCATCAGGTGAATTGTAATACATCAAGGAATGATCTAAGTATGGGCACATTACATGCGACTCCCCTCTGTGCTTTACTGTCTCTTCACTTATTTTTGGACTGGTCTAGGCCTAAACCATAGCCATATATTATTAGAGTAAGTTCTGTGTTGACCTTACTGAAGAGTATGGAAAAACTCCCACAGACTTCAGTGAGAGCAGAACTGGGCTGTATTTATTAACAGAAAGTCAAGGGAAGTTGGTTCTGCTTGTTTTTACCCATTTCTGCCCCCCCACCTTGATTTGCTTTAAGTTTCTGTTAAAAATACTCTTTGATAATACATTTTATATGTAATGAATTTTTAATCATACTTTATAGTTATTTTTAATTAGTTGGGGACACAACCCATTAGTTTTCTGCATTAATATTATTTAGTACAGCATGTAGTTACCATTTGTGGGCTGTGTCTTTGAGAAAGGAGCTGTTAAACATATAAAATAATGTCAGTGTTTACTAGTTCAGTAGTTTTTCTTTCCTCTGATCATAACTGGCAGACAGCATTGTCCACTTTATGTGCTACAATATGTAACAGATATTTTCATTAGCAGATAAAGAAGTATTATGCAATAGTAAAGAGGACCTAAAACCATTTTTCCCCCTGTCACGGGGTGGGGCCTAGGGGCGGCCATGATCCCCCTTGCACCCCTTACTGTGTCACATGGGCGACCTAGCACCCTCTTGTCTTGCCCGCCACGTCTTTGCTGTTATGGTTCTGTAAGGGAGGCTGCCTATGATTCGCTTGTCCATGGTAATATGCTGGCACTATTCCCCGTCCCTTATAGGGTGACTCAGTGCACCCCAGCCTTAAGGGCTATGCGTACCTCCAAACCTCCCCTTTAGCATGCCCCAAGCCTCGCAGCTGTTCCCAGACATTATTAAGTCCTTGCCCTTCGTCACCTCTCTCTGGGGTCCCCACCACAGTGGAGCCGCTCCGAGATTCTCTCTTGCCCACGCCCTGGTGGGTGTCTGTAAACTACATGCATCCACACCCTCTGGGCTTCCCACCCTCTCAGGGCCTATGTCACGCTTCTCGCGCTCATGCCATGCCTCTCACACATGTACCGTGCCTCTCGTGCTTCCTCACCCCTCTGGGCCTATATCGTGCCTCTCATGCTCATGCCACGCCTCTCGCCCTGCTCACGCTTCTCGTGCCTGGGGCTCAGGTGGCTCATAGCCGTGCCTGGCCCCCTGACCCTACCTCTGGGTCATACACCCTACTGGGCAACCACCCTCACGGGCTGGGGCCCCAAACCCATACTCACCGGACACCTCTCTGGCACTCTAAAATGCTGTGCTCACCATGGCACTGCTCACTGTGCCTGCTGGGCACCGGGAACCCCCAAGCTACTGGGGAGCCCCCGTGAGGCCTCCTCACACCCTTATAGCCTCACCCGGTCCTCCAGTATTAAACAGTAACAAAACCATGAGCCAAGTGGCTGCAACACAAACCAGAAGCCTACCAGCTTATAACACAAAGCTTGCACTCACTAGACTCTTCACCATGTTCCTCTTAGGGTTCTCTCTACCCCTGCATCACTGCAGCTGGTCAGTGTGGTCAGGCAGCAACCATCCACTCAGCCTGCGCCTGCGCCTGCGCCTGCGCCTGCGCCTGCGCCTGCGCCTGCGCCTGCGCCTGCCAGAAGGGAACTGTCCCTAGGCTCTGGCCTGGGCTGTTTATAAAGGCCTAGCCCTGCCCCTTTCTGGTCATATGACCCGCCCGGTTGCTCTGGCAACCAACACCTGTGCTCTCAGGGAGCTTCAGCAGCCCTTATTCCTGATGCCAGTAGCAGGCACCCTAGTGCCCTGCTACACCCCCATATGCTGATTTAAATCAATGTTATAGTGGCAGAAATGCTTAGGTGAAGCCTGGAGAATTAATTAATGGATTATCCCTAGGTTTCATTAATAGTAAGTTGGTGATACATCCAAAGTGCATGGCAGTGCCCATTATAACATCCAGTCATCCCATTCTCCTTTTCAAAAAATGGCAAAGAGCAATAGAAGGTGTAAGGAGTTAGGAATTTATGGAAAATTAAAATTCCCTCAGAGGTCAATTATTTTGCAAGTGGTAGCAGTAAGGGACAAAAGAGCCAGTGAAAAGCATTACTAGAAATGTGCTGACATGGCTTAGCTTGTGTTAATATACTCAAGTGGCAATATATCAAATGATTTGTAACTTTTTCAGGAGTTTATTATAAGTCTGTATAGTGAGTTGCAGTAATTCAGGGTTAACTATGATGGATAAGAAGCAGTTTCTTTTGGAAATTGGTTACAGATTTGTCAATTATTTGTTTTCAGTGTTAGTACAATAACTTGTTAATGTGCAACGTAAGCTAATATAAAAAGTATAGATATAAAGACTGAATAGTAATCACAACAGAATCTGTATTAATATTTTAAATTCACATAATTACAAAACGTTTATGAAGAGTTTAAGCAAGATTAGCCAATTGTAGATAATGTTTCACCATTCACTTGCATGTGTTTTCTTTGACCCAGCAGAGTTAAATAGGTGTATTCAGCAGGTGACAAAAAGGAAGTGACAAGATCTAATTCTTAAATGGTTATAGCAGAAATCTCCAGAAAGATATTAGTAAAAAATGACATCTTATCTATCTGGTTCTAGAATAATATTTCTGAGTGCTTTCAGTCGGACTGTACCTGACAATCTCAAATATAGTCCTCCTAAGTTCCAAAAGGACAGTGGTATTCAAATCTACATGCCTTTCTCAGCTGAGTGATTGAGAAAGCTGATCCAGATGACCGAATCATTGTACATGTGATGTAGTTAATTACCCTTCCAGAAGAAGAGACAACAGCTGATCTTCTACCACTTTCTCGACCATCTATGACAACAGAGATAATTGGATTTGATTGTTAATTGTAATTGGCAGTTTCAGAAAATGAAAGCAGAACAGGAAAATTTTCCCCACAGTATGTCATGGAGACTTTTCTAATCCTGCCAATACTCAGATTAAAAATTGTAATGCAGCTGCTAAATCAGGGCTAAATTAAGCTCAGAAGTGGAGAAAAGTTTAATGGAGTCATATTTCCTTCCTCCTCACCACTTGTTTGACCCTCCTTGAGGATGCAGTTTGTTGCCCTCTTGCACCTGGCCGACACTGTTGACTCTCACAAAGGAAGGGGAGTGCCTTGTCACCACTCATTCCCAACGCACTTGGGGGAATTGCCAGCCATGCAGTGAGTTTTTTCATTAGAAACCTGTCAGAAATAAAAATGGACGTATTTAACAGATCAAGGGTGAAGCCAATACTTTGCTTACACCAGATGTGTTCTAGCTAGAGCTACTACTGCCATGCAGGAAGGGAAACAAGGCATTCATTTACCACTACTTCTCTGTGAACAGGTTCATAACACTTCCCAGAGTTGCAAAGGAACATTGTATTTAAGCATGCCTTGTTCATTTGCTCTTGCTCTACATAGTCTAATCCTCCAAGTGACATGGTGAAGAAACTCTGAGGAAGTTCCTTGCTGCTGCTGCTTCTCTATGGTATTTTTATGCACTGTGGTTGGGGAGAGCAGCATCTCTGCAGAGATGTCACTACATTATTTCTGGGACTGATGCATGTGGAAGAGAGAGTGTAATTGAGGCATGCTTGAACAAGCCACTCCCAGAAACACCTTCCCTATCTAGCAAGTGAAAATTTGTCCTGAAATGAACTAATCAAGGGAAAGTACTATGGAACACTAGGTCCAAGTTTCTGGGATAAGAAGACTCTTAAAGTGATAACTGTTCTATAGTATTGTCATTAAAAATAACTTAAATCCCTTTTCTATATAGAGAACAGTACTGTAGAGAAGAACAGATGATTTGGCAGAATAGCATTAGAACATTCTCTCTTTAGAAACCTGGGTGGTCAACCCATGGCACTCATGCCACAAGTGGCTTGTGCAACTGCTATGGGTAGCACATGAGTCCAAGGTGCTCAGCACAGGGAGGCACCAGAATAGAGATAGAGGGGCTCAAGACATTGGCCATGTGGGACAGAGTTGTGAGGTAAGGGGGCGAGGGGGAAGGAGGATGCTGTAAAAGGAGGTGTCTAACCTTCCCCTACACCTACAGCTGCTACCAAATTCAGGGTTTTGGATCCTTGCTCACCATATAAAACTAGTGGTTGCAGGGCCAGGGAAAGGTAAAGCTGGCTCTTGACAATGATACCTGTCTTGCAGTAGCATCCTGCTTTTGCTCTGCTCTGCTCTCTGTGTCTGGAGGTGCAAGCTGCCCTGCCTCCATTCTATCACACCAGGGGCAAACTTTATTAGGTGTGCCTGTGAGAGGCAGGGTTTGGAGCAGTGCTCGGAAGGAGTGGAGTCTAACTTGTGGCACTCCTGCCAAAAAGGTTGGCCACCATTACTTTAAAAGAATCTCTCACCCATGTCTACATTATGCACCAGAGTTTGTCTGAAAACTAGTTTCTTGGATACAGGCCCTTGGAGTAAGCATTCTGGCTTAGATGCTTTAGGAGCCTCCATCAAAAATGACTGAAGGACCTTGGATCATTTTTGGAGAACGGGTCTGAGGCTCATAAGTCACTTATGCATTTAAAAAAATATCCTGATGTCACAACGTTTTAATCATCTTATTGACTTTATTAGAAGCCTCTATATGTATGCAAAGACAATTGCACCTTCTCAAATTTGCACCTTTACTTACAAAAGTTTCCTCCCCAGTGAACCAATTGCAGAATCAGAAATTTTAGGACTGATGTATAAATGTTTGGCATTTTCAAAATGTAAAGGCTCTACTGGCTTCAGGGGGTATTAACTCTAAATATTTTTGTGATTGTGGACATCAGTCTATTTAAAGTACGTGTATGGATGTTTGGAAATGTCCAGGATGCACATGCATTTAAGGGAAAAAGAGTTAAAAAAAAAATCCCCAAATAGGTCAGGGCTATTCTGTTTTTGTGTATTCAAGATTGTATCAGCCTGAAAGATCCTTTTACAAATAAACTGGTTGTTCATTGGTGGCATGGCTGGGCTAAGAAAGTACTTTTTAGACTATGAATTAGTTTGGTGGTGGAAGTCAGTATATCCTTTTGACAGCTAGTGAGCAACTGGAGATAATAACTTCAAAAGAAAATGATTATCACAGATGCTTTTTTATGTTTATGCTTTAATATAGAACTCAGAGCCATTGCAGCATTTAAAATCTGCCTCAGTTACACAAAGCTGGGAGAGAAGTTTATCTTCATCTTGGCACCTGGGAACCTCCAGGGCTAAACAATTTAAAGAAAGTGTCTCAATAATCTATGATTCATACAGAATTTGTGGATTGAAAATTTAGTGAGCATCTCCATTACGCAGCCATTTAAGTCATAAAAGTTAAGCAGACTGAGGTTAATTTAATATACAGAATCATTTGGGATGAACTGTGGCTTTTTCTATGACCTACCATTAAGGACTGCACATAGCAGCATGTCTCTAGAGTGACCTGCTAGGGTGGGAGGAATGGATAGGAGGGAAGATTGTGATATACTGAATCACAATCTCTTTTCTAGTTCTGCCACTATTCTGGGGAAGGTGTAACTTGAGACAGGTCTGTGCTTAGTTTATTCCTGGTCTCCTGGGAGCATTACACTATCCAGTGGATTAGAAAGAAAGTAGCCAAGGCTAAAGGCACCACCTAAGCATCACCTCATTCCACTCCCTGGGTGCATCTACACATGCAGTTAATGCAAAGCAGTAAACTCTGGAGTTTATTGCTCCTGGGCACACTGTTTGAACATATACCTGGGAGCAATAAACTCTGCAGCAGTAAATTCCAGAGTGTGTTGCCATTTGAACATGTGTCTGGGACCACAGCACATTGAGCTGGGTTGGAGCAGCCCCAGCTAGCAGGGTGCCTGGCAGTTCAGCTTCCCAGCCTGGGACTGCTCTCCCTAGCTCAATGTCCTGTGGAGGGGCTGCCTGGGGCACAAGGGTACTTCAGCATGGAGCTAACTGGCAGGCAGCCCCTGTACTGAAGCACACTTGTGCCCCAGTCAGCCAGGAAAGGGTCTACATGTGCGTTGCTGCAGAGTTTTTTATTCTGCAGCAGGACAGTACTTGTAGCTTGCTACTACTGCGCAATAGCGTTGCATTGTGGTTAGTGCTTGCTAATGTTGCTGCACAGTAGTGTCTCATGTAGACATGCTCAGCATGTAGATATTTTCCTAGGTGAAACTCTCCTGGGAGTGATAGAACCTAGGCTATTTTCTCCTGGAGCACCCATTTTTACTTTGGGAGAAAAAGCATGAACATCTGTACACTTGTGGTTTCTCCTGGGAAAGCAAAGTGGCTGCAGGGTCTAGGATAAGGAATAAGTATTATATGTCAGCAAGGAAAATCTAGGTTGGAGATAAGAAAGAACTTTCCCACTATAAGGTGATTAAGCATTGGAACAGGCTACCTAGAGAGGTTGCAGAATCAAATCCTGGAAATTTTTAGGAGCAGGTTAGATGGTAGCTGGGATATTTTCGTCCAGGATGATCCTGCCCTGACCAGGATGCTGGATTAGGTGACCTCCTACAGTCCCTTCCAGCTTTACTTTTCTGATTTTTATATATATAATTTTCATGACCAGATTTGAATGAAAAATATCATATCTGGTTTCAAAACTAGAAGAATAAAAACAAGTTTGCAATGTAAAAAGTGCCCCCCCCCCGCTAATATTTCAGTTTTTCAGTCATCACTATTTCTATATCAGGGACAGGTAGGGGCTGAGCACTTCTGAACATCTTGCCACCTTATCTAAGTGAGTGGTTGGGAACTCTTAAAATCTGTTATGGGTACTGAGCCATTACAAGTACAATCTTTGTCACCACATATAAATTCCAGATCTTGCTCCTGCTCCAATAAATTAATTAGCTTTAATGGGAGCAAGATCAAAACCTAATAGGCACCAAAGACATAGGGGAAAGGTACTGAGGAACCAGTAAATTCCTTTTCTTCCATCTTTACTCTTAAGAATCTCAATGGTGATATAAGTAGTCAGTACTATTAGTAGTCTTCATGCCTACCCGTAATGACATGTTATCATCCCATTTTACCTGTTCCTTCTAAAATGATAAGTGAAATTTATGTTTTATTACTTCTTTATTGACCAAGATTTTCCTAGCTAGAAATACAAATTCTGCAAATAAGCTTCTCTACTGGGGTACTATTTTTAAATTTTTCAAAATAGTAATAGAAAGGCATGCAGAAAGATTATTTTGCATTTGGCAGCGAGGATTCTGTTAACATCCTTTAGGAGGACAGAAAAAAAGGCTAATGCTAAGGCATGATAAACCATTGAAGACCTACAAAGTCTCCATCTAAGACCATTGAACTGATTCCTTGGCTACCTGCTGTAAATACTTGTACATAATAATTGTATAGATAGACAAATCAAAATGGCCTCAGTTTGTGATTTGTCTGTGCCCAGGCTTGATCTGTGTTAGCTGGAGACAAGAAGGATAGAGACCTGGCAGAACTACTACTTTTGATTTCCAGGTGTTAATTCTGAAAACCAGCAGGGGAAATTCATTACACAAAAATCACCTTAGTAATAAATTGTTTTCCACATAGGTAAAGCTGAATCAAATACAGTATCTTATTAGGTAATGTAATATTAGGTAATGTAATTTCAGCCCAGTGGAGGAGTAAAAGTTTTCTGAGAGCTGAAACATCAGGAAACAGGAGCTAATCCTCTTAAAAATACCCAAAGTCACTATATCCTTTCATTTTTTCAAAGAGATGCAATTTGTTCATACATTTTGCAGCAAATATAAAATTCCTTTTGTATCCTGTTGAAAGCTTATTTCTGTGTTTTGTCTGCAAATAAAAGACTTTTGGAAAAGAATACATATCTTCTTCACTTTGACTGCCTTATCACTTTGTAGTCTTTAGACCAATGTTTTGGGCCCCAAGTTACTTCCACTGAAATCAGTGGGAGTGTTGCCCTTTCATTCAGGAAGAGCAGGATTAGACCTTTGGTGGGAGGGCAGATGATTCAGCTTGATTAGCATGTGAGATCTTTTTTAAGTTGTTCAGCTCCTTGAGACATGCTTTTGTAACTGGCTGCAAAAATGGAACAAACAAAGATCACATCTCTGCAAACAGCACACAAAAAACATTAATTCCATCAAATTTTCATAGTTAGTTGTCAGCTCAAAACAGAACTCTTTTTGATATAAGGTTGTTGATGCTAACGTTAGCTCGGCATTTATATACATAGCCAGGCATCCTGGATGTTTTTTTTTTAAAGAAAACATCGCACAGTTTCAACACTGAATTGAAAAGTAATCATCTCATTTTATCTGTCTGCCAAAAAGCACAATGGTAACTTGCACTCACTAGAGGGAATTTGGGGATGTGTGCTACTACCCTGAGGCCTATTTTCAAATGCAGGAGCACTTCAACTGTGAAGTGTAGTACAAAAATATTGAGTTTCTCAGTGCCTTGGGGGATTTGCTTTTAACACAGATGAGTGTTCTGCTTTTCTCCATGAAAAGGGTACAAATCTTCTAAGCTTATGAATAACTTTGGAGCTTCACTAGTAAGCCAGTATTTTCGTGGTTAAATCTTTTCAGCTTAAATGCTAATAATACATACAATCAAAATCACGTGGGTTTTTTTTTTTATGGATGACTCCTACACTTTCCAATAACTCAATAAGGAACTTGTTTCCATTTGTCACATTTGAACAGGCCCCACTGCAGTTGTATTAGCATGTTGTTTGATATAGATTAATATTCAAATAATAACCTATCATTATTTGAATATACCAGAAGAGAGTTCAAGGAATTAAGACAAAATATCCAAGAGGAAAAGTACTACACGGAAACTTGTAAGTATTCCATGGAATAAGCAGGGATCCTGTTTTTTTCTGATAAACGAACAATCCCCAATTTTTGGTTTTAAAAAAGTAACCCAAAATCCACATTTTCCCATGATCAAAATGAAACAAATTCTCTCTCTCTCTCTCTCTCTCTCTCTCTCTCTATATATATATATATATATGTCCTCAGAGGGGACCCCCTCCACTGAAGAACCATCCAAAGTCATGGCAGGTGAGTTTGGGGCAATACCCAGAAGGTTATCAAGGAGCCCTCCAGGGTCTACACAAGGCTCTTAGGCAAACAAGACCAGTTGCCTGGGCAAAGGCGGCATGGGATCAGATCATCGAGCGGAGACAGGCACACCACATTTTTCCATGATTAAAATGAAAACACCTCTCTCTCTCTCTCTTTCTCTCTCTCTCTATATATATATAACTGATCTTGTTTGCCTAGAAGCCATGTGTAGACCCCAGAGGGCTCCTTGATAACCTTCTGGGTATCCCCCAAACTTGCCTGCCATGACTTTGGATGGTTCTTCAGTGGAGGGGGTCCCCTCTGAGGATGCCTCCAGAGTTGTCATGTATCTTGGCAGATGTCTACGGGGCTCCAACCTTCCCTACACCCTGGCCATACACCAACCTATGAGACAAGCCTCAGGATCTTTTGACTAGCCCTTTTTGATGTCTTCCTTGGTTCCCACATGTCCTCCCTTGCAGATGGGTGCCTCAGGCTCTAGCCAGAGCTGGAGGGTCTGGTGGCACTCTACCTTCGGGGATGTCCCTCTCGATGCCCTGCACATGCTACGATGGACGTTGTTGGTTTTCACCACATTCTCACATGGTCTTCCATCTCTGAATGGGGTCTCTAATTCCCTAGGCCTGGTATGGTGTACTAGGCTACCCTGCTCTAGGCAGGGAACAAAATAGATCTGACTACGAAAGAAAAACATGAACAGAACACTCACCACCGGAAAACCCTATGCCACGAGAACAACTCAATGTGAAAGGAAAAAGGGATTAACAACAAGAAGTGCGAGAGGAAAGAGACAAAGAGGAGAAACAAAGAAAAGAGGGGCAACAGCAGGGGGAGTCCCATCAATCCCATGCTCCCTTCAACCCAATGCCCCTAGACTAATGCGTCCCCTGGGTTAGGACCCATGCCTTCACTCCATCTGAGGTTTCTCTTATCCCCTCCAGGATCTGCCTCCTCCCTACGGTTGTGGCACTCGGCAGCGCTTCCTGTTACCACTGCCAGCCTCCCTGCTGGATCCTCTGATCCCTGCCGGTGTTCCCTGGCATGGGGATCTCCTGCAGCACCTGTGGCCATTGCTGCTGCCAGTCTTGCTGCTGGCCCTTTTGATCTCTGCTGGTCTTCCCTCGTGTGGAGATCTCCTGCAGCTCCTTCTGCTGCCGCCGCTCCTCCAGCACTCACCATCCTCCTTCCCATGCTCTCCGGGCCAGTTTTTATCTTTGCCAAGTGACGTCTCTTCATGATGTTACCTGGCTCCAGCTGGAGATATGCATGGCTGATAAACCACTCAGGCAGTTTTCCCTGGCACACCTCCTTGCTTTACTGGACGCCTACAACAGGTAGGGTTTTTTCTTCTTTTGCTTTCAACTGGGGTCTGCCTCTGGATGAGGCTTCCCCCTTGGTCAACACTGCGTCCCTGGGACAGTAGATTTTAGGTTACTTTTTTTTAACTTAAAATTGGGGGTGGGGGTTATCAGAGAAAACCAAGATCCCTGGAAATAAGTAATACAAATAATCTGATTATAATAATTATACAAATAATATGACTTAAGGGGAATAAGTTTTAAACTATTACAAGCCCTTCCTCTGAATAACTTAATAGCTTTTTCTTGTCTGATTTCTTCATGTACTTTTCCATGGAAATAAGTCACTGAACTTTGATAGCTTAACAAATTCACATGAAAACCTAAAATTCTCAGCTATGAAAGAGACCTTTTATTTTTGATGAATTGAGCTAAAAAATCCTCAAGAGTAGTTGCTAAGTCTTTTTGCTTTATGTTTTAAAGCTAAGGCAGAAATACCACAAGGAGGCTTTCTGATGATGTTTTGTTTTTTCTGATTTGACTTAGTTTGGACTAAGAAGCATATGAAAAGGAAATATAGCAGGGTTGAAAAAATAATATTTTGGAAAAAACATATTCAAGGTTAGGATTGAGTTCTATATGGTGAAAGATCAGGGAACTGTTATTTTCATCAGAAGTAGAATTTTGGTATGCTTAAGGCGAATTACTGATTATTGTTATTTTCATTATTTGGTCCAAGTCTCTGCTTTGTTACCCCTGTTTATTTTACTGTAGTCATATTTCTTTCAAAGAGCTGTAACAAAATAGAGGGTCAACTTCATTATTTCCACCAAATTTGTGGTACTACCACAAAGGTGCCACATCTTGCTTCTCCCCTGTGTCTGATTCAATGTTGACTTCAATGGAAATTGGATCAGGGTCATAAGGAAAGCATGCACAGCCTTCTGCATTCTTGTTTCCCAGTGAAAATGTATCACAATCACAATTAACCTCAAATGTCAGTATAGCAAGCAGCATCTGGTCCCTAAGTGAATAGCCAGTAATTAAACTTCACTCTGATACTGTTGAATATAACTGTAATTTAGATACAGGGTATTATAAGTAGGTGTTGTTCCCAGTCTTCTTCTAATATACCCTAATAAACAGTGGGCCTAGTTGTGATACTTTTACTTTCTTTGCATTGTATTTTACACTGCAGATATTCACCATGCAGTGGAACTTTTTGTGGAGTAATGTGCTAGTTAGTTTAAGCATATTACAATCTGGCCTTTTACAAGGTCAAGCCCCATTCTGGGATTTGGCTTTACTTCAAGCTAAAATTCAGCCTCAGGCTTCTACCCAAGATGGGCTGTTGCCAAGATATGCTGCTGTACCACTTTACCCTTGTCACCCTTCTTGTTATATCCAGATAGATTTAACAAGCTGCACCTACCATTGTGAAGCAGCAGAAGTTATTTCAAGGCTTATGCAGGGTTTTAATTTGTGCAAACAGTTTGGTCAATACAATAGGTCTATATCCCTATTATCTGAAAGCTAATGATCTTGGCACCATTTTAGAGATAGATACCAATTACTTACCTCTATGGAATATTTAAGACTTTCTATGTAGCACTTTTTTGCTTTTTCTCTTGGATATTTTGACTTAATTCCTTGAACTCTCTTCTGTCACTTGGCATTTCATCTAATTTCCAATTTCCAGTGTTACTTTTCTTTCCTTTGCCATGTTTAAGGCTCAGATCCCATATCTCCTTTTGATGTAATGAATAATAATAGGTTGTTATTTGAATATTGTTCCAGGTTTATTAATATGTATGATGCTTTTTGTTACCTCTCTTTTTCAGTTCCTTGAAATTTACTTTTGGAGCTATCTTTTGGCAGGCAATGGACAGAGAATGCACAGTTACCAAGTCTTTAAACTAGGAACAAAGAGTGGGTGAGAATCTTAATGCTGAGAATTCAAGCATAGAATCATAAAATCTGAAAGAGAAATAAGAAAGAAGAAACAAACCTTCTTACATGTCTGTGGATCATGGTTTAGGAGGCTGGAATAAAATGTTAACACTATCAGTGAATTTGAGACACTAAGATATACAAGAAGGTAGTAGCAAGGAATTAGGGGAAGATGGTTTATATTCTTGAGAATGGATAAGGCTTCAGAATACAGCATTATGAGATGGAAAACAGAGTACCAAAGGCAGAGTTTTATCCTGTGAGAAAATAGAGGGACTGACACTGGCAAGATCAGGGAAATGTGGTGAATCTGTCTCATCAACAGACGGATTAGAAGGCTTCAGATCCCATGACAGGAGATAAAACTCAAATTTTAATATCATATGCTGAGATGAGGTGAGATGAGGAAGATGAATGTTCAGGAAAATAAAAATTATATCACAATCCTGACTTTTTACCTGCAGTGTTTAGAAAAACTCAGTGAGAATTTTCTGATATAAAAAATGAAGGACGCATAGCATAAAATTGCTTCTAAAAATGTCAGGGACACACAAGCCGATATAGAAAAGTATTGTAAAATAAACCAGTGTTTCTCAACCCCTAGTACACATACCTCTGGGGGTATGTGAGTCATGGGCAGGGGGTACGTGGGTACTGCATTTTGAGTTTGGCCCGCCCCCGCCCCCGCCCCCCAGTGGGTTGGAGGCATCTCTGCTTGCTTGGGTCAGTTCTGGCCGCCACCCCTCCTGCTATGTCTGGTGTGCCGGGGCTTTCACTCCCCGGCATCAGTATGCTGGGGGATAGAAAGGGAGACCCTGCACAGTTTGCTTTGCCTCAGGCCATGGTCCATGAGGAAAAAGTGGGACTTGGCTTGCAGTGGCAAAACTGGAAGTGCCACAGTGGGACTTCTGGTTTTGCTTTTGCCACATCAATCGGCAAGGGGTATGTAAGGTACCAAAGCTTGAGAACCATTGCCATAAACTGACAATATATTATATATTCCATGGAATCAGCTAAAACAATAGTTTGATTTAACTGAAGTTTATATCAAATAAGCATAACATTTTAGATGTAAAATAAAATTCAACAAGTATTAAGCAACCAACATTAAGTGATATACAATCCTCTTTCTAGAGTTAGAAGACAAAAAGAATAAATAATGGATGACAGAAAACATGAAGTACCTTAGTTGTTAATAGTCCCAATCTTCTTATCAATAATTACGTTGATGTCAAAACTTCAACCAAAAAAAGTTATGCTAATGTATTTCTCATATAAGGGAGGGTAGAATCAAGTGCTGCGTGTCTGATTGTATTACTAAATGGTATCCTTTTTTAATGAAAGAAAATTAATAAAAAAGAAATTTAATGAAAGTTATAACTGCTGTTCATATAAACAGGGAGAAGAATAGAAAAAGAGCAAACAACAGTGAAACGATTGAGGACTGCTGATAGACAATGCACTCTATCATTGTTCTACATGCCCTAAGCAGAGAAATAACAAAAATCCTGTCTGAAAAGAGCAGGAAGGCTTTGTAAACAACCTTAGTCTCAGATACTCTCTCCTCTTTTCAATCTGTGTGACACCTGGATATATTGAAAATGTTGAGCTAGTAAAGATCAGTGAAAGTCTAATGAAAGCATAATGCTATTTTGCAAAATGTGAGTTGCAATACTACATTTGGTTTTGGCCATTTTATGATAGAATAGAAGTTGTAGCCTTTCAAAAATGTAAGCACCATAATATTAAAAACCATGAGCACAAGCTAAAATCCATAAACACATTAGCAGAGAACATATATATTTCAAATATATAGTTGTCAATGACAATTGGAAGAAGAATGGATTCCTAAGAAGTCTAAAGTCTGAATAACTGCTTTTCTACTCAAATACCACTGCTTCTAACTCAACTTTTTATTTTTAGGGGAGATTTCTTGTCTGCACACAACCAAGATAATATTTTATTTTAATAATTAAGTATTAGGGCTCTGTGAAGCTTTGATTTTATTCAGTGGAGATTTGGCCCGATTCAGTGGCTGAATCTGCAAATCCAAATTGAACCAGGAGACCCTTTAATTTCTCTGAATTGAATCAGAATCCTATGAATTGATTTGGAAAGTTTTGATGATTTCGACATAGATGCAGCTTAAAATGTTTCTACATACCTCAAGGTACCAGGCAGCTCATGAAGGCTGAGATGGTGGGGCTGATTAAGTGTCCCACGGGAGCACGGGGTGGGGGGGAGAGGTGTCCCCAGTGCACTTGGTAGCAGACCCAGAAGTGGACCAGAATTCTGGTCCACTTCCAGATCCACCAGGGAGCACACAGGGGACTGCCCCCCGTCCCCCAGCTCGGCGACTGGTGCCTCCTGTGTTTGGGGGGGCAACCAGGGTCCCCCTACAGCTGATCGCCAAGATGGAGGGGCATGGAGGGGTGCACTCGGTGGCAAACCCAGAAGTGGACCGGAAGTACTGGAAGTACTTCATGCCTGGTACCTCAAGGTATGTAGAAAAAACATTTAAAGCTGTATCTATGGCTGAATTGCTGATTCTCTGAATCAGCATTGAATCTTCATATTTGGATTCAGCCAAATTGAATCAGAACAGTGATCCTAATCAACAAATCAAATTGCTATCCCTGATTCAGCCTGAATCCAAATCTGAATTGAATGCAGCCCGCTTTGCACACCCCTATTAAGTATCCCTAATTTTTGGTATTGAAAATTGTCTTGATAGTAGTATGGCTGATTTATTATGGGGTGGTTTTCAATATCTTTTACATTTATTAATTTGTAAAACAAATGATGCATCTCTTACAGCCTTGCATCATTTTGTTCATCAGGTTGGTGATAAAAGTTTGCATCAACTGTACCATGTAAAACCGACAGATCTAAACTTTACCTACATTAATATAAATTAGATGACTTTTGTCCTTGCCTGCAGTGACAATGTCATTGCCTGGAGCTTACATCTATCATTACTATCAGTTAATTAGAACGCAGGAAAGCTTTAAATGCCCTCACTCTAATCTATCATTCTGGACTTCTTCCAATGTTAACACATCTGTCAATCATTTTAGCCCCTCAAGCAATGATTATGAAAAACCTATGATAAGCATGCTTTCCATAGGGGTCAATAACAGGAAGTAAAAAACTCCTTTTGCATGTCAAAATTTGGGCTTTTATCTCAAAATCACACTCTTGGGTGCTTTTTAATCCCATCCTCACTGCTGAAATGATACAATCTTCCTGACAGAGAGGCAGTCTGAGTGGTACTGCCTTAGGCCTTCAGCTATAGAAATTGCTGTGAATTTTTATACAATATAGTACATGCATAACAAGTCCTTAGCTGGCAAACAGATGGGGGTATTTTTAACATGTGCATGGTTGCTTTAATGAAACAATTTTGTTATATAATAACAAATGAATTCATGAAGCTGATTTTTTGCATATAGGTATTACATTCTGAGTCTGGTTCCAGGAAGTTTGAAACTTAGGCCTCAGTGAAGACCCAAGAGCAAAGATGTGACCTCTCTATAGTTTGAGAAGACAAAAGAGCAAGCATTTCCCCTTTCAGCAGCCTTTTTCTTCACTTTCACCTTGGTGTGGATTTAAATCATTTACTCCAGGGAAGTTGTGGAAAACTGGCAAAACCATAGTATTGTTGTTGAATCTGTCAACTGTAAAACTGCTGTAGTACCTGGAAAAGAAAGGTGCTGTGGAAGATGTGTTCGTCTGTCACCAAGCAAAAACTCTCCTTAACAATAAAAATAATGTGCTGTAAACTGGATACACGCTCACATGCATGAACATGTTTGCACACAACATGAATGCTAAAAATAAACCACTTGGGTGGAATTCAGAACGCTCCAAACCATGAATGACTGGTGCCTCCCAAGACTGGGGGAGGGCACTATTTGTAGATGTCAGCAGTGGCTGTGAGTGGGGACCACCTGCAGATGTCACCAGTGGTGGTGGCAGGGGGTGGGTTGGCGAGTAGGGACTGCCTGCTGACACCAGTGGCAGTGGTGGTGAGCAGCAACTGCCTGCAGATGCTGGCGGCAGCAGCAGCAAGCGGGGAGCAGGTGGTGAGTGGCGACTGCCTGCAGAAGCCGGCAGCTGTAATGGCCACTCTCAGGAGGGCACATGCCTCCCCAAACCTCTCCAACACGTTTGCCTATCCTCCATACTTGTATAAGTACCATATTTACTCAAATACAAGGCAAAATTCCACCCGCTCCTCTCCCCAGTCAGCATGGGAAGAAAACCTCCTTGTCTCACATTTGCATACAAAGAAACTTCACTAAATACATTGTTCATTATTAAATTGTTGACGAAACTGGCATGTACAGTGGAAACCAACTATGAATTTGATTAAACACTGCCAACACTCAGCATGACTATAAAAGACATGGCTTGTATTAGGCAAACAAATTGATTTTTTTTTTAAATGTTCTGTCCTGGGTTTAATCAGTTCCAGATTGCATGAGCAGAGCTCAGTCTTTTAAGTCTGTGTGGCACTACCACCACCAAGTATTCTGCCTCCCAGACTCTTCAGCCCCTGGGGCTTCAGAAACTGCCAAATCCATAGCAGGCATCCTATGTACAAACCCCATAGGATCCTTGTTAAAAAAAATTATTATTACAAGACAACTAAAAGAAACTGCATTATCACAAATCTTGACAACCTCTCCTATCATACCTTGTTATTCTCATTTTTCACCTTTAACACACTTTCCTCTCACAAACCACCCACAACCCAGGAGGAAGTAACAACTTTCACTTTGTTCTTTTGTCCTTTTGGAAGAAACACTGCCCTCCCATTTCTTCTCTGCCTTTTCCTTTCCCATCTCATCCACCTCTTGATCCATGTAGTATTTCAGTTCATAAATTGCCAACTCCAAACACTTTCTTCTGGTGAAAGCCACTTCCTTGACCAACAATAGGTTTATTACCTTCCATATTGTTACTGTCACAAAAAGCAGTATGGTTCTCTGTCTTTGGGTCTCAGTCTCAGTCCTTTGGGCATTGACTCATAAAACACCATTTCATAGAATTATAAAAAATTAGGATTGGAAGGGATGTCAGAAAGTCATCTAGTCCAACCCCCTGAGCAAAGCAGGACCATCCCCAACTAGATCATCTCATCCAGTACTTTGTCAAGCTGGGCTTAAAAACCTCCAAGGATGGAGATTCTACAACCTCTCTAGGTAATCTGTTCCAGTGCTTCACCACCCTCTTAATGAGAATTTTTTTTCCTAATATCCCACCTAAACCTCCCTTGCTGCAACTTGAGACCATTGGTCCTTGTTCTGTCATCTGTCACCACTGAGAATAGTCTAGGTCCATCCTCTTCAGAACCACCCATCAGTTAGCTGCTATCAAATCCCCTCTCAGTCTTCACTTCTGTAGACTAAATGAACCCAGTTTCCTCAGCCTCTCCTCAGAGGTCATGTGCCCCATCCCCATTGCCCTCCACTGGACTCTATCCAACCTGTTAACAACTGTTCTGTAGTGGGGGGCCAAAAATGGACACAGGACTCCCGATTTGGACTCACCAGTGCAGTATAGAGGGGAATAATTACTTCCCTTTATCTGCTGGCAATTCTCCTACTAATGCAGCCCTGTATGCTGTTAGCCTTCTTGGGAACAAGGGTACACTGTTGACCCATATCCATCTTACTGTCCACTGTAACTCCCAGGTTCTTTTCTGCAGAGCTACTGATTAGCCAGTCAGTCCCTAGGCTGTAGAAGTGCATAGGATTCTTCCATCCTAAGTGCAACACTTTGCACTTGTCCTTATTGAACCTTATGAGATTTCTTTTCATTTAATCTTACAACTTGTCTAGGTCACTCTTAATCCTAGCTTTACCCTCCAGCATATCTACTACACCCCCCAGCTTGGTGTCAACTGTGAACTTGCTGAGGGAACAATCCATCCCATCTTCCAGGTCATTAATGAAGATTTTGAACAAAATCCCTGGGCCACTCCACTTGATATAGGCTGCCAACTAGACATTGAGCCATTGATTACTACCTATTAAGCCCAACAACCCAACCAGCTGTCTATCCATCTTACAGCCCATTCTCCAACCCATTATTCCTCAGATTGTTTACAAGAATGCTCTGGGAGAGCATCAGAAGCCTGGCTAAAGTCAAGGTATATTATGTTCACTATGTTCCCTGCATCCAGAAAACCAGTTATCTCATCATAGAAGGCAATCAGGTTAGTCAGGCATGACTTTTCCAATTTGTCCACAGCTGTTCTATAGTGGGGGGCCCAAAACTGGACACAGTACTCCAGATGTGGCCTCACCAGTGCCAAAGAGAGAGGTATATTCCTATGACCCCAGCTGACTTCCTGCCCTTTGGGTGGGGAGCTGGACTCGATGATCTTCTGATGTCCCTTCCAGCCCTAATGTCTATGAAATCTATGAAATAATTACTTCCCTTGATCTGCTGGCAATGCTCCTACTAATGTAGCCCAGTATGCCATTAACCCTCTTTGCAGCAAGAGCACACTCTGGCTCATATTCATCCTATTTTCCACTGTAATCCCCAGGTCTTTTTCTATGGAGCTGCTGTTTAGCCAGTTGATCCCCAGCCTGTACCAATTCATGGGATTATCCCATCCTAAGTGCAGGGTTTTGCACTTGTCTTTATTAAACCTCATGAGATTTATTTTGTTCTAATCCTCCAATTTGTTGAGGTCTCTCTGAAGAGAACTCTTTTTCTCTCTTGTACATCCAATATGACATCTCTCATTAAACATAAGTTCTGGTATGTCCTCCACTCAGGAATCTCACACATTTGTTTTTCTTGTATCACATTTACTAAACAGTCATGTATTCTTTTGGCCCATAAATTTGCCATCAATTTTTAGTCTACATTTAAAAGGATTATTGGACTCCAGTTGCCTAAAACATCTTCCTTTCCCTTCTTGAATATCAAAAGTACCACACCTGAAAAATTCTCCCCATCTTCTTGCTTTCCATTATTCCCTATATGTCTCTATTATATCTGTCCCCAGCCATTGTCAACATTTTTCATAGAATTCCACTGAAAAACCATCTCTTCCCAGCACCTTCCCACTCTTGCAAGCTTTTAAGCAGTCCTCCATCTCTCTCATACTTAACTTCTCCAATTTTTGTTTGTTTACATTTTCTATTCCTCCCTTTATTTCCTCAAGGAACACCTTCATTTTCCTTCCATCCACTCCTCTTCTTTTATACAACTCTTTATAAAACTCTGCTGCTGCTTCCAACACTTTCATACTCTCTTCTATTTGGATTCCTTCTTTAGTTCTTACTGATTTCAGTTCCTTCCTTTCCCCCCTCAATTGCTCCAAAAAAAAAACCCAAACTAGATTAGAAAAGCTAAGGCAGAAACCGAATATGAAGTGTCAACAGAAATCAAAGTGTGCTGGTGAGAAGCCCCCACAGGCTCTAAGGGGGCTGGGAGGAACACCAAGAGTTCCCATGGGGAACAAATAGACCCCCAACACCCAAGGAAGCTCACCTTTTGGTGCACGGCCAGAGCCAGAACCAGAGTCACAGCTGTGTGAGCTGGCATTACACTGGCTCTTTAAACAGCTGATCCCGAGGCATGGAAGCCCCGGGTTAATTGCAGCAGCTGGGGAAGCTGCCATGGGAAGTTTAAAAATCCTGCCAGAAGCTGGCAGGGGAGAAGGAGGAAGGGAGAAAGCCAGCAGGGAGCACGCCAGGCAGGTGGTGACTCCAGTGGCTGGCAGGAGTGTTGCTGCAGGCGCTGCGCCTGCACCTGGAGCAGGGGGAGCAGCGTCCCTGTGCTAGGCTAGGGAGAAATGGTCCCTGGCTGCCTGAGTTGTAAAAATCATAGGAGCATCTCTCTCAGAGAGAGAGAGAGAGAGATGCAAGATAACACCTGCCCAGCCCTCTGGTACCAGGGTCTGGGGCTCCAGGCACCTTAATATCCAGAAAACTGACTGGTGCCGAATCTGATGCTGAACTCCTTACTAAAGGGGCTTACAGTGAGTGGCAGAATAATGAGACCAACACTCAAGCGGCTGGTGAGTGGATGGGGTGTAGGGGAGGCAGAGCCCGGAGGAACATCACCTCACCTCACCTCACTGGGACACCAAGGAAGAACTCCACTGAACCCCTCCTTTTTCCATTAACATGAAGTTGTGGCAGGAAAGTTGAGGAGCACTCTGGTAAAAGGGGACAGTGCGGTACTCACTTCTTCCACTAGAGATGCCACACAAAGACAATAAAAAGTTCTTCTTTAGATGAGTAGGAAGCAGGAGGAAAAAAAAAAAAAAGAAATGTAGGACCCCTGCTGAATGCAATGGGACAGCTAACAACTGACACTCAAGAGAAAACTGAATTTCTGAATTAATACTTCACATTGGTATTCCATCAGACAAAGAAGATTAACGTACTGGACAGAAAGCTGAATGGACAAGATTGGGGTGATCACCCACCTATAATCAGCAAAGATCTTGTGAGGGAATACCTAAAGAGGCTGGGTACCTACAAGTTAGCAGGACCCGATGAACTACACCCTAAAGTGCTGAAAAAGCTGCCTGATGTCATTGCACTACTGATGGCAAATCAATTCGAGAACTTGTGGTGCTCAGGTGAGGTCTCAGAAGACTTGAAGAGGGCCAATACAATGCCTATCTTCTAGAGGGGGAGGAAGGAGGACCCAGGAAATTATAGGCTGATCAGTTGGACCTCAATACCTGGAAAAATTTAGCAAAGAATCCATCATTGACAGGCTAACAGAAGGCAGTATTCTAAAAAATGGCCAACATGGCTTTGTTACAGGCAGGTCATGCCTGACCCACATTATCTCCTTCAAGGATCAGGTTACTCATCACCTGGATAAGGCACCAACTCTTTTTAAAGTCATGGTGAGCCACTGCATTGCATACACTTCAACTTCCTTCTGACTCCCACAGCTGAACTGTACAGTATGTTTCTTTTCCATTTCTAATAATTCCTGTTTCTTCATGAGCCTTAAATATCTGGCAAACATTACCAAAATGATCCTCCAACAGTTCATCCAGAATCCCTTTGTCACCCCCTCTCTTAGCCTGTTGTATATCATTGGTGTGGAGGTGGAACTGGACCAGGTTCCTGTGTGCCACATCTACATAGAATTTTTTGGAGGATCCCAGGACTCATGATAAGAACACCTGGTTCCAGGCATGAGTGGGGGCTAATTAGCACTTACACCCTTTCTGGTGGGTATGTGGGGTATACACACATACTGAGGAGTGCTGAGTTATGGAGTCACCATGGCTTGAAATGCTGTTGACTCTATTGGGGCCCAGCCCAGTGATCTACATGGCAAATTATGAGCCATTTGGCTTCAGACTAATGTCATGCATAGTTTATATTATATATAAGTAGGTACAAAAGTGTTGTTCAAAAGTGCATTTATGGAATATCTGTGGTAGAACTTGAAGCAGTTTCAAAAAAGCTAAACTGCATAAATGCTGGATGAACTAAGTCTATATGCAAAGTACTAAATAAATCAGTGTTTTCAAAATTTTCCTCTCATTTCCATGTGCTCAGGGAGAACAGGGTCTGGTGGGAAGGGGATGCAGGGGGAAGAAGTTGGGGTGGGACAGAAGGCAAGGGGGCCACCTGACTCACCCCATTTTACTTCTTTTGCTGTAGCAGTGGGAAGAGGACAAATTCAAAGCAAAACCCCAAATAATTAGTTTCTATTCCTGAAAATTTAGAAATGTTATAATTTTCCTATAAATAGAATCTAATTATTGGAAGGGGAGGGCGGGTTATTTGATAATCAGGGTCATCTTATATTGGCGTAAATATAGTAAATGCTCTGCTATTCATCCCAGAGGCACTATCAATTAGCATAGCAATGGGGATGGCTACAGGCATGCTTTAATGTGCATTAGCCTATTTTGATGTGTGAGCTGGCATTACACTGGCTCTTTAAACAGCTGATCCCAAGGCACGGAAGCCCCGGGTTAATGCCTTAAAGCCTCACAAAAAATGTGCTTTTGCAGTTGCACATTAAAATAGGCTAATACACCTTTTTCTAGTACCTCACAAAGGAGGTATTAAATTTAATGTGCTTTAGCAAAAGTGCATTAATGAATGTGTAGACATGTCCAATCTGTGTGTTCTTTAGAAATCTTTTACTCCTATTTGTGGTACCTCTGAAAACAGTGTTCAAAGCAGGAACATCTGGCACATCTCTTAAGTACCCCTGAAATCCACCAAATTTACCTGGCTTTTATAGGTAAGTTCTATATCATTTATATAAACAGTGTGACTCAATTACAGACTATATTGAAGCATCTCATTTAATTCTGCTGCCAATGAATGCTCTATTTTTCTTCTGTTGTCTATCTTAAAGTCCAATGTACCTTATAAGAATGATTCTGGTGTAGATTCTGCCAACCTTATTCACCATAACTGCTGCATTATTTTCCCCATACTTCTGAAGGTGAGAAAGGGATAGCCAGCTTTACTCCCTCATTTGCATTGAACCTATATCATATCTTGTTCCAGATTCATGTTCTATATTCAGCAGGAAATCATCTTGTCAAATGATTTTATTCACTGCTGCTTTAATACATTAAATATTAAAGATTTGCTCGATATTGAGTTAGTGGTAAAGTAAAAGAGAGACTGGTTTATGTTCACTGACATTAGGCTCTAAAGATTTTTATTAATGGTGTTGTCTTCATTAGCAGATCATTAGTGTTGGAAGCCTTATAATTCTATCATTTATACAATTTAAAAAAAAAAAAGGCTTTTGCAGCATATGAACTTTTTGATTGCAGTGCTAAGCCAAACAGGGCCATTTTCTCTTTCAGTAGCATATTTCATGTGATTATTGAACAGCCATATAAATACTTGAGAAGAAATAACAGAAGTGTGAAGAACTATTTAAAGGCAGTACAACAAGAAATTATGGTCTGAAATAGGGAAGGGAAAATTGAAACAGGTTATTCCCTGATATCGAGTATTTTACTATACTGACCTTGCAATTAAATCAATAAGGCCCTTGAATTGCTTGCAAAAGTAGATAGCGCACCAAAAAAGTATTCAAAAGCAGATTAAATATTTTGGAGATTTAACATACTAAACAGTCCTGCTCTTTTGCACTGTGAAACACTGCATGACCCCAGAGGTGTTTTACAAAACTACCATATGTGTTTGTAGCATGGTGAATGTCTTGGGGACTGTGGCCCAGGTGCAGGCAGGGAGAAAGAGATTGCATGCCTGCCTAGAAAGGATGGGACAGCTGATGAGAATGATTGGCTGACCCAGAAGAAGTAAAAAACTTCAAGGGAAGAGAAATGGGGGCGAGAGGGAAGGCTGCAAGGCTAGAGGCAGCAGCATCATACCAGGGTACTTTCTGGGGGTCTGGGAAAAGACTACAGGGTTTGGTTTAATTATTGTTTTATACTTGATATTTGATGGTTTATGATTTGGTTTGTGTCCTGTGGTGCAAGTTTGCCTCAGGGAAAATAAAGACTGTGTTGTACAAACTGACAACCCACTATATGTGGTGGAGAATGTGGAAAAACTAAAAATCTAACCTCAGCCATTGAGACAGAAGCCCAGCTAAAATGGCTAGAGGAGCTGCAGCAGCAGTTCCAGCAGCTCCATCTCCAGAAGCTCCAACTCCAGCAATAGCAGTTTCTAAGGGATCTGCAGCAGAAACAGCAGAAATTCTGAATATTATGATTGGGTGCCAGACAGACTGTAATCTACCATGTCGGTTCTTGGCAGGGCGTTTGCTTTTCTCTAATCGACCGGCTCCCTCTGGACCCTTCCAAGACAACAGTTTGGCCTTCTATGTTGGCTATTAAGGGTGTACTGAGTGTTCTCACTTTCCATGACTTTGATGTTGGAGATTCGAGGAGGGAGATCTTAACCTCATCACCTTCGGTCCCTATTGGCCACAAATGGAGATGTTCATTTTTGGGTGCTCCGCCTCCCCTACTCCCTGCCCAGCACCGTCCTAGTGTTTAAAGATCATGTCTAGGAAGCATAGAGCAGAATAGCCTTTCTCAGGAAGCCCTTGTCACACTAAGTAGGGACAGAGTCTCTACAAACAATAGAAAAGTAAGTCCACAGTCCTTTGACTGTCTTACTCTGTCTAAATGCCCCTTTTTAAGGATAATTCAGGGTGCAAGCACACACCTGACTGTGCTTGTCATCCCCTTTTACTCATGGTCTCGCTGTTTTCTCTCTTTACTCTCATTCAGATTTCCCATTGTTCCAGTTCTGGCAGCCAAGCCTGCTCCTCTGGTAAGTATCCTGACTCTTCCAAGTCAGTCTTATTGAGTAGTTGTCTTGTACCAGTTTCCACCAATCACTCATGCTGGGGCAAAACTTCTGGCTGCACTGCTCTTCACAGCATGAGGAACTCACTTCTGGTCCCCCCGTGATTTTTCTCCATGTCGCTTTTATTTTGGCACTCATGTTCTGCCTGCTCAAGTGGTGCCTGGACACACTTACAAAGTGCTCCCATGCTGGGGCCATGCATGCCTCTGCTGGTGCCATCACCCCTGCTGACTGTCAGCTCACTTGCCATTCCAACTCTTTTCATAGATTTCATAGACATTAGGGCTGGAAGGGATCTCAGAAGATCATCAAGTCCAGCCCCCTGCCCAAAGGGCAGGAAGTCAGCTGGGGTCATAGGAGCCCAGCAAGATAAGCATCCAATTTACTCTTGAAGGTGTTCAATGTAGGTGCTTGAACCACCTCCAATGGCAGGCTGTTCCAGACCTTGGGGGCTTGGACAGTAAAGAAATTCTTCCTTATGTCCAGCCTGAAATGGTCTTTTAGTAGTTTATGACCATTTGACCTTGTCATCCTGTGGGGTGCTCTAGTGAACAAACGTTCCCCCAGATACTGGTGGGTCACCCCTGATAAACTTATAGGTGGCCATCAGATCATCCCTGAGCCTGTGCTTTTCGAGGCTAAAGAGTCCCATGGCTCTCAGCCTGTCATCGTAAGGTCTACTTTCCTGACCTCTTTTGGTGAGTCTCCTCGTGTGGTGTGTACTTCCTCCCTGCCACACAGACCTCCACCCATGTTGGTGAGTATCCAGGTTTCCCAAGGCTGGAGGGTATGGTTCTCACCAAGATGGGTCTTGCAGATGACTTGGAAGAATTTCTTGCAACATTTGCAATTGAGACCTATCATGGCCCTGGGATATGTGGGATGTGAAAGTGGCCCCATTATTGAATGGGGAAGCCCAGGCTGTGTACCAGGCCTTGGGGGTGGATGTCAAGTACTGCAGTCACTTGCAGACCTGTAAGACACCAGCTGCTTATTGACTAAGGTGTTACAGTTTCTAATTGGGGATCTACACGCCCACATTTCTCCTGCCACGACTTGATGTTAAAGGAGTTGGTTCATTACCTGTACATGTAGTCCCATTAGTAGTCTCACCATTGTACTGCGGAGATGCTATGTTCCTGAGGGCTCTGCCCCCCCTACACCTCGCCCGTTCCACTGGGATCTGACCAGCCAGTTGGTCTTGCCACATGTCCTCAGTTCCAATCAAAACAAACAGCAAAATACAGGAAAAAAAGAAAACAAAGCAGGCTCTCCTGGCCTGTGTTATTGTTCCTGCTCTTTGTAGCCAAGATCAAAACAAATTGGCCTTCATGAGGTCAGTCCCTCTTTGATGGCTCTCTCTCTCTCTCTCTCTGAGCCTGTTGTTGTTGTTGCCACGATTCATTTTAGAGCATTAAGTCCATCTGTGACACCATCTTTTTGGCTTGTGCCATTTTTACATGCAATACAGTACCACCAAATCTATAGTGCCCCTCTATTAGGGGTATTATGGTACAATTCTCTCTACCGGGCTCCACCGGCTCCCGGCTTGTAAACAAACCATTCTGTGCCCTGCTGGGTCAGTAGTCTGGGCTCTAATTCCCCTCTTTGGGGCTTACTTTCTGCAAGAGTCTCCTACCAGCTCTCCACGTCGCTTTCAGAGTTCCCTGCAGCATGTGTCGGCTCGTTCCTCCTCCTCCTTCCGGTTCTGCACTTCTCCCCCTTTCCTGTCCCAGGTTCTTCTTTATACTGGTGTGGGAGTTCTCTGCCCCTCCCCCCCGAAACACCTGGGTAAGGGAAATTTCTGCTGGGCTCTTTGGGCCTGTGGACCTGGGGTTGCTGAGCCTTTGTTTAGCTCAAGTGCTTTGGAGCACGGTGGCTCCATCTCACTCTTACAGTGAAGTCCACACAAGACTACAAAATCCTCAGAGTGGTTATTCTGGCCTGGCTGCACTTCATGGAGGAGGTCTATTGGCATCAATTCTGAGTAGAGACATGGGAAAGAATGCACGGCCCTAGGTTATAGCCCCCAAATTAAAGGACGTACACACTCACTGGTTAAACTTCAATCAGCTATAGAAATCATGGAAATGGTGACTCTTGAGCAATTCTGTCAAAGCCTGGAGGTGGGTGTACTGGCATTGGCTGCCCAGTCTGGAGGAAGTCACACAGGAAGAACTAGAACGTCAAGAGCCCTTGGGGAACTGGCAGCCTTTGGGCTCAAGGAAGCAGGGGTTATGGGGAAAACCATCAGGGTCTTTAGGGAAGGGCCTGTAAGGGGCATTATTTCAGTCACTGCCACAACCTTAGTCAGGAGGTGGGGGGCCTTGGGTGACCCCTCTATTGAAGAGAGCCCCCTGGGTCCTCCCTATAACCCAGGAAAAGGAAGAGCACCATGAATAACATGCATCTGATGCTGATAAAAAGGACATCAATAGCAGGACTGTATGCAGATGGACTCTGAAGGGAATCCTGCAAAAATTTGTCACAGGGGATCCACAAAATTGGGCCAAGTATTGCCCTACTTGTTATTTGACATTTAAGGGGTTCCATGGTTCTCCATGGGATTTTGGCCCTTTGTATTACTATATGGAAAGCAGCTCTAGATGTGCTGGACCTCCTACAGGAATCCTTGCAGGCCCACAGAACCACAACCCAGAACATAGTGCTGTACATCCTGAGGCTGGGAGACAGATTAGACCTTGTGGGGTCCCTCACAAAGGAAAATCTCTCAGCTGCCCAACAGTCAGAAGAGTTTCATAGTTTCATAGTAGCTAGGGTCAGAAGGGACCTGAAAAGATCATTTAGCCTGACCCCCTGCCACAGGCAGAAATGAATGCTGGGTTCACAAGACCCCAGACAGGTGATCATCTAACCTCTTTCTGAATTTACCCAAGGTAGAGGTGAGGACCACTTCCCTAGGAAGTTGGTTTCAGATTCTGGCCACCCAAACTGTAAAATATTCCTGCCGGATCTCTAACTTAAACCCATTCTCCATCTGCTTATTACCATTGTTCCTCATCACCCCAGTTGGTGCTGGGGAGAATAGGGCTCTTCCTATTTGCTGATGATCTCCCCTGATGAGTTTGTAGGCAGCCACTAGGTGCCCCCTCAGCCTTCTCTTGCCAAGGTTGAACAGGTTCAGGTCCCTCAGTCTCTCCTCATAGGGCCTGTCCTGCTGCCCCCTCACCAAGCAGGTGGCCCTTCTCTGAACTCTCTACAGGCTGGCCACATACTTTTTAAAGTGCAGCACCCAGTACTGAACATGGTACTCCAATTGTGGTCTGACCAATGTCGCATAGAAGGGGAGTATCACCTCTCTGGAATGGCTTGAGATGCATCTTTGGATGCATGACAAGGTATGCTTGGCCTTGCTGGCTGCAGTCCGGCATTGGCAGCTCATGTTTGTCTTGCAGTCAGTAATAACTCCAAGATCCCTTTCTGCCTCTGTGCTTTTAAGATGGGAACTCCCCAGGCTGTATGTATGCTGTGGATTCCTTCTCCTAAGGTGCAGCATCCTGCATTTGTCTACGTTGAACCCCATCCTATTCTCTTCTGCCCACTTTTGTAGTCTGTCTAAATCTAGTTGCAGGCTCTCTCTCCCTTCAAGTGTGCCCACCTTGCCCCACATCTTAGTGTCATCAGCAAACTTGGACAATGTGCTTTCAATCCCCTTGTCCAAGTCAGTGATGAAGATATTAAACAGTGTGGGCCTGAGGACTGAGTCCTGGGGGACCCCACTGCTCACATCTCACCAGGTTGAGTATGACCCCTCCACCACTACTCTCTGGGTGGCCCCATCAGCCAGTTTTTTACCCATCCAACTGTGTAGGCATCAATGCCACAGTTGCTTAATTTATTAATGAGAATGGGTGAGAGAAAGTGTCAAAGGCCTTCTTAAAGTCTAGAAAGACTGCATCCATAGTAACTCCATCATCCAAGGATTTAATTACCTGGTCATAAAAGGCAATCAGGTTGGTCAGGCAGGACCTGCCTTTGATAAACCCATGTTGGTTGCCCCTGAGCATGATCCCCTGCTGGCCTGCCACAGAAGTGCTCCTTGATGATTTTGTCTAAGATTTTCCCAAGGACTGAAGTGAGGCTTATGGGCCTATAGTTACTTGGGTCCTCCTTCCTCCCTTTCTTAAAAATGGGGACCGTATTAGCTGGTTTCCAATCCCCCGGCACCTGACCAGATGACCATGAATGCTCATACAGCCAGGCCAAGGGCTCAACGATGACCCTTGCCAGCTCCCTCAACACCCTTGGGTGAAGGGCATCTGGACCTGCAGATTTAAAAATGTCCAGCCCTTCCAGAAGATCCCTAACTACACCTATGCTGACCCAAGGCCTGACAGAGCTATCCCTGAGATTGTCCCTACTTCTGGGTCCTGGTCCCTGTTCAGGAAAACAGGCAAAGAAACTGTTAAAAATATTTCCTTTCTCATCCGGTGTAGCCACAAGATTATCATTTGAGTCTTGCAAGGGTCCTACATTGTCTGGTGCCCTCTTCTTGCTCCCAATATACTTGAAAAAGGACTTTTTGTTGTCCTAGCCTGAGTTCCATCTCTGCCTTGGCTTTCCTAATACCCCTCCTACACTCACAGGCCAAAGAGAAGTGTGTCAGGGCACTGTAGGTGCCTGCCACTTTAAGGTCCTGAAGCTAGCAGCTGACAGGTACCTGATGAGGGCAGCCATTTGGACCTAGGATTGCCCATATAAACAGGGCAGTTTTGCTGCTAGAGGCCAGGCAACAACATTGCCTGGCTGTAGAGCTGCTGGTATCATTTGGAGGTAAGGGAGGAACTGTAGGGGATGGCCAGGAGGCTCCTGGTCCTGGGTATGACTTAAAACTGCACCCTGCCAGGAGTGGATGGCCTGGTGGGGCTCTCAGTGGTGCGGGAGCCCCCAGGAAATGCCAGGCCAGTTATCACCCAGGTGAAGGTGGGTAGGGGTGTCTTAACCCTAGCCCTCACCTTTGGGTGCATTTGTGTTCTATCGGAGGTAGTTGCAGGGGTGCAAGCCCCGAGGGGGAGAGTGGGGCCAGACATGACTGTGGCTACCTGAGCCCTGCGGGGGTTTGATACCCTGAAAGGGAAAGTTGGGGCAGGCATGGCAATGACCACCTGAACCCACCAGGGAGCAAACACTGTGGCTCCGAGTGAGGGGGTGGTCTGGAGCCCCAAGTGAGGGGGTGCAGAAATTAGGACCCCAGTGAGGGGGTAGCCCCAGAGGAGGGGACCGAGATCTGCAGTGAGGGGGTAGCCCTTAGAAAGAGGCAGAGATCTGGAGCCCCAAGTGTGTGTGTGGGGGGGGGGGGTGATGTGGAGTTCCAAGCAAGGGGAGTAGCCCAGGTAAGTCTCTGGATGCCTGAGGCTGAGGCTTGGGCCAGAGGCCAAGTGAATGGGGGCTCAGCCCCAGAGTGAGAGAGGTGAGTCCTGACCCTGGTAAGTCCTCCATTGCTGGGAGGCAGAGTGTGGGTCAAATGTAACATCTGTAGTAGCACCATGACCTGCTGCCCCGGGGGATAGTGAGAGTCCTCTGTGAGACCCTGGGGCACTAGTTGTAGTGTGAGGTACCCCAGATCCCCACATCCATGAAGGGGGACCCAGAGAGAGTGTGGGGCTAGTGAGGCCAGAGGTAGAGTTCCGCCTTGACTGCCCCATGCTGGGGCCAGGACTGAGTAGGTCAAAAGGGCCAGGTACCCACCACAAAGGGCACCCAGAGTCATGGGCCTGGGATCCTGCGTGGCCTCCAAGGTGAGGCCAGGGCCTGTGTAGGGCCAAAGGTCCTGAGTAGGGACCACACCCAAGAGGGGAGCCAGCTATGTGGAGCTCGGCAGCCCAGATGAAGGCAACATAGGCCGCTGGAGTAGAGGGACCAAAGGAGGGTCCTATGAGGAGGATTCTGGAGCCTAGAGTGGGGCTGGTGCGCTTGTTACATCTGAATGCCATCTGCGAGGCTTGGGCCATAGTGTAGGGGTGGTACAGAGCCGTAGGCACCCCCTCTATTGGGGTGCAAAGAAAAATGGGCAGCTTTATTTAACAGCTTATTAATTTTCCAGCAAGTCATGGTGGGTGAGACAGGCAGAAGGCGTGCCCGGAGGCTGGTGGGAGGCCGGTGACAGCAGACCTGAGAGAAGCTCGCTTTGCCACAAGTACTCCTTCTTGGTGATAGCCCCTCCATTCCACTGGCTGACACCACGCTTTTAGTCCTCAGGCATTCCTTGCTGAGCCATGGTGGTTTCTGAGCACTCTTACCCTGCTTTCTTCTCTCAGGGACTGTTACCCTTTGGGCCTGGAGGATCGTCTCTTTAAGGTACAACCATCCCTCATGGATTCCCATCTCCTCTACCTTCTGGGCCCTTAGTGCCTCCCCCACTAATCTCTGAAGCTCATTGAAGTTGGCCCTTCTGAAGTCAAGGGCTTTAGTCTTGCTATAAGCCCTTGACACCATGTGCTGGATAGTGAATTCCAGCAGCTAATGATTGCTATTGCCCAGGTGGTCAAGAACCTGCAGTCTCCTCACCAGTGGCCAGGACCAGGTCTAGCAAGGCATTATCCCTAGTGGGGCTGGGATATGCTAAAAGCATTAACATAATAAAAATGCCAGGTTATGGGTTTATCATCCCAGAGATCAAGTATTACTATTACTCTGAAGCAAGTTGTTGGCAAAATGGCAAGGCCTTTTTGAAGTTTTATGGAGCATAGTCCAGATGGACTATGAAGTTCATGCACTAGGGAACCAGAAGGGTTTGCAGGGATTTTTAATTTGTTAAAACCCTGGAGGGCACAGAAGATGTGCATAATCTCCATATGTTTTCTAGGAGCTGGCCTGGGGGTTCAGGACCTCCACTCCCAGATCTGGTAGCTGACCTCAAGCTATGGGAAATTTTGTTTTATACTTGATATTTGATGATTTATGGTTTCCTTTGTGTCCTGGGGTGCAAGTTTTCCCCAGGGATTGTGCTAACTGAAAATCTGCTACAATATTGCTAACATTAAATAAAGAAAATGAATCTGTCTCTTCCAGAGCCAGGTTCTTTGCTTCTGTGTGTGGGTAAATCATTTCTAGAATTGCTGCCTGACTTTGAATTAACTCCTAAACTCTACATGCAGTTAGTTCAGTCAGCTTCAGAAAAGTATCTTATTGTCCTGGATGAGGTTTTTTTTTTTCCCATTTGGTAACAATTAAATGTGTGAAAATTCACAAGATGTACAATGTATCTGTCTTTCCTTAAGCCCTCCCACCCCCGCCCCTCTGTTGCCTGTCCTCCTGTCACTTCCTCCAGGTACTCTGATTATTTATTCCTATTAGTGGTACTTCCTTTTGCAAGTTTATTACAATGGGGCCATTGTAATAAATGAGATTATTAATGGAATTGTTTTTTATTCAATATAAGTAAAGGTGGCATAGTTTGGACTTTAATGTCTACATTTTTGTTTATGGTTTCAAACAGAATAAATTACATACACACAATGTTCTGAATGATTAACTGCTTCTCAGAATTCAGTACTTTATTCATTTAAAAATCTAAAGAAAACTTTACAAACTATTAATTGTCCCTAGAAACAGTTTGTGCATTTTAATGACATTTCTTCACTAAAAGTGTGATTCAGGTAAAGGTAATTAAATGTTAGCTTCCAAGTGATACCAATAAAAAACATTTTTAAAGATTCAATTGAATAATTTGAAGCAAAATAATTGTAATTTTTATTATATTTTGAATGTCATCAACACATGCAAGAAACTTGCCACGCCAATTTCATTGTACAGATCAAGCACTCCTTTTCTGTCTTTTATAGCTTCATTACAAAATAACATTTTTCACACAATGACTAAGTGTTAGGTTAGCAAATTTCTGATCTTCATAAACATATTCATAAGCTCTACTCTAAATATTTTACTACAGCATAAAGGGGAGAGAAACATCTCTTATCCATAAAATACAGATTTATTGCACAGAACCCCTCCCTTCTCCCCATAGTTTTATGACCCTTCCAATAGTACAATTTTAAATCCAAGTTGGGCTACAATACATAACAAATTGTTAGTTGTGCCATTATATAATGCCAGCTGCAACATGATGTTAAGAACCATTAAGATGTGACTGTAATTGGTATAATATAAGCATGTTGGCAAAAAAATGTAATAAATATTTTAAAAGTTATAGCAGTACTGAACATTTTTTTACTTAACTATTGTAAGTAAGCGCACCACGTATATATATAACTGTATATTGGCTACTTGATTTAAAAGTTGTTGTTGGGGGTTTCAGGCTATTTGTTCTTGAAAATTCACTGGCTTGTGACTCAAGACATTTTCCTGCCATTAGTTTATAAAGTTAAGTCCCACACTTCTAGAACGAAAGCCATTCTGTCATAAAACGCATACTCTACTTAAGTCTAAATTAGAATCTGCTTTCTCCTTCGGATAAGGGACACTGGCAATTTCAGATGATCAAATTGTTTCTGAACATGATTTAAAAGATATTCTTAAACTATTTTATGAGGTGATTAACAGACTGTGAGACATTAGGGATAAAATGTACCACATTGATATAATTACCAGGATCCTGCCAAAAAAAATCACTAAAAGAAATCCAGTTAGCCCTGAGAGAACAGGTAAAACTCAAAGTTTAGAAGATGGTAAAATAAGAAGACATTAAGTAGATCAGGCATAAACTGACTGGTTTACAGTGTGGGCACTGTAATAAAGCTAAGCAGTATAGGTTCAGAGACTATAGGAAAGCCTTTAACCGTTACATCAATTAAAAAGTTCTAGCAGTGTTTTAAAATACAAGGGTGTTTTCAGTTTTGTGTGCAAGTTAAAAGGGTTTTTTTGTGCAATTCCAACTTTGGAGAAAGTACAAACCTTGTACCGTTATGCAGGAGTGCTTGTAAAAGACCAATCTTTATTCTTTGAACTGTAGCATGTATTAGGGTTACTGGAGGTTGAGGCCACTTCATAGCAATTAGAATTCACTGACTTATTTGATGTTTCTAACCATGAACAATGCGTGCCCCAGCGGTTGGGGGGTGGTGCTCCGTGGTGGTGAGAGTATGGCGGTGGTAAGCTGGGAGGTCCTGCAGATGCCACTGGTGCTGTTAGTGGCATGGGGGTGTGGGTGGTGACTGCTGACCAGGGGTTGGTGACCACCCGCAGACTCTGCTGGCAGCATCGGTAGTGGCCAGTGACAATTGCTGACTGCCTGCAGATGCTGTCAGAGGCAGGGGTGGTGAGCAGCGACCGCCCACAGGCACCACTGACAGTGTCAGCGGCGCCTTTTCATAGGGGGTGCAGTGCCATGCTCAGGGGTGCACGTGCACCTGTGTGCACCTCCTACACATCATCAGTGTTTCTAACCTATATAGAACTCTTCAGGCTATAGGCAGTTATAATTGATTTAGGATGTGGACATATGACACCTTTACACTATTTAGTTTAGAATAAATCAAATTTATACCTATGGTGAATATACATCCTGGTTTGGCTGTGACAGTCACAGATTTCTTAGGCTGGTCCTGGCCAGTTGGGGAAGATTAAAATGAGCATCCTGGAAGGGTGTGAGGCTTAGTCTGGTGGGGAGATGGAGCAGTGCAATGTACCAGGAAGTATGAAGGTAGGCTGTGCTGCTGGGTGCTAGCCTGGCACACCATGCCACTTCACTTCTGCTTCTGCCTGCAGCAGCGCTGTGGACTTGGGGGTGGGCAGTGTCTTGGATTTCCCAAGGTCCCATATGTTCCCCTATTTATACCACAGTAAAAGTGGCATAGACAAAGCATGACTCAGCCTTACACTGGTGTCAGTCTTTCTATCTGCGGGCAAAGTTACCCCCTGGAAAATGGGGAATGTACTGGACATGTGTCTACTTTCCTAGTCACTTTCATCACTAGGTACCTGTTCATTCAATGAAAACTGGCTCTCTATCACCTGCAAGTTAGGCTCCATAAAAGTATGATTGGAGGCAGCCAGATTTCCTCACATCCAGTTGTCGGAGCCGAGAGCCCTGGTGTCACAGTGGGGCCAAGTATGGATCGAACAGGTGGGAGTCAGAGCAGGCGAACAAGTGCATGGTTTCAAAAGATAACTTTTATTTTACTTACGCGCCAAGATGGTGATGTAGCATAGGCAGGTCAACTTAGTTACTAACGAGTACAATAAATGGTGCGATGAACGAGAAATGATGATCGAGGCCGGGTCACTAATGGCGGCGAAGATGGATGTGAACGAGTAAACCGGAATGAGATAAACGAGTTGAGAATGTAGAACATAGGTAATCGGAACGTGTCGAGTCGAACGAGTAATCAGAACGATGAAAGAGTACTCAGAACGTAGTAAATGAGTAATTGGAATGTAGTAAACGAGTAGTCAAAACCGGAACGATAATTGATAATGAGTAGCCGAGACGAGACGAGTGTTATTAAGGAAGGGGTACGCCGGGATACGACGGTGGCGGGGAGACCAATGGCTTTTATGAACCAGGAGTCTAGGCCTGAGGCAGTCTTCGCTGGAGCGATCTCTGCTCAGATCTGTCTAGTCTCCTCTGGTCGCTGGTCTCCGCTGGGGGTGGAGACTTGCTGGCCTTAAATATAATTTGAGTGGCCAATCACACGGTGTTCCTTGTGGAAGATTCTAGCTAACTTACATCATGCCTGAGGCAAGACTGGGCATGTGCATGGTGTCAGTTCAGATTACCTCATTGAAACATTTTGATTGACAAGCGTGGGGTCAAGCATGGGGCATGTGCAGAGCATGCTCACTAGCCCTCTGGGGATTTTCCACTTGCTTGTCTGCGCATGTCTGTGCTTAACCCTGTGTTAGCCAGCACCTTTCTTAAATTTGGTTCTGACACCAGTAAGCATTTCTGGAAAGCTATGAAGCACTGAATAGATTTAGGAAAGGCATGAAACTCCAGGACTACTATACCAACTAAATACTTCTGGATTACAAAATATATCATATCCTAACATGTTTGCTATACATCTTCTATTGAACTCAGGAATATTCAGTGTCCTAGACCTCAAGTCTAACATAAATCCCAGAAAATCTTAGCAGAATAAGTGGTGCAGATAGACTTTTATGTATTCAGAAGATACCCCAGGGTCCTAAATAGATGGAATGGGCCTAAAAGATTGAGTCTTGGAAGATGTCCTTTTGCTGTATTTCTTTTGTCATCTATAAAAAACAAGCAAAAATCTTTTAACCTGTCATATATATGCAAGGAGTACTTTGGGGGAATGGGTATGTCATTGCTAATAATGTCCATTAATAACACTTCTTTTCCTTGGAAACCTTAATACTCTCCCATATATTAGGTGCTAAGGAATACAGTAGAAAATGCAATCCTTCAGAAGCCAGGACATTCTGTAATTACTGGACAACATAAAGAAATCAGAATGACTTTTATATTCTGAATGGAGACTAGCTGAAAAAAGGACAATAGCAGTAGGTCAAACTAAGTCTCTTCTAGAGATTATGGGCATACAAACCATTTACCATGGGGTAAAAAGGTGGGTGGGAGGCTTGACGATGCTTCAGCTCTTTCATGAGAACTGCATGCTCTTATCCTGGAGTATGTGGAAGCTAAGATATAAAAGCTTAGTTTAGCTGTACGTGAAGCTGTACATGAAAGATAAATCCAAATAGATCTCCTCCATATGGGATCCTTGATAATCCATATAATACAAAAGTTTAGTTGCCCTAAATGTAGTATGTTAGATTGCTTTATCTGTACTATATATCAAGATTGTTTGGAATTGGAAGAACTGCAGTCATAGATTGTCTAGAAGTCAAATGTTTGGTGATTAGCAGGGAAATTGAGATTGTTGCAGAAATAATTAAAGCTTTATTACCTGTCTCTGATTAGCTAATATTTTCAGACAGTTTTTACTATAAAATACAAATTTTCGACCTGAAACTTGTCATGGAAGCTCTTCCACTTGTGATATAATAATGCCCAAGGATAACTTTTAAAAATGATGCTAATATTTTTGTCAGGTCATTTAATATCCTTTTAACAGAAGAGTTATTTGATGATTTCACTATTAGCATGTAAATTATTGCAAGAGTCATTATACTTTATCACAATTAGAACACCATTTTGTGTCTCTAATTAAAGTGTACCCATAATCAGATACTGTGAGAATTTATCATAAAACTACAGTGATCTCATGTTAGAACATAACATAAGAGCTGCCGTGCTCTGTTATACCAAAGGTACATCTAACTGTGAAATTGCTGTAAACATATTGTTTGGTCTTTAGACATAGACTTTAACTTTATGACTTTGGCTTTAAATGAGGAACACCCTTTGAAAGTTGGGTATGGAGAGGGAAAGAGATGCTTATTTAGAATGGACCCTTCCTCAATAGAATGTTTGTTTTGAAGTAAACGTAAACCCAAAAGAAAACTCATGCTTTGTTTTTGATGCAGATTAAAAATTGTTTTAATACAGATCCTTGATAGTGACCTCAGTACTATTAAGGTAAAATAATATTCCAAATAAATTGGCTTCATGAAAATGACAATGTCACCAGGCGGGGTCCTAGGAGCGGCCGTGATCTTTCTGGATGCCCTCTACTGTGCCAAGTCCAAGATAAAGCACCCTTGTTCTCACCCGCCACATCTTTGATGTTAGGTATTTTGTAAGGGAGGCTGCCTTTTCGTCCCCTTGGACATGGTGCTCTGGTTTGTCCTGGCCCCTGTTCTGTATTGACTGACTTGGTGCACCCCAGCCTCATGGGCTATGCGTGGCTCCTACCAGCCCTGTACCATGCCCCAAGCCTTGCATAGGTACTGGACGTTGTATGGTCAATCTCTTGCCGCGCCCTTACGGGTGCCCCCTGACTTGTCTTGCAATTGCCCACACCCTCACGGGCTCCCTGGGCTTCTCTCACACTGGCCCAGGCCCTCACGGGCTCTCTGGCCTCTTTCACAATGGCCTGCCCCCCACAGGTGCTCCCTGGCCTCTCTCTTCTCGCAGTTGCCCACACTCCCTGTGGACACTCCCTGGCCTCTTTCTTCTCACCGTGCCCGCTCTGGGGCCTTCTCTCGTGACCGTGCCTGCTCTGGGGCCTTCTCACAATTGGGGCTCAGGTGGCCGTAACTGTGCCTGGCCCCTAATCCCCTCCTTGGGTCTTAGGGCACTGTGCCTGCCCTGGGGCTCCTCACAAATTGGAGCTCAGGTGGCCATAGCCATGCCTGGCCCCCAAATCCCCTCCTCAGGTCTAAAAGTCCCTGTGGGGCTCAGGCAGCCTTGGCCTTACCTGGACCCCCAATCCTCTGTGCCTCTTCTCAGGGCTGGGGTCAGTGCACCCCTGAATGTTGTGCCCTCTCTGGCACTGGGGTCCCCACACTACCGTGGGGGTGGGGATATACAGCTCTCCCTTTACCCCATCTTCTGCCCCTCCCTGAAGGCCAGCCACCTGCCTTTGCATCATGCTTCATGGTGTGTTTCATGTCTTGCTTTTCTACAAATATATATATTTATTTGGGTTCCTATATAAATTCAGTAATGTGTGTGGTGCAAAGTAGAAATGTATAAAAACAAAATGAATGAATGAATAATATGTCTTTCCTCCTATATATATTCAGTAATGTGTGTGGTGCAAAGTATAAATATATATAAAAGTATATAAATATCTTTTTTCCTATATAAATTCTATAATGTACGTATGCTGCAAAGTATAAAAGTAAAGAAATAAAATATAAATGTATTTGCCTTCCTATATAAATTAAATTCTATAGTAATCCTATCCAATATAATTATAAAATTGAAAAGAATAAATTGATAAACATAATAATAAAATAAAAGCATGTGGAAGAAAGAAAAAGCCAAAATGGTATTCTGAAACCCCTCTTGCTAGCCTAGCCTAGGCTAGTAAGTAGGAAATCCTTCAGAAGGTCAGTGCTAGTAGCCTTCATTGTCTGACACTGCTGAGCTGCTGGAACGCACAGCTCAGTAACTGACACCAAGGCAGAAAGCAGGGCAGTTCAAACAATGCTGCCTTTTATACTGTTTTTCCATCCCTCCCCCAGAGCACTGGGATTGGAAGGTACCTCAGGGAAGAATGACAGTCAGTGGCCAGATATACAGTCAATATGAAAGCAGTCTTTGCCCCCTCTTCCTCTTCCCTGCAGGCAAGCCCAGCTTCAGCTTCAAAACTAAAAATGTTTCAAAACTTTTTGACTGCCCTTGTTTTGTTTTGAGGCTTTTTCAAACCCCTCTATTTCATTTCGATTTCACTGTTTTGAGCTTGAAACAAGTCGAAACAGCATCAAAATGAAACAGCCGGAGAAGCTTTGCACAGCTCTATTAAAAAGTGACTTCAGGTTAAATATTCTGATACTATTTTGTTTGTAAAATTACTCAGTGTAACCAGTCATATGACAGACTTCCAAAGAATACATGTTCAGAGTGTTTTAAAAGCTGAAGTGAGGTGAGATTGAATTTTAAGTTAAACATGGTAGGAAGTCCAGAGAAAGCCACAAAAGTACAGTCCAAAGAATTAAGAATAGAAACATTGGGTTAAATTCTACAGTGAAAGCAACTAAACCTTCTTAAATGAAACTCTTACACAGTTATTCATACTGTTTGTATATGTAGTCTTTCAAACCAATTCAGGATTTCTTTACAATGGTATTTAAAAAAAAACTTTGACTGTTGAATTTTCTATGAAGTGAAGCCTACGTAGTGAACAGTCTGGGAGAGCTGCCAACAACAAATTGCAGTAATCCAACCTTGTTGTTATAAAGTCATGAATCAAGAGCTCAGCATCTTGCTGAGGCAGCAATCATCTTAACCTTGTTATACTCCTGAGATGGTAATATGAAGTCTTATCAGTATGGCTGGTATGGCTCTCTAAGGAAAGCTGAGGGGTCAAAAATGACTGGAATTTATCATCAAGAACATTGGTTTGTAGGATGTCCGCCAGTATAACTGCAAACATCTATTAAGTTCTCACTAAAATAAGAGAGAGATAGATGGCTGCCTGTGGATGTTCAGGAGGATGTGGTTGGCAGCAAATATAAATAATCGGTCAAATGAAATGAAAATCTGATATCTAAATTTTTATTTACCATCATCACATTTCTAGATTGCCCTTTAGACCTTTCCTGACCATGCTTTGATACACTAGTAAGTTTTAGGTTCTGTGGGATTAAAAGTTTCCAGAATTGCTATATTTTGTTAGTGACAAACTGTCACACGTGTTTCAATGTTTCTCTTAAAGAAGAGTCAATGATGCAGTCAAATCAGACTGGCCCAGTATATTTTCAATTATATGCTAGGCTCCAAATGAAGATTGATAGGTTCCTAATAGACATATTTATGTTCATGAGTATGCTTTCAAGAAATGACAGCTGTGTAGAAAAACAATGATTATCAATGTTTTTGTTAGAAGGCCTGTGTAATAAAACAGGGGTGTCAAATGTGTGGCCTGTGAGCTGGACCTGGCCCTCAGAACTACTTCACCTGGTCTATGGGGATAGATGCCTCTTCTACTGTGGTGAGTGGACTGGGTATGCTGTCCCCAACCATCACGATCACTGCTGCCTACGCATCATACGTATGCACATATTTATTTATGTTAATACACACACACACACACACACACATGGATATGTGTATATTAACACAGCATAAATATATAGGTGTGTGTATATTTATGTGTGTATATATTGTTAGGATGGTGAACCCTTGCATTTTCCCACCTTTTTCCTGTTGTTTTCTTGCAGCTAGTGCATTGCTTGCTAATGCTTGCTTTTCCCCGCCTTTTTTGTAATCTGCTCTTTCTCCTGCCCTTTTCCCTCATTGAACTGAGATGAATCTAAATTCTGAAGGGTCTTGGTTTCAAGTTAGAGATTTAACTAGGCACTGTTTACTTAGGGCTTTAAATGGTTAATTGTCTGTTTAACTGTTTGTTTAATTGTAAAGAAGAGGAACTTAAACCAAACCGGTAAGGGAAACCAGTGGGTATAGAATATAAGAAGGGTTTTGAGAACTGTGACTAAAGGCAGGAGGGGTGATGACCTCATGTGGGTGCAGAATGGAAAGTTTCCTAATGCATAGGCAATTCCATGTAAATGCAGGGGTGGAACTGTGGGTGTAACAGAAGGAAACTGGGCACGGTTAATGCTAATGAGGGTGAACTGAAAAGTATAAATGTACGAAAGCAATGATATTCTGTGCGGTGTTCACAGTGTTCTGTGTGCTGTGTGTGTGGTGACTGCACCCATCCAAAGTTGCCTTCACTCTAATAAAGCAGTTGAACACAGTGTGTGATGGTGTTTGCCTCCTGCTCTGCTCTGGATAATGAGTATCAGGATCCCATGGGCAACTGGTTCGTCAGATTCCCTAGTCGTTGGGCCTCATGTGGGGTTGAGGTTTAACATATATCTATATAGATACATATATACACTAGCGAATTGCCCATCAGGAATGATGGGGAGTGGCAGGAGAGGACAGAGCACTGCCACCCACCACCCTGCACCGCCCCTGCCTCCCAGGAGCAGGGTGGAGGAAGCTTGCCCCTCCATCCCCCTCCTTCAGCACCCTACATTGCCACTGCCTCAGTGTCACTGGCCTCACAGCTCCGTCCCCACAGTTGTGGCAGTGCTCTGCACTCACACTGGTTGTTTTACTAATCAGTTTGTGGTCCAAGTGTGTCATAGACAGACAGACGGACTAAGCCCTTTATTATACAGGCAGTCCTCAGACTTATGATACAATTGTTCGCTGGTGTGGTATTGCATCGGATCAAGCGTCGTAAGTCAAAACTGACATCATAAAAGTTGAAACAGGGTGTCAATTTACAAATGTTGTAAGTGTGAAATGTTGTAACTCAAAACGTTGTAAGTTGAGGACTGCCTGTATCAGAATATTACAGTCCTGGAACTGAAATGGTTAAAGTCAATCAGTGCTCTTATTCCACGTAAGACAGCGACAAGCAATCTCTAGGAATTACAATTTGAAGCAACAGATTCAATATAAGGCCATTGGCTTCCCAGCTAACAATGTTCATTATTTATGGTGGCTGTGCCTTATGTAGGCAGTCCCTTCTTTTGGGTACCTCAAGTACAGTTCCTAGGACTTTAGAATTGAGCCTTGACTTTAATCACAGACCAAGGCAGCTACCGCAGCTCCCACTCCAAAGAACCTTGTTGGAAAGCAAATGACATGCAGCATGTCTTCCAAGGATTGAGTATTTGTCCACATGCTATGGAAAAGAACTCTTACAGAGACACCTGATGAAAACTGCATTAAAAACAGTTGTTGATCAGCTAGGCTGAGGCTGATTTTAGGTTACCTATCAGCAAGTCAGTGTCTGTTGCTGGATACATTAGACACTGGTATTTTAGTATAATCAGTGTTTCCACTATATACATGAGATCTGCTATTTTTAAAGTGAGATCATAGAATCATAGAAAATTAGGATTGGAAAGGACCTTCAGAGGTCATCTAATCCATCCCCCTGCTCAAAGCAGGACCATCCCCAACTAGGGTATCCCAGCCAAAGATTTGTCTACTTGGGTTTTAAATACTTCCAAGGGTGGAGATTCTCCAACTCCTCTGAGCAACCTATTCTAATGCTTTACTATCCTCCTAATGAGAGTTTTTCCTAATATCTAATTTAAACTTCCCTTGCTGCAACTTGAGGCCATCGCTCCTTGTTCTGTCATCTGCCACCATTGAGAATAGTCTAGCCCCATCCTCTCTGGAAGGCCTGTGCAAAGCAACAAGTATTCAATCTGGATTTGGATTCAGCTGATTCAGAGGCACAGTGATTTGATTCAGTGATTTGAATTACTGTCTGATTTGATTTGGCTGATTTGGATTCAGAGATTTGGCCATAGAATATAATGGAGAATTACTAAAATACCTATAATTTTGTCATTTTTTTGATAATCCAAATGTAAAAACAGCAAGGATGGCAGCCCCTTCTGGGGGCATGAAGCCTGCCACGTTTCAAGGAGATAGATGCGGCGGTTTCTGTGAAAGTGCACCTCAAACTGTTGAAAGCAAAACTCGTATCATTTGTGTGTGTTAAGGAAGATCAGGATGAATGCAGCAGGGATGGTAGCCCCTCATGTGGGCATGAGGCCTGTCAGGTTTCGGGCAGAGTGGTACAGGGGTTTCTGTGGGAGTGCACCTCAAGGCTCTGAAATCAAAAAAAGCAAATAGGTGCAGAGTCAGGAGGGTGGCATTCACTCCTTCTGCATGTGGAGCTTGGTCCAGCAGTGGGAGGTTCACCTTCAGGAGCAACTGCTGTTCCACCACACCAGGATCTAAGCAGGTGCGGTGGGGTGTCACAACATCACCAGCAATACTGAACACCCTCTCGTTTGGAACACTAGTCGGTGGAGAAAACAGGTGTTCCTGTGCAACACCTGGCTGTGGGTTGCCCAATAGACCAAGGGGTTGCAGTGCAGCAGCTCCATGTCCTTGGCAAGATAGGTGGCCACCGGGGCCTCTGTGTTACCTGCTGGATAGTGGGGTCTGGTGCCTCTGGACCCCAACATTGAAGCCATACCCTTGGCCCACATTGGCAGCAGCTGTGGTGGAGGAGATTGGCTTGTGGTTGGAGTGAAGGCATGAGAAAGTGGATCCCCATCTTCTACATCCCTCCACTTCTTCCCTTCTGCCTCCTTGGCTCTGTTCACCAGCACCTGCATCCAGTGATCAAGGGTTTTGCTGCTGCAGACACTCCCCTTCACCCTCAGGTCACACGTGCTTACCAGCATGTGGACTATACTGGACTGCAATGGATCCAGGTGATTTTGATGCCCTCCTTCAGCTGCTTCACCAGTGTCTGCACCTCTGGTGAAAGTGGCTTGCCCCAGCCAGGAACATCAATTCTCTAGAACTTCTCCATTTCATTCTCAAGCTCCTTCACCATGGGGATCCCCTGGCTAAGGAGGGCATTGCCAGTGCTGTGGGTTTCAGTGGCCTCAAGGAATGGCTTGAGGACCATCAAGATCTGGGAGATGGTATCCCACTCTGTTTTGTTAAGGGTGCTGCTGATCCCAATCTCCCTGACCAAGGTCATCTCAGAGATGGCCTTCTGTTGCTCCACCAGCCTTTCCAGCATCAGGTATGTGGAGTTCCACCGAGTCTGCACATCCTGCATGATTTTGTGCTGTGGGATGCTCAGCTCTGCCCATTTGTCCCATAGCATCTTGCCCCACTTGATGTTCCAGAGGAAGTAGCCCACCACCTTCTTGCATTTCAAAATAAGTTGGCTGGTAGTGATGGCACCATCATTGGGAGTCTTGTCCCCCTCCAAGGAATCCATGATTATGAGGTGGAACTTGTGTGCCACGCAGTGGATGCCAACAAAGTTGGCATCATGCATGGCCTTGACCATACTGGCCTTGTTTTTGGTGACCATGAACCCGTGAGTGAACTTGCTCTGCCCAACAAGCCACCCCTAAACCATGTGGTTCATGGCCACCATGATCTCCCTTGCCATGTGGGATCCATCCATCACCTCAGCTTGAAGGAGAGCCCACCGATGCCCTGACTGATCACACCAGTGCCCTGTGAGGGAGATGTAGGCACAATCTGCACCCTGGCTGCTCCAGATGTCTGAGGTGAAGTGCAAGCATACCTGCAGACCTACCTTCCACAGCTCCTTCCTCAAGTACTGCCTGCATGCCTCATACAGGGAGGGCACCACCATCCTGCTAAAGGTGGTGCATGTAGGCATTTGGTAGGATGGGGCCATAAGTACCATGAGCTGCCTGAACCTTGGCCTCTCAACTAAGGAGAAGGGCTGGCCATCTAGAGCAAGCATCTCCCCAGTGCTCTGGGTGGCCTTGCTCACCCTTGCAATGCATCCCACTTTCTGCCTTCCCCCACTGTTCCAGGGTGGCTTGCCTTTGCTTTGGTGGGATGGTGGCTTTGGAGAGGGAGACTTCCTTTTGGGCATACTCCCACTGATGCCAGGTTGAGGAGGAACAAGGGCAAGGGGATGCTGCCTCCTGAGATGCAGCAGCATTGCTATGGTGGTGAAGTGTTTCACATCCTTGCCGTAACTGTTCTGCCTTCAGCAGTGCTGGCAGGTAGCACACCTGGGATCTTCTGCTATCTCAAAATGATCCCACACTACACTACCCACCTGCTTCTGGGTTGAGGGTGGGGATCCTGCCTTATCCCCCTCCTCAGCAGGCAGAGACACAACAACAGGAGAAGCTGAGACACCTGCCCCCACAACCTCCTCTGAAGTGTCTTCCATAGAAGGAGACCTGCCTCTAGGGGAACTTTGAGGGGTGTTGAGCACAAACTCAGTTTTCCCCTCCTTTCCCAGAATTTTCTTTGCTATGGCCCTCAGCTCCTCTGATTCCAGATGCACCTCCTCCTGTGGCACTGGACGACTCACACTGGGAAATGAAATTGGGGAGATGAATGTCATGCTGGTTCTGGTTAATGGTGTTAGTGGTGGTGGTGCAGGTACTGTTACCACCTCCTTGCTCCCATTAGCAGCAGAAGACTCTCTACTTCCAGGAAAGAGGCTGTGTCTATGTTTGGGGTGGGGGGAACTTGCAGCTCTCCCTCTACCCCCTTTCCCCCCCACTGCCAGAAGACCTGGCACCTGCCTTTCCAGCACACTTCATAATGTTTGGTGTGCTGCAAAATGTGTGTGTGTAATATACGTTGTGCTTTCCTGCACAGTGATGACACGCTACCAGGGAAAACAGAGATTTATTTTTGTGGGGGGGGAAAAAATCAAGACATACCTACAAGAACAAATAAGAGGATTCTGGGGGAAGAATAAGTTGAAAGGAATGGATAGGGATAACAATAGGGACTGTAGGCAAAGGTAAGCAGGGAAGGATTGGATATAGCTTACAAGAAGAGAGACTAGCTACCAAGAGACTAGATAGCAAGCCAGAGCCTTTCAGATGCAACAGGTCCAAGAGAGGCAACTCACAAAAGGCACAGATTACTTCAGACACAGCTTGATACACTGTTTCTATGTCCCTCCCTCAAAGTACTGATTGGAAGGGAACTCAGAGAAAGATCACAGTCACTGGCCAGCTACAGATGTCAATATCAGAGTAGGCTTTCCCCCGCCCCCACCCAGCCCTTTCCATATATGGAAGATCACCCCATCCCTCTTCTCAGTTTTTGTTTCCTGCAAGCCTCTAAATATCTGAATCTCTCCAACTCTCTGGATCAACTGAGATTTGGACCTTTTAATAAGTCTTCCAATTAAATTTGGATTCAGAGATTCGGCCCCCAAATTGGGCCAAATCTCCTCCAATTTGAATTGATTACCAAAGCTTCACTCAGCCCTAGGAACCACCCTTCAGATAACTGAAGGCTGCTATTCAATCCCCCACTCAGTCTTCTCTTCTCCAGACTAAATAAACCCAATTGGCATAAGTCCAATGCCCCAGTCTCCTAACCATTTTTGTTGCCCTCTACTGGACTATCTCAAATTTGTCCACATCCATTCTGTAGTGAGGGGCCCAAAACTGGACACAGGATTCCAGAGGTGGCCTCACCAGTGCTGTATGGATGGGAAGAATTACTTACCCTCAGTCTGCTGGCAATGTTCCTCCTAACGCAGCTCAGTATGCTGTTAGCCTTCTTGGAAACAAGGGCACACTGCTGGCTCATATTCAGCTTATTGACCACTGTAACCCCCAGGTCCTTTTCTCCAGAGCTGCCGCTTAGCCAGTAGATCCCCAGGCTGTACCAGTGAATGGAATTATTCTGTCCTAAATGCAAGACTTTGCACTTTTCCTTATTGAACCTCATAAGATTTCTTTTGGTCCAATCCTCCAATTTACCTAGGTTTCTGAATCCTAGCCTTACCAATGTATGTACTACTTCCCACAGCTCAGTGTCATCTGCAAACTTGCTGAGTGTGCACCCCATCTCATCCTCCAGGACACTGATGATAATAATCAGGGATCCTGGTTTTCCGTGATAAAAAAAATCCCAAATTTGAAATTAAATGAAACACCACTATATAGATATAGGTATACAGATATAGATATATAGGTATCAATTGAACACAATAGTTTATGGATATATTTACAACCTTAAAGTAATTTGGAAGCCTACCAGTGCCTCAGTCACTTTAGTAAAATAAATTCTAAGTACCTATAAATGTTGGTATTTAATTTTTTTTTTTTATTATGTTAAATCAGAGCTCTCCCTGCCCCCTTAGCTCATCAGGATGGAGGTCCAGGCCACCCACTCCCCACCCACAGCCTCCCAGCCTTGCTGATGCCAGTCACTCCTCACTAACAGTTCCCTGGGCCCTACTGGTGACCCTCATTCCTCACCCACAGCCCCCTGAGCTCTGCTGCTCTGGGGTGGGCAAGGGACATCTTGCCAGGGCAGCATGGGGTTTGCAGCAACTGCAACAACTTTCCTACCTGGATCTGCTCTGCCCTGTCTGCTGGGCAGCAGAGGCCCCAGGGGAAGGCAGTGGTGCAGGGAGCTCAAGCCTGCAGCAGGCAGCCTGCCCCGTGCCCCCGTGCCCCTCCAGGAGCATATGCGGTGGTGAGGAGCCAGCCCCATCCCCCTGACCCATAGATGAGCTGCCCAAAGCCCCATCCTGCTCCCTGCTGGGGCCCTGTGGCCATGCATTGTGACCCTGCACCCCAAGCCCCATTTACCACCTGACTGGGCAGCAGCCCCAGCCCCATCCAGCTCTCTCCCTCCCTATGGCGGCTTCAGTCCTGCCCCGACTTACCTGCAGGAGCTGTTCTCCCATTCTGCTTGGCAGCCACATGTATGTACATGGACATGGTACCCCCTGCCTGACAGCCCTTCTCCTGCTCCTCCTGTTCCTTGCAGGCTGGAACTCTGCCAGCCTGGAGAGAGCTCTTTGCACAAGAGCAAAATCCACTTGTTTCTCTATTAAAAATGAAAGATCTGCATTTTTCTCTGGTAAAAAGGAAAATCCACGGGATCCATGATGATAATTAACAAAACCAGCCCTAGGATTGACCCCTGAGGCACTCCACTTGATACCAGCTGCCAACTAGACATTGAAAATGTTGTAGGAGACCATATAAAAAGCCTTGCAGTAATCACCCAGCAATCACTCAGCTAACAGCATTCCTAGCTGCTCAGGGCACACACCAAAAACACACAGCCCACAAAGCAAACACCCAGCAAGCCAAACACACAAGCAACCCTGACTCACTTACTTTCCCAGAGCAGGATCTAGTGCCTAGTGCTTAGTGCCTGGCTCCTTTTCCCCTTCCACCTCTTGCTCCCAAAGAACTGCTTGCAAGCTGTCTTGTTTGCTCCCCATGTTTGAGGTAGATATATAAACGCTGGCAATTTCAATTCAGTTTCCTTGAGCTGCCACCAGAAGCACCTGCTGTTCCTTTAGGTCTTTTACTGTGAAGATGCTATCGTTCTTCAATGAGAGTAGATTCACTATCATATTGTTCATAACACTGCTTCCCTCTGTCCTATTTACTACTCTGCTGATTCACTATATTTAGGTTAAATGTTTTTAGTATTTATGAGTTAAGTAGGAAAACCAACAATCTGTTGATATTTTGGCATACAGTATAAAGCCATTAGGTTCTGGCTTATAAATAAGGAACTATAACAAAAATATATTCTAGAACAATAGAAATTGGATCTTCTCTAGCTCTAATAAGTTATCTAATGTATCCCTTTGTCAAAGAAAGAGGACTCCCTATGGTATATTCTCCTAAACTTTCTCTTAACTTGCCTTTAGTCGTCCAGGTGCTGAGGTCTTCTTCTGCCTCACTTGGGATAAAATGCAACATTCTATTATTCTTCACTATGAGGAGATCTTTCCTTAGCTTTTGCCAGTATTTTTCTTTTCTTAATTCATTTGATTTCCCCTGAGATAACTACACTCCCACACTTCCCATTATTCTAAGCAATTTATTCCTTTTACACTTTAAATATATATGAGAAAATGGCTGCTAGCCCATTCTGCATATCAGTACATTTAAAGTTAAAATATGTTATTGTAATAGTTTCTTTTCTGAAAAGTTCTGCTGTGTGAAAACTCAGGTTGACTAGGTCATTTCAACTGGTTCAGACCTGATACTTCAGGTTCTACAACACTACCAATTTATGGTAAATTAAAAAGTTAGCAAGTAATCTGCAGAACAGGTTACTTGGCTTGCTTTTTGATAATACTTTGAGTATTTTCATGGAAAGTAAATTAAAATCATAGCTCTTAATATTAAATTGCACAATAAAGGGGTAAGACTGGATAATGAATGGATCAAGAAATAATCCATCATCTAAATAGGAAAATGGATTTCTATTTAATATGCAAATGATGTTTAAAGAACTTGGTTCCTTTGGGAAGAGCATGATAGAACCTTGGCACTATTGTCAATGCATTTATTTTTTATGTCATAACATTATAAGATAACTGTTTTTATATCATGATTCTTCCACTCTTTAAAAGAAAGAGGGAGAGAGTACTTTCTCCTCATAAAATAAAACATTAGTGCTCAGAATACAGAATCTCTGAATCAGATTCTGAATTATAGGAGATAAAATAAGACACATCCATATTTATATAACTAGATCTTGTTTTGAATGGGAGGGACCCTGCAGCGTTTTTTTCTATCTTTTAAGTGTGAGGATAAAATGTTAGGGCATTCTTCCCGCTGAAGAGGATGGTGGTGTCTCTAAGAAATATGTATTCTTCCCCTACTAGCTTCCATTCATATGAAGCTTTTGAAATTGTGGTGGCAGCAGTGCCTATCAGTGACCTTTTTCAAAGATTTGTGGTAACAGACCTTGCACTTCCTTTGGTCTTGCACAAGGGTATGAACTGTCAGTTGGTTGTGATCCTCCCTCAGTTCCCTCTTACTTGAGTAGAAACAAGAAAGAACAGACCAAGGGTCCAACCCATTCATTTTATCTTTGATTAAGTTTGTTCATATTGTTCATTAAACGTTCAGATATAGTTTAATTCTTTGACATCCAACTGCCATAAATCGACTGTTTAACAGATGCTTTCCACTGAAAGAGGACAAAGCAAATATTAATGCTTCTGGCACCAAAATATGAAATGGAAAAAGGCTTCCTTCAATTTAGTGACAGACTCCAAAATTACATCATTTGTGCTTGGCACGTGCAGACAAATTTTAAGTCAGAAGGGGTAAAGCTGCCACAGTCTTCATGTCATGAGGGGTTTCTGCTAAGGAACAGTCTATGACAGAGATAGAGAATCCTTCATATTGATCTTGGGGGTCAGTTTTTTCCTCCTCTTTGTCACTGGAGCATAATTTTTTACCATTTATAAGCAGAGGACTACTCTTCAAAATTTGTGGTGATCTCACTCCAGGGCTTAGTTGCCATCTCAGAAAGAATGGCTCTGGATTGAGCAATGTAAAAGCAGTCACCATATGCGACCCCATTGGACTCATTGGGACTGCCATTATAGACTTGCAGGAGCCAGTGTCCACTGCAATCAGGGAAAAGCTTGCTCTTATAAGTAACATCTCTGGTCAGATTACCTCTGCCACTTTACAGTAATAGTCTAATCGCAGTAACCACAATATCTTCTTTCACTAGCAAAAGACTGTTCACTTTTGTCACCTGACCGTGTCTTTTGCAGGATCCCTTTGCATTGATAATGATGCACAATGATGAGAAGTCATTAGAAGATCTGTTATGAGATGTTAAAGATAGAAATATCAGTCGTAACAGAGAAATCTCATAAATTCAATATTTTGACAGGTTGAAATCCCTCCAAATTTACGCTTCCTATAACTGAGGCAGTGTTAGATTCATCTGGAAACCATGTACCACCAGGCCCATCACCCTCCATGATTCTTTTACAAAACATGCGTTTTGCCCACTGAAGCCAGCCGGTCAAGATCTGAAGGTTGTGTAAAAGACCAATGACATCTCTTATCATGGTTGATCCAATTGAACATCCATAGTTTTGTCTTGGATCTTCTAATTGAATTTCATCCACTCTGAAATATATCTGACAGGTTTCTCCAGGATTTCTTGTGAGTAGTATGGGGCAGGGGAGGTGTGTTAGTATGTGGGTGCTGGCTGGTTAACAGGTAAATCTATGGGGTCTGATAGTCCATTGGTAGGAAGATAGATGTCCCCTTCTATCTAAAGTAAAACAGGTCTGGCAAAGAATGGGATCAGGGAGAAAACATGCAGATAAGTTTCACAGAATCGTATGAACTTTTAGATGTCTGTTGAAACCAGTGTTCCTAACTCTTTCAATACAGCCTGTGGCATATTTCTTTTGTGATTTCTCTTTTTACTTATGGCTAGGTTGAAAGGACAAGGACCTTAGTGACAACAAACACACACAAACAATACAATTAGCCTTTTTCTTTTTGTGGGACAGTGAAGAGGCCAATCCCCTCTTCCCCTCCCCTCCCCCCCCAAAACAACCAAAAAACAGACCACAACCCTGAGGCCTAGATCAGATAATGAGTACTCTAACTGAAGGCATAAACTATTAGATACTGCCCCAAACTGCCTTCACTAAACAGATTCAGAAATCATTTATGAGAATAGTTGAGTGCAACATTATTTGAATGAAAAAGATCAAAAAGTAGGGCAAGCCTGAAGTCCCTGTAGTATTCAGGAGGGAAGGCAATTGTGCTCTAACTGCACATGACGCTAACCAACAATTATTTCATATATTACCATACATTCTTGCATAGCCACCTTACATGTTCAATATCAAACATCCATACTCTCAAGCTCCTAATATATCGGGTCTACAGTTAAAACCACCACATTGGAAGTACTGTCCATTTTGATCATAGATGTAGTACAAAATGTATTGAACCTGGGAGGCACAGTCTAGGATGTGCTCCTTTCACTCTGAATAAAGACAGGGCGCGTCAATGGCAACAGTCTGCTATGGCATTATTTTGACTAGAGCACTTGAGGGAGCTTAAAAAAAACCTGTCTAATGCTTTTTTTTGTACTTCCTGCCTAGTATTACCCCCTTGTGTAGGTATAAGATCCCTTAGCACAGGAAAGGTAGGGACTACTGTGTCACCACAATTCCCTCAAGTTGGTAGAAGTAGGCTAAAGTCCTGAATTTAAATTATCCCATAGAAGTTGGACATTCATTTCTAGCAAGAGGTAGCTTTCCCCAGGTAAATCTTCTTGATAGATACTTATTTATAAAATAAATAGCATTAGGCTTTACTTTGGGCAAGAAACACAAGATCTGAGCTGCTTGCAGGGGAAAAAAACATGCTTAGGTCTATTTAAAAGACCCCATCTCTGTGCAGATAAACTCCTTTTGTGAGGATTTTAAAGATAAGAATGTAGAGTTCTGTTGGCAGCAACAGAGGAAATATAAATTTTATTTGATTTCACTTTATAAGTAACGTGATATATATTGATGGGTGTGTCAGTTTTAGATATACATCTGATGTTTTTAAAATAATATTTTTTATTTATTATTTGTAAGCATTATTTTTAACTGCTCAAATGGTTAAAATTTATCATCTGCTTAATTGCTTTGCTAAAGTTAAATGGGTCTTTTTCCTCAAGTGCTTTGCTGAATTGGGGATTTAATAATTTTTGGTGGCTGTTTTTTGTGTGTGAATGATTTTGATATTCCCTGAATGAGATATAAAGTGACATTTGTAATTCTATGTGAAAGCCAGGGCAAAAGGGAAAATAGCAAATACCAAATAAAACAAGTCCTTTAAATAGTGTCAGTTTTTTGAGAAAATCACAGTAAGCAACTGAACAGAACAGCAATTTACAGAAATGACCTTTATTAAAATAAAGAATATTTTGCCATAGGGACTATGGAGCTTGAGACCCTGAAAAACAGAATGATCCCTCATCTCTGAGAGGGTGATCTGATGAACTGAGGTCAGTGGCTGGGCAATGTAGGAAATTCTGTGTTGCAGCCATTTCCATTGAATCTGGCCTATGAGCAGAACATTTCAGTTCAGAATGAGGTTGCTTGGTCATTTTCTTAATAAGCATAAACACTTTCTGGGTTGAAAAAAAAATTCTATCAGTCTGCTGCAGGATCAATAAAAATGTGTGTATTGATCACATTACAGCTTGTTCCTGATGGTTTTTATGTTTTATCTTTGGATTTCAGAAGCAAATTCTAAGTCTGCTGTCTGATAGTTCCTCTTATTGTCTTGAAAGTTGGGAAGAAGGGGAGAACAAAATGGGGACCTTTATTTCATATGTTCCATTTTAGTTCTGTCAAGCTTATTAACAAATGTTGACCTCTTGAAAATGTTTTTTGAAGATGAGGGTGGGAAGAAAAAGACTTGCAATCTGTCAGATACGGTGATGTCAATAAGCAGCCTGGCACTTCTAATTCTTTGAATCTCTTATAACAACCCAAGGTCCCCAGATGCTACCTGTAAAACCAAACTATAATTATTTACTAAGGAGAAACACTGCAGAGATGCAATACAGTATGCTTTTTGATTTGGATGGTTATACTACTAATGACAGCTATAAAAATGAAACCTCATTAATAACCAAGCTAGCTCAGATTTCATACAGCATTTTGCTCTTGAACATTAAAGTGATTTTCATAATTATTTTGAGGGTTTTTTTGTAATATTATGAAGAACAGTTCTTAGGATTACTTTTTTCATAATCTATGGACGCGTCTACACGTGACACTACGTTGCCGTAGCAATGTGCTCCCTCTTTATAGTGCATTGCTATAGCGATGTAGCTGCCAAAAATAATTACACTGCCGGCAGGGTGCAGCATGGGCTGTTACTGCGCTGTCATCTAGTACTTCCAAAAGGAACTACTAACTGACGGGGCAGGAACAACAGCACCATAGGGGCATGTGTAGGTGTGCTGTATTAATTAATTAATTTTGTTACATTAAATCTGGCTTTTCTAGTTATTGCTGGTTGGCAAATATGTATAGCTAGGTAGCACCCCTCCATGCATAGAAACACATACTGTACACTATCTATGTTTTTCATAGGTAACATAAAACCTAGTAGTGGATATTGAACTAATTAGATCCCCAGGGCATTCCAATATCTATTGAGTCATATTTCAATAGCAGGGTTCTCTTTCACTTTTGGAAGCCACAGAACAAGGCAGATACTTAAAATCACTGCTGGATTTGCTTTTAGCTTCCTGATGAGTTTAATAAGTCCCTGTTTCATTGCTAAACTTTTAATTAAGCAGATATAAATGTTTCAAGTATTTGTACAGCATTTTATTTCCATTAAAATAGTTCCCTTTGCGGTAACCTTGCATTTGAAAGGGATGTTCACAGTAGGTCCACAGCTTTTGCAATAAGATCAGATGGAGTGGTGAAAAAATATATGCTCTGAAATGCTCTAATGATGTAGATTTTTACAGACTAAGGCAACGCCACATGAAACTCTGGATAATTTGCTTAGTGGCAGGTAATCCACATGAATAGTGAGTTAAGAAGCATGCAGGGTATTTGTGTACATTTACTAAAAGTAACCCAGCATTTAAGAATTTTTTCCCCCTTCATTTGATCAGTTGCTTTGGACACAGCCCATAATTATTTGTGGGTATTCCTGGTCAAACCAGTTTCATGGAGTTTGTGGAAGAAGAACTTCTGCTTGCTTTATTTTTTCTTGAGGAAGGAAAGCTTACCCTTCCACACTGTACAAAGCAATGCTTTACTCTGGAACAGTGCAGGATTTGGGGAGATTTTAGTACATGCCCCTTATCCAGAAAGTGTTCATATGCACCCTGTGAGTATCCCTCACCACGAGGATTCACTGGCTATTTTGTTGCACCTGGCAACCTAGGTGCCTCTTGACTTGCTGAATGAAGGATTGTGGGGTTTCAGAAGACAGGCAGTCTTCCTTGGCTAGATTTTTAGCTGGTCTAAATAAAGGTGGCTCCTCCAAAATGAATTACATTGCATTTGTTTACAGAGTTGTGAAGCTGACCCCCTGCTGATTTTATGAGTGATGAGTGTTTCAAGTTAATGTCATTCTGTGATCTAGTAAGCAGCTGCCGTTTGCTCAACAGTTCAAGCTGATGAGTGCATGTTGCAGCGTATTTTCTTCTGTTGGACTCTTGAGGTCATTGCTGGTAGTCTGAGCTAGTGCTTCCAGGCCCACCGGCCGTTGCCTATTTCAGCATATCTACTTACTGCTGTTTACTCATAGAGCTCCAGAGAAGCAGCAGCATCACCAGGTAAGGAGGGTGATGGAAGCAGAAGCTGGGCTTGAAGAACCAGTTAACATGAATAATTTCAGCCCTTTCTCTAATAAGGAAACTAAGTTGATAATCTGAGAAAACTGGGGGCGCATATACCATCCTAGAAGTCTGTACCCCATTCACCCTCTCTACATCCTTCAGTAAATCAGCTAGTTGTGGGTTTTCCTACTCTGTTTCCTAAAGTTAGGGATTTTCTATAAAGGAGGAAAGCCAGCCAGCCTAGGAATAGCTTGAAGGTCTGAGGCCAAGACCCATTTTAATACTAGTGTGTGTGTGTGTGTATCTTGGACTACATTAAATATAGTGTTTTCTTAAAAGTTCTGCTTTGTTTGCTACTATTATAAGTGTACATTCCAGATTGAGTTGCAGCATTCCCCAGAAGGTAAAAATCTACCTGAGCACAGCATTTTAATAAAATTTTGGCCTTGCAGTATTCAGTAAATCATTGTCAGTTTCTTCATCTTAATTAAATGACAGTTCCTTCAGGTTGTCTTTGGCCAAAATTCATATGAGTCAGTGTTTTCTAAAATGCAGGTTCCAGTGGTCTTCAGGAGAAAGCATGTCCCAGTGATGACCCTGGTTGAGTAGTCTGCTCCTGTATGGTAAAACACATACATGACACATAGGGAGGTTACAGGGGGGCATGAGCTCCCCCTAAGCTTGGCCACTGCTGAAGCTGCCACTGGCTTCTGCAAGAGGTCCCTGCTCACCACCCCACTGCCGCTGACACCGTTGCCAGTGTCTGTGGGTAGTTCCTGCTCGCCACTCACTGCCAACTACAAATGGTGCCCCCCAGTCTTGAGAGGCACCAGTCATTCATAGTAAAGCATTTAAGCACTATGATGGGTAGGGATGGATTTAAGTCAGTGCTCAAATGATTTGATGAATTAGTGATCTAGGTCTGACCCAAATGCCACTGAAGCACATTTTTATAAGTCTTTTCATAAGAGTTTTAAAATCAGCCTTTCAGGGCATTTATACACATTCTCGGGAGGGGGCACTTTAATTAGGGTGGCTCCAAGAGCCGTTCTAATTAAAGTGCCTGAAGAGTCATGTGTATCAGTGTCCCTGCACTGAAAAATGGCATTGGGGGTGCTTTAACTGGAGGTCCTCAAATGAGCTTTTGTTAAAATGCCCCCACCACCATTTTTGAGTGCAGGGATGCTGATATACATGAGGCTGGAGTCTGCTGGAGCACAGTAATTACCATGCTCCAGCAGACTCTATTAATCAAGTCTGCTCTTATGTGCTATAATTACAGTGTGTTGGAGCAGCCTCACTACATGTGTATAGGCACCCTCAGTGATTTCAGTCTCAGTCTGGCAGAACTCAGACTCACAGACAGACTTGTGCATGTAATGAGGCCCCTAAGTCAAGTTATCCTTAAGCAAATGAATACTGATTTCATAAGCACAGAAATATGTCTTCAGGTTCAGTCCCGTCAATTGGAAGCTGTTTGAAACAGGAACCTTGTCAACCCATATGAGTGCCAAGCAAAGCCTACAAACTGGGCATGTCCAGATGAGACGTTTACTGCACAGTTGACTAACTGTTCGGTAAACATCTCAGTGTTTACATGTATACCCCTATTAGGGCACATGTAACTAATAAACTCTGAAGCAGATTCTAATAAACTCTGCAGCATGAAACTAATAACCTCTCCACTAATGTGGAGGTGTTTTTATGTGCAGCAGTGCACATGTAGACATTGACCCAGCTGGCTGGAGCATTAGGGTGCGTCAAGTGTGGAGGCTGCCTACTGGCTAGCCACATGCTGAAGCACCCTCATGCCCCAGCCAGCCCTTCTGCAGCACACTGAACCCAGTTGGAGCAGCTCCAGACCGCCCCCAGGGCTGCTGTGATCCAGCTCAATGTGTTGCAATCTGGGTGCACATGTAAATCGTGCATGTAGGTACTCCTGGGATAATAAACTGTGGAGCAATAAGCTCTGCAGTTTATTGCTTCATGTTAATGGCATGTGTAGATGTACCCACCTTGTGTAGATGAGGGTCATTTTCTAACACTAATGTAGTATGAATATATACGGAGCCAAGTACTGCTTTCAGATATTTCCCTACAAATGGAATTGATATCTGCACACACAGGTTAGAACTTGGCTTGTAAGAGATGGATGGATATGTCACTTTTTTTCTTTTTAAAACCACAGTGTTGAAATTATCCTAAAGGAAATACAAAAAAAAAAAATATGGATTTGCAAAAGCTACAGTATGCAAATGATAAAATATTTATTAGTTATCTCTGCTTCTTTAAAGAGCTGAGATGGATATTCCATCAATAATGTTCTATGAAACCTGTAAACTCCCATTATTTTAATTACACTGCAATATTTTAAAGTGATACTGGATTGGTTAGAGAAGAATTTGGAATTGCTTTAGACCTAACCATGTGAAAAATAACCTTTTCCCCCTGTTTATCCTCTGAGAGTTTCTGAGAATACAGTGGGCCCTGATCCCTGACTGATGTTTCTGCTGTTGGGACTAATGCAGTACAAATAATAAAAGAATCAATCCTATTTAAAAGGACATAGCCAAGGATTTTAATTTGATTTGTTTAGATCATTTAACTGAGTTCTTTTTTTTAAAGACCTAGTCTTACTGTTATTGAGATCAGTGGTAAAACTTACATTGACTTCAGGCTGGACAGTAAAGGTTAGGTCCAAGAACTTTAAATGTGTTTCCATACTGAATTCCATTTTCTTTTCTTCTGTGCATATTAGTTTGGCAGGCCTTGATTCTATAATGCACTGATTTCGGTGGGATTATCTATGTACTTAAAGATAAAGGTGTGTTAAAAAAACTTTGCTGAATTAGAGCCATACTGCAGATTTACTTATGAGTAGACCTGGTCATAGTGTGCGTGTGTGTGTGTAAAAATGTAATAATTTTATCAATGCACAAATCATCCCCTGCAGGCATACAATCTCATCTTCATAACTAGGCCTGAAAAATTCAGCCCAAGACAAAGCAAACTATTCCAGGAGTTGAAGTGCTGATTCTGTAAATCCTGGGAAACAGAGGTGAACCATAGGTCAGTACACCTCCCTAGTTTCTACATCCCTATATTCAGATCAGGTATCTTTGCCATGGGCTGAGAACAGGGGCCTTCGTGCCGTCACTACTTCAACCTGGGAGGCCTTATTCAGTGTTAGTATTCTTGGTTTCTACCCACGTTAAGAAGGCTTAGTTTGGTAGAAGTGCAAAATTGACTACATGCATTCTAAAGAAATGCCTTCTTTGTTATGTTTTGGGCATTCTCCGTATGCAAACTGAAAATAATGGAACATATATTAGGATGTGAATCTAGAATACGTCACATACCTATAATTTATGTTTCCATTATTGCCTGCCTAGATCAAGAACAAAGTGATGAAGCTGTACAAATCCCTCGGATATATTGTATCATTCTGGTAAACCTGGAGTGGTCCCTGACAGCTTTGGGTAAGTGTGAAATACTACCAGGATATTAAAAAAAAATACCACATTGAGTGTTGTTTTTTTAAAATGATCTTTCCATGATACTGAATCTGCTCTGTTTTAAACACCTATTGCTCTTCCTTACCCTCTTTTCATTCTCTTGCTCCACTTGAGCTAGATAACGAAGATAAGAGATTTATTTCTGACATTTTATTAGAGAGCTAGCTCTTCTGCAATATAACACAGAGAAGTCCTCTTTCCATAGGTCAATTTGAGCATCTTTTCCTTGAATTGAAGTCATTTAATTGAATTAACTCTTAGTAATGTGCTGCATTACTGTACCACATATTTTACGACTGTTTGCTAGCTACCAGGTTACAAACTAAACCTCTGCTCTCCCCTACAGCCATTCCACATAGTCAAAGGAAAACATTTCAATATGCAATCATCCAAGTGCAATTTCAGCTGGAATCTCTCGTGCTTGTGCCTTATATCCTATGGAACTTTTGAAGGCAGACATACCAAGGACTCACCAAAAGGCCATTTAATCTGGATGCTATCTGAAAGAAGCATCCTCAGCCTGACAAACAGTTTTTAAACCCAAAAGTTTGCTAAGAAATATTTTTCCAACTATTTAGTTGGTCTAATAAAAGATGTCAGATTTACTCAAAGAACCTTATCTGAAAGAAGAGAGGGTATGTTTGGTGAGTTCTCCAGGGAATAATTGTTTGTTGGTGGTGTATTAACTGGATCCAGAAGGTTGAGGCACACTAGCACCTAACTATTGCTATTTTTTTCTCCATAGCAAATAAAAAATATAATGAAATGTTTGAAAGAGAACAATGAAATGGCTTTGTGGGTATTTGTGAGGACTCCTTCCAAATGTGAGAAGGAGTATGAGAGAAGATCCTTCTTTGAAAATTTAACAAGGTTGGAGGTAAGGGTATTTGTAGGTGATCTTTCTTTATTGGACCAATTGTATAGTTGGGAGGAATAGAGACAAAATTTCAGGTACCCAGTACCCTTCCTCTCACCAGGGTACTTGGTATCCTAAAGCTTGTCTATATCCCTCCCAACTATACAGTTGGTCCACTGCATGTATCACCTACAGAAATCCTTGCCTATCAAATATTTCCTGGCCATTTTGACTACATAATAAGTACTTCACACAAAAATTAGATTATGATTGTTTTAACTTCTGTTTTGATTTATGCTCAACATTTCTGTAACTCCTATGATTTGTTTGAGAGCTAAGTGATAGAGTCTTGAGATACATAAGAGTCCCAGCATTCTTACCATTCTCAGACTATCAAAATGCAGAAAAATATTACAATCAAGGCAAAAGGTAATCCACCATTAATAATATTTTTACAGCTGGAAAAATATAGTCTGAGCTGAGCCAATGGCATTTGCTTTACTTTTTTTTCTCTATAAACAGCATATTTCCAGAATCAAATCCTTCCATGCTCTTTTCCTCCTTAAAATTAAAAAAACAAATACTAACAATTCACAAGTAGAACTGGGTCTATTTTCTTTGTTCATAGATGTAACCCAGAAGGTGAAAGATGAGCTTTTATGTCCCTTCATGGGCTCTTTGCCACTTGGATTAGTGTCTGAAAGGGAACATCCATTCAAAGGTCACTACTCCCTGGTCAGTACGGATAGGTAGGTAGAAAATGAATGAAATCTCAATGCTGCCTTTAATATTTCTTCCTGAATGTGCTGGAAAGTACAGCTGAGATGGCATGCAGGGAGAAGTAGTAATCTGAAGCAGGTACAGGACCATCACAGATACTCCCCACATGAAACAAGGGATAAACCAGGGCTGCTCCTTGGTTATTACTAATGGGATTGTGGCAACTCAGTAATGAGGCCTCAACAGTCTAAGCCACACTAGCTTTAGGACACAACAGGAGGGATCTTTCCTGCCCCTACACAAGAGACAAATAGAAAAACTTTTAACATAAATGGATGAATACTAGGATTTAAAACATTAATAACTTCTGGAATGATTTTTCTTCTGGCTCAGATTGTTTCTTCAGCGGTTATCTTTAGTTGTTTCTATACAACAGGCCATATTTGAAGTTTATCTTTTTCTCAATCGTTTGAATTATATGGAACCAAAAATGTCACTAGCAACAACATTTCTCCCTCAGCATCTGTATGGCAATAACTCCAAAATAGATGGCCCAATTTACTCAAACTTTCCTTTACAAAATACTCTCAGATCCCAGCCCAGCAGGAGTCAATTTGGAAGCTTGTGTAACTTTTTTTTGTGTGTAGGACACCTCTCTCTGTTATAGCATTCTTTACATGCAAATACAATAATTGTTTAGCTTCCCCATGTAGTTTTCAAGAAGAAACCTGTGGTGACAAGAATACAGATAATTATTGAAAACACCAAAGCAGAGTTTCTTAACTAAAATGAATCAATGCTGTAAGTGTTTTCAGGTCATTCTGCTGAAGTTACATTACAAGGATCTTCGTGTGTGTGCTATATCCATGCTGACAATGCTGAGTGTTTACACCTGGTCAAATAACTCCCTACCATCTTCTGGAGATGGCAATGGCAGCACACAATACACCTAATTTTGTTTAGTATTCATGTAAGCATAACTTTCATCCTTTGAGTTTAATGAATGAAAATTGATAATAATTACTATATTTGCAGTACCAGAAGGCTTTGCTACCCTTGAGAAAAAAAAAACAGTAGCATTCAATTAAAGACAGATGAGACTCTGGTTCTGCCTTGTTAATTGGCCCAAATATCGTTCAGTTAATGAAGTGTTTTTAAGTTCCTGAAAGCTCATGGGATGACTGAGAAGTAGCAAAGCACAGCAGCATGTAGCAGTGTCTCAAATAGGAGTGAAGCTTCTTCAGCATGAAGTGAAGACAAGGTATCATAAAGCAAAAGAATAATGCACACTCTCAGCATGGGAGTGAATTCAGCAGTCTTCCCCCAAGCAGTTTCTTTTCTCTGACTAGCAGCTCTTGATATATCCCTTTCCCTGAAAACCTATACTAGGAGAATAAGAAGTGAAGCTGGACTTAATCTCTTTTGGAGGAGGAAGAAAAACTGAAGTTAATTCCTCATGCAGTAGACATGAAACAGTGTCTCTGGACCCTGTGACAGGTTTTTTCCCAACTCCTGGCATTACATACAGGGCACATATCACTGCTATCAATAATTGAATATGATTTCCCAGCTTTACTCCTATAATCCCAGTTGTGGTAACTCAGCCAGTCAGGATGATTATTTGGTCTCCAGGAAAGAGAACAGACGAGATCGCAGATTTGTCAAGGGAAATACAGAAGAAGCCGCTTTTAACAAACATCTCACCATGAGGAAGTTTTAACAAGGAACCAACCTTGGAGGGGATGCCTTCCAGCAAGATTTACTTTGTGCTGTTTCTACACTGGCGGTTTAAAAGTAAAAAACAACCCCTGGTGTTAATCGTCTAATAATACTTTTCAGGTTTCCAGTTATCAGAAGAAGCGTGCAAGCTTACTTACAGATGCTGAGACTATTCTGATCAATTTGAGCTTGGCATAAATTTCTGAGTGAGAACAGCAGGAGTTCATGTGTTAAATTAAACAAAACTTTTCTTTCTTTCTACATCCAGTTTGAGCTACAGAATGCAGAAAGTAAAATGCAAATTTAAGTTGGTATTGAAATGCACAAAAGACTATTTTTAAAAGTCTCCCTTTCATAACAGGGTTACACTGTGTGTGTAAAATGTTATCAGTTCATGTCTATAATAATCACAAATTGGTCTAGTTAAACAGATCAAATGGGCCACCTGTTCTAGTACTCTGCCCTGAAAATGGCTTTTGGTACATGCAAAACCTTATAATACAATTGATTTAATTCTACTAAACACCTGTTTGAGTATGTGCCACATCATGGATAATATCTTTTGTTAACCTCTGATTTTCTTTGACAAGAAATGGTCCTGTTGTTAAAGCCCTGGACTGTATCTCTAATGTTCTGGTTTCTGATTTCTGACTTCTATTCCAGTCAAAGACTTCTTGTCATTTAACCTAATTTTTAAATGTGCTTTTACAACACCTAGTTTTGTAGATACATTATTATATATGAAGAAAGTATTTGTATGTACAAACAAAGTCACTAGACACCTAGAATGTGTTTTTTTAAAGCCTTCAGTGTTGAGACAGTGTTAAAACTCCTGTTGACTTCCATGGCAGAAAGGGGAGTCCAGCACTGAGAGTTTTGAAAAAAATATTGCTTGAAATCTCATTATACTAGTGGAAGTATTTAAAAGTATTAGGAGTATTTAAAACTACCTGTAGGAAAAATGAAGAACTATTCAAAAGGGGAAATATTAGTATCATTGTTTGAAAGTAAGGGGATGAACTGCCTGGATCATGAGAAATGCTCCTTCCAAATCTCAAAATCAGTCAATATGACCACAAAATGAATAGGAAAAAGTAAAGTTAACCTTAAAGCAATTAAAAAGATTTGGTTCATAGAATGATTTTTTTTTTAAAAATAATGTTATTTTGAACTTTGTATCTCTTTTCAGTTACAAGCATTCATCTGGAATAATGAAATGCTTTGAAATGCAGTTAAAATCAATGTATTTTCTTTCATTCAGGCCCATTACATATATTACCTTTGGCTTCTTTTTAAACCATTGCATCCATCATACCTTCTGAGGATTCTCAAATCAGCATCTCCTGGAAGTAAGTGGCATTTGAAATCTCATGACTACAATAGCACGATGATCAGTTTCACTTTGGTTCGTGAAAATATTTGAATACAAGTATGATTTTTTTTTAATGTGAAAACACAGCACAATCATCCAGGGTGCATTGCTCCCCTCTCTCCCCCTTCCCTGGGAGACAGCATGCTCCTTACTGGACTGCTGCTCTAGCTGACAGGAAGGAGGGAGCAGAACATGCCTCCTTCACAATTCCCAATTGTGATGGTGAGTCTCAGCAGTCTGGGCCAGCCAATCAGGACTGCCCTGTGCACTGTTGTCATTTTGTCACCAGGCAGAGTGAGGGAGCCTGGAGAGTATGGGGACCTCTAGCTGTGCATCATCACACAAGTTCTCAGCTCTTCATGGGCTCAGCACTGGTCTGTTCAGGCATCTCCGGGTAAGTTTTTCTACCAGGAAAACAAACATGAGAGAATTCTCCCAGATTATTTGGATGTGTGTATACAGCTTATTTTACATCTCATTATATCCAGCCTTTTTTCTTCTTTAAATGTACTTTATTAATACAACAATGTGAGCAGCACTTGAGGAAATCAGAGTACCTTATATATCGGTCCATTTAATATAAGACTCAAACAGTCTGATGATGAGCCAGTTCATACTATCTTTTCTAATTCACTATAATTTGACAAATGGCCTGTATCTGAGGCAGATTCCAATTGTACATGAACATCCTAAGTGGTAAACAGATCATAAAAAGAGGTTAGTATTCTATGACCCAGGCACATAAGCACATTATGAGATGACTTTAGTCCAAGTGCCACGACATTCTGAGACAGTGTCTGTTGCAGATAATCTCTCATGCATTATCTCTGCTTAGAAGTAAAATTTTATTTCCCCCTTCTGGGATAAATGGCATGAGGAATGAGTTAGGACTATTAGTAAGGAGAACTGCTTCATATTAGCTAGGTTGGGTACTAGGAATAATCTAGTTGCTTTAGTATGTAGCTCAGCACAGGCTTGATTTGCCCTTGTCATGCAGGTTTTGTGGAACTCCCTGTTGCCATGGCTAGCTTATTACTAGTGCTGGAACTTGCTTTTTTAAAGCCAGAGTACTTCTGTAGGACTGTAGTCACTGAAATGACTGCTGTCTGAACATACCATTAGATAATGCTGTTTGGTTAAGAGGAAGTAATTTAACCAGTGAAAATCATATCATAGTACTGTATCTCTGGATGGCTAGGTTCTAAATGGGACAGTACTCTAATTCACAAGTAACTTACTGGCTTGAGTGGGACTGGATGTAATATAATATTTATGAATAATATGAATAATAATGTCACAATTAGCTCTGAAAAAATATCGCTGCCTTGTAGAACGTAGGTTTGGAGCACAGGGTTCTTATTAGATCCAACACTGCTCTGAGATGCCAAAGCAGTACAGCCTTATTTAGGGACTGTCTGTTGGGATGGAGAGCAATTATTATTTATATTTTAATGGGAGCGGCTTGTCAAGTCATCTTGTAAATCTAGTATGATTTTAATATTTTATAAATGTGTGTAGGGCCTGGGCTAAAGCCCAGTAAATCTAAATACTTCCAAAAACAAATTCAAAAAGCAGCCTGAGACCATATGGATTTTAAGATAAATATGTTTTATTAGAACAGGAATCCTATCAACCCCCAAATAAACTTTATGGCAGCCTATCTAGTGAAACCTGGGAAGGACTAATCTAGATAGGCACAAACTGTGCAGTTGCATTACAGAAGAAAATGCTTACACTGCTTTGCTTACATGCTTCAATCCCCCAGCCTGTCAGCTCATCAAAGTCTTTCGCAAAGTGTCAGCACAACAGCCTGCTTGAACTTCAGTGTCTTCTAGCAACTCTGGGATCAAAAGTGTCTTCTTTTCTCCCTCTTTCCCCATCCCTCCTCTCATTTGTTTTTTATGTATCCCACCCCAATATATTTTGTGACAGACTCTTCCCCCCTCCCCCATTTTTGGGGGTTTGTTACATTGTGCGCCTGGTCGAATAGTTTAAATTTGCATAGTCTATTTTTTTTCTTCCTCTAGGGTCTTCAGGTCAAGCTCTTGGGGATCTTTTGCTCTCCCTCTTAAGTCTTTCCATAGGAACACAGGTATTGCTGGAAGGTTTGTTGCCTATTTAGCTTTGGCCTTTACTTAGGTCATCTTCCAGTGGTCAGTATCAGATGCTTCTGAGGAAGGAAAAAGAAATCCCAGTGGACAAATGTAGAATCACTATCCCCAGAGTAGGTTTCCTCATAGCCCAGACAGTTGGTGACATGACCTGAAGCATGACTGTAAACCTGCTTTTCAAATTCTATCTACTGTATCCCTTGTAATCCATTTTTGAATGCTCACATTATCCATTCACATTTCAAATCCTTTAATCTCTTGACCTCAGTGGGAACTTTTATCTAATATTCCACTTACACATTCTGTCTTATTCTCTTTTCTTTCAGAAATCTTGTTATTCAGTCTTAATCAATCACATATCTAGGTCTTTTGAGCACTTAAATATAAATTATTTTTGCAATAGAACTGAGTTGTGTAACTGCCTAACTACATAGATTATTTGCACACCATTAACATAAAATTGCTTCTTAAATAAAAAACTGACACCAAAATATTTCATGCCGCATGAGCTCTCATGTATATATACTAGGTTGTATGCATACCTATCTGTCCAGTATTACTGTTCCAACTTAGTCAAGGCCCATGCTAAAATCAACTGGAGTTTTCTTTTAAAAGAAATGCAGAAATTTATCTAGCTATAATTTACACTGGAAATTTTAAGACCAACAATTATCCATACATGTTAGGAGATAACCCTTGAAAGAAAGGGAACAACTTTATAATGCCATGAGGGCATTTAATGAGCTAAGCATGTGGCGGGCCAGTAGGGGGCGCTCCTGCGTTGAGCCGCCCACCTCCCTGCGCCCGACCACCTTCCAGACTCCGAATGCCTCCCTAGGGGCGCCTTATGCTTGGCCGACCCCTCTCCCGGAGCACACTCGCTAGTCTGGAGGTAACATTGCCGCCACCACCCCGAGAAGGGACTGTCTCAGCCCTGTGTACTCGGGGAAACACAGGCCTAATAGTCCGACAGGTACTCGATCCAGTACAGGCACTTGGGGCACTTCCCCAAGTCAAGGGGCAAGAAGTAATGTCTCCCTTAGTCCGCAGATCTAAGGGGTCTCTTAGGCATAATTTAGACCCACCCCTCAATAAGTCTACCACACCAGTCAAAAAGGAGAACTTTATTGATTACAAGGGGTAGGGTAAACTAGGGTACAGGATTGAGCAATATCTTAGAAATCCTAAAGAGCAAACAGTGTGGCTGAGGTAGCCTTTTGATTATGCATCTGTGTTACTGCCAGCGAAATATCTAATCCGATTGAGTAGCTTACTCACAAGCATCTTCCAGAGTTCTCCAGTTTCCCCTCTGGAGTCTTGGGGTGAGAGAGAGAGCTAGGTCCAGATGGTAAGGCTTCTCTGTCTCCCCTGCTTTGCTGCTGCTTCACCTCATGGCCAAAGAGAGAAGAATGAGCCTCCTCCCCACCCCAACCTATATAGCCCCTGTGACCTCATTCACCTGGTCCAGTGGAAGTCAGCCCCAGTTGGCTGTCAGCCAACCAATTTGTAATACATCACCTGTTACCGGGCAGATTCCAGCTCCCCAGGTAGATGCCCCTCACCCAGGTAGCAGATGCCAGTCACGTAGGCAGAGGGAGCAGGTTTCCCCCCTCCCTCAGGAATGCAGCCAGCTCAGGTTACCTAAAGAGACAGGCTGAGGTGTGACTCCTCTGTGCTGGCCCATCTTGATCACACTGTCACAGGACAGAGATTTTGGGGAAAAACCAAGGTGGCTTTCTGCCACAAAGCCTGCTTGTGTTTTAACTGCACTTCATATGTGTTAAATTGAACCTGTGACATCATCCTTATTTAGCTCCATTAGTTCAGTTCCTGCCCTCCTCACTCTTCTTGGAAACTTATTTGAAACTTTAGGCCCTGTTGCATATTGCACTTAGGACACACAGCATTACTTTAAGTTAAAACAGGGGCTGGCAATCCCCCAGCATGTGTGCCAGAGTATGGAATGCAAGTCCATTTTGCTCAGCATGCCACAGCTGGCCCAAGCTTTGGGCAGCTGCCGCCGGCTGTGGAGCCCAGGCTGCTTGTAGCAGGTGGCTGGGAGGATGAGAGCCTTGCTGCAAGCAGTCTGAGCTCTGTAGCTGGCAGCCCAAAACCCAAGCTGGCTGCAGCCAGGAAACTGCAAACAGCTGCACTGGGCTTCAGTGGTAGTGGCTGCACATGCCCCTCTAGATGGTCATCAGAGGAGGGGCCTGGGGTAACACAACCCCAGCCCCTCTCCTGCCATCTGCCCAGAGGTGTGCATGCAGCTGCCACCACCATGGAGCCAATGCTGGTGGTCTGGAGCCTGGTGCAGCTGTCTGGAGCCTGCTGGCTGCCTGCGACAGTTGCCCAGAGCCTGGGCTTGCTGTGTCAGGCAGTCATGAGGTGCCCCTTGGGGCTCAAGGCAGGGAAGTAGCTGGGGCAGCACAACCCCAGCCCCTTCCCTGCCATCTGCCTAGAGGCATATGTACAACTGCTGCCAGCAATGAGGATCAGGCCCTCACAGCTTCCCTGCAGTCTGCCCCTGGCACACCAAGTTGAGGCATGGGTCAGGGTTGGGGTGTGTTTGGCACTCCGGTCAAAACAATTGCTGACCCCTGAGTTAGAAAGTTTTCTGAGCAGTTGCATGGTAATATTTACTAATTTCTAAATGAAACAAGCCCTAAGTGCTGCAGCCCATGATGACTTTGGTGTGGTGGGAGAGCTCAGGGCTTGTTTAAGACCCTGGTGTGGTGGGAAGGCTGGGACCAACAACTGGGTGTTTTTGGTTGTCCTTGCCCTCCCGGTCCTCCCCACTGGAGCCAGTTAAAGACTCCAGTGCACCTGCTGTTGCCTGAAAGGGATCAACTTTACAGTACCATGAGAGCACTTAGCAAGTGCTAACATGCTTGAACGTTCATCTGCTTGTGTTTTAACTGCACTTAATATTAAGTTGAATGTGTGACACCACCCTTACTTAGTTTAATTTTAAAATTAGTTCAGTACTTGTCCTCATCACAATTATCGGTGGCTTGTTTGAGAACTTTAGGGTCTTGTTACACGTTACATTTAGGACATGTTTTATTTAGATTGTAGTAAGCGTTACTTTGAGTTAGAAAGTTTTCTGTGTCATCACATGGTAATGTATACTATGATTTAAATGAAACACTTCCGAAGTGTTGGGGCCCAGACTGGTATGGTCCATTGTGATGTAGGGACTGGGAAAGACAAATAGCTGGTTGATTGTCCAGTGACTCCTTCTGTTACAGGAGAATGTGTAGCACTACTCCTACATAGACTAACTTTAACAGATCACAACTTTGTAATGATTTGTAACTGTTGCAAATGAACATGTGGCAAGGCCCTGTGTTTATGAACAGAATAGATATGATTGCCTGTGACACCAGGAGAATGGACTTAATGAACCAGGAGGTACTGCCTGGTTTTGTATGTTAGAGTCCTATGTTCTTTGTAGCTTTTATTTCTAAGGAGAAACTATTGTATTCAGCATGACAAAAAAACTATGGTGGCTGTTACTATGTAATGATTTGGATGCTTTACAGATGGAAAGTCCAGGAGATAGGAGATTAATATATTGGGCCTATCAGATGAACCATCCTATTATGACCCAAGCAGAGCATAGGTAAACTTTATTTATGTCTGTGGCATGTGATTCCTGTTGAAATGTAACACAAACTAGAGAAAAGTGATAAAGAGAATCAGGCCGGGCTATTATTGATTTGACAAAAGGTATTTTTTATAGTTTGAAGAGTATCTCTCTCCTAATGATGGCAAACAGGTTAAAGACATTGTTGATCACAGAGTGAGACAGAAATCCCTTAGGGAGGCACAGACATGGCTACAATAGAAATTATGTTACAAAATGAAGAAGGTAAAACAACACTGAAGCAGATATCACAGAAAAAAATAAGGGTAGGATATGGCATATGATAGGAAATGTATTAAAAAGGATAGAGACTAGCTGGACCAATGCCCCCAGAAAACCCCTTTCTCTCAGAACAAAAAGGACTGAAAACTGAAAGGCAAAGATTATTGACTGTATTTGTGCATTTTATAAAGTGATTGAAAAAGAAATACAATGTAGGTGTGAAGAAGCCTCCTAAAGCAGGAAAGAGGAGAAGGAAGATTTGTCAGGGGCTGACGGGAACTGCTTTGGATAATGACAGCTGGAATCAATTTCAGTTCATCTGAACATCTCACTTTATGTTTCATTGTTGCTGTTCAGGATGCTAAGAAATGATAGTCTGGGAGACTTTCCCCCCTGTTTCCTTCTTAACAGTTTTTTTGCTTACTCTGAAGCATTGTGGGAATTAACAGATATTTGTGGTAGAAATCTAGCCTTTCAGCTACTGGATACAGCAAGGGTAATGCACTGGTCAGCTAAGCTATTACACAAGTGTATGACGCTCTGGAGGTAGCTTTTTTCCCCCTTCCAAATAATTCACCTCAGCTGCCTGGGTAATCATTTACTTCTGCTAACTTTCGGAAGTGGAAATCAGTGATTTCTAACAGGATTTTTTTTTTAATCTGCCACCTACACAATTAATATTACAATGCCCACTTTAATAAGATGACAGAATATTACTGTTTTTTTCCCTCTGTCATATCTATTTAAATTGTCCATAGGAAAGAAACTTAAAGCCTGGGCTCTCAACAGAATTTGATATGCTGCTTTTAGATTCTTTAACTCTTCAACACAGAAACATTGCTTTCATTATGTGTAAACCTGAGATTTTATGCAGAGAGATGGAGGCACCACACATCTGTAAATACCTCTGCAGCACTTCTGATTCCACATTATTGCCTAGCTGTTGCACCGTTTTAGAAGTCAGTGACTGAGAGCCTGGTTAAGCCTTCCTTTTGCTGCTCTTTGATGGGTGGCTGGGCATGCATTGCTGCTGTTGCTGGGGATGTAGGGAAAACACTGGGACCAGTCAACCAACAAGTTATACCCTACAGTGTTTTAACTGGGCCATCTGCCTGTCCTGATAGATGCTGAAGAAGACCCTTTGACTGGAGCATCCTCTCATAGTCCACAGAAGATCCTGGGACATTTGCAGGACTGGAAATCTTAGTGAGAGGGAGCATACAGGTATAGGGAGCAAGGGAGAGGGGGGAGCATAGGCAATGTGTAGGGAGCAAGGGAGGTGGGGAGCTGCTCCCTACACATTCCTAGGGGGTGACCCTGGCCAGGTAGAAGCGGGAGAGCAGCTGCTCCTCCACTTTTCCCAGTCCCCAGTCTTTGCTATTTGAAGTTGCCCTCCACTCGTTATGAAATTTTCTACCCAGCTCTACAATATACTTGAAATTTATGCTTTTTTGCCAAGAGGGATGTTGTATGATGGAATAGGATTTCACTATGTTACTAAATTACTGAACAATTTTTGGCTTGCTATATTAAATTGGTGCTTTTTCTTCATTTTCACGCTGGAATATTTAGTCATTGTTAGTGAATACATTGTAAGTATAACCCTCATTGCACAGTTTGTTTGAGTTCTTACATGAAATTTATATTGTCACAGTTAGTTTATGTGGACTGTGCTGAGGCAAGGAAAGAGATGAATAGCTGGTTAGGAGGAAGAATTCAGATTGGGTTGAGATAGTTAGTTAATTTACCTATAATTTCATTATACATCATAACTTATGCATCTAAAAACTTGTGGTTGCCAGATTGTTACCTGGAGCAGAGGTGGATAGGGTTGTATTAAAACAATAGTGTCGTTTTGATGGTTTCTCTAGAAGTTAAAATACACAGTTAATCCCTTAGATTGGGGAATCCATGCTCTCTCCCCCACTCTCTCTCTCAAAAAAAAAAGAAAAGAAAAGAAAAAAAAAGTAAAACAGTAAAACAAAACAAAAAGTAAAAGGAAATGAAAACCCTCCTTTTGTTCTGTTTTGCCTGAGTTCCCGGCAGGGGAGAAAAATGTTCAAAGCCTATCCACTGGTTTTTTTTCGGTCCCTGGAGGAGGCTGTGCTTTGTGAGCAAGGTACACCAATCTAGTTTCGCTCATCATGTCTTATGCCAGGTCTTCTCATAGCCTAATTTATACCCCTGACACAGATGAAAGCTTCTCACAAGCTACACCCTTCTTGGGTCTAGTTTAGATACAATTCTATATTGTGGACTCTCAAGAGATGCTGAAAACTAAATATGATAACCATTGGTGCCTATGCAGAAAAGTATACCTTGTGCTGCTGTAGGTGTGTTATCTACAATATCCCTGCATGCCACTCCTATTTATTTTTGTAGTTCATCTATATCATGCGAGAATTTGTGACCCCCTGAAATGTGAATCATTTCTACAACATATAAAAGGCACAGAACATTAACATGTGTATTGTTTTCTGCATTTACAACATGGGAAAAACATGTTCAAGAGAATCATATTTACACTATCTTTTACTTGCTTACAAGTCTTCACAAGCAATGTAAAATGCAGTTGTAGCAACACTTATTCAAACATTAACAGATCTTCCTTTCAGAATAATTCAAGCAAATACCACCTATATCACAAACATCACACGCAAATAGGCTGTTTACTTGTTTTAAGGACTTTTTAAAAATCAAGAATTAAATAGTCCATCTGTTCCTCAAACCCTTCTAGTAGTACATTATGTTACACCGTTTTAAAAAGGCAGTTTTGCAATTAAATAGAACATTCTTTATGCACATGGGTGAGACTGCTGCAAGGAAGTAACGTGGGGGGAGTGGGGCAATGTTTGCCTAATATATACACATAGTGTAAGTCACTGGAGTTGCACCAACTTATTGTACAGTAGATCAGCCTTTTCAGTCTTAATTTTGTAGAAGAATTCAAAGTTTAAAACATTCCATTCCAAAGCCCAGATGTGCATTAGAGTCAAATGTTAGATTGAATACCTTTTAAAATCTTGGAGAATACTTTTTTCCTGTATTTACAAGAATAGTTTTCTAAAATGTGTGGATCTATATATTCCACAGGAATCCTTCCTGAATTTCAATCTTATGCAAGAAATGAATAGTAGAGCTTATAACATGTGTGTAATGGGGCTTCACTGTACAGCCGTGCAAAGACATGATGATGTTATAAATGTATGGAGACCAAAATGTGTGATTAAGGATAATTTATAGTTTTCATTAAATGAAGCTACATTATTCTTGAAACTAAGTGCTGTATTATTAATGGAAACCCATTATTGTTATTAATTACGCATTTTTAAAATGCTTTTCATTTTAACCTGTCATCAGTTTCCAGAAGCAAAATGATCTGTTCCAAGCTCTAACATTCTGAACTTGACTTTCCTCTTAAATTGTGTCAGGATTTTCCTCTGGGCCATCAGATTTTTAGCAAGCATTACTTTCATTTAACACTAACCATCCTTTCAGCCTTCATCTTAGTATCTTTGCCTTTTCTTTTTAACCTCGCTTTTCTTTGTGTTAAGGTGAGATACTTTGGGATGTTGAAGCTAATTTACATCTCTTCTTTCATTGGCTATAACTTTTATTAGGCCATTTATTTGTGCAATAGTACAATAGGGAATATCAGCTAAACTCAAAAGCTAATGTAACCTCCTGCATTTTCTGTTTACCCACAGATTGATTCTATTACTGTTTCCTCCAGGAATGTTTATTACATAGGCTGGCAACAGTTTTTAACCATGTTAATTAATGTATTGAAATAATTTCATTGTAATTGATTAATCAGAAAATATCTTTCCGAAAATCAGTATCTATATGCAAAACAAACATGGAGGCAGCACCACTTTGTAATCACAGATGGCAGGACAGATGTTAGAGATGTATTGTAGTTATACAAAAACATCAGTGGTCTCAAGAACAAATGCATTATCTTCAACGCACCCTGAAGATATTAAATAAATTTGCATGACATGAGACAAATTCTGTTTTCAGTTATACTTTAAAGGATCTTCAAAGGTATAACTAAGAAGAACATTTAGGTACTGTTTCTTCCTTGAACACTAGTACAGAGGCTACCAGTATGTGAAGGTAGTGAGTAAAACAATAAAGGGTATTTAACAGAGAAAGGTGGATTAAGGCATATTTATTATTGCAGTATGATTTATTCCTCTTGGGGTAAATCCAGCCCTGCACTTTCCTCCTATATAGAATTAATGGACTAACTTTTCTCTTACTTCAAGCAGAAGAGAACATTTGGTTTGGGTTTATTATGTACTCATTTGTGTATGGCACTGCAGATTTTTAAGAGGACAATGGCCCAGGTCATCAAAGATAGGTCCCTAAGCCTACTATTGAGGGACCACTGACTAGAGAGGCTGGAATTCTAGTTTCAACCCTGGAAAAAGGTGGAGATAACAGTAAATGATGTGCAGGGAATATGATAGTTGGGGTAGTGATGGCATAGAAGGCAAACATAGAATGGTTTTCTGAACTATGTTTTTTCCCTCAAATTTCATGTTTTTACGTTTGTAAGTGATTTTGTGTCAGATACGTTCTCGTATCCCCCACAAATGGCAAAATCCATGCATAAGGCACTGAGTTCATGAATGCCATCTGTGTTCATGAACAGTGCCCTCGGCAGGTGGGGGGCTGGGGGGCAGGCATGGCTGCGCTGGTGACAGCGGGAGCCTGGCAGCAGTGGCAGGAGCCCAGTGGCGGCAAGTGCAGAGCTGCCGAGGAGCTCCTTTAGGTCTATTTAAGATGTGGGTTTGGCATTTGTGAATATTTGAAACCGTGAATGCTGAACCCGCAAGTAGCGAGGGTTTCCTATACGTCTATAAAAGAAGAACAGAAGGTCCTAAAACCTGAGAGCAGGGCAGGATCTATGTGGAGCTAGGATCATGAAGACAGAGAGTCTAAATCTGAAAGTACGCTAAAGGGCACAAAGACTTAAGCACTGGCTGGATATGCAGGATAGAGGGATAGTTTTCAGTGATAACCTTGTGGATAGTTTGAATGAGTTAGGCTAGGGACAGAAATTGCACATAAACTGGAGTTAGTGATCAGCAGGAATCCTGGTTTTCTCTGATTTAAAAAAACAAAACAAAACTCAATTTTTGGATTAAAAAAAGTAAGCCAAAATCCACATTTTTCCCTGATTAAAATGAAACACTACTTTGCTTTTTTTTTTTTTAATCCAAAAATTGGGTTGGTTTTTTTTTTTTAAATCCAAAAATTGGGGATTTTTTTTTTTAATCAGAGAACACCAGGATCCCTGGTGATCAGAAACTGGTCCAAATCTGTAACAACAGAAGTTCAGTACACATAAAACGTTTTCAAAATGGCCAAAACTGGTTTAAGGTAAACCTGGATGGATGCAGTATCAGACTGAGCTGTTTTAGGTTAAATCATTTTATTGAACTTCTATTCCAGATCCCCTCCAGATTTAAGTTAACTCAGTCTCCTACCATCCCAGGATGTTTTGCACCTCCCCTGCACATCCCACTTTGCAGGGTGGGCAGGCTAACCTTGGTCCATGGTTTTCTGCTCCAGTAAAGCACCTCCCTCTAGCACCTCCCAGCTTCTGGCCTGGGCCACTGCAGGCATGTGGCTGCATTTCCAGAATCAAAAGTGAATGTGTATATACTTGCTTACTGGTTCAGTCTTTGCATCTTAGACCAACCTGTAGCGATTGAATGAATTCAACTTTGGGCTTTTTGACTGTCTGTACTTAGTTCTAGAGACAAGACTATATAGTTTTAGGTATAGAAAAAAGAAGAAGTATTGGTATATAAGAAGATATTTAGTATTTGTTTATGAGAAGAAATCAGAGGATTTAGTCAAGGTAGGGAAGGAGAACAGAGAGAAGTCTGAATTTCAAAGTTGGAAGGATGCCCAGTGGGAATTACCAGTGAAATTAAATATATGAAGAAGGAAAGATTATGAGAGAAATCTGAGAAATTCCATGTTAGACATCATGGGACAAGTTCACCCATGTTGCATCTTTACATAAATTAGAAGAGTGACAAGAGGGATGGATTTGGTTTGTTTAATTTGAGAAAGGAAAGAAACATCAGGCCTTTAGCTGCAGACAGAGTAACTTAAAAAAATGTACTTGGATCATATCAGGGCCTTGTTACATAGTAATTTTGGGCGGCTCCTGGAGCTCTTAGCACCTGGATTGTCTACACATTAGCACCTGAAAGTAGTTTTAAGCACTCATTAGGTAGTTCAAAGTTACACCACTCCAGGGCAGGAGTATGTCTGATATATATTACCCAGCTTGTGTTACACTAAAGGTGCAGACAGCAGTGCAGCTCCCAGCTGTTACGCTGAATGATTTTTGCAAAATGCTCTGAGTTACAACATTACCCGAGACCAAACAGAAGTTCAATGTTGGTTCCAGGGAGAAGGGGAATCTGGAAGCAAGACTCACAGCCTGCAGCCATAGCAATGGCCAGGACTGTCTGCCAGCGCTCACTGTTTTCAGAATGGGAGCGGGGAAAGGCAGTGGAGAGAGCTCATTCTTGGGGCTTCCCAGCTGGTGCTGAAGGGTGGAGTGGGTGATTTGGAGCACCCTGGGTGGGACGGAGGGCTGGGGTCTGCAATATACCTGCCCCACCCTCAGAAGGGCTGAACAAAACCCCAGACTGAACACCCTCTGGTCCCTTCCCCGCCTCCCATTTTGTAAACAGTGACAGGCTGGGAGCTCTACAGACACAAGTTACAAAAGATGTTACATTTTGAAGCATCTTTATCTGATACCTCATATAATGAGGGGTCAGTTTTTCACCCAATCGGTCATTTTTGAAGCTATCTGCAGCTGTGCACTTGTGTTTAGTGGCAGCTATAAGCTGCTTTCTGTGGCCAGATCAGACAAAATTTGTTACTTCTGTCGGCACCTTAAGGTGTAGCCTCTCTAGGATACATCTCAGTATAAATGGTACTCCCCTAACCCCTCTGGCCCATGTCAGGCCCATTTTCCCCAACACCTCAGATCTCTGCTTACTGCCCCCTGACCTCCACTTACTTGTGGCTGCCTGCACTGTCCATATCAGGGAAAGGTTAACTCATCTGTCCCCACTTCTGATTTTTGGGCAGGCTCAGCTCAAAGAAGAGCAGCAGCTGGACAGTGTTGGCCAGACAAGTGGGTTATCCCTTCCCTGCCTGCTCCTTGGGACAGACAGCATAGATACCCACAAATAAGTGGGGGTTGGACAGAGGAGCTATGGGGACAGAGAAAACCCTAAGGGGTAGGAGGGGAGCCCCAGGGGCAAAGGAGAACCAGGAGAGAGTTCCAGGAGGTGGTGGCCTGGGGGGGGTGTGTGTGTGGGGGGGGTGTGCTTCTTACCCTTTCAGTCTTCCAGGCCCCTGCTGAACTGTGATTGCTCCAAACTCGAGCTAGTGGCTCACAATATAAGGTGTAACAAAGGCCTTTTAGAAAATAAGTGGAAAGAATTTCCTTTTTGTTTTGTCTTTGGAGAGTTTGATAAATATAGGATAAATATGTGTTTATAGTGCTCGCTTATGGTATTTGTATGCTTAACAACAATTGTTGTAAACATGACTGTATTTCTTATCCATTTTTCCTTTCTGTGTTGCAATAGGAACTATGCTATACTATTACTTCTCAAATAGAGAGAACAATATAGCTTTGGAATCTCAATGTTTCTTTGTTTTGTGTTTATTTTTCTTCTTATGTAGGTCATGTTAGCAGATTTTAACCCAAACGTTGGATAAAAAAATAAAATCAATACAGACTTAATAAGCAAGCAAAATAATTTATCTATTAGATATTATCCCTATACATGTATTTATTATTATTTATACAGTACCCAGAATTGTGTTAAGGGATTTACAGAACAGATAAAAAAAAGACAAGGTCATTGCTCCCAAGGAAGTGCAATCTAATTTTGGACATGAGAAAAGAGAAGGGGTGAGGGGTGAAGAAAGGCAGGGGCTAGAGCAGTAGTACCATATAGTTACTCAATTGCATTTTTATCACATAGGTCAAAGGGTCAAATTCACATGTAGTTTAAAACTGGTTCACATCTCAGAAATATCATCATCCATTGACTTTAAAGTCAGACCAGAAATAATTTATTTAATTAACTTTACTAGCCAATTACGTTAAATAATCTACCATACAGGACTGTTTACATCAATTAGTCAATAAATTAAACAACCAAGATAAGAGAGCCTTCCCCGCCCCCCATCTTACCTGGCAACATGCCTTCTTTCTTTCTACAAAGTTCCAAAGGGCTTTTGTAACATGTTTAGAGGCTCAGCAAATTCAGGCTATTTTGGACCAAGGCAGAAAGTAAGTTCCAGCATAGCGGGATCTCAGTAGGTACTCTCTGCTGAATCACAGTTTCTTTTATAATGAAAGAGCTCTGGTCTTAACAATGGTGGTAGTGTGGCACAGGGGGAGAGGAGGTGTTTCACGTTGGCAACTTTGAGGCCATTTTACAGCTAAAATTAGTCTATAGACTGTAATAGACTTGCAGGCATACAAGCTCTGAATTTGACTCTGAAATGTGCAGTAGATAGTAAATAATCATCTATCAAAAGGTCAGCAGAATTTTGACTTTAAAAGTTTCATTTAGCAGTCAAGAAAGGCTGGATTTGGTCATTTTGAAGATCACTAGCTATTCTTTAACAAACAGATAAAGATGAGTAAGGGTAAGTAACTGTTTTTTTTCCTTTAGCAAAAGATAGTTAGACAAATCTATACCAGATAGGTGCAGGAGAAAATATGAAATTAATGTTGGGGAAAGAGATATTTCTGGTGGAAAAAATATCCTGCCGAAGTGAGAGTGCCAGTGCTACACACAGATGAGCTTTATATTAATTATCTATGTTCATAAAGTAAGAATGATTACATCAATAAAGGGTGACTCATAGTTAAATGGTGCCTTTCAACCATAAGACATCTATTGAGAACAAACACTCTGCTCCGGATTGAAGCCAACTAATGCACTAACAACATAATTACAATGATTGCAGCTGCGACAAGGGGTATGAGTGGCTTTCACCCACAGCATATAACAGCTTACAAGAAATGTAATTCTGTTAGTTAAGTATACTGTAGATCTCATTATGAGAGCAACTACTATGCAGCTGGATCTAGTAGCTTAAACTAGGCCCTGTAGAAACTGGTAAAAGCTGAAGCTATTCAAACTGTAACTGAAGATACTAGCCACAAATGCATTATTATTATTACTGTTGTTATTGTTATTATATTGTTGTTATTGATTTATTCTGAGTTAGTACCTAGGAACCCCAGCCATGGGCCTGGACATCCCCCACTGCCCACTCCATGCTCAGTGCTATATAAACACAGGTCAAAAAGTTGGTCTTAGAGATCTGAAACTCTAGGTATAACATAAGAGATAACAGGTGAATAAGTACACATTTGTGGGAAAATACAAGAAAATGACACAGAAATATTTGTGTGGTAGCCAACGATTACAGCACACCAACTAGCTGTTGTCAAGGTTTTTTTGTTGGCATCAAGGCAAAACAGGCAGTGAGTTGATTTAGTGGATGTTTACAGAAAGCTCCTCCCAAACATGAGGGTCAACACAGGAGAAAGCACACATTTGTTTCCTCTTTTAAGTCATAAAAATTGACATTACAGGTCAAGCAGGTTGAAGCCTACAAAAGCATTTAAGAGATGGTAGGTAGGGTGGGGATGAACTAGATTACATCTGATGTGGTGGAGAAAAGGGGGAGAATGTTAGAATGTAAAGAGAAGAATAGACATGATCAAAAGGACAAGCCAGAAAATGATATTTGCAACAGCATTTTGAATCGATGTTGGTAGGAGAATATTGCATTTGCCAAGGCTAGAGAAATATTTTAGGACTTGAGATGTGAGATTATAAAAGCCTGGAGAGTTTCAGTTTTTTGAATTAAGAGGAAAGACTGAATCTTAGAGATGTTATGCAAAAACAATCAGCAAAATTTGAGCACCTCTGAATACCTCTGAACATAGCCTTCATGTGGAGACCAGAAGCACGAGCTGACTGGAATATGATGTTTTACTTCTGGGCCTGACTGACAGGCAAGATGATGTCCAAGATGATGTCCAAGATGATGACAGGCAAGATGATGTCCACGGTGATTGAAAAAGTAAGGTGGAAGGAGAGGGGTTAGTGACAAAATTAGGAACAGTGTTTTGCATTCACTCAGTTAATGTTCAGCCAATGCCTGGACATCATGAGCTTTTAGTTTTCATCTAAGAAGTTAGGTCTGGAGTAGAGAGGTAAATTTGTGGATTATGTGCATAGCTGAATATTTGTAGATGAGACACCTTTGAATCCAGAAGTGAGGAGGTGAGCTGAGGACCAAGAATGGAGCTGCATAAACTTCATAATGAGCTAAATATAACAATATATACCATTTGCATTTAGTGTCACTTAACCTACATAGGAAATTAAATATTCCTGTGCTTTAAAACTTCCTGAAATATAGTCTCAATTAACATAGGTTATCTAATGGAGGAAGTAGGTAGATGAAGCACTGTAGGAGCGTGGAGTACACAGGATGCGAAGAGGGACAAAGCTGACAAGAGGAAAGATGAAAACAGGGTTCTAATTCTTGGACTCGTTTTAGTTAGGAAATATATTTATGGAAAGGTGAAAGGCTTTCCCGTAAGGGTCTAGCCTCTGTTCATCTACTGCAGCTCCCTGTGGAGTAAAAGGTTCAACACTATGTATCTGTTATTTATGTACTGGGTGATCCAAGTATGGGGCAACATTCTCAGCTTGTGAAATCAATACAACATTTATTTTTCATCAGTCTTGTATAAAGAAAGCTGCATATAGATTTTTTTTATGTTTTACTTTTTCTCTTTCCATATCAAAAGGGTTTTTTAAATGAGTTTCCACTTGCTTTTGCAAATACTCTGCTTCTATTTTTGTTCAGTTTTGTCTATAAACATGACAGTGGGTAAAAGTTGCATAAATTCACATAGGTTTCACAGGGGAGAAGAATGTTTTGTGCAAACATTAGCATTACTGAGAATTAATGTTCCTCAAGTATTAGAATTAAAGCAAAATATCAGTGTCCAAAAATGTTCAAGATTTAGAAATTTGCTATGTGTGCCAGCAAATATTTGGAAGAACATGGGGGAAACACTACATCATTTAGCACAACTATAATTTGGATTTATTCCTAAAAAATATTTTCCTTAATGCTTCTTTCCATATCCCATCCATGAAGATGCCTTTCTAGAATAGAAGCACAAAACATTTATTTTTTACTACTGATTATCCTTGGCCAATGGAACAAAAGTCATGATAAGTTTTTTTTAAAGTTATATAGGGTGGGATTTTCAAAGGAACCTCATGGAGATACGGTAGGTGTGCAAATCCTGGTGAAATTCAATAGGAGTTTGCAATGTCCTTTAGCTCTATTGAAGTTCTGAGATGCAAACATTATGAATGAATCACTGAATCCGGTGCTTTGCTGCCTTAAAACCTACCTGTTTTGGCAGATTCTACCTCTGTAGGAGTCCATCTTACAAAAAAATTTCGTACTGTTTAGTGAATGTGTCTATGGACTTCGTTTCTTGTGGTCTAAAGCTTCTACCAGAACTATACCTAATGTGAATGCTCTTAAAAACTGGATTATATCAGGTGGGCTTGTGTCATGAAGTTACTGCACTGATTTTTAAATGGATAGAAGAGTGTGTACACAAAGAAATGCACAATTCAATCAGTCTTTAAGACTTATTGCAGCAGTTAGATAAGACCTGTGAAAATAAGACTCCATGAAGAAGCAAAGTATGTTAAGGAAGCAGAAAGGATATGACCAGACAAGGCAGTGAGATCAGATTTTATTGGAGCATTTCTTATGTTTGCTGATGGGGGTGCTAGTTTTCACTATATTATACAGTACAGAGAAGACTTCCCAAGAAATGCGTATGTTCCTGGAGCATATAGAAAAAATATAATGTCTTCTATGACTATATTTAAAATCCATGATCCAGAACTAAAATAAACCTCAACACCACATTAAAAGACACTCAAATGTCACTAGCAATTAGGGCTCATAGTAGAGATGATATCTTTTATTAGACCAACAAGATTGTCACAAAAAAAATCTTTAATTGCAAGCTTTTGGGCACAAGCACTCTTCATCAGGCATTGTAGAAAAGATGGTAAAAGTTCTCCTGGGTAGAAATGAAAGTTTATATTTCATAGTATTTCACAGAGGAGTCAGTAGATGGAAAACTTTTCTGGGCAGGCAGTTCATAGCTGGTAGTCTCTCACCTCTTGTGAGGTTCTGTGATGATACAAATTGCCTTGAAACAAAGGCAGGAGCAGTATCTCAGGTTTCAGGTGGTCAGAGTTGCTTCGTCCTTGGGAAAATATTAAGATTTCATTAAAATTGGCTAAAATTTGATATTTTTCATGTGTCATTCAATATCTTTCAAATGTCACTAGGACACTAATATACTATATTTTAGTAGTATAGTCAGTACTCAGTAGTTAGTAAACCCATGAAGATACATTGGGTTTATGAACATCCTTGTGTAGTATCCAGCTGTGTCAAAGATTTGAATTGAAGTTAGATATGAACATTGGCAACATGTAGGGGGTACACACGAGTACATGTGCCCCCCCGATATTGGCCATGCACCCCCTGGAAGACCCAGCTGCAAAACCAGAAGTGCTGGCAGAAATGCACTTCCAGTTTTGCTGCTGGCTCAGCAATTGGGAAACCTTTCCCCCCCGTCGGCAATCTGGCGCTCCCCCAGACAGCTGTTCTTAAGCAGCATATTCTGAATGGAACCAGGACATTATTGCCTATGTATTCGTTCATACTTTTCCCCAAGTTTGTAACTGAGCATTGGACTGAAAAGCTTTAACCATGATTAGTTAACATACTTGTGAAATTCTTTGTCCTCTGTACTAATCCAACAAAAGTTTTCCGCAACAGAACAGAGTAACCCTCCTACATTTTTAAAAGAGCCATGCCCACAGCTCTTTAACAAGTCATCTGAGTTATAGAACAAGAAGCTACTTTCAAAGCTATTGGTTATTACTGCCTTTGATTACAATGTAATTTTGATTACAGTGTGACCTTGAAGTATGGGCATCCCACACACCCTGACTGAAATCCTGGCAGTATTAGTGAGTGAAGAATTTGTACTTCAACACATTTTGGACCAATTTTCCTTAAGAAACTAAAGTAATCTGAAGTAAGCATTGCCTGCAATTTTGTTTTCGCACAGATTCCCTGTAGGAGTAACGTGTCATTTTCCTTCCAGTTTTACCAGTGAAGTACTCTCTTGGACTGGTATAATAATTTCTCTAGTTACTTTTCAGCAAGCAAACCCCACACTTTGTTTTCATTAACTCTTCCCCCCCCCCACACACACACTTTTCCCTCTAAGTGTTAGATGCATAATATCATTTTTTTCCCTGGAGGAAGTAGTCCTTTATCAACTTTTCCTATATTTCTCTGCTGGCTTTGCATTAGATTAGGGGTTTCCAACCTTTTTATGTTGCGGATCAGCAAACTGTGGACTAGCAGTGACCAGCATAATGTGGGCAGGCAGCCAACCCTTTTTTTATACTTTTTTTATGGTCTGCAGTATGTTGGTCACTTCCAGTCTGTAGTTTGCTGGTCCACAGTTGCTTTTGGTCCAGCAGCCAACCCTTCTGTGAACCAGCAGCCAACCCTTCATGGCCCGGTACCATGCATTAGATGAAACAGATAAAGAGGTGTTTCCAGTAGAACTCCTCAACTTAGAAAAGCAAAGAGAACAAAATTCAGCTCTATTATATTTCTGTAAACACAGAGTAACTATTTGGTAAGAGAGTATGTCACGGGGTGGGGACCCAGAAGCGGCCGTGATCTCTCCTGGCGCCCCCTACCGTGCCAAGTGGGTGCCCTTGCACCCTCGTTCTCGCCCGCCATGTCTTTGTTGACAAAAGTATTAAGGGAGGCTGCCTTTTACCTCCTTGGACACGGTACCCCTTGGTGTACTCTCGCTGGTACCTGGTCTACCGATGATGCTGTGCACTCCCACCTCAGGTGGCCGTAGCCGTGCCTGGCCCCCAGACCTGCCTTCTCGGGTCACTCACCTGCACCAGGCTCCTCGCCCCGCACAACACTGCCCCACTGGGGCCGGGGTCTATACAACCACCAAAACGCGGCACCCTCTCTGGCGCCAGGAACCCCCACGCTACGGGGGAGTTCCCATGAGGCCTCCTCCAACCCCTACAGCCTCACCCGGTCCTCCAGTATAATAACAAACAGAAAACTCCCACTCCTGGCCTGCAACATAAACTCCACGCCAAACTGGCTAAAACACAATTTCTAAGCCCTCCGGCTAATCATCCTTCAAAACCCTACCAGGGCTTGCTTCCCCAGTCCTCAACTGAAGCTGGTCAGGCCATCTAGCTTCTACTCCTGCAGAGCTCTCTCTCTCTCTCTCTCAGCTGCCAGCAGGGAACTGCCTGCTGGGCCTCAGCTTAGGCTGTTTATATAAGCCAGGCCCTGCCCCATTCCGGTCAGCTGATTGACTGCAGTTGCCCCAGCAACCCACAACTGTACCTTTCCCTAGGAGCAGGCACTTCAGTGCCCTGCGACAGAGTAGAATGTAGCAAAAGAAGAAAATGTTCTAGGGCTATCTTTTTTTTGCATTCGGATCATGCATAAATTTAGAACACACAATCATGAGGAAAAGATTAGTATTTTTGTTTTTCAAAATTAGTCTGATTTAGGGTTATCCCCCCCCACCCCGCCATGAGCTCTCTTCCTCCTAATTTCCCTAGTTCAAATACTTGTGTGTTTGTTGCTTTTCCATGTCCTATTTTCCTTCTAAATATAGATTTTCAGGGGTTAATTGGTATTGTTTTGCTTAGTAGAACTGTGCAGGGATAGTTCCTCCTAGGCAAGTACATGAAATACCTTGCTCTGTAAAATACCTTACTATTTTATCTGTTGCTTATCTATTTTGTATAGGTGTTTTTATATATGTAATAATACAAAAAATGGATTGAGTACAAAGAGACTTTATAAATAGTCCTTGAAAGTGACTAATTCCATACACCTTTGTTGGCTATCAGTTGGTAGTTGGAAGTTTTCAAAGTGCTAATACATGACAACTATCACTTTTTTCAGGGAACAGGTCAAGAAACTATGAAGTTGTATCTGGGAAGAACAGTCAGCCAGGTCTGAACGCTCATGTAGGTTCTTGGCCACAGTGCAGGACCTCCATCTAACCCAGGAGGTGCACAGCCCCACCAGGGGAGATGCCTTGTTGGACCTAGTGCTGGCCACGGGTGATGACCTGGTGAGAGGGCTGTGGGTGCTTGACCATCTGGGCAACAGCGATCATTATTTGCTGGAATTCACCATCCAGTGCAAGGTGGCAAAGGCATGCAGTAAGGCAGCGGCCCTAGATTTTAGGAGGGCAAACTTCAACGAGCTAAGAAGGATAGTTGGAGAAGCGCTGAGGTCCCGGAGGGGAGGGGAGCCAGGTGTCCAAGGAGAGTGGTCGCTCCTTAAGGAGACGATCCTCCAAGCCCAAAGGAAGGTAATCTCAATGAGTATCAAAGGGAGCAGGAGAGCACACATGCCTCCATGGCTCATCAGAAGCATCTGGGAATGTCTCCTTGCTAAAAAGGAGGCTTACACCCAATGGAAAGAAGGGGTAATCACCAGGGAGGACTATTCTGTAGTTGCTCGGGGATGTAGGGGGGTAGTTAGGAAGGCCAAGGCAGAGATGGAACTGGGACTAGCTTCCCAGATTAAGGACAATAAGAAGACCTTTTTTAAATACATAGAGGGCAAAAAGAAGGTCCCGGGTAATGTGGGGCCCTTGCAGGACGCGGTGGGAAATTTGGTCATCACACCAGACGGCAAAGTTAACATGTTTAATGATTTCTTTGCCTCCATCTTCCTAAGTAGGGACCAGAACAGCCACCTCCCTGCTGGGCCCCCCTTGGGCCCCGGGGAAGGCACACCTGGGCCACGGGTTAGCGAGGATTTAGTTAGGGAGCTTCTGGAGGGGTTGGATGTATTCAAGTCAGCTGGCCCGGATGATCTCCACCCTAGAGTTCTAAAGGAACTGGCTGAGGTCATTGCAAGTCCCTGGCATGGCTTTATGAGCACTTGTGGTGCTCTGGTGAGGTACCGGAGGGCCAACGTGGTTCCCATCTTCAAAAAAGGCAGGAAGGAGGACCTGGGAAACTATAGGCCGGTTAGTCTTACCTCAATCCTAAGCAAGCTGTTCGAGAAAATTATGCTGGCACACATCCAGGAGGGGCCAGCAGGGGACTGCATGCTTAGGGGCAACCAACACGGGTTCATCAGTGGAAGGTCCTGTCAGACCAACCTGGTGGCCTTTTATGATCAGATCACCAGATCATTAGATGCAGGGGTAGTAGTGGACATAGTCTTCCTGGACTTCCAGAAGGCTTTTGACACTGTCTCTCACCCTGTTCTCATTAAGAAACTGGGGGGCTGTGGTGTAGACACCCACACAGTCAAATGGGTTGCCAACTGGCTGGAGGGCTGCACCCAGAGGGTGGTAGTGGATGGGTCCTTCTCAACCTGCAAGGATGTGGGCAGCGGGGTTCCGCAGGGCTCGGTCCTCGGGCCCTCACTGTTCAACATCTTCATCAGTGATTTGGACAAGGGGGTAAAAGGCACCCTGTTCAAATTTGCTGATGACACTAAGATGTGGGGGGATGTGGGCACACTGGAAGGATGCAACAGGCTACAATCAGACCTAGACAGGTTACAAGGGTGGGCAGATGAGACTAGGATGGGTTTCAACACAGAGAAGTGCAAGGTGATGCACCCGGGGAGGAACAATCGGCACCATACCTACAGGTTGGGGAACTGCCCTCTTGTCAGCACGGAGGCGGAAAAGGATCTTGGGGTCATCATTGACTCCAAGATGAACATGGGCCGGCAGTGTGGGGAGGCAGTCAGGAAGTCCAACCGCACCTTGTCATGCATCCACAGATGAATCTCAAGCAGGTCCAAAGAGGTGATCCTCCCCCTCTATGTGGCACTGGTCAGGCTGCAGTTGGAGTACTGCGTCCAGTTCTGGGCGCCGCACTTCAAGAGGGATGTGGACAGCATGGAGAGGGTCCAGAGGAGGGCCACTCGTATGATCAGGGGACAACAGGGCAGGCCCTATGAGGAAAGGCTACAGGACCTGAACCTGTTCAGCCTCCAAAAGAGAAGGCTGAGGGGGGATCTTGTGGCCTGTTATAAAGTAGTCGGGGGGGGATCAGCAGGCATTGGGGGAGTCACTGTTTTCCCAAGCACCATCAGAAGTGACCAGGAATAATGGTCACAAGCTGGCAGAGGGTAGGTTTAGGTTAGATATCAAGAGGCGCTACTTCACAGTCAGAGCGGCTAGGGTCTGGAACCAGCTTCCAAGAGAAGTGGTACAGGCTCCTACCCTGGGGGTTTTTAAGAGGAGGTTAGATGTACATCTTGCTGGGGTCATTTGACCCCAGTACTCTTTCCTGCCACGGCAGGGGGTCGGACTAGATGATCTCCTCAGGTCCCTTCCGACCCTAGAAACTATGAAACTATGAAACTATCATTTATCAGTATTTCTCTTATGCTTGCCTCATTATCTGCAGAATATAAACTTTCATTTATATAAAACAAATTCCCAGTTAGTTATAATAACTTCTGCATATGAAACAATGCAGTTGATAAATTCCTGAGATTGGAAGCTGCAACAACAGCACTGAAAGTTCCCTGTTCATTTTATAAGCTCCTCCACTTATGTATATGTATTATTTATTTGTATTATAATAATGCTTGAGGCCCCAAGTGAGTCAGTGCTTGCTGCTTTATAAACCTATAGCATTAGAGTTTTGGTCCCTGGTCCAAATTATTTACAAAGCATTCAATAAAAACAAGACAGGCATAGCACAACACTTGAGTGCCAGAGTTGGGAATAGACTTCAGACTTCACAGTTGTTAGTCCAGTATCTTTTCCAGAGCTCTAGTCCAAAATTATTTCCAGCCCCAGGGATCCCGGGTTTTTTAAAGTGCTTTGCCTGCAGGGGCATGCAGGGAAGGCTACCAAGTACAGGGTTGCCAGGTTCCCTGGCAAGGGTGTTGGCACTGGATTCACAACCCAGCCCCAATTCCTTGCCCCAGGCGAGCACAATCTTTAGACTGACCATAACTCCTCCAGTTGATAATAGGCAAATTTTATCAATACACAGAGATAGCAAATAAAAGCAATGCAGACAAAACAAGCAAGGTGATTACAACATACATTACCCAAATTCCCCGGTGCCCAGAATATACACAAGGTGAGTGGTCCGTCTGGCCAATACGTAAATGTCACCTTGAGGTTCTTTGCTTGAATGTCTCATGTCAGCAACCTTGGAAGTCAGGGGCCAATGCCAACTGCCAAATTGCTGTTTTGAAAACTCCTCTTTTTTATTCTTTCTCCTCCAGTGACTCTTCATTTTTGGGCATTGTGGATTGGTCTGCATGTGGTCATCATACTGTCCATGTTCTGTTTTGTCAGTCAAAATCCTATTTTCCTAAACCTATCACACGGACAGGCCTTATTTTGGTCATTTCGTTTGAACTTGGAAATCCCAAGGGTTTTTGCAAGTGGGCACTGTAGCCCTGGAGCCAGGCCTATCTTATTATGAAAATAAAGTTTGAAAGTTTTCAGTTTCCCAAGATGTATATTTCCATTGGCCAAAGACACCCTGCCTTCCCTGAAGGCTGTGAAACTGTGTAACAAACCAGGCTTTTAGAAATAAATTAACCCTTGCTGTTCCTCTGGACCATAGTTCTAATACAATATCTATTTTACCTATTAGCAAACCTCCACATATCATTTTCTAGCCATCAAGGGGGACACAGGGAACCTTGCAACCCACTTCCCCAGTAGTACATTTTTGGCATCAGGATTGGGACTGTCCTGGTTCTGGTGCTACCCCCACCCCCATGCTGATGTTGACTATCAGCTAATAGTCAACATCAGTATGAGAAAACTACGTGTTCAATTTATGGTGCCATACAAATGAACCACAGAGATGGTTCACATATTTTGTAGCTATTTTTCCACTTTAGGTCACCAAAATTGGCTGCATGTGTAGTACTGTTCCTATTTATGGCATGATTAATATCTTAATTGTATCACAAATGTAATGTATTCCAGGGACCTTAGAAATATATATAAGGGCCTTATTACACCTTATGTTGTAAGCCAAACAAATGTTAATTGACTTAGTGTAGTTCAGCTTAGTGGAGCAGTCACACCTTAAGACAGAAAATCATCTCTGACTGTTCTTCATCTGCACAGCTGTGATTTGCCACTACAGGCTTTGTGAGCAGGGGCAGAACTAGGAGTTAGGGACAGGAGTGGCTCACTGCTCCTGCTGTGCCGAAGCCCTGGAATACCTGGCAGTTATAGTGCCTCATGCCTCCATCTGGACTGGCTCTCTGCTTAAGCTCTGTGGGGCCCAGTCCTTTTTTCTCCAGAGCCTGCCATCCTATACCACCTCTGCCTAAGCTGGTGGCTGGCCAGGTACCACCTGAGCCCCAAAAACGATCGGGCCCCTCTGAGCTCAGGCTGTGTCTGGCTGGCTGGCAGTCCAGCCCATGACAGCATGGGGAGGTGAGCTCCAGAGAAAAAAAAAATGATAGGGTCCCCTGGGCCTGTACATATGCCTCAGTGGAGCCATACAGCTGGTGGAGCAGGGTGGAGCTTGGTCATTGTAGCATGGAAGCTTGAAGCTGATTTCTATTGATACCACACTCTGCCAGGTTGTGCAGGGTCTGGCCACCAGCTCTCCCTCCCTGTCTTTCCCAGCAGCAGCTATGATTGGCAGGTGCCTGAAGCCCCTGAACCCCCTATGGCAGCTGGGCAGCTCTGGGCGCAAGTGCAGGTCTGGGCACAAAGTGCAGGCTATGCCACTCATACCTGCCTCCCAAGCCCATCAGGGGTGGGAAGTCTTGTCCCTGTATCACCCCCTGCTGGCACATTTCCAGACTGCTGGGCCCAGGCAAAGCAAGAGAGCTCCAAGATTGCAGTGTTGGCTCCATCTGGCAGGAAAAGTGAGCACGTTCTGCCTGTAGCTCTTAGACCTGGTCTGAGAACATACTGGGGGTGGGAGGGAATACAGGGCCCCCTGGACCTGGAAATATGCCCAACAGAGCTGGGCAGCTGGAGCAGGGTGGAGTTCAGCAGCTGTAGCACTTCCCGCCCCTGTCAGGCTTGGGAGGCGGCTGTGAGTGGCATAACCTCTCTGCCTGTTCTGTGCAACTTCAGCCTGAATGGGCAGTGCTGAGCCCCATGCTCCATGCTTGGAGCCACCTGACTGCTATGGAGCATTTAGGGGCTTCAGGTACCTGCTAACCACAGCCACTGCTGGGCAGGCCAGGCAGGGTGAGTCAGGAGCCCAACCCTGCATAGCCCAGAGGAGTATAGGGTCAGCAGAAAATGGCTTTGAGCTGCTACATTGCAGCCACTAAACTCTGCCCTGCTCCAGTCACCTGGCCCTGCTTGGCAGTGTGTCTGGGCCCTGGGGGACATGCACCAGGTGGGAGATGCTGCAGCAGATTGTGGGGAAGGGCATAGGTTCTGCTACAGGTCAGGGGGAAGGTTGAGCACTAGCCTGCCACTCCCCACAGGCATCACGGTCCGAGTCTGGACTGGACATTTGGAATAGCAAGCCAGTCTGGAAGGCACTTCAGCTGCTATGTGCTCCAGGGCTATGGCACTGGCTCTGCCCAATGGAAGCACCGTGGGCCAAAGGCACCATTGCTGGCTCAGCTGTGTCCCAGTGTCTCTGCCTTGACTTAGGTGGGGCCACTGGATTCTGGGATGCTGGAGGACTTAGACTTTGGCAGAAAAGCTGTGGAGAGTGGCCACATCTTAATGGAACAGGAGCAAAGTTAGGCAGACTAGAGATAATCCTGCCTTGGAATGGCATAACTTTAAGCCAAATAATGAGTGCTTTAAGCCACTTAAAAGGTGCCAACATGCAGCTCCAGGGGTCAAGAGCTACAGAAGTCACCTAAAATTACTGTATAACAAGGCTCTAAGATATTGCTGTTGTAAAAAGAGATGATGCGATGCACTAAATTCTTAATGGTGTAACTGGTGTACAGCTCCCGTGGAAATATCTGGGCTGAATTCTGTGCTGATGTAATTTGTTGTATGACTTACCCTTTGAGCATTATGTGTCAGTCATAAAGTTAGTTTATGTTTTTAAAATAGTGCAACTTTGTCAGACTTGGAATAAATTCAGTGTAAAATAATTGAAGGATCAGCAGGTACTAAGGGACAAATTCTCAGCTGGAACTTCACTGAAGTCAGTGAAGCTTCACCATTTTACACTAACAGAGAGTTTTTCCATAGGCCTCTAATGACACAGCACAATAGACTAGAATCTATTGGGACTATTTCCTTTATTAAACAGGTATAAGAATATAATAAGGGCAGGTTTAATTAGAATTTTAAATACAGTAATGAGGAGATTGGCTCATGGAAGGGAAAGTTATAGGAGTATGGACAATAGTAAATACTGAAAAAAACCCCACCCACCATCCTGCGGGGTTTTTATTTGACTGATTCTGAGGCAGCATGCTCTGCACCCAAGAGAAAAAAAATCATTATTTTTTGGGCCTTCCTGAGAACATGGTTATAGACTTGGCAAATAAAAAAAACTTCAAGAAATAATGAGACATAACCAGGTCCACTTGCAATTACAGCAGGAACAGCTGCATTTAAATTTGTGCTGACATAAAGGGCAACTTTTAAAAGCACCTTCCTGACCTATGAGGCTAAGTCCCAGTGAATGTCAATGGAACATAGGTTCCACTGTCATGTGGGCATTTTTGAAAACTCTCTCCCCTGGTGATGACAAAAAAGGTTATGTGCTACCCTTCAATCAAACACCCTCTGCCATACTGCCATGACAAGTATTGAAGGAAACATGGTATTTTCATAGAAGCAGCGTACTGTTAGAAAAGGAAGTATTTCGAGGGTTTCAGATTGAATATTTGATGTAACTCTAGGTTCCACACTGCCAGCTGAATATCAACAGAGAAAAAATTATATAGATTTTTGTGCCAAAAAAACAAAGTGATTTTCTATGGAAAAACATTACACCAAATTCTCACAGGTATGTGCTGAATGAAATGTGTTTTGGTTTAAAATAAGACTATTTCAAAGGTTAAGAAAGCCTCTTTATGCTTCTCCCAAAAGTGATATAAAGTGGTCTGATTACACCCAATCACGAAACCCTGATTCAGTAAACCAGCTATCCCTAAATGGTAAAGCTTAAAAGCACATACTTAACTTTATGTACATTCATAAATGCTTTTGCTGCTATGAATAAATATAAGCACATGTTTAATTTGTATAGTTGAATTGGGATTAAGAGCAGGAATTAGTCCTTTGTATTTAACTTCACTTCTAACCATTGATCAGTAGTGCATCCTGTCTTCTGGCATATAAGTGCTACAGTTTTTGTCATTGTGACTCTAACTTCAGCAGGAATACTCTTTTCTGATGCCTATTGAAAAAAACCAAAAAGTGAAAATGAATAAATTGTATTTGAGATGATAAAGTTATTTCCTCTATTAATAAATAAAACAACTGAGATACATGGATGAAATGTATGGCATTTCGTTCAGTGGAACCTAGATTTCACCAGGAAAAAATTATAATCCAGAGTGTAGAAACCAGTTAAGAAAACTGTTTTAGGCTATGATGAGATTATATAGAATATATACTCTACTTTGTGAATGGTAATTGCACTTCATAGGAGCTGTATGCTTGCAAACTGCAAACTTTAAAACACTGAATGTACTCAGCAGAACAGCAGAACAGTATCTTGAAATATATGTTGTTGAATGCTATATTTGAGGCCACCCAGAGGGTGTAACATTATTTGTGTGACAGCAGCACAACTGGGAAAGCCTCTTGTGCTAGGAACTGTTTCAGATACATGGTAAGAAATAGTCTCTACAAAAATCTTACCCAAAACTGAGTGAGAGGGGAAAGAGGGGCACATACAGATGAAGTGTTTTCCCAAAATGGTTCAGAAAGACAGTAGCAAAAGGGAGAATCAGTTCCTGGTCTCCTCAGCCCCAGTCTATTGCTTTGGCCTTTGTTCTTTTTCAAGGTCCTAGGGATAATTTCTCACAACATAATTTCCTTATGTCATGTATTTCTTAGAGGACCAGACTATAACATCTGGTTCAGCTTCCTGCATATCCAAAGTCACTGTTTCACCTAGATCCTCTTCATGGAACTCAGTGACCCATCTGAGGCTCCAGAAGATTCAACTGCTGCATACTACAGGCAGAGAAAAAGAGATCGAAGAGTCACCAGTGCCCAAGGCATCTACACTTGCAGGGCAATGACAAGGTAAACTATGCCCAGATTATTCTAGTTGGTGACTGACAGCCCATGCTCCAGAGGAGGATAAAATAAAGAGGGGGAAAATGAAAAAATAAAGCTTCTTGCTAATCTGAGCAGAGGAAAAAATCCTCCTCATTCCAGATTTGGTGATCAGTCCATTTAGCCCTGACTGCATGAACAAGCCTCACTATTTAGACATCTAAGAAAGAGAGAGTTGGCTTCCATTTCAGTGTATTGGTCTACCCATGTCCTATCTCCAGTTGTGGCCAACAGCTGATGATTCAAAGGGAAGCAAAACCACCCTCAGGGTGTCAGGACAGAAGATTCCACAATGACCTCTGTGCATGATCAGCTAAACATTTGAAGCATGAGATTTGGTTACAGTCATTCATGTAATGCAAAGTGGTAAAGGATGTTTAACACAATGTGGGAAATACTTTTAGTCCTGTAACTGAAGATGGAAATTAGATTAATATATTGAGTGACTAAGCCGGAGAAGAATTCTATGACTGTTCAGCCAGCCCCTGGCACACCTAGGCTATAGAAAATTTCCTAGAAACCAGATTAAAGTATATCTTTTAGAAAGATATTTAATCTTGTCTTAATAACTCTAAGTGATGTTACACATGATGAGTCTACCACCGGGAAATTACAGGCCAGTTAGTCTGACCTCAATCCCGGGTAAGCTCTTTGAAAAAATTATCCTGGCACACATCCAGGAGGGCCTTGCGGGGGAATGCATGCTCAGGGGCAACCAACATGGGTTTATCAGTGGCAGGTCTTGTCAGACCAACCTGGTGGCCTTTTACGATCAGGTCACCAAATCATTAGACGCAGGGGTTGCTGTGGATGTAGTCTTTTTGGACTTCCGGAAGGCTTTCGACACTGTCTCTCACCCTGTCCTCATCAAAAAGCTGAGAGACTGTGGTGTCGATGCCCACACGGTCAAATGGGTCGCCAACTGGTTGGAGGGCCGCACCCAGAGGGTGGTAGTGGATGGGTTCTTCTCGACCTGGAAGGATGTGGGCAGTGGGGTTCCGCAGGGCTCGGTCCTCGGGCCTGCACTGTTCAACATCTTCATCAGTGACTTGGATGAGGGGGTAGAAAGCACCCTGTTCAAGTTTGCTGATGACACTAAGATGTGGGGGGATGTGGGTGCACTAGAAGGGTGCAATAGGCTACAAGCTGACCTTGACAGGTTGCAACGGTGGGCGGATGAGAATAGGATGGGGTTTAACACTGATAAGTGCAAGGTGTTGCACATGGGGAGGAAGAACCGGCACCACACTTACAGGTTGGGGAACTCTCCTCTTGCCAGCACAGAGACGGAAAAGGATCTTGGAGTCGTCATTGACTCCACGATGAACATGGGCCGGCAGTGTGGGGAGGCAGTCAAGAAGGCCAATCGTACCCTATCATGCATCCACAGATGCATCTCGAGCAGGTCCAGGGAGGTGATCCTCCCCCTCTATGCGGCACTGGTCAGGCCGCAGCTGGAGTACTGCGTCCAGTTCTGGGCGCCACACTTCAAGAGGGACGTGGACAATATGGAAAGAGTTCAGAGGAGGGCCACTCGTATGATCAGGGGTCAGCAGGGCAGGCCTTATGAGGATAGGCTACGGGACCTGAACCTGTTTAGCCTCCACAAGAGAAGGCTAAGGGGGGGACCTTGTGGCCTGCTACAAACTGGTCAGGGGGGATCAGCAGGTATTGGGGGAGTCCCTGTTCCCCCGTGCGCTGCCAGGAGTGACCAGGAATAACGGTCACAAACTGGCGGAGGGTAAGTTTAGATTAGATATTAGGAGGCGCTACTTCACAGTCAGGGTGGCTAGGGCCTGGAACCAGCTTCCAGGGGAAGTGGTGCAGGCTCCGAGCCTGGGGATTTTTAAAAGGAAGTTAGATGAGCACCTTGCCGGGGTCATCTGACCCCGGTGCTCTTTCCTGCTAAGGCAGGGGGTCGGACTAGATGATCTACCTAGGTCCCTTCCGACTCTAGCTACTATGAAACTATGAAACTATGAAACATTCCCTGCTAAGCTTTTCCAATATTTAATTACCCTACACTCAGAAACTGCATTTTATTTCAAGGATGAATTTGTCTTGCTTCAGTTTCTGGTTATTGGATCTTGTCATGACTTTTGTCAGCAAGTTTGAAACACCCCCTACTATCAGATCGCTCTATCATGTATGTTTTCTTATCAAACCTTTGCTTTGATAAGCCAACTGAGATCCTTCAACTTCAGGATGCAAGTTGCGTGTTCCCCTTACTACTCAGAGATCATAATGAGTGCATCTACATATATGCTTTACTGTGGAGTTGACTAATTAACTCTGCAGTAAAGCATCACTGTCTGCATGTGCTGCATTAGGGTGCAGTAGATGAATTAACTCTGCTGTAAGATAGTACTGTCCCAGACAGCACTGTCTTACAGCAGAGTAATTAAGTGTGACAAAATGCACATGTGGATGGTGACAGGGCTGGAGCACAAGGGTGCTAAAGTATGTGTGCTGCCTACTGTACATCTCCAGACTTTAGCATTCTCATGCCCCAGCCAGCTTCTTTGCTGTCCACTGCAATCATCCAAAATCCACAGCTGACCCCCTGAGATTGCTGCCAGCCCAGGGCTGCTCCGCCCTGGCCCAAACTGGTGCTGTCCCAGGTGCATGTGTAGATGGTGTGCCCAGGAGAAGCTGGCTCTGGCTCAAACTGCTCCAGAGTTTATTGTGTCACATTAATTTCACATACAGATGCACCCAGTGGTCATGTCCCCATGAGCAGGGGCATGTGGTTGCCACAGGGGAAAAAGCAGCAGCACAAGCACAAATTCATGCTGGTTCTTTTTTGCCCTGGTGCACCCTCCTACGTGTGGTGTTAGCACAGTGAGAAATGCTCCCTGGTGGGTAGGGGAGGCTGGAGCTGACACGGAGCCTGGCTGGCAGCCGGAGCATAGCTGTTGCTGGCCAGGATCTGGAGTTGGGCATGGCATACTGCTGCTATGTGTGCTGCCCTGCTTTTTTTTTCCATGTGCGTTTTTTTGATAGCGGGATCTAAATTGGGCTCTGTGCTGCAAATATGCAGTGTGGAGAACCAAATCACATGCACAGGGTGCGTTTTGCAGCCTTTGAGGTGCTGAAAAATGCATGTGTGCACTGGTATGCATGTGGCCAGTGTGGGTCTGCTTTGAACTCTTTTCAGCCATTGACATCTTTCTTGAAGCATGGACACTCCCAGACTCGGATTTTGTATCCTAATAGATGTATTGCCAGTGCTGTTTACTGAGGGAAAACACTTCCCTGTTTGTGCTTGATACCATCCTTTTTAAAACATTGAAGCATTTTTGGCAGTGTTATGCTGAGCATTTATATTGAGGTAATAATCAAAGATGAGTCCTTCTCTGAGTTACTGCTTTCCAAACCAGTGTCTTATCCTATAGGAATAATGCATGTTCTTGGCTTCCAGATGTCTTATCTTCTGCAGCTGGCTTTATTAAAACACATTTTTCTGGATCCTAACAATTTTATGTAGGCTATTCACATCAATGAATAGTGAGAGTTTGTCCTCATTATTTTCTGCCCTACAAATCTTGTTAGCTACAATGTTTATCAGCAATAGTTTTTATATTATCATCATCATTTCAATTTGATATGCTCTGCATTTTTACTGCACAGTGCAGTCACTGTGCCACATTTTATTATGGGCACTGAACAAACATTTTTTTAGACTATTCAAAAGACCTACCCAAATTGCTGTTTTGAACATATTGAAATTTCAACAGGATCCAGAACCTCAATGATAAGGAGGCCATACTTGCAACCATGGATGTCAACAGCCTGTACACTAGCATCCCACATCATGAAGGCACAGCTGCCTACCTGAAATACCTTTCAGAACATGGAGTAGACTCAGATTTGCAACAACATGTCACTTTCAACAACCATCACTTCCTCTGAACCATGGGCACGGCTACTGGGCACAAAGATGGCTCCCTAATATGCCATCCTCTTCATGACCCACATGAAGGACAAATTTCTAGAAACTATATGTACGTTAGATGATGTTATTTTCATGATCTGGACTGAACATCTGGGTTCACTTATTTACTTCCACCATAGGTTTAACAACCATCATCCTTTGACAAGATTTTCTGGAATACTGCTACAACAGCATCAACTTTCTAGATACCACAATCCAAATCCAAGAAGACACTTACAAACCACTATATACAGAAAACCCACAGACCACTCCTTCAGGGACTAATTAGGGGACTAATTATATCCACAAGACCAGGAATCATCCCAAGCACACCAACAAAACTATAATCTACAGCCAGGCCCTCAGATACAACTACATCTGCTTGGAGGAGAGCATTTGTGATTCCTACCTGACCAGCCTAAATTCTGACTTTATATAACAAGGACAATCCAGTAGAGAAATAGACTGCACATTTGAAAGAGCTATCCAAGTACTCGGTAGCAACCTGCTACAAAAAGAACCCCCCCTGCAACCACACATCCCTAGTGGTCATCTACTCCTCTCCCTTGCCACAGTGGATCTGATCAGAAGAATTGCCAAACAATTCCAGTCTATGCTCAACAAATATCAGACCTTGAGCAAAATACTCTGGCTAGCCCATCCGTATCTGGCTTTTAAACAGCTACCTAACCTTGCCCAAGTCATTATCAGAAGTAAGCTCTCTACAGTCCGACAGATATAAAGAAATACAGTCTTGCCTTGGCAAGAAAACATTACCCTGTCAGCACATGTCATTGACCGTACTGTCAATACCCCTCCATTACAAAATCATTAGAACCATGGTACCTAAGCATGCCTTCACCAAAATGTGATATATTTGATACAATGTATGAAGTGTCCTCATAGCAATTATAGGGTGAAACTAAACAGCAACTACATTCCAGAATGAACTCTCATAGAAAAAATATATTGGACAGACAGCCCCTCCCCCACTTAGAAGAACATTAAATGCAGAATGACTCTCTCTTTGATTTCACTATCCTCATGCTCAAGGGAAATCTACCTAACACCTTTAAAAGGTAAACTTTGAAACAAAAATCCATAAACTGGTTAGACACTAAGAACCAAGGACTGAACACTGATATCAGGTCTTGGCACATTATATTTTATCTAACTCCTGATTTTTTTTCCACATAAGGAAGGTGAGAATGACTCTTTTCCCTTTTGATAGGCCTTGATAACTCAGTAATCAGCTTCTTTTCTTCTATTGTCTGCTACCCCTGGGAATTTCTCTAAACTCCCTCCCTCCCTCCCCTCCCTGCTTTTTTTTCTCTGTGCTATGCCTGGCTTCCTGTGATCAGAGACCAGATGAAGAATGTCCTGCATTCAAAAGCTTGTCTAACGTCATCCCAACTATATAGTTGGTTCATTAAAAGACATCACCCTAAGAAATTTTTGCCTCTCACATTACTTCTACAACATCACTCTTATACTATCAAAAATAAAAGAAGCATTTATAAGAAAATAAAAATATCAAATGCAAAAGTATTCCATCATGATCTCATCTCACCTGTTTTTCCCTAATACCAAGCATTTCTAGAGGAGCTCTTAGCAACCAGTGGGTCCAGGAATATAACTCATGTGTTGGATCATGTGCATCTCTTAATGTATGTGAAAAATATTGGACAAAATCCAAGACAGAAGGCTCAACATTTGTCTCTGATATTTCTGCTACCAAACAGACATTCTATGGTCTGAATTTGAGGATCTTATTAAAGTAACCTGGCATATAACCTGAGATAATTATTACAACCTAACTCTGTAAGCAGATATAAGCCATCCAAAATGGATTGAAAGTTAGTGATAGCATGCTAAATGTAAATAGTAAAGCCCATTTCCGTCCTGCAGATCAGTTAGCTAGATGGCAAACTGTAGTGGACACATAAACAAGGATAATCCAAAGCTCTTATTGCCCTGGCTCATTGTTCAGTCGAGAGTAAAACATAGTTCTTAGTCTTGAAGAAAACAGTTATAAAGTGTGCCTTGGAAAAGGGCCAATGTGGTTCCCATTTTCAAAAAAGGGAGGAAGGAGGACCCAGGAAACTATAGGCCAGTTAGTTTTACCTCAGTCCTGGGTAAGCTTTTTGAGAGAATTATCCTGGCGCACGTCCACGTGGGGCCACCAGGGGAGATTATGCTTAGGGGCAACTAACACGGGTTCATTAGAGGCAGGTCCTGTCAGACCAACCTGGTGGCCTTCTATGACCAGGTCACAAAATCGTTAGATGCAGGTGTCACAGCGGACATAGTCTTTCTGGACTTTAGGAAGGGTTTTAACATTGTCTTTCACCCCATTCTCATTAAGAAACTAGGAGACTGTGGTGTCAATCCATAGACACTCATGTTGCCGGCACAAGGTGCCCGAGGGAGGCAACAATTGGGTTCGTTGCCCGGTGTGCGTCGTGCCAAATAAACACACTGGGGGAGAAGCAGACAGAGTTTATTTGAGCTCAAGTAAAAGGCACAGGGAGACTGTATTGTCTCAAATCCTGCACACCTAACCCTGCAACAGCGAGATCTTTATACCCCGGTCAGTTTCACTGTCAGTGATTTTCCCACTCGCTGGCCCCCCCTCTCCCTCCTCCCTCCTCCTTTCTCTCTCCGAGCAGTGCCCTTGCATTCCACAGATAACAGTTTTAGCTCGCCTGCTTTCCAGAAGGACAGGAGATTTGCAGGCGCCTGAGAGAAAGGGTTGCAAAGGTTGGGCAAGGGGGGGGCTTTGGCTCTTCTGAGCCTGGAGCAGAAGGACTTCCTCGACACTCGTGGTCTTCCATCCCTCTGAGTTACCCAGGGTTATGCCCAGTGTCACCACCAGCTCCCCCCTTTGAGAATACTCAACAAAGTTTTGGCTGAGTTTTCTCATATTCTGAAGACAAAAAGTAATTAAGTGTTTGAGGCAATGCAAGGGTATAATGAGGCGCTCGGGAGGAGGATGCACAGACTTTGTGCAGGAGGGCGTTACAGCACGCAAATAAGAGGAGAGTAATTAAACACAACACAACACTGGTGATCAGGAGGTTAAGGATGCCTGCTCCTAGGCCTCCGAGGTTGGGCAACCAGCTCCAGAGAGAATCAAAGACAGTGGGTTCATGTTCCTGACTTTTCCACAGCTCAAAAGCCTGTTCAGCTGACAAAATGTGTTTGTTTATACCTTGGGAATTTTCTGGGACATAAGTACAACATTCGTTCCCAATTAAAGCACATACCCTGCTCTGAGAAGCTGAAACATAATCTAGGGCCTGACGGTTTTGAAGAGATAATAAACGAAGTTGATAAATCTCGGAGTTAAGGCTCTTTTCAATAGCTAAAGTGTCATTAGCAAATTTTGTAAGGAACGTAGAAAGTTAACGATATAGCTTGGCTAACCGGCCCACTCCGTACTCCAGGAGAAAGATCATGCCAAGTCTGTCTCGTGATGAATCCAGTTCTTGTGTCCATCGACCTTTGCCACTGTGTGGGAAACTAGTAGGACAGGATGAGGTCCTTTTCACTTCTCTTGGAGGGGCTCATCCTTCCAGGTCCGAACGAGCACGGAATCTCCGGCTGTAACGAGTGGACTGGAGCATCCAGCAGAAGAGGCTGCAAGTCTTTAGTGTACCTATGGAGAGAAGAAGGAACAGCAGACAGAGAGCACATATACCATGACAAAATATTACATCCTATTTCCCACTCCCCTGCTAGAACCGGCGTCCCATTCATAGGCCATGCCCTTCCAAACATCATTTCAAAGGGGCTAAGCCCTAATCTTCCCTTGGGGAGGGGGCACAGATATGAAGCAAAGCAAGGGGCAAAGCATCGGGCCATCGCAGAGAGGCCTCCTGGCAGATCTTTGATAGATGACGCTTGAGGGCCTGATTTGTATGTTCTACTACACCATTAGCTTGTGGTTGCCATGCAGTATGGAGTTTCCAGGGGATCTGTAAGGCATCTGAGATGTTTTGGATGATCTTTGAAGTGAAATGTGTTCCGTTGTCAGATTCCATCCACTGGGGAAGTCCGAAGCGGGGAATAACTTCCCGGATGAATTTTAGAGCTACAGTCTTGGCTGTACAATTGCAACATGGAAAGGCTTCAGGCCATCCGCTGAATTGATCTATTATAACACGGAGATACTTAAATCCTTGAGTTCGGGGGAACTCAGTAAAGTCTATGTGCCAAACCAGTCCGGGGCCTGGAGTAGGTTCCAAAGTGGCTGGACGTGCTGAGAGACTGGGTTGAGGGTTATTCTTTTGACAAATCGAACAGCTGGCCTGTATTTGGGAGGCCAGAGCTCGAAGTCCAGAGGTTAGAAAATATTTGTTCACCAACTGAGTGAGAGCTTCTTTTCCAGCGTGTGTAGTTTGATGTAGCTGTTGCAACACCAGCTGGGTCAGGCTCTTTGGTAGGAGGATCCTCCTGTCCGTGGAGCAGAGCCATCCCTTCTTTTCTTGGAGACCAAGCTTGTCAGCTAGTTCTTTTTCTTCATCTGGGAGCTCCCCCACTGATGGAATGAGAGCATGCATAGGGATGTCAGCAGGTCTTGGCGTCCTCAGGGTGGCAGCAATTTTAGCTTCTTTGTCTGCCTGGGCATTACCCCTGGCTACGTCTTGATCCTCTTTCTGATGTGCCTTACAGTGCATTACTGCCACTTCCGAGGGAAGTTGAACAGCTTCCAGGAGTCAGAGAATTTGGGGTCCATACTTCACTGGGGAGCCTTGGGCTGTCAGCAGTCCCCTTTGTTTCCATAAGCCAGCATGGGCATGCAGTACTCCAAAAGCATACCTAGAGTCGGTATAGATGTTGACTCGTTTCTCTTTTGACAGTTCTAGTGCCCGGGTCAGGGCCACCAGTTCAGCAAGTCGAGCAGATGTTCCGGCGGGCAAACCCTTGGCCTCAGCAACATCATAGAGGGTCACAACAGCATAACCTGCCCTCCTTTGCCCTTCTACAACAATGCTACTGCCATCAGTGTACCACTCACAGTCAGCATTCAGAAGTGGCTGATCCTGTAGGTCTGCACGGCTGGAGTACTGTGCATCTATGATGTCTAAACAATCATGCTCTTGTTCTTCCGTTTCAGGTAAGAGAGTAGCCGGGTTGAGGGAGGGGCAGGGCTGCAGAGTCACTTCAGGGTTCTCCAACAGCTTAGCTTGGTACCGAGCCACTCGAGCCTGGGTGAGCCAGAGACCCCACTTCGCGTCTAGCAGAGCCTGGACCATATGTGGGGTATACACCTGCATGACTCCTCCCAGCATTAACTTTTCAGCTTCCTCAAGTACTAGGGCAGTTGCCTCAACTGCTCATAAACACACTGGCCATCCCTTGGCAACTGGATCAAGCTGTTTGGAGAAATAAGCAACGGGACGTTTCCACGCCCCCAACAATTGAGTAAGCATTCCCAGAGCCATCCCTTTTTGTTCATGCACATACAATTGGAAAGGTTTGGAAAGGTCTGGTAACCCCAGGGCAGGGCTTCCATTAGTTTCCTTTTTAGTATCTTAAATGCCTTGTTGGCTTCTGGAGTCCAATAAAAGGGGTCATGGTCTGCCCCTTTCACACAGTCATATAGTGGTTTTGCCCATAGTCCAAATTCAGGGATCCATATTCTGCAAAAACCTGCCATGCCAAGAAACACCCTGAGCTGCTAACGGTTGCTTGGGGTGGGAACCTGCCATATAGCCTCCTTTCGTTCACTTGAAAGCTGGTGCTCCCCCTGTCTTATGTGAAATCCCAGGTATTGTACTTCGGGGAGAGCAACTTGAGCTTTATTTCGAGCCACCCGATATCCTCGAAGTCCAATAAAGTTCAGGAGGCTTACTGTGGCATTAAGGCAGGAGTTTAAATCTATGGCAGCAATTAATAAATCATCCACATATTGTAACAAGAGAACTTCATGCTCATTATTCCACTCCTCCAAGTCTTTAGCTAAGGACTGGCTGAAAAGGGTAGGAGAGTTCTTAAATCCCTGGGCTAATACTGTCCAACAAAGTTGTTTCTTAACCCTTTTTCTGTCCTCCCATTCAAAAGAGAATATCTCCTGAGGGCGGGGGGTCAACTGGAATCGTAAAGAAAGCGACTTTCAAATCAAGAACTGAGAAATGAGTATACTGCCCCCCTACGGAGGCCAGCAAGTTATACGGGTTTGGGACGAGAGGATGAATAGTTTTAACCCGTTCGTTAACCGCCCTTAGGTCCTGCACCAGTCGATATGTGCCATCAGGCTTCAGTACCGGCAAGATAGGAGTGTTCCAGGCTGACTGACACTCTCGCAGTATGCTGTACTTTAGGAAATGGTCTGTAGTCTCCTGCAGTCCCTCTCTGGCTTCCCTTTTGATTGGGTACTGCTTGATTCATAATGGACCTTTTCCTGGCAGTAGCTGAATATTAATGGGGGTTTGATGTGTAGCCTTTCCAGGGACCACCTCTGCCCACACCAAAGGGTATACCTGGTCTTCCCACTGGTTCCACTCCTGGGGAGCGTTCATGGCCGAGGGTTCAACCATGAGGGTCATTATCCATGCATTTTCAGGGGGCAATGTGAGGGTTATTTTATCCTGGGTAAAATGCAGTGATGCACCTAATCGACAAAGCAGGTCTCATCCTAGCAGGGGTGTTGGGCAATCTGGAAGGTAGACCAATTTGTGAGAAAGAGCCCGGTCTCCCAGAGCACATTCTGCAGGAGCATGCACTGGGCACTGAGTCTTTTTTTCCCATGGCACTCACCACAGTGAGAGAGTCCGCTACGGGAAGTTGAAGAGGTTGATTTACAGCGGTCCGGGCTGCCCCGGAGTCTATCAAAAAAATCAATTTCTGAATTCCCCACCCGCATTTTTACTCAGGGTTCCGGGGGTGGGGTGGTCCGTTTCCCCTGACACCCCTACTCCTGTCCTTCAGCTGTCATTACAGGAGTACAGTCTCTCCCTTTCTCTGGGCAGTCATTCTTTCAGTGTTTCTCTTGCCGGCATAAGGCACACTGGTTCCGTCCCAGGCGTCTTTCTTGTGGGCCAAGGCGCCCGTGCCCATGACCCCTTATACCTCTGCCTCTCCCACCTTCTTGTGGCCTTTCTCTGACTCCAGCCTGTACTGCTGCTACTAGCATTCTAACTTGTCTCTTTTCCTCTTCTTCCTTTCTGAGGGTATACGCCCTGTTTGCAGTCTCCAGGATTTGTGCTACAGACATACCCATTAAGTCTTCCTTCTTTTGTAACTTCCTCTTTATATCAGGGGCTGCATGGCTAGTAAAAATACCCTTTATAATCACCTCCGTCACCTGATCATCAGGGTCTGCATTGTTATTTTGCCGAATGGTGTCTTGGATGCGCTGTAGGAATGCAACGGGACTTTCCTTCAGCTCCTATACTACTTCATACGGCTTTGCCCAATTATTATGTCAGACAGCCGAGTGCCTGAGCCCATGCATAAGTAGTTTTTTGTAAGAGGTAAGATGGGTATGATCCACAGGATTGTTAGGGTCCCATCTAGGGTCTGCTAGGGGAACCACATCTGCCAGAACAGGAACATTGACAGGATCCTTTTCATGCCTCCGCTGTGCTTCCTCCCTGGCTTTGGAAATAACTTGATTCCACTCTACTTCAGATAATAAGGTTCGCATAAGGATATTACAATCATCCCAGTCAGGCTTGTGACTAGCTAAACATCCCTCAAAGACAGAGATAAACTTACTCGGACTAGTTGAAAATTCTCCAGCCTGTGCTTTAAAAGCTGCCAGGTCCACCGGGTTAAAAGGTACATGGGTGTATACTTGCATGGTCTGAGCTGCACGCCCATCTGCCCCAGACCAGGCTATTACAGTTTCAGTAAGTAAAGGATAAAATCCCACTGAGGGCGGAATCTCTGGGACTGGGGGCATCTGACCTTTATATGGTGGAGGTGTTAAAGCCGAAGGGGACGCCGACTCTGGCATTACAGTAATGGGGGGGAATGCTGAGACTCAGCACTAACAACTACTGATCCTGTCGGAGTCAAATTACACTTCTGCAAAATATCTGTCTTGTTCCATAAAGCCATAAACAATTGTGCATACAAATGTTCATTCCACTTACCCGTCCGCTGACAAAACAGGAGTAATTGGAGAATTGTATTGTAGTTAATTGACTTCCGGAGGCCACCTTTCCTGATCCTCCAGTTGATATTGAGGCCATTTCACTGTACAGAACCTTTTAAGATCATTTTTAGTCATTAGATCTAACTTAAACAGTTTCCAATTAGTCAGAATGCATTCTAAGGGTGTACACCGTGCCCTGCCAACCATACTCTGTCCCTGCCCATACTCTAGGGAGGCACTGGGCGTCCCCAGGTCCTACAGTGAGACACGGGGCGTCCCCAGGTCTTAACAGACAATGCTCTGAGCTTATCCTACCTTATCCGAGGGACCGGTTCCACACCGTCGCCCACGATCGCTTCTCCACTATTAGAGCACGTTGCACCGTTGTGCCCTCTGGGGTCGATCAAACCACGTCTCTGCTGAGGCCCCCGATGAAACCACCGGTGCACGCTGGGCGTCGGTTGTTGCCGCAAGTCGTCGACCCCAGGAGGGATCCGGGCAAGGCGAAATGTTAGCCTCGAGCCCCACGTTGGGCGCCAAAACTGTTGCCGGCACAAGGTGCCCGAGGGAGGCAACAATTGGGTTCGTTGCCCGGTGTGCGTTGCGCCAAATAAACACACTGGGGGAGAAGCAGACAGAGTTTATTTGAGCTCAAGTAAAAGGCACAGGGAGACTGTATTGTCTCAAATCCTGCACACCTAACCCTGCAACAGCGAGATCTTTATACCCCGGTCAGTTTCACTGTCAGTGATTTTCCCCCGCTAGCCCCCCCTCTCCCTCCTCCCTTCTCCCTCCGAGCGGTGCCCTTGCATTCCACAGATAACAGTTTTAGGACAGGAGATTTGCAGGCGCCTGAGAGAAAGGGTTGCAAAGGTTGGGCAAAGGGGGGCTTTGGCTCATCTGAGCCTGGAGCAGAAGGACTTCCTCGACACTTGTGGTCTTCCATCCCTCTGAGTTACCCAGGGTTATGCCCAGTGTCACCAACACTCAGATGGGTCACTAATTGGCTGCATCCAGAGAGTGGTGGTGGACGGGTGTTATTTGACCTGGAGGGATGTGGGCAGTGGGGTTCAGCAGGGCTTGGTCCTTGGGCCTGCACTATTGAACATCTTCATCAGCAAATTGGATGAGGGGGTAAAAAACACCGTGTTCAAATTTGCAGCTGACACTAAGATGTGGGGAGAAGTGGGCACGCTAGAAGGGAGGAATAGGCTGCAGTTAGACCTGGACAAGTTACAGGGGTAGGTGGATGAGAACAAGATGGGTTTCAATACTGACAAGTCCAAGGTACTGCACCTGGGGAGGAAGAACTAGCAGCATACATACAGGCTGGGGAACTCCCTTCTCATCAGTGCAGAGGCAGAAAAGGATCTTGGAGTCATTATTGATTCCAAAATGAACATGGGCCAACAGTGTGGGGACGTGGTCAGGAAAGCCAACTGTACCTTGTCATGTATCCACAGATGCATCTCAAGCAGGTCCAAGGAGGTGATACTCCCCCTCTATGTGACACTGGTCGGGCTGCAGTTGGAGTACTGCGTCCAGTTCTGGTCACTGCACTTCAGGAGGGATGTGGACAACATTGAAAGGGTCCAGAGGAGGACCACCCACATGGTCAGGGGGCAGCAGGGCAGGCCCTACGAGAAGAGGCTATGGGATCTGAACCTGGTCAGCCTCCACAAGAGAAGGCTGAGGAGGGATCTAGTGGCCTGTTACAAACTAGTCAGTGGGGACCAGCAGGCACTGGGAGAGTCTCTGTTCCCTCGAGCACTACCAGGATCGACAAGAAATAATGGTCACAAGCCGGCAGAGGGTAGATTTAGACTAGCTATCAGGAGATGCTACTTCACCATCAGGGCGGTAGGATCTGGAACCAACTTCCAAGAGATGTGGTGCTGGCTCTGACCCTGGGGGTCTTTAAAAGGAGGCTGGATGAACACCTTGCAGGGGTTGTTTGACCCCAGTACTCTTTCCTGCCATGGTAGGGGGTCAGACTTGATGATCTGCTCAAGTCCCTTCAACCCTACCAACTATGAAACGATGAAACTATGCACAGTAAGGTTACTGTGCATTAAAATAAGGCTCAGTAAACTGTTCCCCAGAACAGGGTCTACTCATGTGCTGGCTTGGGAGAAAATTTGCTCCCAACATGAGCAGTTGAGATCAGAAATATTCTTGCCCCCTGCTCTGCTTGGCTCCACTGTAGCAGCCAGGGAGAGCTACAGGCTCCCCAGGGTGCCAGCCCAGGGCTGGCAGAGGGCATGGGGCTAGTCCCATGTAGGAGTGAGAGAGCTGTCCTGGCAGCAGGGACTGCTGTGTCTCAGACATGTGGGGATTAGACCCAGTCCCCATGTGGCTGAGAGAGGCACTCCTCTCAGCAGGGATGTTTATTGGGGTCACAGCCTGGCAGCTACATGGGTATTGGTAGAGTCAGGAGAGGTGTCACTGCCTGGGGGGGATGTGTCATGTAGACACGCCCATAGAGTCTTGGATAACAGTTAAAATGGCTAAAATTAATCATTATGGGACTAAAAAGCAATAGCAGCAGATACAATGTATTTTTAGAAGTGAAATACATGTTAAGAACTGAGGGCATCTATATATGTACAGGGAGGCTAAAGAAAAAAAATGGTGGCAGGGGAGCTTTAACTAAAAGTCAGTCGACGAGCTTTAGTTAAACTGACTCCACTGTCATTTTTCAGCGTGGAGATGCTGATACACGTGATACTCGGGGTCCTTTAATAGGAGCTGCCTTAAAGCAGCTTCCCTCCTCCACTACATCTCTTGGAACTGCTCTAATTAAAGTGCCCCCCTTCCCCACTACATCTGTAAACTTCCCGAGGCAATATTAAGTTGCATAATTCCCAGATACTACTAGAAAAATTATTTATTTTAATGTGCTATATTTTCTTCTCTGGACAAGTATTGATTCAAAAAGTTTAGGTTTCTAAAAGTGAACTGGCACCATTGACCAGCCTTGTGAGTAGGTGATTTTGTGACATTCCTCTTGAAAATCCTACATAATAGGCATTTTTACACATGCTCTGGTGATGGGCAGGGGATACTTTAATTAAAGCAGCTTCAACAGCAACTCTGAAGAACCCAGAATGTCTCATGTATCAGCGTTCCTGCACTTCAGAATGGTGAAGGGGCGCTTTGTCTAAAACGTGTCAAAAGAGCTTTAGTTAAAGCACCCCCATGCCATTTTGAAGTGCTGGGACACTGACACATGAGACATGGAGGCTGGCTGGAGTATGGTAATTACAGTGAATTGGAGCAGCCTCCTGGCTCATGTACAGTCACCCTCCAGGACTTTGCAACTGAGGTCAGACATTTGTATTTATTCCATCAGCTCCAGGTAGATCTAAGATCACGCCACTAGGATTCAGCTGCAATATCTGGAGTGTAAAACAGTATTACTTAGAGAAATGTATTTCTGGATGGGATTTGGAGCCTGATCAAGCAAACTCTTATTCCTCTGCCTTGTTCAACTTACTGCACTGGTGGGACTCCTGGTATGATTAAAGATTAATCAACGGAGTGGAGGTTTGCTGCGTCAGACCCTAAATCTGTAATTTGATTAATCCAGTGCTTGTAATAACATGCTGCAATCTTCAGAAATAAAAAAGAGGCATACATAAGCAAGCTTGGTACCACTCCATGGTTGGCTGAAAATTAATCATGAATTGAGGTTTGTGAATTAAAACTGACAGGCTCTGCAGAAGTTTAAAATATAATGCAATGGATCTCTTGAGAGCTATTTCTTGCATTTTTAGTTATGCAGCATCACTGATTGTGCAGAAGTCAACAGATTTAGTGGGGGAGCAAATGGAGGGGAAATGTTAGTAAATCAAAAGGTTGTTCTGCATTTAAGAATCTGAAACCTAGCTGCATAATTCCAGTGAAAAAGGACACTTAGACTATTGAATTTAGCCCAACATCTGCTAATGATTATGGAACCAGTGTCTCACCTCCTCAGTCAAAAAAACTAGTAATCTTATTAAATGCACTGTTACTTTACCAGCCAACAAAAAATTAGGATTCCTTAATCCTTTTTTACATTTCCATTGACTTTTCCTAAATATTTTTTCTATAGTGGGACCAATTATATAATGAAATGTAATATGTTCTTAATGGAAATCAACACAGCTTCCTTATTTGGCCTGGGTTTTATATTTAAAATGAAAACCAAGTCCATGAAAATAAAAAGCTCAGATGTATGTATGGCAATCAAAGTGTGGTTACTAAAAAATTGGTTGTTGAGGCCTAGTCAGCCAGTAGAGGGAGTGCTAGGTGCATGATAAAGTGAAACCTTTGCTCTCAAATGTCATTCAAAATTGAAGGAACCAGAGAAAAGTACCATAACCATCAGATAATGATTACAAATGTCTGAGGAAGAAGAGTGTCTTTTTTTTAATTAGAGCATTTTATACACATTTGTTTGCCAATAATGTAGACTTCACGAGCTAATAACTATAGCATTTAGAAGCTGGCAACAGGATTCAAGTAAAACCTTTGTAAATAAGACCCTTGAATGATACATATTAATACTGATGAGCCCTTTATAAGCAATAACAATTAAGACACACAGAATTTAAAAAACGACCAGCTTGTTAAAATAGATGAGGGAGACAGTCAGTGAGCAAGGGAAAAAAATCACTTCTCACAATGTAATATAACATATCCTACATACACTGAAGTCTGCGTCCTCTGATATGATGGCTAGTACAATGTTATTCATGAGTAGGGCAGGGTGACTGAGGCAGCTGCCCTGGGTGCGCACTTGGGGGTAGGAGGGTCCATGTCTGACCTCTGTTACGTCACTAGGAGGTCAGAATCTGGTCCAGAGTGGAGAAATGGGTTTAGCATACAAATTATTGCATCAGGACATCCATATTCTCATAACAGAAGGGACAGTGGATGGCCTGTGCAGTACTTAATTGCTCTAAAAGAGCCCCAAATTGCCTGGGTCTTGTGCTAGATCACTACTTGAGTAAATTTCACCACAATAGTCACAGTACATTGATACATTAATTCCCTTCTTGGAGCTAAATGGGTTTAGGTCCTGATGTCAGAAAGACTAAAGAATCTGTTTATTTGTATTCACCTGAGTAGCTTCAGAGAAGTCAACAAAACTATTTGCAAGTATGAAGTATGTGCATAAGAATTTGCAATACTGGTGGCCTCTTTAGTCTGTTATGTCTATGAGATACAGCAGTAGGCATTTCATCCTCAGCTGGCACAATTCTTGTAATAGCACAAATTCTTGTAATAGTCGACTTATGGGCCAGATGTACATACACACTTCATTTGTATAATTTAAATGTCTTAGGCATTTACTGTAGTTTAATTTCCACAGACTGAGTAATCTTTTCAGAAATGAGTGGTATGGCAATAGATTGTATATCATACACTTATTTAAAACTGAGAAATATTGAATTATTTAGATGTAATATAATTTTACAAACTATACTTTATAGTAATGCTGCACTTGTTACACTTACATTTGATTAAATATATGAGATTTGCTATATTGGTAATAAAATATTTTAAAATAATTTATTTCAGTGTTAGTAAGTTGTAAAAATAGTGAGATTCCTGTGATATCCAAATCTGAAACAAATCCAGCTTTGCTCTGCTATAAATTAATATTGGTTTTGCTGTTGCTTCATGGTGAATGCCAGGTATTTGATGTTTGCAGTACAGTAGGGGACAGAAAAACAGTGTAGTGTTGTAATATAGTAAGTGACGCCATAGAAATATTTGGCTTGTAGTAGGGGCTGCACCTTCTGTTGCAATTTATTAACATTTTTGCTAGTGATTTCCTTGGCCTATATATTAAAATGAGGTCACAGACTAGGGACAGAGGGAAAACCAGAGGGACAGTAACTTTATATTGCAGTGCGATATTATATGATGGACATTAAAATGAATAGTTATGCTGTTGTCTGGATGGGATTGCATTTGGGATTAAAAAATGTCATAATATCTTTAAAACCCAAATATGTTACAATCTATAGTAGTCTATAATGTTGCTTTAGAAAATTCTATGAAAATACAAGGAACTTATATCTTTCTTTCTAGACGTCTGATCTCACATTAGATCTTTCTTGATTATGTTTTGTTTTTGTGTTTTTTCACAGTATTTGTAACCAAATAGAAGCAAGAAGTATTGATAAACTTCCTGTGTAAAGGTGTAGAGACAAAGGGTACTTCAGTTGTGACTGGACTAAAGATCATAATTCCAATGGCAAGACTTCTCTATTATAAACCTACTACCCAGCCATAGGAATTCCTTCCTTAGGGCTTCCTGGATCTTTAGCACCTGGCTGATAAACAGGTGTTGACAGAAGGACCAACTATTGTATAATAAAATAAACTATAAAATAAAATAGAATCAAAGAAATAAAATCAGAGAAATGAAATCAGATAGGCCAAAGATCACATAAATTGTCAACATTTAAGAACAGACTAAATCAAAGTAAATGCAAATTCAGACTTGGGGGGAGGAGAGGGGGTGGGAGCTAGTCCTGAGACTTGTAGAGTGTGGAGCTCCTGAATCTCCAAGGAGGCTGGGAGAAAGTACCTTGGCTGGCCAGAGAACAATAAAGAGTGACCCAGAGAGAGAGAGAGAGACTTGGTATGCACACAAGTGGCTTTCATTTTTTTTCTTAAGACTGGTAGCTTGGGTTTGGGACTAGAGGGGTAGTTTGGAGGTCCCAATGATGTTCTAGGAGCACATGCTGGGGCAAGTTCAAGGCAGAGTGTGGGCTGGGGTCCAGAAGCTAGGCCTGGAGAAGTTTAATGGCTGATATTCTTCAGCTAAGAGAGGATGCAAAAGGGTTTACCATCTTCAACACCTCCTTCTACAGCAGCAGCTTCTTCTGAGAGCCAAATTTTGACTGGTACCAACCCCATGGCTACTGCTCTGTCCATCTTGAACTCAGTGGCTGGCTGCTACAGCCTCTGCAGCGGAGTTACGGAGGATGGGGGAGGAGGCATAAGGCACCCTGGTGCCTCCATTTTTGGCACCCTTCTCTTATTTATAATTTTGTATTAACTCATTTACTGATAATGTTCAGTTCGCCTCCAATGCAGTGACCCTGTAGTGTCACTCAGATATGAAATACTTTCTCTGGAAATGCAAGTGCTATCATTGTCAGAAGCAGTGTGTCTAGTGCTCTGATGGCTTTATGTCTTGGAGCTTGCTTGTCTTAACCTGTTTTGTATTTTGTATAACTGAGACCATCTACAGGAACACAGCAGACTTCATGATCTTTTTGTTTCCTTTTAGAAGAAGGAAACATATACTGTTTCTGTCTTAGTACATGTTTACTTGGAGTGACAACCTTATAATCATATAAGACAGCATCAGGGACATGCTGTACATGAAGTGATGGCAGTCCCATAATCATGTTGCATTTTCTTAGCTTTAACTAACTCTAAAAATCTGCAAATTCCCATTTCATCTGGGACCAGCATCTAATACTAATATTAACAGTACTCTAGAGCTAAATTCTGTTAAACAAAATTACTACAAGTGAGGAGTCACATTTCATTGACACCTTCTTCTAATTTAGCAGTTCTAAATATGAATTGAAGTCTGGATACAATTTTTTTTCAGTAGCTTCTTAATTACTTTAACATTATTTTCACCAACTCATTGAATTGGTAATAATAATTCATAGTCGTAGAAAATTAGGGTTGGAAGGGACCTCAGGAGGCCATTTAGTGATTCTAACCCAATCCCTCGCTCAAAGCAGGACCATCCACAAATACATCACCCAGCCAAGGATTTGTCTAGCCAGGTCTTAAAAACCTCCAAGGGTGGAGATTCCACAACCTCTTGGGGGAGCCTCTTCCAGTGCTTTACTACCCTCCTAATGAGAAGGGTTTTCCTAATATCTAACCTCAGCTTCCGTCGCTGCAACTTGAGACCATTGCTCCTTGTTCTGTCATCTGTTACCACTGTGAACAGTTTAGCTCCATCCTCTTTCGAACCCCCACTTTAGGTAGTTCAATCCCCCCTCAGTCTTCTCTTCTCCAGACAAAATAAGCGCAGCTTCCTCAACCTCTCCTCATAAATCCTCTGCCCCAGCACCCTAACCATTTTTGTTGCCCTCTCATGGACTCTCTCCAATTTGTCCATATCTTTACTATAGTGGGGGCCCCAAAACTGGACACAGGACTCCAGACATCATCTCACCAGTGCCGAATAGAGGGGAAAAATCACTTCCCTCTATCTTCTGGCAATACACCTACTAACGTAGCCCAGTATGCTGCTAGCCTTCTTTGCTACAAGGGCACATGGTAGGCTCATATTTAGCTTTACTGTCCACTGTAACCCCCAGATCCTTTTTTAGAGAGCTTCTACTTAGCCAGGCTGTATACCAGCACATGGGATTGTTCTGTTGCAAGTGCAGGACTTTATGGGTGGATCCATAAGAGCACACGTGCACTTTGCAGCAGCTCAAAGGCTGTTGGGCACTGAAAAATGCACCCTGTGCACATGATTTTTTTCTCTGTGCTGCATATTTGCAGTGTGGAGCCAAATTTAAATGCCAGGAAAGCCCTGTATCAAAAAAGCATGCCGAATATAAGTGGCATGGCTCATGTGGCAGCAGCTTGCACCACTCAAAACTGGAACCTGCTGACCAGGCTCCATATGCTAGGATCGCTGCCACTGCAGCCTGGGAAACCTAACTAGTGCCACATAGAGAGGCATTTTCACCACCATGGCACTAGTTAGACTTCATCTGGAATACTGTATGCAGTTCTGGGCTCCACATTTTAAAAAGGACTTGGAGAAATTGCAGAGGGTCCAGAAGTATGCAATACAGATGTTAAGGGGCTTGGAAAGTAAGTCATATGAGTAGAAGCTGAAGGAGCTAGCTATGTTCAGCTTCCAGAGAAGGTGCTTAAGATGGGACATGATAGCAGTCTTCAAATACTTGAAGGGCTGCCATAAAGAACAGGGAAAGCACCTTTTATCTCTTGCTGCAGAGAGGACGATATGGACCAATGGCTTGCAGTTGCAGCAAAGTAAGTTTTGATTGGATAACTGGAAAAACTTCTTTACTGTTAGAATAGTGAGGCAGTAGAATAGGCTGCCTAGGGAAGTTGTGGACTCTCATTCACTGGAGGCATCCAGCTATGGACATCCCCCAGTCAGGGATGGTCGAGACATAGCTGTTCTTATGTTCTACTGTGGGTATGTCCCATGCTTCTGGGCTTTGCTGGTTGATCCTGTCCCTTCCTCCCCCATTCTGCTACATGTGTCAGGGTGGTTTAAGCCTTCTTCAGAGGCACAGGGTGCTAGCTGCAGCCAAGACTTGGGATTTTGACTGGGGTATGCTAGTGTTCCTGCTGGGACCAAAGTTGGAGGTTCCTGTCTAAAGGGTCTTGCCCATCTGCTCAGGGTCAGACCAGTCACCATATCTGGGGTCAGGAAGGAATTGTATCCCATGGTCAAATTGGTACAGACTGTGAGGGATTCTATCTTCCTTTGTAGTGGGGAAGGGAGGGGGAGTGGTGTGGGCCTCTACCTGGGATCTCGTGAGCATATATTGACAACATTTCATAGAAAGCAGGACATTGCCTGTCGTGGTTCCCTCGCTTTACTTGTGGCAGGCTAAGGTGTTAGGTCTGTGTTGTGTCAAGGTTGATGGTAGTCTTACGTAGAGTCTAGATTATGGTTTGTATGAGTTGGTTTAGATAGGAATGATCCTGCCTCAGGCAAGGGGTTGGACTAGATGACCTCTGGAGGTACATTCTAGCTGTACGTCTTTATGATTACAGTCCACATATTGTTTGAGATTGACAGATTTATTTTTAATCAAATTGATACTTACAAAGTCTAGCTCTGGACTTTGCTACACTGTACCTTAGTCAAAAGCTTTAAAGTGTGTGCCTACAACCATCAAGTCTTTCCAGGATTTATGTTCAAGCTGCATAATTGTAGGTGAAAAAATAATCTTTGTATTCTCAGAGGGGGAATGTTGTCTTGGTAATGGCAATAAGAGGTTTATAATAATTTTGAGCTAACAGTGACCTTCTAAAAGTAAAAACATGAAACGTTCTATCCATGGAATAAGGCCAAAGACTCTTTCTCCTTGATCATGCTGATGCTCAGTTTTTGTGAGAGCCTGAGAGACATGTCTCTGATTTCTAGTTTTGACCATACTTTGATCATAATAATGTCAGTATGCTTCTTGGAAGCATCATTTGAATATTTAATTTTGTACTTATTGTCAGGGTTCCTCCAGACTAGGGCTTGTAATTAACTTTTAGATTTTCTCTAGCTCTTCTTTAAATTTTGTGTCCCATGTCCTTTGGACATCTTTGCTGAGGAGGGCTCTCAGGTTTCTGGATCTGGATATACATAGTTCACCATTTCAAGGAATCTTTGCATCTGCCTTTCTATTTATTTCTCATACGTTAGGGAAGACATGTTGCTGATGGTCTTAACCTTGCTGTAATCTGCCTGTTCACTTTGTTGTGTTAACCCATCTCCTGGGTGTAATATTTCCACTGCAGAGGATATATATATATAAATATATATATATCGTTTTTGCTTCATTCCAACATCTCTGGTCCTTCCAAAACTGCTTGGAGCTTCTGGTATGCTTCTATTGTTTCTCCACAGGTGAAAACATCACCTAGGTGTCCCTATACCTTCTTTAGTAGCAAAATACTCTTTCTACTACCTGTGAGGGAGAGAAGGAGCCGATGGGGCCGGAGGCTCCCCGCCCCAATGCAACCACTTTAATCACCCCACACCGGCCTGCAACAACCTGGTCTGGCATCAAAGAAACACCGCCGACCCACAAGGAGGCGGGACCGGAAGAAGGCTGTGGAGGAGCCGGTGCTGGAGGGAGCACCCTCGAGCGGATGCGAGCTGCTTGGAGACACGGCAGGACCTTTTGGGGTAAGGGTAAGCCTCAGTGGGGCAAGGAAGCCCGGTCAACCGGCAGCGAGGCCATGGATGGTCTAATGCTGCCGGGAGCGATGGCACCTGGCAGGAGCTGGGTACCATATGAACTGGGTACAGGGGGTTGGACTGTAATACAGGGGCAATCACAGGCGGGGAAACCACCGTGCCTGTAATTGGGAGGACATTGAGTGGCATAAGGAAGCCCTGGAGAGGGCTGAAGAGCTCAGCCAGAGCTAAAGAAGGGGTGTTAACCCCACAGCATACAGGGAATATCGGGGAGGACAGCAGAGGGTCAAAGCAGCCCCCCCCGCTGTAGTGAATCCCTGGCTGGAACCTTTTGTGTTGAACTTTGTATTACTTTACGAGCGTTTGGACTGATGTCCTGACAACTGGCCTGCCCAGATAGGCAGCCACTTCCCGGCGGAACGGGCAAGGGTGTAGGGGTGGAGGAGCCCTCATCGACGCGGGACACCCAAGCATTCAAGAAGTCTCATTTTTAGTCTGACACGTGCCGGACAATCTAAAACTGAACCGGATTACCATTGAAGTCGTGGCAGGAGAGTCGGATGCATGCGAACTATGGGTAGCGACCCTTGACAAACGGGAAACAGTCCCTACGCGGGGAGGCGACGGTGACACAGAAACTCTAACCCCCCCCAACACTACCTTGAAGTGCAGCATTCTGCTGATGAATCAAGCATAGTAAAGCATTTAGTTTCAGTTGTTTCCCCTCCCTACCTCCCCAAGTAGCCCCATTTTACATGTCCACTTCTGCACAGTATTTTTTTCTGTGATGACCAATGGATGTATCCACCTTGTTGGTTTTTTTGCTTGGTCTTGTTACTTTCTTGAACACCTCTTAGTACCAAGAGTTGTTCAGCGGCCACTCTGGGCCCCATGAGGATCACTTCTCAGCCTCTTGAAGGCTCAGATCAAGCGTAGTATCAACTTCCATCTGCTGTTTCAAATTTCTGTCTCCAAAGCTATATCACTTAGTAGCACCTGCTCTTCAAGTTCACAGTTCATCCTTGCTTCTAACTTGCTCCAGGGAGCTGATTAGAGTAGGTGAGAGAACCTGTTCTGGGCATCTACAATAAATACATTATACACCCACTTCTCCCCAGCCAGAAGTTGGAGGGTGGATCAAAGCTTGTGCCCACAGTCTCCGTCCACTTTCTCTGCATCGTCTACACTGGTTTAGACAATACCATACTCCTTTGCACAACAATATAGTCTAAGCTCATGGTATTTTTCATTTTTAAAGTACTGTACAAATGTTGACTAATTTTCATGACACCCTGGTGTGGCAGATAAGTAAGTATTATTAGCTCCATTTTACAGGAGGGGAAACTTATCCAGAAAAGTTGAAAATTGCCTGAGGCTATACATAAGACAGTGACAAAACTTTTATTAAAACTTGAAAGTTCCTTGCTCCTATCCACTTATCCACACTGGCTCAGGCTCTAATAATACAAGAATCAAGTTTTGAGATTATGACTATAAGAAATGCATTGTAAACAGAATTATTAATGCAAATCTAATGCGATAAGATGCCAGGACATAACACTAACAGGATAGAAAAGATATTGCAAAGCTTAAAAATATGTAGAAAGTATAAAATCTGTTTTTATTATTCCTTGTTAATGTTTTTGCAGGGCTATCTGTCAATAAAAGATCACAAAGTTAATTTGACAACCCAGAAAAAATTTTGTTTTGTTGAAACAAATATATTGAATTCTTACTTATGTGTACATTGTGCCTAGACATAAGGGTAATTATAAGGAAGATTACATTTTCATTTCTAGTGCAAACTGTCTTGTTAATTATCTCAATATTTTCTTGCCACTTAATTCTGACCAGAAATTCTCTTCTTTAAAGAAGGTCAAAAAAAAGCTTCTTTCAGATGTACTGCCTATTGCAGTCTATATTAATGGCAATTATAATTATGCTTCATTATTCTCCTTCAAAATTAAACTTATGCTTTTATCTTATCACAGAACTCACCAATATTTCAGAACCTACTTGTTCAGCTTTAAATACTAGTGGGTGTATGTATGTACAAACACTAACACACCTTTATCCCATAATGATATTCTTGCAAAATAGTGAGGATTGCCTTTTCTCGGCTTCCTTTTTTGTTCTGATGTAAAGCAGTATGTTAAATTAAAATTTCCTCTCTTCCATGTATCTCCAGTTATTGGATAGCTTCCAATTTATCAGAACTTACTCTTTTTGCATTCAAGTCAGTGCAACAGACCTCAGCTTTGGGCCATGACTCATTGTACAAAGAGATAAAAAAGATGGTCTCTGTTACAAGGGACTAAAGCATAAATCCTATTTTGCTACTAAAGTGTCTTCAGTTTCAGTACTTCTCTCAGGACAGCTGGCCCTGTACCACTTCTAGCACACCAAGGCCCCCCTTCTTTTGCTCGGAAGTCTACTACATGCCTGGAGGCCCACGTTACTCTTTTCTAGGAAGATCCATCAGTCTCCCATTCTGGATATTAGAAGCAGGCAGACTTTATGCCTCCAGAGATCAAGCCCCAGGTAGAAGTATCTCTCTTCCTCCCCCATTCTGTCAGTGGTTTTGCCTGAAGTGAATGTCAGGAAGCAAGCCGAAGTCAAACCAGGGTTCCAAAGCTCAGGGGCTGGGTACATAGGTATGAATGCAGGAACAGGCACCAAGGAAGTCACAGATGAGAGCTACACGCAGACTGAGGCCAGTTTGTTGCACAGCAGGGGCTAGGTGCTGCAAGAGCTCCTTAAGACCAGGCCTGGAACCTATCAGCATGCTCAGGCTGTTGGACATAAAACCAACATGCGGGTTCAGCAAACAAGGGTTTATTGCATAGTAATTGGCAACTGAGTCAGACTATTTAGCAGCACACCACACACTCATATTATACACTCATCATGCACACTATTTACACTAAGTCACCTATCCATGGCTCTTGGAGTCATGCTGCGATGGCTAGTCACAGGCTTCTTTAAGGCGATGTCTAGTTGAGAGGGAGTGCCGGCTCTCTCTCTCTCCACATGAGGATAGATTGGTGTTGGTGGTCAGGGTGCTCATCAGGCTGGTTTTTTCACTGCCTTTTTATCTTTTTTTGGGCAGACTTTGAACAAAGCCTGAAAACTTCTGGAAGTTTCTTTACCAATCACCGTTCCCCTTTTCACATATGTTTATTTCGGATTCTGTTACGAGTTTCACATTCCAGTCTGTTTCTCAGTCCCAAGTTGTACCATCTCCACATTCCTAAGATCCCTGTATCTTATCTTGTTACTTAATGTAGCTGGTTCATACCAGCCTCCATTTAACAATTTCTCTCACATCATTCACAGTACACAGACTTACACAGACTCACTTAGCACCTTAGCGCCCCCAACATAACAAGGAATAACGGCCACAAGTTGTTGGAGAGTAGGTTTAGATTAGACATCCATAAGAACTACTTCACAGTTAGGGCAGCTAGGATCTGGAACTGACTTCCAAGGGAAGTGGTGCTGGCTTCTACCCTGGGGGTCTTTAAGAGGAGGCTTGATGCCTACCTAGCTGGGATCATTTGAGCCCAGTTTTTTCTCCTGACCAGGCAGGGGGTTGGACTTGAAGATCTACAAGGTCCCTTCCAACCCTACTTCTATGATTCTGTGATTTGCTGCTTTTAAAATGGTTGACACACTTAAGATGGCTACTTAGCATAAGCAAATGGCTTGCTTAGTATAAGCATTCATAGGCAAAAATACAAGCAAAGTCATAGCATAAGCAAAGCCATAGCATAAGTATAACATATTTTAAACAACAATAACATATTCTAAAATATTTTCCAAGAAGGCTCAGCTGGCCCCGATCAAGGGGGTTGAGTGCTGCTAACCTGGTTGTCCATCTGCAGTGCTTTGGGTTGCAATTCAATTTGTTCTAGCTTGGTAAAGGGGGAGGAGTGCCCTATTGGGAGTCACTTTATTTGGAGTGGGCAGATGGGGAAGAGGAGGATTTACTAACCATTGGTTAAGGCCCTTTCCAAGAAAGTGGAAGATTTGGATTCTAGGATAACCTCATACTTAGCGGGGGTTAAACCCACATAATTTACTTCCCAGGTCAGCACCCTAACCACCCTACTATGGGCTAGACAGGGATCAAGATATCCACCATTCCAAATGTCGAAGGTGGGCCATTGGGCAGCCAAGACCAAGAGAGTCGGGGGAGCAGAGGGAAAGCTAGCAAAAGGCAACGTGGTTTGATGTTCTAGTGAGGTGGGTACTGCCCTTAGAAACCTAGCAAGGAATGCTGGTGTGAATGTTTTCCATTCGTTTTATCATTCTGTCTAGAGATCAAGAGGGAGGCATGATGACTGAATCATTGCACTAAGTTGGAAAGGGGAATTCTGGGTTGTAACCCCACTCCCAGGTACCCATTTTATGCAATGGCCAGATCATATGCAATATAAAAACAGTGCTGGTAGCAGGAACCAGAATGTGCAACTCCAGCAGGATATTACACAGAAAATGAGCACCGTCACATGTAATCTCAGAGTCGCACGGTGTGGATGGTTCTTTTCTGCGTAAGAGTTTGGGGACTTGTGTGCAGTTTATGCACTCTCCCAGATAGAACAGGATTGGAGAACAGTGCAAATACAGTCTGGGAACTTTTATGATGTTTATGCTTCATCTGAGGTAGACTATACAGTTTTCTGTCTAATGTGGAGGCACCTAAAGGCACATCAGGAACCTATGTATCTTAAAATAATTTTTTCAGTGCAGAGGTGTGGAATAGAATCAGATTTAGTGACTCAGATTGCTAAAAACCACCTAAATGACACTTATGTAGTCTAGAGACAAAAAGGAATTTGGGTCTAATTTCTAAGCCATACAAATTTTGGATTTGGGATGTGGCTTTCAGTACAAAGCCATTCCTCAGAAGAGAATCTACCTAGAACTTAAGGAGGATAAATGGGGGCTTCAATTTGAGATAGCCATGATTTTATCTGGAATGTGTCATGATCAGTTGGTCTGTTAATAGCTTTGTCTGAGAGAATCATTTCACATTGGCTCCTACCAAATGACCTTGTCTCATTAATTGGTGCGTCTCTCTTATTCGTCACAGTTAAATTATAGAATAGGCACAATGCATCAGAATGGTGCCTGTGTGCTCAGAAAGAAGAGGACGTGGTTAGTGCTCCACAAATCTATTTTAATGATGTACATTGCATGGGTTATATACCTGCTGCAGTAAACTGGGCAGGAAAGAGATTAACTGCCTTCAGTGGGATACAAGCAGGGGGCTTTCTCTATCCTGAATAGTTGCCGCCACTTGCATTGGTAAAGACAGGCATAGAGCAGAAAGAGGAAGTATTTCTTAGGGCTTTGTTACACAGAAATTTTGGGTGGCTCTTGGAGCCTTTAACATCTGAAAGTAGTTTTAAGAACTTGTTAAACCACTCCAGGGTAGGATTATCTCTGATATGTGTTACTCACTTTGTGTTACATTAAGATGTAGCCACTTTAGGCTACACCTTAGTATAAACACCCTACCTGCACCCTCTCCTCCACTGGCCCAGATTGGACCCCTGTCCTCCTCAGAACCCCAGATTTTCACTCCCTGTTCCCCTACTTACTTTATTTGTGGCTGCCTCTGTTGTCTGTCCCGGAGGAACATGCAGGGAAAGAGTAACCTGCCTGCCCACCAACCTGGAAAAGAGCATCAGCCTTGTAGCAGTGGGGGCAAAAGCTGGGCCTGCTCCCCTGCAACAGAAGCATGGGCAGCTACAAGTAAGTGGTGGAAGGAGGGGGCAGGAGGGAATAGGAGGAGGATTCTTACCTTTTAGTCCTCCAGGAACCTGCTGGCCTAAAGTATGGCTGCTTCAGACTCCAAACTAACACTGCTCAATGTTTGTGCAGCTCACAGCATAAGGTGTAACAAGGGCCTTAGAATATGCAAGTATTGTCTCTAGAAGGAAAGAGGAAATATTTTTCCTCTTGCCTCTTAGTTGTATTAGATAATAAATCCAGGAGGTTTTCAGACCCTACCTCAGTTGTGAAGTTTAGAGAAACTGGCAACAGTATCTTTATGAAACGAATGGTCTTCTCATCAGGGATTCTAAGGCAAGACCTCCATTTCCCATGGATGCAGCATGGGTTTGGAAAGTGCAGTCTTCCCTTTATATTGGCTGGAGCAGAAATATGGGCATTGAAGACGCATTTTATTTCCTTTGGGTACAAGCATACATTTAGATTGACTAAACCAAAGCTAGGTCTACCCAAATGTTCAGTCATGAATGTTTTTGTAGGGCTTAAATTGCCCCCAAAATGGTGTGCCTGATCTAAGTTAGTTCATCTCACTTTAGATTGGCCTGGGTTAACCTAGCCTAATGAATACCTGCATGCACTCACATGGGAAAGCCCAGCCACTTGCCTCGGCCTTGGGGCTGTGCTGTTTGAATCCCTTTGACTACTCCCATGGACCTGCCAGGCCCTCCTCCCTCCCTCCCCCTGTGGGCCTGCCAGTGTCCTCCTAGACCCATAAGCCTCCCTGATCCTGTCTGCCCACCTCCCCCCCGCCCCCAACACTTAACTCTGGCTCCCTTGGTAAATGCCTGCATGTAGCAGAACCTGACTCAAGTTTAAGTAGTTTGAAGTAAGCCACCTCACCTGAGTCAGGTTGTTTGAATGCTTGCTAAGGTTCTTTGGGTAGACGTGATATCTTTTATTAGACCAACTAAATAGCTGGAAAAATTGTTCTTTGCAAGCTTTCGGGCACAGCAACCTTCTTCAGGCATAGGGAAAGTGCTTGTCTGCACTCTCCATTGCTGGCATTGTGGTTTTCACTTTTTGGTGATGCCTGGGTTTATTCTTATATACATGAGTTATTCTTTTACTGTCTCCTGTGGGAATTTTATATCTCTGCAGGAATGGATCTGGGTACTGTGGGAGATAAAATACTGAACCAGAGGGATCCCAGTCTGTTCTGTGTTTCTATATTTTAAAATTTATCCCACTTAATGCACATCAGTGGGCATATATTCTACAAAATTTATGCACTTTGTAAAATACAAATAAGTTGCCTGACTATATCTATTACTCTCCTAGTGCTGCTATATCTACTAGCTCTGCTAGAGGGGAACATATCTCCCCTCTCCATTTCTCCCCCACAAAAAACCCAAACTCCTATCACTATGCAGTCTATGTATCAGGGGGAGCTTGGCTTCTGGAGCCTAAGGCCAGGAGCAAGGTGATAAATTAGTTGGGAGATGTGTTTTCTTTTTGTTTTTAGGGGACCATGAGACTCTGAATATATTTTAGAACAACCCCAGACAAGATCTTGGCTGTCTCTGGATAGGGAGAGGACAAAAGGTGGATCCTTGGTCTCTGTGCTCCAGGGCACAAATCCTAGCTTTGGACCATGACTCGCATTAGTTTGCCACTGTACAGGATAGAACAAAAAATGGTTCCTGTAAGGCCTGATCCTGGTTTGTCTCTAAAATGCCTTCAGCTTAGATGCTTTTCTTGGGAGAGCTGATCCTTCTTCAGCTTTAGGACACCAAGGTCTCCCATTCTCTTGCTGGGCAGCCTATTGCATGCCCACAGGCTCATCCTATACTTCCAAATGTAAGAATATGCTAAGAGAGATTCAGTTCCAGGGAGTTTCTCTACAACCAGAAGTTGAGAGGTTTTTTATCTTTGTATATAAACTTGTGAGCTTGTAAGTAAATTTATGAACTTAACAACATCTATTCTAACCTTCCACAGAAGTACTAATGGGCTTATTTTGAAAATGTATTTATTCTTGGTATTCCTGTGGATTAACAGAAATAAAGAAATGACCTCCTCAGACAATAGTGAAAGTGGGTGGTGAATGAGTCAGCATGGTAATTATGCCAGCAAAGTATTAATGCAAATAACTCTGAGGGCATTTTACTGGTACAAATTGTTACCATTTCAAACAGTTTCTTGATATCACAAGTTGTTTGTTAAAATTTCTGACTTGTTCCCACTATCATGCACGTATCTATGTAAATGAATGTCATAAAACCAAATATTCCTGCAGTGATGACACACGTTTCTTTCTATATTATCAGAAGCTCTTCCCTTAGGCATTCTGGAGAAAAAAAAAACAATTCAAATAATTCAATATCCTTCTTAAAGACAAAACCCTACTTCATTTCAAACAGAGATATATCTCTGTTCTAGTGAGTACACACCTTTTTCCAAATGGAGGGAGTCTAGGACTGGGAAATGTTGGCCTTGATATTGGTCCTTGAGGAAACAAGTTGAACTTGCCATTTCAAACCCTTGTCTTAGTAGTTTGTCAAGTATCTCAGGGCAGCATTATCATCTCTCTGATTCTTGGCTCTCAAATAAAGATGAAAACCCCCCCACTAGCATGATGTAATCACATAATTTAAAGATAACCTTAGGAAATAATTTTTTTAGATTTCCACACTTGCTTTAAAATACCACAGTGTTAAGTCATGAATCTATGTAGGAGAAAAGTAGTTATAAGTCATTCAGTTGAGGTTATTCAAAGATTTACTATGGTATAGAAGTCACTATTTTTTTCAATACAAGGTGCTAGTCTTTAGCAATAATTGCAGTAATGGCACAGACTAGCCAACAAGTATTTTTGCAGAGAAGGGATTTCCAGTTTGTAGTACTTTTCAGAGTTCTGAGCATTTGAATCAGCTCATTGCTGCTCGAGGCATAGCAGACACTCCAGGTATAAATGCTATGTATTCAGCTGCAGAAATGTGTATAGTGTTCAGTCATATGGGTCAACTTTGAAAGAAAAGTCTGAACTGAGTGTGATATGGCAACAGTAAAACAAGCTTGGTGAGATGGAGAACGTTCCTTACAGTGAGAGATCTACAGTACTTGATCTATTTAGTTTATCAACAAGATTTTTAAGAGATGACATGATTGCAATATTTAAGTACCTTACCAAGAAAAAAATACCAAGTACTAAAGGATTATTTATCCTAGCAGAGAAAGAACCAAGGGCTGAAAGCTGAAGCCAGAATAAACCACATTAAAACTAAGGTACACATTTTTAACCATGTGGGAAGTCAACCATTGGAATAAATTAACAAAGGCAGCAGTGGATTCTCCATCTTTTGATAGCCTCAAATCAAGAGTGGATGTTTTTTTCTGGAAGATATGTAGCCAGGCACAAATTATTAGGTTCCATTCAGGGATAACCAAGTGACGTGTTATGATTGTGATATGTAGGAGATCAGAGACAATGTGATAAATTGGTATGTTTTGGGTTTTGCTGCTGTGAATCTATGATACATGTGTGGAAGGAGGACATAGGTGCGACAGTATAATTTAGCAAAAGCAGAGTGTGTAGCAGCCATTTTTAGTTTTTTTAATCACTTCTCTGTTACAGGATTGTAGCAATAGCTGTTGGAGAAATGGACACAGACCTGCATTTTGTAAACTTTTTCTGTGTTGGACAAATAGGGTCATAAAACAAATTGCTTCCAGGTGTTCTGAGCATTATATCTGGTGTTTTTATTAGCATGTCACTGATTATTAGAATCTAAGATTTTCATTTAAGAAGTGTGTTTCTAGTGTGTTTGGTTAGAAAGGAAATACTGATAATGTGACCCCTGCCAGGGTCTAACACAGAAGGCATATATAGTAAATCTCACATTTATGTTTAATAATCTCTTGATTCTAAAGCCGATGACTTGATTTTAGAGAGATCTGAGTCATGACTTTTGAGTAGTTGGAATTGGTTACACTTACCAAATTTTAGGAGGAACTAAAAGTACTGGGAACAGGAATTTACTTGCATGGCATTAAGAGTTTGTCTTAGAAGTGATGAAAACAGGATCTTTCATACCCTGCACACTATATAAACTATTTGCATAGCATACAATCTCCAGTTGTGAAAACCACAATTGTTTCACATATGTCCCAGGTTTCAGAAAGATCTGACTTTATCTTGCTCTCCATAAGAATTGCCTGCTTGCTGACAGCTTGACCAGTGCTTTATATTCACCCTTTATAGGTGACTACTTGCATGGTGCTCCAGATCCCAGTTTTCTCCTGATTGCTACAGCTTAGCAATTCTTCCTTTTGATCTTAATTCTTTTTAGATTGCTTTTCCCTGACTTTGTTTCTCTCACCTCTAAGGAGAATTTTTCCTAAGATGCTCAGTAGCTTGGAGACTAGGACTCTCTTTTCCCATATCTAGGGGTACTTACCCTCTATTAAGGTTATGATGAAAGAGGTTGTTATTCTGCATTGCTGTCTCTCTGGTACTCCCACAATCAATAAAAAAAATCCTAACAGGGAAATATTAATGGTATATATAACATGCTGTCAAAATACAACTCATGCAATTACCACTGGCCACTTCTACATGAGCAGTACCGTGCAGTCATTTAGTACTTGCATAAGTATTGATGTTAATGCACAGTAGCGTCACTACATGGTTTTTTTCAGATGCTACTGCATAGTAACTTGTTACTAGTGACACATGTTGGACCATTTCACAGCAGCAAATAAACACATTTGCTCTGACTTGGTCCCATATAAGAATGAATTTCACCATATGAACATGAACTTTTTTGCATATTAAATATAGTGTTTGTATTTCTAGGAAGCAATAAAAGAACTGAGGAAAGGCTACAAAATGCATTGTTTTTAATGAAATTGGTTATTTTTTTAATCCTAGCTCTTAGGCTGGTAGGACCAATGATTTGGGAGTTTTTATTTTTGAGGGGCTTTTTTGGGTTTGGGGGTTTTTTTTTGCATAATTGTACCTGGTGGTAGATGGTAGAAAATCTTAAAAACCTTCCTCCATCACCATCACAGGCTAATGGAGTTTTGCAGGCAGGATAAATCTGTTTCTTGCTACTATTCTGCAGTTTGTATAGTGGTTTCTCAGCAGGAGCTGCACAGGTTTGAAAACTCCATGGAAATGGCAAAGTAAAGCACATTTTCCAGTGAAGATGTAAAGGCTGGATGAATAAAAGAAACGGAAAAAGAAATAGAAAAGGAAATAGATCTGCTCTAAGGATGTTAGAATAAAATTCTGCCCATCCCTCAGATAATAGGTTGCTGTCTCAGTTTTTCTTGCATTTGCTCAGGGAACACGAAGACTGAACTGTTTTTCTTGGGAAAAAACCTGCTTATGTAATTGTTTCTTTCAAGAATATAGACACAGCCTTACAGAAACTGATGTACTGAGGTAAATTCTAACTTTAAACACAAATAGACCTTTCTTTCTGTTGTAGCGAGTCAACATTTAAAGTTGCAAGTGTGGCAGATCATTATTTTTCTTTACCTTAGTAGATGTGCTTTAAACAAATGTACTCTTTGTGTAGGTGAGATATACAGAACTCAGAAAAGCTAGGGGGAGAAATTAAGTGCTGCCTAGATAATTTCATTTGGGTAGTTCACCCAGAATTATTTAAACTGTATGTTGTTTTCAGTTTTACTTTACAACAAATGAAATTTAGGTTTAGATGGCTTACTTTAAGCTACCTAAACCTAAATTTAAGCTACCTAAACCTAAATCAGGAATAGCATATTCATGTGTTCACCACTGCTAGGAGTGGCATGAGCAGATTGAGGTAAGTAACTTGGGTTGGGTGGGAGAGACTGGCATGGGGGTAGGGGGTGGGGGGTGGGGGGGGTCTGTGGGAGGGGCCCTGGCAGGTCCCAGGAAGGGGTTGTTGGGATGGCCGGTCTGGAGTGGGTGTAGTCAGGGGGATAAAAATAGTCCAGTCAGGGTTGGGAGGGGGCAGGAACAGCATAGCCCTGGGGCTGGTGTGAGTAGGTCAGCTTTCCCAGCCCCACAGTTGCTCTGTAAATTTATGTAGGCATTCCTGATATTGGGTTAACCCTTCATAGATTAGGTTAAACTTTTATCAATATAAGCTTATTTACTTCCTGAGGTGAACTAACTTAGATTGGGCATGCTATTTTTTCTGGTTGATTTAAGCCCTGCAAATGCCTGTATGATCAGGATTTTAGATTGACCTCATCTTGGTCAGGTTGATTTAAATGCAACACTTGTAAGTATCCAAATGCAAATTTAGCCCCAATTTAAATTTGTGAAGATTTTTTGATCAAATCTAGTACCAATCAGAATCAGGCCTGTGCAAAGTGGCAAGTATTCACTTTGGATTTGGACTTGGCCAATTCGGAGGGACAGTGATTCGATTCGGAGCTTTGACTCGCTGTCCCGATTTGATTTGGTGGGTGGAAGGGGGCGGAAAGGGGTGTGGAGGAGGGAGGGATTGGGCTTGGGGCTGGGACAAGATTCCCAGCCAGGGTGAGGGGCACAGGACTTGGGGAGCTGGGCAGGGAGGGCGGGGGATATGGGCACAGCAGTGCTCGGAGCAGGGCTATGCCTTGTTGTCACTTGCCCAGTCAGGGCGGGGGGGCGGAGGGGGCGTGCAATGCAGATGTGGCTCCCTCTGGGGAGAAGGGGGCAAGTGGCAGCAGAGCATAGCCTCTGCTCCCAGCACTGCTGTGCCCACATTATGAACCCCTCCCTTTGCCCCCCTCTCTGACTCCCATGCTCCCCTGCCCCAGCTGGGTAGCTTGTCCCAGCCCCAGCACCAATCTCTCCTCCCCCCCGCCCCTTCCTCCCCCCCACAACAGACTTACCAGTTGGAGGCAGCTGTGTCCAGTGTGGTTCAGACTGCTGCCTGTTTAGTCTATGGTTGAATCTTCAAAGTGGCACTGAATTTTTTCTGAATTGATTCGGAGGCTTCTGCTATGATTTGAACCTTTTAATTGGTCTCCTGATTTGATTCGGATTTGGAGATTTGGCGGCTGAATTGGGCCAAATCTCCTCTGAATCAAATCAGCTACCAAAGCTTCACACAGCCCTAATAGGAATGTTTCCCTAATTAAAAACAAAACAAAACAAAATCACAATATAACTCTCAAAACACCCGTTGCTTTCCGACAAAGGCTGCCTATGCATGTGCCGGTTCACATTCTAATTAGAATGCTCCAGCATTGCCTCACCATCATGTGTATTAAGTCCCTGTGCATTTTAAAATGCCTGTGGGGGCACTTTAGTCAAACTTCATTGAAATGAATTTTAGCTAAAGTATCTTGGGGCCATTTTTAAACACACAGGAGCTTAATACACATGATGGTGAGGCATTTTAATTAGAGCGGCTCTCCAGGAGCTACTGTAATTAAAACACCTCCCCCCCCATTCCTGAGCATGTGTATAGGCAACCAATATTCTCTTGCTGTCTTTGAAATCCAGCTATAACAACATTTAAAACCTGATAGTGAAAGTGAATTTAAACATTTTAAACTTGACTCCATAGGTTTTCATTGTTCAAATAGTGAGAAAGAAACAAGGGTAACTGAAAACTGGATCGTGTTGAGGAAATATAACTTTTAAATGTCTAACTTTTAATAAGCAATAACTAATATATCTGCAAACAAATGTATCTGCTTACAACATACAATTTTTTAAGTTGGCAGTATATCTTTAAACTCATTGCAAACAAATCTGGTACCATTTTAAGTTCAGATTTGAATATAGTCTATAACAAAATTATGAATCATGAAGATGAGAAAAAACAAAATTACTCTTGCCAGTGCTCGTTACTTTGAAGAAACATTGCTACAGCATTCCAGCTAATTGGCAAGTATTCTTTCACTGAGGCTTGTAGCAGGTTTCCATGAAACCTGCAGAGAAGAAAGGACAAAGGAAAAACAACCCCTTCCACTTCACAGCTACTGTTGCCTGCTGACAAGCTGTCATTTTCCTTCTCCCACTCACCCTGCTTTGAGTTCAGACTTCATTTGCTGAGTTCCATTATAGAAAAATTGCAGAGATGTATTATTTGTAGTCTTTTCAATAACATTTATCTTCATGCAATCTAAAAAGTAATAAACTATTGCTAGACTGATTATCCAGTGTTCTCTATTGTCCATGTTCACCTTTGCAAAATGGAGGAAAAATTAAATTGCTAATAGGAATGAGGTAACATTTATGATAGGGTAGCATTTTGTTGGTGAAGGTGAAACCAAAGAAGGCTTGAGACACAGGGAACAAGGTCTCCTGAAGTGAAACTTGGACAGTATTTCAGATGGAAATGAAAGGAACTCCAGAATTTGCTCATCTGAATTCTCTTTTCCAAAAGACCCTTGGGTACTATAATAGATAAAGAAGTGTTTAGATTGACTTCTACTTGGTTAACTGGAAGATGGGGGCTAGGATGGGAAGGAATATAAGAAAGACCTCTTATAGCTGTTAAGAGCTTCCTTACTAAGTGTCTTTACATATCCAGATTTATACAAGTTTTGAAAGGGATTTAAAAAAAACATATTTTAGATCTTAAACTGAACCCTAATTACTAAGGACTAGAATGGGGCCTTGAAGTGGGGTCATATTCTTCCACATCCCTCCACTATGATGTATTCTGAAATTTCATCTGTTGCTGGTCACAGTTGGAGACACATTACTGGACTAAGGGGGCCACAGTTTTGATCTGTTACAGAAATTCCTATGTTCCAAGCAATGTTGCGTTCAACTCCAGAGGTGACTGCACTTCATAAATAGGTCTAAGAGAAAGGACCCAAAAGTGTTGTACAAACCTAATAATTATACTTGATAGGAAAAACAGAGGGGCTTTTAATGTTGTGATTTCTCATTTCTCAGGGTTTCATGTGACAAAACCAGAAGAAGTAGGTAGGACTTGGGTGCCATTTTACGTGAATTCAAACGCCCAAAGCAGAGGTTTGGGTAAATGTATTGGTTCATTGTCAGTATTTATGTAGTACCTAAGAGATTCAGAGCTCTTTACAAGCTGTATATGACAGAACTTCCTGAGTGCTAGCTAGTGCACTTTGAAGTTTCCATGTATCTTTTTGGGGAAAAATATTGAGTAGATCTTCTCAGTATCTTTACAGACTCCTCAAGCTTGTCCTGCTAGGTTGGACAAATCAATATTTCTTTGCAGTGACATAATATGCGGATACTAGCTTTAAGTAAAATGACTGAAATACAGGGAGTGTGCTCTGAAGAACTAGCTAATCAGAAATAGCCAAGTTAAAACTTTTTCTTTGCTTCACAGACTTTGAGACCAAAAACAAAACAAACAAACAAACCCTACACACAATATTAGAAGATAGTAAACAAGCTGGATCTTTTAAACTTCATGTAGCAACTCTCTGACAGAGTCCCAAACAGATGGCTTGAGAGAGATTTGCTTTTGAAACCCCTTCATTGAAAAAGCAGCAAATAGTTGTAAATTTGGCACACAACTCTGTGTACAGTTGGTAGATTTATCATGTGGCTACATCACACAAATCTTCCCCCCACACCCTCACCTGAAAAAGCACTTTTCAGAATTTAAAATGTTTGCATGAAATAGAAATCTGGAGCTAGTGAGTGAATCACTGACATAAGACACGCATTTTTCATCAGTTTACAATCACAAAACTAGATTTTCAGTAGATATACCTAGAAAAAAATAGTCCATTCTAATCCACTGCTGACAATGATCTTTGTTTATGTATCAGCAACACTGAGTCTCATATATGTATAGTTGCTTGGCAAGTTCTGGCATCCAACCCACAGTATTTCTGCTGGTTCCTTTCAAACCTTCAGATAGTAATTGCTTTTAATCTCCTTTTCATAATTATATTCAAACTGCTGTATGCAAAGTTAAAAGAGGAGTGAGCCTAGCTTAGGAAATAGCAGTAGACTTAAATATATATATCCCACTTATCCCACATACAAGTCGTGTTAGGGCAGGGGCAGACAATTATTTTGGCTGCAAGGCCACTTAACGAGTTTTGGTGAGCTGTTGAAGGCTGCATGGGTAGCCGCACCTCTTGACAGTTGCCCACCCCCCAATCACCATCTTGAGACAGGAAGTCCCACCCTAACGCCTGACTTTTGCCACAGGAAGTCCCTCCCATTGCCCCTCACCCCTGGAAGTACTCCTTTTGGGAAAAGGGGTTGCCATCTTAAAACCAGAGGAAAACCAAATCATACACTAAGAATAAAACAACTACTTTACCAAATTTTAATTTCATTACAAAAAATATTCTTGTTATGATTTGTGTTTGCATAGTGTATATGGAGGAGATCGCATAATGACTCAAAAATAAAGTCTTAGTCTTGTATATTATGTATGAGTATGGTGGGGTGTATATGTGGGGGTTATGGGGCAGGGTCTGAGTGTGTGGCATTTGTGGGGTGTGAGGGGGGATCGGGGGATATAAGGGGGCATGGGGGGATGTGGGGACCCCCCCACTCCCTCCCATTCTCCCCCCATGGTGCGTAGCCCCCACTGGCCACAACAGCAGGAGCAGCAGCAGCAGCTGGGGGCACTGGTGTCCGGTGTCTGGTGGTGCACAGCTCTGGCCAGCACTGCACATCATGGCAAGGAGCACAGCCCTGCCAGACTGCCTCTATTGCCAAGGCTCAGCATTATGCATGTGCAGTTCTCACACTTGTGTGTCACTGGAAGGAAGCAATGCACACTGGAGCTGGCTGCTTTTCCCGCCCCCTGTCACACTCCCCAACACTCCCTCAGACCCATACCCAGACCCACCTGAGCTGTGCACTGTTGCTATGGACATGGGATCCATGCTGCCGCCAGCTCCAGCCCCATACTCCCTGCCCCTGACCAGCTGCAGCTTTTCATCGCCCCCACCTCCACCGCTTCCCTACCTAGACTGAGTGTGATGCTGGGGAAGCCAAGCAGGTCCCCTGGCAGCTGCAAAAGTGGCAGCAGCAGCCATTCCTGGAAGCTGCTGCAGGCTAGGCCGAGTCCTTCCACCCACAAGGGTGAGAGAAACATACAATAGGGCATGTTGGCAGGGTGAGTATATATGGGCTTCTTGCTCCCACCCTTGTGGGAGGAAGGGCTGGGCAGTAGGGCTGTGCTATATTTCCCCTTCCCCCCATGGCTGGGCAAGTGGCAGCAGGACATAGCCCCTGCAGCTCCCACTTTGGGGCAGAGCCAGATACAGCTGGAGGAGCTGCGGGAGAAGCCCCCATGGCTGCCCTTCCTGGCCCTATCCCCCAATTGGCCCAGCCCCTAGCACTTAAAAAAAAAAAAAAAAAGCCCTGCACTGACCGGCCACAGTCACCGCTGCCAGAGCTGGTAAGTGCGGGTTTTTTGTTTTTGTTTTTTAATTGCTGGGCTTCTGGGGCCTGGTGGGGCAGCCATCAGGGGTGGGGCTGGGCGGGGGCAGGGTGGAGATCAGGGAGTGGAAGCTGTATGGGGGGAGGGCTCTGTTTTGTGGCCCTAGAGCCCCCACAACTGCTGCTACTGCCAGTGAATAGGGCTTTTTTTGTTTGTTTGTTTTTATTCCTGGACTGCTGGGGCCAGGAGCGGGGAGTTGGGTGATTGAGGAACAGGGACTGCATGGGGAGGCAGGCTCTGCCAGGAGGCTTAGTGTGGGGATTTTTATTTTATTTTAAAGTGCTGGGACTAGGCTGGTCATTCCACATCCCGGAGGTGCTACATAGAAATGCAGACTCGGCTTCAACTATTAGTAACACCTCTGGAGCAACTTATTGGCTAATTATATATGCTGAAGCTTGCAAGATGCAGATAACATCATTCTCTGGTAGACGGAGTTTGATGCCTGGCTCAGTGAATGTTGCTGTCCCATTGGTCTGTCTCCTACTTCTCCCAAAGCTACTCTCTATACATGTACAGTCAAGAGTCTGTGAAATGCAACTCCATGGCACAGAGGTGGCTACAACTAACCTTCTGCTACCTTTTGTCTGTTGGGCAGTGTGGCATTTGCTCTCTATATAGGGTTTCTGTGGTTGCTTACAGAGCTAACAGATGTTCTTCACAATGGCATTGCAAAGTTATGCAGCAACAGTCTTATTAACCATTAGGGGCTTGTGATCAGGCCCCAGTCCAGGCATAGTCTCACCCCCTAAAATCCATACATAACAAAGCATTTGTTGCAAATCCTAATAGGGCTAGGATAAAAGGAGAAAGACTTCTTTTTCCTTAGTTGTGATACAATCAGCTTAGCATCAGAAGGTACATTTTCAGTGTAAGTAGCTACAAAGAAAAGTTACTCAGGATTTTAAAAAATATAACTGTCAAATCTATACCACTTTGCCTCTTGGTTGCCCATTCCATAATGAGAAGAGGAAGGGACTGAATTGTTATTTGTAGTTTGTTTTATTAACTTGTTTACTTAGGTTTTCACTTGTACTGCAGTTACAATTACAATAAATGTCACCTAACAACAAGTAATGTTATTGGATTCACAGATGTACATGGATATATGGGAGTAGGTTAGCAGTTTTGCTATTTTATTATATTTTAATAGTGGTTATGATTTAGAAAACAATAATACAAGTTAATGGACAGGATTTTGACTTAAGTTTTTCATTACAGTATATGATAATGTAATGTCATAGTGCTATTTAATGAATTTCATATTTTACAGCATGGGAAGCAAGAGATTATTACTGTTTGGACTGTTTGGATGAACACCAGTAAGTATCATTATTAGAAACTGTAGGCTGACCTTAGATGGAAAATAGATTTGCAGATTCTTAACTATCTATCCAGATGCATTTATGGTTCTCTTGTTTATTCCTCATTATTATATTATTTGAATACTCCCATGTTTAAAAAACCAAAACCAACCAACCAAACAAAAAACCCAACAGTGCACACACTCTCTGCTTTTCTGCCTGGAATGTGCAGTTCTCCTTTCTCCTTGCTAGGTTTTCTTTCTAGATTTATTAAGGGAAAAGTGGCAGAGATCTTTGGTTGGAGCACATAGTCAGAGCTAAGTCCTGCCCATTTTAAGAGCCAGATTTAAAAATAAATCTCAGCAGCTAGCACCTTCCATTCTGACTGCAGACTGCTGAATGCTTTTGAAAGCACTTCAATGTCTAAAAATGGCGTCTAGACCAGGTAAAAAAAATCTTATTAGACACTTCTTTTTCTTTTCGACAGAGTTCATAGATTTGTAGAAATCAAAGTAGTCACAGAGATGATTTGCTTTTGGCTGAGTTCTGATGTACCCCAGAAAGTTTCTGTTGGAAACTTGACAGGTTTCCTTCCAGCTGGTCTCTTACTTAGTGGGCAGATTGGTAGTCTGAGGGGGAGCAAAGATGCCGGGCTCAGAATCCCTTTACTATTCTACATGGATTCCCAAGGCTTCCGTGGAACCCACCTCTCGGTTAGCTCAACATATGGACAGCCTCACAACAAGGGTCCTTGGCCAATGAGAGCCTGCCATATGGAACAGCGCAGAGCTGGAGACGCCAGAGCTTTCTAGATAATATGTATCTGTGGTAGCCACAGGTGAGCTGTCTGAGTGCTGTCTCTTTTGTTTGGTATAAACATTCTTCTAGTCTGACTTCCCTGCTCTTTGGAATATCATCTAATCACCTGTAAAACATATGCTGAAGACCAGTGTTTCTCAGCTAGGGTGTCTGGGGTTCTGTGAGATCCCTTTAAGGGTGTTGCAAGGTGCCTTACAATATTAGTACTGTAAGGTGTGCAAATACCTACATATGATTCACAAGATAAACCCAGAGGGCATGTCCAGATGTGTGTGGACGTTTGGTTCCCTGGGGACAAGTAACACTGGCGCACCTTGCATTGCAGCTACTTGTCCCTGGGGAACACCTGAGCCATGCATGCTTTGGTGCCCTGCAAGTTACATGGGGGGCAGTAGGGGAGACTGGGGCCAGCACTCTGCTGGTCCTAGCAGTCTTACCTGGCATCTTGGGAGAGTCCCAGGGCTGCAGCTGGGGTGATGCTGCTGTGGGGAGCCTGGCAGGCAGCTGCAGTGTGGCTGCAGGTAGCCCAGCTCCACTTTTCAGCAGTGCATGCTGCTCAAGCATGTGCTGTTCCAGGTTTTTTTTCCTATGGCTTTTTTTTTTTTGACCCCTGGATATCCAAGGGTTGAAAAAAGCCGTGAAAAAAAAACCAATTTGAGCAGCGCACACTCAGACAGCATGCCCTTGCAATACGGAGAACACTGGACTATGCAGTATACTAGCTGTATTTTTATTTCTCCTTCAAACTCCCTTATGAGAATGGGCTGCTGGCTGAGTAGTTTGTGGTCTTCCTTTGATTATACCTGACATTTCCAAGGACTGGCATGGATATCAGTCTTTGAGCATATCATATGAATATCAGGTTTCTTTTTTGACAGTTGAATCTCCTAATATTCTCTGCAGATGCTGCATGAAGTGCCTGCAAGATGTGTTGAATATTTCATCCTTCTTTCATCGTGGTCATGCAGTACAAATTTGTTGTGATGATGTAACTGCCCCTTCAATCAGTTAACTCCAGAGGCACTTCAAACACCAGATCTAATCAATGGAGTCTCCCCATTACTTGGCCCTCGCAAAACAAAAACATACAGGCATGGAACAAACACAGTTTATCTCTGTATCCTTCAGGGCAAATAAAGTTGCTGATGTGAAATGAATGTAATCCTGTTTTTTCAGTGGAAAGGCAGCATGTGTTGCTCAAGAATTAAAGCAGAAGGCAGGGTAGACCTTATACGCTAACTGAATCACGTGGCAGCTGAAAAGTATGTCTGTGTGATAAAGGTGCTTGCTGAAGTCTCTATGAAGATTAGACCAAGTGTTTTTTTGAGTTAGTTTAGATATTAAATGATACGTTGTTGCTAAAAGTCTAATTCTAGTTTAAGATGTAGTGAAGCCTTGTATAAAGTAAGGCCTAGTAAATTTAGCAAAGCCTAGAAGTAGTAAGGCCCTGTGGTGCAGTTAAAATTACCTTATCAAAGGAATGCAAGGCTTGTAGTGCTATTGGTCAGTCTAAGGCCAGTTAAAGAAAAAGGAATTTGAGTGGTCGTACATTATCAGTGTCCTTCAGAAGCTATAAATTAGCTGGAATATTTGGAAACCATTCAGAAGGAAGATGCAGATCTGTAAAAAAGATTAATTAGCTGTTGCCTGGATCAGTGGGCCCATGGACCTCGAGGGGCCCATGAACTGCATTCCAGGGTCCTTCCCGGTACCCCTTGGACAGCGTTGTTTGGGGATGACTGACTTCACTGAACTTTGTGGAAAGAGATGCTTGCTGTGTATCAGGCATCAGAGGGACTTGCGATAAGTTGCTGATGCAAATTGCTTTTGTCTGTCATTGTTTGTCTTGTTACTACACATAGTTGTGTTTTTGTTAAGTCAATAAATCTTTCTTACCTTTCTACCCCCAATCACACTCTCAATCTAAACCCTCCACAGGTAGCTGGGACAAATCAGAGATACACAAGCTTTCACGAGCAAGAGCTCACTTCATTCAAGAGTTAAAGTTCTGATTTGAAAGGGGCAACTGTGTTATAGCACTATAACTCAGGATATTTCTTTAGAATATAGAAACAGTAGAAACTAAAACCAGCTTCTTGACAGAAACCAGAGTTAATCCTCTCTCTTGTATGGAAGACCTTGTTGGCCCAGGGAAATACAATTTACATCTTGCTGTGCCAGCACAGATGAATCTGACCTGTAGCATAAGCAGCTTTCCTAGCCCTGGAGGGTTTACAAAGCCAGTATATCTTAAATGAACTATTCATCATATGAGGCCTGGAAAGTAAGAAGAACAAAGATGTAGTAATAATCATGTTTCTTTAGAGGCAACCTTCTCTGAGCTTATAAGTAGACAGTATCTTAAAAATAATGGCTGTCCTAATGATTCTTTGTTTTCGTTTTGGACCTCAGCATCAATAGCATTATGTTTCTAAGTTCACAGGGAATAATTGCAGCCTTCAAAATCTTTACGGAGATAAGACAAAAGAACTAGTGTCAATCAGAGAAAGGTTATATAATTATATGAAAAACCTGAGGAAAACTCTCGTGTGGTATAATTTAGATCAGCGGGGCATGACAGATATATGGAGACTTGTAGACAGCTCTATTTTGTATTAGAAATGTAGATATGAAGATAATCAATGATTAATTTTTATTTCACCAGTAAAAGCGTGGTAAGTCACATGTAGTTGTAGGATGTTTCTTTCCATTTTTCTTAGTGGGATGATGATACTATAGGGATGTAATGAAACAAAAAGAACATAAGAATGGACATGTTAGATTAGACATGTGTGATCAGACATCAGACTAGCTGTGGCCAGTGCTAGCTGATTCAGGGGAAGGTACAGAAAACCCCTGAGTGGACAAGTTTGAACTAACTTGATCTCAAGGAAATCTCATCCCAATGTCCGTGGTATTTGACTTAGGTCCAGTGCATATCCTTTTATAGTATTTTCTTAAGTAATGTAATTTCAGGTTTCTTTAGCATCAATATTGTGGTGGGGCCCCTACCCCAGTACAGGGGGTGAAAGGGAACCAAGGAACAGCTGGCTGGCTCCAGCCCCTGGAGGAACTGATAGGGGCAGAGAAGCCTTTAATAAAATGCCTACCCACCCCAGGTGTGTCCAGCACAGTGTGGCCTGTGGGCAGAAATAGTGGGTCAGGTGACCCAGAGAGGAACATATAAACTCAGGGCCTGATACAAGGAGGAAGCCTGGTCTGGCATGCTGCAGGGAGTGGTGTCCTAGGGAGAGGCCTGATCAGTCATGGACAAAGGACTGCAGACTGCAGGGAAGATGGAAGCAAACCCCTGAACCACTGGGCAGTGGAACATATATATTTTGGCCGCATGTTGCAGTGTTGCCATGGTATAGTTTTGCTGTAGGGTTGGGGGAACCTTTGTGGGAGAGCAGAGACTCATATCTTTTCATCTGTGTTTCAATACCAGAGAACTGAGTTGTGGCTATAGGGACAGAGGAGGCCACTGAGAAGGGTGCCAAGGGCACCCTAGGCCTAGGCTGCTTTTGGCAGAAGGACTCTGGTGTCAAACAGCAAGGACTAGGAGGGTGCAAGCATGGAGTCTGCAGAGGGCAAGATGAGGGGCCCAGAGCACACAGGGGGCATGACAGGAGCTGGAGCCTGAGAACTTAGGGTCCTGATACAGTGGACCCAGCTACAGTAAAGAGAGAGCTAGGCCCGGGGGCTGCAACCCTGACAAGGGAATAAGGCCTGAAGCAACCTCCTGCCCTCTGGGGGCAGCCTCCCTGTCCAATCAGAACATTAAGGCACGGCAGAAGATATGACAGGGTGGGACCCTAAGAGGTCAGAGGGGGCGAGCAAGTTGGGATTAAGGTAGCCACTAGAAGGTGACTTGGCTGTCCCACTGCCAGGCCTTTTACAATATAAATATAAAACCTTTTAAAATTGTTAAATACTTGGGCTTGTGGTAATGGCAATAAAATGAATTACATAGGCTAATTATACATTATATAAATCTTGCTTTCTCTTTGTGAGCATGTATATATTGTATACATGCTTCAATTTATTTCCCCATTTATTTTGTATTGAAAGACAGTTTTAATGAAAGCATGTATTGATATATGTTCTGTATCATTATTCTGTACACATCTGTCATGACTACTTAGTCCTGTCCTCTCTAAACTATACATTTCCAATATTTACAGCCTTTTTTCAGATAGAAGTCTCTTTCAAGCTCTAATTTTTGGTATCTGTTTTTGGGACTGTCATATTTTTACTATATATTTTTTCGCGATTGCAGGATCAGAACTGAACCCAGTATTTCAGATTAAGGTCTTGTTTTATCTTGTAGCACCAAAGCAGTGGGAGGCGATTAGATTAGCCCAGGAGAGAGAGCGAGCATAATACAGCTAACTTGGCAGGTACCTTTATTGCGGTAGCATAACAAGGGTGTTGTGAGGGGGGCACTAACTTTGAGTGCTGACTTAGGGGACGCTGGCATTAACCCCTTTCCACTCAGGAGTCTTTTCAACAACAGTCCTGTGCAGCTTGGCCATAGGGAGCCACATAGACACAGTCTCATGCCCCATAATGTATCTGAGGGGAGAGGGGTGGGCAAGGTGAGTAAAATGCTCCCTCCTAGGCTTTGCCATGGGAGGTGTAGCTTTGTACTCAGAAGTGTATCTGGGGGGAAAGGAGGGAGCTAACAGGGACACCAGGACCATCTTGGAAGAGTCTGCACTGACCAGGCTGCTGCCCTATAATGTCTGTCCCTGAGCTACAGCAGCCAAGCTCATGCTGCTGCCCAAGCGCAGAGCAGGGGTAGGTGACATTCTCCATTCCCCCACTGCTCTCCAGTTGTCAGCACAATTCCCTCCACCCCACCTCTGCCTTGAGTGCTGAAATATCTTGCTACACCTCTGATCTATTGTTCCGAACAGGGATCCACAACTGGAAGTAAACGTGGCACCTGAGGAGGCACAAGTAAAAGCATTCAAAGAAACAGTACCATATATAGCAACTAATGAACAATACATTACAGGCCTAGTCTCCATGTCTCTGTTGGCATAATTACTTCCAGTATTTTCTGTTTTGTTTTGCAAAGTCATACAGTTTGCGCGACTCTTTTACTGCTGCTGAATAGAAGTTTTGACTGAATTGTCCATGATGTTGCCTTTATCCTTTTTCTGAGTGGCTGCAGATCAGTTAAGGCCCATCGTGCATCATAGTTGTTTAAATTTTATTCCTTTCCAGTGTGCATTATCTTGCATTTATGACCAGTTGAAACCCAGCTGGCAAGTTAGCTTTTTTGCTATTTTTAAAGTCAAGCAGAATATTTCATATTGGCTCATAGGCAGCAGAGAATACAAACAGTGCTTTTCTTTGTTGTCATGCTATTAAATAGGATCAGCTAAACATGTACATGAAATACCACCGCTTTGAAATGCCAAAGGCCTCTTCTTATAGTCTTACCTTTCTTGGAAGTAAGGATTATTATTCCTTTAAGCATCAGGTGTTTCTTTGTGAATACTGGGTCATATTTTGGGTTCTGATGCATGTGCTCATTGAGCTCCCATTTACTTTACTGGCAAGTCCAAATCCATTCAAATCCAAAATCAATTTATAGTTGCTTGAATTAAGTGGTATTATTTTTAAAAGCACTACAGAGAAATCTTACTTATTTATGCAGTTGTAATGTTGTACTGAACTTTCTTCCTAGTACTTATTGAGGGTCTGTTACATTTTCAGAGTAACATTTGAGAACTTTCAAATGTGTTATTTTTGCATCCTGGATTAACTTGCATTTCAGGAAATACCCAAGTACTGATGCTAATAATTCAAAACATAGCAACACATAAAAAAAAATCTTCATATTTTGAAGACAATAACTTCTGAAACCTAGGATTCTGCTCCACAGCCCCCTCTGAGAAAAAACTGAAAAGTTTGATCTGGTGCAAAAAAAAAAAAAAAAAAGATTAAAAAAATCCAGTGGGGTCTATGCAATGGCCCATCTGGCTTCTATTGCAAGATGTGATACCTATGGCTGTTTGCAGATATTAAAAAAACCCAAAACAAACTGGCACTTTACCTGAAGCTCAGTGTGTTCCTGCGCAGAGCCCAGTGCATGCCCAGAAGAAGCAGCAAGTTAGCTGGACCCAGCTCGCCTAGTGTCAGTATAGATTGAGTGCTCTAGTGGGGCTTTTTTGGCACTTTTACCTAATAGCTGATTGACTCTGCTTTTGATATAAGCACCAAAAAACTCTGTGCCCGATCTATACAGACTTTGCAGAGCTGGGTCAAAGTAACGTGCTAATTCTTCTAAAAGCAAGTTTGGCTTTTGTTGTTGGGTTTTTTTTAAATATCTGCAAACAGCCTTTATGACCTTGGTACCATAGGAAGAAGAAATCTGACAATTTCACAGTCCTACTTGTTGTTCCTGGCAGGGAAGGGTGGCATTTTAGAGACTACAAGGTTCAGAGAGGCCCAAACTTTCATAAGCAGCAACCTACTTCATTCAATGCATTTGAAAGCATATGCTTCTTTGGATCAGTTAATCCCTACAATGACACCTTGCCCTGCTTTCTGCCTGACTTCAGACTAATGTAGCTAACTACCTTTCCACTTGTTGCTCCTTTTGGCAAAAATTTCTGTAAAGGACTGACTTGCTAAAGAAGTATCCTTGGGTGGTTATGCCAGCTCTGTGCCTGTCAGGGTTTGGCCAGGCTATAAACAGCTGGGCCTGCAGATAGGCCCTGAGGACCAATTACTGGGGTCAGCAGTGTGGGAGTACAGATTCCCCGAGTGCCAAGCTGGGGGCTGAGACCATGGGAACCAAGTTCTAGGAGGACTTAGGGGAAATCCAAGAGATGTAATCCAGAAGTGGGCCAAGATCAGAAATCAGGGGTCAGAGAGCCAGGGAAGATTTGAAGTCAGGGTCAGGAAAAGTCAAAGCTGAGTCAGGAATCGGGAGAACTGGAAGGAGTGGTGAGCACAAGAAGGCTTGCCAGAACAGACTGAGGCTCAGCTGCCCTTACAAGGGTAAGGGGCAATGCGGCACCCAATCCAGTTGCTTGTCTCCACAGAAAACTAGGGCACTCTTGTTAGCCAGGGATCAGGAGAAGGTGTGATAGCTCAAGTGCTCTGGGCCTGATTGCTCAGAGACCATGACAGTACCTCCCTTTCCTCCCATCCCTCTGTGATTGGTATTTTGGGAATGAGGGACTATGGGGCACAATGCATGGCTTTCAACGACATTTCTACAGCTCATGTAATGTACAATAGATGGCTTAGATTTAATGTTCTACTTGTTCTTTCACCTGCACCGAATGCCAGTGCTGAAGAGCTGAGAATCTGGCCCATTCTCTACAGCAGGGCACGGGCAGCCTCTGTGCGTGGCACATGGCAGATCAGGGAGGGAACAGGCAGTATAGTGGAAGATAGGGCAGAAAGCAGCAAGCAGAGCAGCAGATTGCATGGGGAGGGGTTTGGAGCGGCACTTGGGGAGGGTGTGGGCTAAGTTGTGGCACGTCTGCCAGAAAGGTTGGCCCCCACTGCTTTCTTGTATGCAGGCTAAAACTTTGAACCTCTTACTCACGCACTCTTTTCCAATGAAAGCAGTCAGAATAAGCATGTGATTTATTGCTTGAGTAAGGGATCACAATAGCATAATGATTTTTTATAAACTGTTCTCAGTCTGTCTAAAGCATTAATAAATCTTATTTATATTGTCCAATGAAATTTTCTTTGTTATGTGAACCATACTTACAGTATGTTCAGTGTATGTTTTAATCATCTCATTTTCATATACAACCTTCTCTATTTTCATACATATGGTAAAGAGTCTGTTTGACTAACTGTGCTCCTGACAAAACAGTTTTTTCTAGATTCTTCTTTAAAATAAATCACCTTCTTTGTGTGGTTGTGCATAAGAATTTAAATCTGAGTTCTTTTACCATAGAAGTAAAGATGATTTTAGGCTGTGCATGGACTAGCTCAAAGAAATTCAAGTTTTCTTTGTGAATTAATTAATCTATCCATTTCATCCTCCCTGCAGCAACAGTTGATCTTTTCCACAAAACCTAGTTTGTACCTTGGATCCACAAAAAATTAAATTGATTTTGGGAGAGAAAAAAGAAATCACTCCTCTTTATTCTAATTCCTCCCAAATGCTCAGTTTAATTTTCACCCAAGGGCAAACCATTTTTATTTCATTTAACTTGTCTTTTCTAATAAATGGACATGTTAACAATGTCCACTAATGTAGATGATCATTTTTCTATTTTAATCTGAGTGGTTTCTTGGCAATTCACAATTCAATCAGAAATAAATTTTAAATAGGTCATGTAGAAAGCTGGCAGTTTTGATTTCCTTGTGTTTAAAAAAAGTTTCTGTTTTCAGAGATATTTGTTGGAGCACAAACACTGTTGGAGTCAGGGCAAAACATTCATTTTTAACAAGCTTGTTCTTCCAGCTAAGAATAATGGTAAGAAGCAGCCTTTTTTCAAATTGTTTTTCAAACATCTTAATAATAACAATTTTCACTTTTTCTCAACTAAGAATCTCAACATGTTTTTAGAAAGGTGGGTGTAACAAATTGGCAGGACTTGTATGCACAATCTCCCATTGTTTGCAGGTGTGTTCCAGTCCCTGCTCTAAAGACTAGTATACATTTTTTACCATTGTATAAAACACAAAAACAGTTTTTGGAGCAGGTCTTCTCTTACAGCTGTCTTCTTTCACAGATGAATAATCTAATCACTAGGTACAGAATCAGGCTCAGTCTTGCTTTCCCTTTCTGAAAATGGTTCAAATGAACCATTATCCCATGCAAAACAGATTACCTTCAATAGGAGGTGTTCAAGGTGTCTTACTGCCTACACCAGGGGTAGGCACTTATTTCAGTTGGAGGGCCACTTAATGAGCTTTGGTGACCTGTTGAGGGCTACATCCTCTCCTCCCCTTCCCCCTTTCTCTCTCTCTTTCTGTCTGTCTGTCTTCCCCTCCCTTCCTCTAGAACCTGGCCTGAGCTGTAGTTCACTAGGAGCCCTGACGGCTCTGGCCCAGATGGGGACTTCTGCTGCAGCAGGCAGGCAGTGGGGCACAGCAGCAGGTTCTGGAGCCCTGACGCAGAACCTGCCGGTGGTCTCCGCAGCTGACAGTGCTGCCCACCCAGCATGGCAGAAGCTCCTTCCTGGCTCCTCAGCTGAGGCCATGGCAGGTTCTTGGCTGGGGCTCTGGGCAGGAACTTCCACCACACTGGCAAGGCAGTGGTGTCAGCTGTGGACTGGCAAGTTTTGCAGTGGGGCTCCTGAGCCTGCCAGTGATATCCTCAGCTGATGCCATCACCCACCTGCTATGGTAGAAGCATCTGCCCAGGTCCACAGCAGATGCTGTTGAATCAAGAGCTGATGCTGCTTGGTGGAAACAGTCCCACCTGCCTGGCACCACATGGCTGGCCACCCATGGGCCAGATCCAATGAGTTGGTGGCTACCTGTCTGCTGACTGGATCAAATGTGTTCGTGGGCCAAATCTGGCCTGCGGACCATATTTTGCCCACCTCTGGCTTACACCCTAGAAAAGCCTGTAGCCTGGTGGTCAGGGCAGAGGAGTGTACACAACTTACTTACCCCAAAAAGGGAAAATGTATTCTAGCCATTGTCTGCTCATATAAAAGGAGGACTTAGTATCTGTTCTTTCTCCAACAGCAACAAAAGTGGGGAGAGAGGGGAACAAGGAAACAAGAAGTACCACTGTATTTTGTGTGGAGCCTGGCCTGCAACTCTGAGAAGGTCTGTCAGATTGATCCCTTCTGGTGAGATAGAGGGTTGGATCCATCTTTTGTAGATACTGAGGTATGAGGCAGGAACCAAGCTGCTCAGCACTGTCAAAACAGATCCTTCTATGTAGGCCTAAAAATAAAACATTTAAATGCCTCAGGAATTAAAGGGTTAAACATTGAAATGCCTCTGTGTTAGGCAGCTGCTGACTGGGTTTTTGAGTATTGTGCTTTAGCATTTAGACATTTAAATCATGCCTAAGACCTACCTGTAAACTCTTTTAGTCCCTTTTTAGATCTAACTTTAAGTAACTTGATTGAGAAGACACAAAAATAATAATAATTGGGTACAGAACCTGCTTCTCCTAACTTCTTTCTTTCCTCTCTAACAGTCTAACTACTAGCTTTATGATTAGAAGTAGAGGCATAATTGTCAGTGTATTAGACTTCTAGCACAAATTCATTTAAAGGAGCCATGGAATCTGAGCCCTAGTCCCAACAATCACACCTCCTGCCATGGCACGTTACAATGGCAGGAAGCACAATTTTGGGATCAAGAATCAGGTGCCCATTTTGCTCTTTCCACTTGCCAGGTAAAGGAGGGTATCTGTTGCTTGATATAACTTGGTAGGGTCCCAGAGCCAGGGTTTAAATCTGTTGATGGTTGGTCCCAGGGCTGGGAACACACCAGGGCACATTGTAAACCCTATTGTGGTCCCAGGGTTGGGACTGACAATCAGCTTATTGTTGGCCCCAGCCTGCAGAAACCGTGGACTTAACTACATGTTCACTTTAAGATGCTGTACAAACCAGTCATAAAAGTGTTCTATGTTATATGTGGAGCATTTTTTGTGACTGCTTTGCCATTTGATGGTGCATTCAAAGTGCCTCAACAGGTTCTTCTTATGTTATCTTTACTGCATTCTAGGGATTTCTTGATGGGACAAAGTTTCCTGAGGTCTTGGAACATGCCAGTGTTCATAGATTTCATAGATTTCATAGACATTAGGGCTGGAAGGGATCTTGGAAGATCATTGAGTCCAGCCCCCCTGCCCGAGGGGCAGGAAGTCAGCTGGGGTCATAGGATCCCAGCGAGATAAGCATCCAATTTACTCTTGAAGGTGTTCAAAGTAGGTGCTTGAACCACCTCCGATGACAGGCCATTCCAGACCTTGGGGGCTTGGACAGTAAAGAAAATTTTCCTTATGTCCAGCCTGAAATAGTCTTGCAGGAGTTTATAACTGTTTGAACTTGTTGTTCCTTGGGGCGCTCTGGTGAACAAACATTCCCCCAGAAACTGGTGGACACCTCTGATAAACTTATAGGTAGGCATCAGATCGCCCCTGAGCCTGCACTCCAACCGTCCATTCTCGTCTCCGTGTCGACTTGATGGCTTGGTCACATGCAGAGAATGGATGATGGCCATATGCCCAAGGATTTTCTGTATGGAGAACTCTTTACAGGAAAAAGCCCATGGAACCATCCTTATCTCCATTTCAAATATGTTTGCAAGAGAGAGATGAATGTAATGAACATTGAGCCAAACAACTGGGAAAAGATTACTGAGGATCAAAGTTCTTGGAAGCAATCTGTTATGTATGGAATGACAGCTTTTGAAGAAAGAAGAGGCCAACATGCAGAGCAAAGAAAAAAAAAAACCTCAGGAAAAACACCACACCACATTCAGAATTGTTTTATATTAATTTCGCAAGTGATGTGTGGAAGTGACTGTCGTTCAAGGAATGGGCTCATTGCTACAATTGCAGATGTTCAATGGGTTGATGCCTCAGTGCATTTTTATTGTTTTGTAAGACAGACAGATGCCTATAGAGTGGGTGCACTTGTAGCACTCTTGCCATTTATACCATGATTAACACATGAATTGTAGCATAAATGTAACATGTAGAGGGGTCCTAAGTTTTCTAACTCAGCTAGAATCATAGACTGGGAATTCCACTTCCCCCCTTACCCAGAGAACATGAGGTGGAAGAGAATAACTACTCCTACAGTGTCCCAGGTATACTTTTGTTGCAGAAATGGCTTTTCCCTTTGTGGAATACCAACAGCTTTTATTTTACCCCACCAAAGTACTTGCTTTTTTCTTCAGTTCTGTATCCAGCTCCACACATTCCTACTGAGCTTTACGTGTTAGGCTTCATTTAGCAAACCAAGAGAAAGTGAGTTCTACAATACAGCAGTGCAGGCTATCATAATTTAAGGCAAACTGTAGTATTTCTGCTAATTGCCTCCTAGACTTTGGAAGAGAGAATATGCAGAGCCCAGCCAACTTCCCAACACATGAGCAGCACAGAAACCTTTGTTCCTTATCAGTTCAGTGCATCCTTATGTTAGAATGGCATCAATTTTTGCCTTTTAAAATTCTGGCTTATCGATATTCTTTCAAAATGTCAAACACTCCAGGCAAAGACATACACAGTAGGATTAGAGACATACAGCAAAATATCATCTGCCTATAAGGGTATTGGATAACTTCATTCTTCTCATGATCCCTTTTAGAATGGGAGGAGATCACACTTCTGCCACTGGCTTCATTCCTGCTGGACTTGATAGAGATGAGAAAGAATCTGTATCTTACTCTACTTTGTAATTTTTTCAAAATCAGAATTAAAACCACTCAAACTTTCTTGTGGTACTGGTGATTCACTATATCAAATCCACTTAATACATTCAAGCAAAATCTTGTATGCTTTGATATGCCAAATATATTGCAGCAATCCATTCCTGCAAGGATTCAGAGCCACCTTTACTGATTTAATAATAATAAAAAAAAGATCATAATTATATCTTTTCTGCATGTTGGAAAGACCACTTCTAAAACTTGCTTCCTGTTGATGTGACCCATGCCTTCCACTTATAGTTCTACTTTGTCTTTGCTTATACTTACCCCTTTTTAGACTCCCCACCTTTTTTTATATTTTTGTGAATTATGTATGATCTGTCACTCATACTGACCAGGCTGGGCGCTATACTCTTACTGATCAGTGATGCAGTTCCATTGGCCATGTGCTGTAGAGGGTTTTTGTTTTTGTTTTTAACATTCGGCCTACAGCTTCTATATGAAAAGGGGAAACAATGCTTATAGGCAGGCAGGATATTGGAAAGACAGGAATACTGTTGTGTTGGTACTCACTGCATGCAACTGCAGAGAGGATAAAAGGACATTTTCCATCATCCAAAGGGTTATACTTTCTCTGCAGTATCTCAACTTTTTGATTTGCCAATTTTTTACTATTTCTTAGTCAACAAGATCTCCACCGATATTATTCACTTTAAGCAGAAAAGTTGGCCCTTCCATTTACTCTCCACCTCTGTGTGAACTCATAGATTAATTTTTATCACATTAGGACTTTTTCTGAGTTACTGCTGTTCCTTTGTTTCCATCAAAGTCAGCTCCTCTTTTCGTAGTTCTACCTCATCTTTTTCTAATTCCATACAGGCTAAAAGCAATAAAAAAGCAAATTCTAGTGCTTGCCATGGTGCTGTTGTTAGTGAATAATCTATCATAAAATGGCCAGATAAACTGACAGCTGTCTAACATTGACCAATTACTTCATCATTAGAAAGAGCTCTCTGCAGGAATAGGAATTATATGAGTCATAGTGGAACTTGGAATTATTATTCTTTTACATTCGGAGGTGCTTTGTCTCCTCAGCACCCACCACGTATAGCATGCGAGTTGGCTGTAATATGTAATTTTAATGTCCTTTCTCATCTAAGTGCTGCTTTTTCACAGGGTCACTTTATAATTCCATTTTCTTAAGCAATGCAGAACTATTTTAAGAGGCCAAACTATCCTTTTTCTGGCTTACAGAGGCAAAACCTGGGCATTATGAGGATGTGGGTATGGTGGGGAACCTGGCAGGACTCCATAGCAGTTCTTGTCCCCCAAATTCCAAGTGTATCAAGTTTTCTTGGCTCATGAGTGAACAGTGAACTTGAAGCTTTTGGTTCTCTTCCTAATGTGTGCTCCCAGCATGCAGAATTACTGAGTAGAGCCATTTTGGGTGCTTTATTTATGTGCCCAATTATATGTAGGCTACAGAATATTTAAAAAAGAATCTGTGTTCCATTTTGGTTGGCAATTCAATACGTCATTTTTAATCACAGAAAATATGTTTGTATAGATATTCACACATACTAAAGTCCTGAATAGTTGCACTAAAAAGACCCTCTCCTGTGGCTTTGAAGTGTTCTTGTTTCATTTATACATTTTTCTAGGAAAAGTGACAATGCTAAAGGTGATTAAAATAATTCAGTTCTGTTATTTTAAAGAGATAGGCCATGCTGGGTTGTGAACTTGGAAGATTAAATAACTCTGGGACAACTTTTGTTTGTGAGGACTGAGATTCTGAAAATCGAAACAAAAATCAGTTTTCAACCTTTTTCACCTGGATTAACTGTCTGAATACTATGATTGCTACTCAAAACCTCACATAAATATTCTAAATAGGTATAAGTACCTGCACTTGCTGACCAAGTTAAAAAAATTCTCTTTTGATTCCCTTGGCTTGAAGGATTTTTTACTTTAAACATTTTTACAGTGCTTGCAATCAGGACTTTTGGAGTAGAAGAATCAGCAGCAGCAGGAGGACTCAACAGCATTAGAGCCATTGTGTTTGAGGTTTCTGTTCAAGTGAGATAGAAAGGTTCCTTGCATAAGCTTGCATTTCTATTCTCTTTGGTAAAACCTTTGCCTTTCATTTTTTCTTTTCATGCCCATGAGTTTTTTTCATTTGCTCCCCAATATGAATCCACTTGACCACCCCATTACAGAAAAGAAATGAAACCTTTAAAGGATATTGAACACAGAGGTTTCACTGTGGATCAGTAAAAAGTCATTTGTCAAAAGTGTTTCTGTAATTGTGATACACTGGGAAAACGCATATGTTCACAGTGTCTTTCAAACTCACATTTCCATTTCTATCCTGGCCTATTGTATCATATCACACTGAGTTTTAAATTAAACATGTAGGAGAAGCGATTTGTTCAAGAGTTGTTCAGAGTTTTTTATTACTTTGGCTGGGTTCCTGGTTTATCTAGGTGTGTTTCTGTCCTTATGGAAAAAATATGAAAAGAGTCAAGAGGTTTTATGAGGTGCTATGGAAGTCCTTGCTCCAAATGCATTGGAAAACCCACGTGCGTCTTCCACTGATTTTAGTAAGCACTAGATCAAGTCTTTGGATAAATTGAGTAAAATGTTTATATATCCGGAAGGCAATCAACAGTTAAGCATATGACTTTTTTTTACTTAATATAATGTAATTATTTCACTAATATAATGTTTTAAAAATAGTCTGAAGGGATTTGAATTGTTTGAATGTTTACTTTTGTTAGAACAATGAAAAGAAAGCAACAGAATGGCAAATATTGATTATGTGCATTAATCGGGGCTAGAGAAGATCCTATCGATTCATTACTAGAAAAGTTAGTTTGTTATCTGCTGGCATCCCAGCCTGCTTTGTGGCCTCCTTTATCCCTTTCTCTCAGGGAGGTGCACTACCACTTGCCCCTTGCTGGCTGAGCCCCCAGCAGGCCCTGCCCTTGGGCTGTTCCAGAGCTGAGCAAGCACAGCTCCTCTCCTTGGCCCTGCCTCGAGACATCTGTCAGCCACAGGCACACAGGTAGGGAAAGTGTCCCCTACATGAGCACTGGGACCTGGGCAACTGGGTCCCCTGGGCTGTGCCCCTGTATCCCTAATACCCCATCATGAAGCATCCCATGACATACACACAGACCCCAGCACTGAAGCTAGGAAAACCCCCGCACTTAGGCACAGCTCTTCAGCCCCTGACACTGGCACCTGCACACCCAGTCAGGGACCCCTATGCCACTATATTCAGGTACAGCCCCACAGAGCCCCAACCCTGGCACTAAGACACCATATCTCAGAAGTCAGAGCCGGGCATGCTGCAACCTGGACACTTGCCATTATACTTCATTTTATCAGCAAAAGTTGCAACTTTATACAAAGGCTCTGTGTCTTCCCTGTCAAACTGCAGAAACACTGCCCATGTGAGGGAGGATAGTGAGCAGAGAATGTGATGCTGGCACAAGGACAGGGGGCTGCACAGTTGCAGAGTGCATAAGGGATATCTGTAGGAGGCATCAAAGAACCAAGGAGGAGATGCTGCAGGCTTTGGTTGCTGCCTTTGAGCGCTGGGCAGGCACAGCTGATTTCTGGTGTCACAAGCAATGGGAGTGGGATGAGAAGAGACTTCAGATGTGGAAGGGGGATATCCTTAGGCTGGGGGATGCCTACACTCAGGCTGCTAGGGTGAAGAAAGGGGGGCTCAAGAAGTCCACTTACCTTTTTAAAGAGGTAACCCATGCCTTGGTGGACCTGGCAGAGTCCCTGTGCCAGGAAAAGGAGTTCATGAACAGGATGCTGGATTGCTTTGCAGCTACCTGTGACAACGCTGACTAGTGCCACGTGAGGTGGGCCCCATGTGTGGCCAAGGGTCACAGGATTGGGGTCCCTGTAGCAGAAGACTGGGAACTCGGGGCAAGGTGCAAGGGGGCAGGGGTCTCATGAGGGAGTGCTGGGGGTCCCTTGCTATGCCGATGCCTCCTGTTCTGCAGCTGCCTCCCCTTCTCGGCAACCCTCTCAGGTGGACAGTGGGTCTGGGATCACCCACGTGTCCAGGTCCTATATAGAGAAGTCTCTGGTCTTCACTTTGAAGTCTGGGAATTAATGTTCCAGGTCTAAAGCCCCCCTCTGCTATGCCTCTCCTCAAGGTTTCTGTGTTGAGTTCTGCCCCTGTGGCATTCCCTCTGACCTCCACCCTCTCCCTGTTCCCCATCCTATCCGCTCCTCCAGGTTATTTTGTCCCTTTCACAAATCTCTCCCACGCCTGCTCCTATCCCTTCCCCGCTCCAAAGATGTTTGGGCTTGCATCACTGGGCAGAGGGACCAAGTTCTGACATGCTCCATCTTCAACAGGTTTTCTTTATTAAAAGGAAGAAAAGCTTAGCAACTGCAACATTGTAAACTGAGGCATGTGTCTTTCTTGAGTCACATTCCCCTGCATCCCAGTGTCTGCCTCTCAGAGGAGTGGGAGGGGATGGAAATAGTGTCCTAGTAGATAGGGTTGTGAGTGGTGGTGCTGGTACATGGGGCTGGTGCTCCCAACATCAGTGCAGGGCTTACTATCCCCAGCCTCCCTGTGCCCTGCTCAGTGCACCCTGCGTGGTCTGTGAGTTATGTCTCCTGTGCCCAGGCTTTATGGAAGACCTCTCTGGTCTCACAGATGTTTGGGGGGAGCTAGGCTGCCTGTGCAACAGAGGTGGGGAGTTCCCTGTGTGGTGCATGTAGCAGGGAAGCCAGGGTGCATGCAGTGGGGGAGTGGGTTGGGTTACTCATCCTGGGTTCATGGCAAGGGAAGGGGTTGGGCTGTATTCATCAGCAGAGAATGGAGTTGCCACTTGGTGTGAGGCTGTACACATGTAAGGGGGAGCAAATCAGGGGGTGTTTCCTGTGTGTCTGTTGCCCTGCACAGCATGTGGCCCCCAGGTGCTGAGAAATTGGACAGTCCTGCTCTAATGGATACATCTATACAATTCATTGAAATGGGGACCTCACTGAGAGTTTTGCTCCATTAAAGATAACAGCATTTGTCTGTAAAACAGATGCCTATTTGTACAGGGCATCCAAACTTCTTTGACTTTATTTGCTCCCAAACAATTTTATAGGCTGTGGAGTGCCTGTAAGATGTATTACGCTGATAAAACAGCTTTACAATTCATCCCATTCATTTTGTTCAAATCTTTTCTTTCCCAGATTGAGTGCAAATGAAATCATAGCTCCCTAATCTGATTTTCACCACTTGTTGATTTATTTCGTTGTCTCTCTGCTTTTGATTTTTATGCCCAACAATTATTCTGTTTTTCTCCTTTTGGCAGTGGCAGAGAGAAATTGCAAAATAAAACTTAAAAACTCCCGGTTGAAGCATTAAGTAAAAAGGTTAAATGACTGAAAAACAGAAAAATCAGAACTGATCTTTAGAAAGTTGAGTTTGTGGTAATTGCCTAATTTACAATATAAGAGTGACTTAAGGGGCCAGAATCCTCATTAATTTGTATATCATTTAACTCAACTGATAAAAATACACAAAATTTATCCTTCATTTACAGTAGTGGAAGGCATTTACTTCCATAAGGCTGATTTCTCTAGCATGACTGAGAGGATCATGTTATCCTGTTAAGAGTCATATAGGGTGTAAGTCAGAGAAGAAGTTTGTCCCATAGTCATTATGTTGATGTAAGTTCCATTCCATAAATGTGTGACTGTGCAAATACTTTTGAAAATAAATCTGTATATCAGAGATGATTAAATGCTGGAGGAATATTTTGAAACCTAGTGTAAATCAGAGAATCATAATAAAGTAAGGCTAGGAGGGACCTCAGCAGGAACATCTAGTTCAAACCTCTGTTCAAGGCAAGATCATCCCTATACAAGTCCTTTTCTAACCTATTCCTAAAACCACACAAACAACCCTGTTGGACAACTACGAGGCATATTATCCCAGAACACCAACAATACCCTACTAATACTATCAGTGCCTACCCCTGAAGGATGTTAAAATCTATTGACTTCAGTGGAGTTGAACATAGGATTGTGATATATAAAGTCAAACTCTGGCATTATTACAGCAGTGCTTGTAGTGGAATCACACAGCAGTTAGACTCGAATCAATGCTTCTGTTCTTCACAAATAGTGAGTAGTTACAATTACCTCAGGCTATCCTCTCCCATTCACCTTTTCACAAATGCCCAAGTGAAGCTGTGTTTTCTTATACACGAGAAAGAAAAATATACTTTTTAATCTAGATGACTTTCATTTTCTATTAAAGGAACATAGCCCAAAAGAATTAATGTATAAAGTTGAGATAGAATGATCAAACAAGCGCAATGACAATTAAAAAGCATGAAGATTGATCAGCAATTGTCAAATGCAGCAATAGAAAACTGCAGCACAGTTTTTTATCTTGTTTTTTGTTTTTAATGAGCACCTCTACAGTCGCTGTACAGCAATGTTCCTACAGCGCCATGCTTTAGTACTTCAGAGCATGGTGCAGTATGGGTGGTTACTGTGCTGTGCATGCAGTGCATGGGCAGATTTCACCTCTTCATTGCTATAGTGGTGTTCTATACCGGTGAAGCATGTCACTATGGCAACATAGCTGGCAATCACATGTAGACTTGTGTGATCAATATGTCACCATAGCATGCCATACAGTGACATACTGCATTGCTGTATCACCATGGGGTGACATATAGACATGCCCAATATATACTTTTCTAGAAACTGGGATATAGTGTAATAGTATTACACATCCCATTCCCGTTTTCAGAATGTGATAGTTCCTTTCCTCTGCTTATCTTTCCCCCATTTTTCAAGCTACAGTATATAAAACTTTGGACCAGTTCCTCACCTGGCATAAATCAACTTAGCTCAATGGAGTTAATAAGCTATGCCAATTTACACCATCAGAAGTTCTAGCATATAGGCATGGTAGGTTATGTGACATAATTGCTTAAATTCTTTGGCCTCATATTTATGCTTCTCTGGAAGGTTAATTCAGGAAAAATTGCATGGATTGCTCAGAAGAAAACCATTTACACTTTCATGAGTTAAGGGAATTAAATATAATAAGAGTGAGATTATTTGTGCTTCAATAAAAATCTTACAAGATAGTTTATACTTGGTTTGCACTCTCAGCCAAAGGTATTATAATTAATGATTATTTTTTTCCATTGCCATTATAAGCAAATTGTAAAGACTTGCCAAATTAACAGAATACATATCTGGGATATTATTCAGTGTAACAATACTAACAAGTAATGAGCTACATTTGCATTTTTTTCATTAGCTACAGTTCTTGTATTTCTTTGGTGATGTCTTCATTATTCTTAAAGTATAAAGGCCAACTAGCACTATAGTATTTATGGATTTTTAAAGGCCCCAATATTTTTACACAATTATTTAAAAAACAGAAAGATTTGAGCCCAGTTAGTGCTGCTTTGTAGCTCACAGGAATGGCAACCAAATGGAAGATTTTAGTCGACTGACTGAAATGTGGTCACAATCTGAAATAGAAACCTGTAACCAAACATGAACAACATATAGTGGAGGTTTAAAGTTGAAGTCCTTTATTTAGGTCCACTTCCTGTAGGTGCCTCAGACAGTTTGTAGTTGTCCATTTCTAGATTCTATTTGGACAGGTCTGGCATACCCGAATAATAACCATGTTTTTAATTCTTTTACATTCTTTAGTTCTTCCCTCCTGCTCAGCTCTCACAAACTGCAGCCGTTTCCAGGTCCTTGATGCCACAAAGTTTCAGTTGATAATTCCCTGAGCCCATGTCTACCAGAACTGCTCCCTACAATGATTTACAAAAACAGGGGTTGATTTCTAGGAAGTGTGGACAACATCTCTCCTCTGGAAACTCTGATGAATTGATTGGGGATTAGTAGATTTTATGTGCTGGTTCCTTTTTTCTACAAATTTAGGAAATATGCAAGAGCTGAGGGGCTGAGACATGTGACAGAGGGCGAGATGATGTTCTACTTTGTGTGCTCTCCTGTTCAAAGGTGTAAGTGGCAGCATAGCACCCCTCTTTGCCACTGTCATGCATGTCAAGTGGCCAAAAAAAACCTACTCGTGTCTGGTGGCAAATAAAGGAGGACACATCCCTCTAATAGTGGTGAACCTCCAGTTGGCTGCTCCTGCATACATGCTGTCACTGTATCTTTGCCCTTCCTGTTGCCAGAACTGGAGTCAGATCCAGAGCAGGGAAGGTTTGTGGTGTTGGAGAAGTGGGGACAGGAGGGTAAAGCCCCTCTCCCTTCAGCTCCATTTTAGCACTTCTCCCTTAGGCCATTTGTACACGTGACGGGGGGTTAGTCCCCTAAATTGAAATAGTGGGTTTTTAATTGTGATGATTAAAACCCTGCCATTTCAATGTTAGGGCTTCCATCACTGTTACAGAGAGGAGTCAGTCCTTCCTCCCCCAGCATCACTCTGTCTGAGCAAAGACTTAGGTACTTGTTCATGACCACCGTGTGCTTCCTGGCTTCACCTTTTGGATCTCTGCTTTTGAATCTTGGCCCCTGGCATGTGCTGACTCCAGCTTTCACTCCTGATTCCAGTTCCAATTCCTGGCATATCCCGACTCCAGTTTTGTCTCCTGATTCTAGTTCTGCTATCTGGCATCTCTAGATCCCCAGATCCCTGAAAATCCAGCCCTAGGCTTCACCTCTATGTCAGGTGACTGTTCCTGGTTACTCGTGGCTCAGTTTTTAATATCTCATCCTTTCATATTTCAGTCATGGATTTCTGAGTGGGTAATCAGGTTTTAAACCCCTCATGCCTCTTTAGCCAAAGGATCTTATTATTCTATCTGATAGGTAAGGTTCTTTGGAAGAGGGACTGCTCCTTTTCACAGTCCTGAGGAAAGGACATTCTCTGTTTGAGTGAACAATGGGCTCTCCTCTGCCCATTAAACAGAAGAATGAAGACGAGACATCACTCTGATAAGCAGATTTGCTATCAAATTTCTAGTTAGGGTATTGATTCCGCCCTGCCCCCACACTTCAGCTCATCACCTCTAAAAATACATCAGTAAGTAGGAAAGTTGTTTTTTGTGCTGTGTGGACAATGCTATAAGTTAAGAATTGGTGTGTTCCTACCCTATGTTTTCCTGGATGATGTGCCTCATACATGTATTCTTGCAATGCTGAGCGTAGAGTTTTCCACGTACCTGGATAATGCCTGGGCTGGAATAAGACATTTTATAGCTTCATATGTATATTCTTAAACAATTTGGATTTCCATTAGTCCCACAACATAGCAGTCATGTACCAGTCTGCTCCTGGGAAACGTTATGCGCTACCTAACATTGGTGTTGATGGGTACCCATTGCCTCTGGTGGATAAGTTCATCTAGTTAGGAAACACCATGTTGCATGTTGATGAAATAAATCAGTGTCTGGAAGTCTGTAAAAGGACATTGAATTGTCAACTAAACTTAAGGTCAATAAGACAGTTAGACTATCTTTACTTTGAGTGTGGGGGAATTGGACCAGTTATAGTTGACACATTAGGAAACTCAGTCACATGCAAGTTACTTTAGACAAATCATGACATTTACTGGTGGCATAAGGTATCAGACATGTAGGACCTAAACATAGTAACTATGTCAGGGATAGAGATAATTATAGCAAAGGTGCAGCTTGCATGGGTTGGGTACTTTATGCAAATGCCCAGTGTCCAGTTATCCAAGGAGGCATTCCATGGCAAAATGAAGCTTTATAACTGGATTGTTGTGTTGGTCAGCTAACAAAGAACAAAGACTGTTTTAAGTTTAACTTAAAAAAACAAGGAATTTCCACTGACCTATCTGAGCATATGTGAGACAAACAAAAGAGGTGATAGCTTACTTTTGATGGTTTAATTACATTTGAAGCAACACATCTCTATCTAGCTGTGGAAAGAAAAAATAACTTTTAGTTCAATATGATTTCTCTAGTTTCCTATTTGTTGTGCTGTGTGTGGGAAAAACATTCCTCTTGAAAATTGGACTATATAGGCACGAGAGAACTCACAAACAAAGACATGGCAGAGGTGAAATTGTTATCATCGATAACAGTGGACAGCCAACATGCTAGTTCTCTATCAGTAGAGGTTGTCTCTAGTCCAGAAAGATCCTCCTTTGGACAACTGTGTTTGCTTTCTACCTACAATCTATCAGTGGCATGTTGCAAAGTATCTACTGAAATTGAAGACCTGTATATAATAAATAATAATGTAGTGAGCAACCAATTTTAATATATTTGCATTACAGTGGTTTCATAGGTAGCTTAAATATCAGGACAAGTATCTGGCTATAAGGAAATATTAGATATGCACTTTATAAAAATAATGACTATGACATGATGGACTAGCTAAAAGTTTTAATATTGACTTAAGTGTAATAGAGGACACTAACTGCTGACTGAAATGAGATGAGATTAATATTGATAGCAAGAAATAAACCTGTTGTGACAGAAAGATGCCCAGAATTTAGCTCACTCTTAAATTAACCTTGTTTTATTATTCTTTTGATTGAATTCAAGTGAATATGCCCCTTTATATAGAAAAAACTCTGTATTCTGCTGTTTAGCATTTGCAATTTATTTCCACTTGTTTTGGAAGGCTGGCAATGAATAAAGTAATTGTAGGATTTCTATCTGGTCTCAATAATATGCTTTGGACCCAGGAATAAAGAGTGTAGTGGATAAATAAGCTGCGACAGAATTTCCTTGGCAAAGCTGACAGCTTAAAGAGATAAGCTGGTACAATTAAAGCACACATAGATAAGATTTTATATTATAAGGTAATATCAGAGCACGTTCCAAGATTTTCAAATTTGTACTTAAGGATAAAAAGATACAAAATGGCATGTAACTGAGGGACCTGAAATAATTCAGGGAGACTGTTCCTTCCACCTGAACATAGCAACTTGTAGTGTAGTCAGAACTAGAGAAACAGCTCCCAAACACAAAACATAATGGTAATGTCTTATTTGTTTGCATGTCATAGTAGTTCATTTGTGTGATTTGATGCAAGATATAATGCTGAAATTTCATTTCTGTCATTTCTCATCATTTTATGCATTTAAAAATTTACTCAATACATGGGGAGATAGATTTCATAGACATTAGGGCTGGAAGAGACCTCTGAATTGAGTCCAGCCCCCTGCCCCAAGGGCAGGAAGTCAGCTGGGGTCAAAGGATCCCAGAAGATAAGCATCCAAATGCTTCTTGAAGGAGTCCTGAGTAGGTGCTTGCACCACCTCTGGAGGGAGTTTATTTCAGACCTTGGGGACTCGGACACTACAGAAGTTTTTCCTTATGTCCAGCCTAAAATAGTCTTGAAGGAGTCTGTGACCATTGGATCTTGTCATCCCTTGGGGCACTCTGGTGAGCAGGCATTCCCCCAGATCCTGATGCACACCCCTAATGTACTTATAGGCTGCCACCAGACCACCTCTGAGCCTGTGGTTTTCCAGGCTGAAGAGTCCCATGGCTCTCAGCCTCTCTTCATAAGGCCTATTCGCTTGTCCTCTGATCATGCACATAACTCTCATCTGGACTCTCTCAAGCTTCTCCACATCCTTCCTGAATTGTGGAGCCCAGAATTGGATGCAGTACTCCAGCTGTGGCCTCACCAAGGCCGAGTGCAGTGGGAGGATGACATCTTGAGATTTACTTGAGAAGTATCTATGGATGCAAGTCAGAGTTTGGTTTGCTTTATCAGCTGCAACATCACATTGGTGGCTCATGTTCATCTTGTAGTCAGTCATGACCCCCAAGTCTCTTTTGGCCATGGTGCTAGCAAGAATAGCAGTGCTGAGATTATAAGCATGCTGCGGGTGGGGGGGGGGTCCCAAAGTGCAGTACCTTGTGTTTGTCAGTATTGAATGTCATCAGATTTGTACCTGCCCACTTTTTGAGTCTATTCAAGTCAGCCTGGATCACTAGCCTATTCATAGGTGTGGACACTTTTCCCCAAAGTTTAGAGTAATCAGAAGACTTGGCCAGTCCACTTCTGACACAAGTATCCACTTAATTGATAAAGGCATTAAAGAGAACAGGTCCAAGGATAGAGACTTGGGGGACACCACTAGTCACAGAGCACCACGATGATTCACTTCCATCAACCACCACTCTCTGAGTCCGGTCTCAGAGGCAATTCTTCAGCCATAGGACTGTGAAGTAGCCGAGACCACAGTTGGCCAATTTTTCCATGAGGAGATCATGGGACACCAAATCAAAGTCTTTTTTAAAATTCAGATATATGATGTCAATCTCTTCTCCCTTGTCCAGGTGATATGTCACCTGGTCATAGAAGGACACGAGATTGGTCAGGCAAGACCTACTTGCAACAAACCCATGCTGGCTGTCCCTCAGGATGTTGCCATCAACCAACTTGTCAAGAATGGTCTCTTTGATAATTTGTTCTAGAATCTTTCCAGGGATTGAGGTCAAGCTGATGGGCCTGTAGTTCCCAGGATCTACTTTCTTCCCTTTCTTGAAGATGGGTACCACATTGGCCTTCCTCCAATCTTCAGGTACTTCACCTGAGCACCAGGAGTTTTCAAATATTTTTGCCAGTGGCTAGGCTATGACTCCTGCCAGCTCCCTAAGTACTCTGGGGTGCAATTTGTCCGGATCCACTGACTTGAAGGTGTCCAGCCTCTCAAGGTGTTCCTTTACAAGGTCTACACTGATGCTTTGTTTCAATTCACCCTCACCCTGGCCTCCCGCATCATGCTAGGCAGGGCAGTCCCTTTGGGACATAAAAGTATACTGGCACACACAGTGCTATTCATTGTTTAATTTGTATTCTGTTTCTACTAAGGTCCAGCATTTTTCTTTGAAACTAGCTGCTGTTAAATGTCCTTGTTTTATATAATTTTTTAGATATTTGATGCATGTGTGCTATCCTTAAGGGCCATGTAGGTTTTTGTTAATTAGTGGGCCCAAGTAGCACAACACTGAACTTCTGTATGTTAAATGAAAGCAAAATCATCTGGGAGTCCCTATCACACCAGTGAAGACAGGCATTGATTTCCTTTTCTGTAAGGGTGAGATGTGGACATCCGACAGGATGGAAACTGTAGGGGACCCCAAAGGATGGGAGTATGAAGGAATGGGCAGGATGCACAATTTTAGAGATCAGTCTCTAATTGTGCCATACTTGCTAGTATAGGGGATCATGATCCCAGGCTCCCTCTGCACCAGCAAAGGTGCCTGACAATCATCTGATTGTTGGCTGGCTTTTGAGACCCATTGTGCTGGTTTAAGTCCCAGAACCTGCTGCCACCAATCAGCTGATCAACATCAGCATTGAGACTGCACTGGGATTCAAATGGGTCCATTCCAGCCCCAGTTCTGTCCACCTGGCTGCATATTCATTAACTGGTTAATCACATCTTAAGTCTAATGTCTGCCAAAGGCCTTAGAGGAAAATCAAGACATTTTGAAAAAAATGAGGTACAGAATTTCCTGGAGCTGCAGTTTTTGGGGCAGATTCTCCTTCATCTTTGTTCTTAATATCTCAGCCACAATTAGCAACCTCCTGAGCTAATTTCTAGCAAATAAGGATAATTCCACCTTAGACAGTTTAACCAATGTATTGGGTCCATATTGGGATTTTTCAACATTTCACCCCTATTTTCCTCCTCAGAGAAAATACATTTTATTGTGGAAAAGGTAAAATAAAATACTATTCCATTTAATATTTGACTTTTCTTGTATCCTTTATATAATATCCCAGAGCAACAATACAGCCCAATAATTTGTTGTAAAGCTGTGTCTATATTTTGGGACTTCCAATGAAGCCTCTAGTGTGATACTAGCAATTTGTAGTGTTTTAGTAACATCCAGCATTGGTATTTTGGGTATTTAAATTGATTTTTTCCATGTTTTGGCATGTGAATATCCAGAATGAGCCCCTTGATTCAACTGTAAAGATTGCACAGAAGAGGATTTGAACTCAGACATCTGTGTCAGCATGTGTTGAAATTCTCTCACACTGTGACGGGAAACTGCTGTACATTATGCAGTGAAGAATGTTTTCATTTTCTTGTGGAGTATATAAATTGTACACTTAACAATACAGTAATAACAGCTTTATTTGAAATTGTTCATTCATAAATGCAAATCTGTTTGAAATCAATGCTCAGATGTGTAGCAACTCTATGCCAATCACAGGGTTTTGGTGTGGACAGGGTTTTATGGCACTCAGTGATAGGAGCCAACCAGCTTATTTCCCATAGAAGATCGCCATAAAAAATAAATAGACATGTAGCAGATGCAGGGAACAGATTACAGAATAAAACTGTACATTGGCCATCTTTATGAAAACTGAATCTGGGCCCAAGCTGCTACATTCTGATGTGATGCTAAATTGTTAATGCCCCAGAGTCTGGGGTGTTTACTTGATTAAAATTTGGATTGTGTAGGTGGGTTTAATGTATTTTTAAATTCAAGTACTTTGGACCAAATACGTCTGAGCTGCAGCTTGAGGATTTCTTGGCTAAGTTCAGGAAGTATGGGAAAAAGGAAATGAAGGTAATTTTAAGTCCCTTTTTTGCTCCCTGATCCTGGGATTATCTTAGAGCTGGTCTGGAACTTGGCACAGAACAGAACAGGTCAGGAGGACATGTCTATGTCCTCTGTCACCAGACATGATGGAGATATTTGCAGAAGCTGCAAAGATGCATCAGAGAAACAAAGGTCATGAACCCTAACATCATTACTGGCAATAAAGGCAAGAGATGATGAAAATCATTTACCCCATTAACTATTAACTGAAGACTTGAACTGATGGAGTCTCAAGAGACTTAAAAGTCATAAGCCATTTATACATGAAGCCCACAAGCTCCTGGAAGACATTGGGGACGCTGAACCAAACCTGTGGGCAGCAATGGAGTGGGCCAACCACTGGGAAAGGTCAGACCTATTCTTACAGTGTTTTATACCAACATCAAATGAGTCCCTGATTTGACGATCTTGACACAAGCATGGGCCAGGGTGAACTGACTGAGATCTGGATATGAATGCTTCAAAGCAACACTTCACAAGATGAACATCTTGGATGGCCCCCTGCATGAATGTGGTGCCAACAAACAGCACAGCACTTAGTTGAAACCTGCAATCTTTACAAATACACAGATGGAATCTGCACATTAAGTGATAATACCAGACAGTGGCCAAAGATTTGGAAGTCGATATCTGCTGCCATGCAAAAGAGAGAGAAGTCACAGTGGGTGTGTCTACATGAGATGCTAAAAGTGCAGTAGACAAATTCTACTGTGCATTAGTATGTCACGGCAAAATCTGTGCTAATGCACTAATGCAGAGTAGAATTAATCTCTTCTTGAACTCCCCTCTCCCTGGGGTCATGGTCCCTTAGGGCCTGACTGACAAGCCTTCTGAGCTTGTCAAAGTTGGCTTTCCTGAAGTCAAGGACTTCTGTGTTGCTGACTGACTTGCCAGTTTTATGGCAGATGGTGAAGATGATCAGCTCATGGTTGCTGTCACCCAGCTTCCCATCGATCACTTGGTCATTGCTTAGGTCATCCCCAGTAGCCAGTACCAGGTCGAGCAGTGCTTTACCTCTCATTGGCCTGTAGACTTCTTGAGTCGAGTAGAGGTCATCCATGCAGGATAGGAAGCTTTGCAACCACTCGGATTTTGCTGAGTGATCCTTCCACGAAATGTCCAGGTAATTGAAGTCACCCAGGACAACCATGGTCCTGGAGCATGCGGCCTCAGCCAGTTCCCAGGCAAACTTCTGGTCAAGCTCTTGACTTTGGGTGGGAGGTGTGTAGTAGACTCCCACCATTGTGTCCCCTGTACCGTGTTCCCCACAGATTTTAACCCAGTCACCAACATCAGCTTGCAGCTTTTCTTAACATAGCAGCTTGCCCCTCCCAGCCATTGGTGTCAATGCCTCCATGCTTGAGGGTGACCTTGAGTGTGTCTTTGTACTGTTTCCTTTGCCCACACTTTAAGCATTGGCCAGTAGAGAGCTGGGAAAAGAGAATCTGGTGAGGGAGGCAGTTCTTGGATATCTGGAGGCAGTGGCCCGTCCACTGAATTTGATTTCTCAAGAGCAAGGTTTTGATGTTGGTAGATGCAGTTTAATGGAGGACACTTGTGCTGGTCCACCTCCCATTTGATCCCCAGGATTTGACACAAGCACCACTGGTGAAAGCTCTTGAGGGTCTTAATGTGCCATTGGTAGATGGTCCAGGTTTCACTGCAGTAGGGGAGGGTTTTCAGCATGATCCTGAGGAAAGAAGATCAGATGAGTAAAGACCCTGGACTTCAGAAAAGCAGACTCTGATTCAGGGACCTCATGGGCAGGATCGCCTGGAGGTCAGTCTGAGGGGGAAATGAGTCTAGGAGAGCTGGTTGCACTTTTAAAGAAACCTTACTAAGGGCACAGAAAACCATCCTGAAGTGCACTAGGACTAGCAAGTATGGAAGAAAACCAGTTTGGCTTAGTAGGAAACTCTTTGGTGACCTAAAACACAAAAAGAAACTTACAAGAAGTGGAAACTTGGACACAAGTCTAGGAAGGAGTATAAGAGTACTGCTTGGGCATGCAGGAATAAAATCAGGATGGCCAAAGTACAACTGGAGTTGCAGCTAGCAAGCAACATGAAATGTAATAAAAAGGACTTCTACAAGTATGTCAGCAACAAAAGGAAGATCAGGGAAAGTGTGGGTCCCTTACCGAATGGAGAAGGCTACAGAACTCAATGCCTTTTTTTACCTTTGTTTTCATAGGCAAGGTCAGCTACCAGACTACTGCACCTGGCAGCACAGTTTGGGGAGGAGATGAGCAGCTGAGAGTGGTGAAAGAACAGGTTAGGGACTTTTTAGAAAAGCTGGACTTTTACAAGTCCATGGGGCCAGATGCGATGAACCTGAGGGTGTTGAGGGAGTTGGCTAATGTGATTGCAGAGCTGTTGGCCATTATCTTTGAAAGCTCCTGGCAATCATGAGAGGTCCTGGATGATTGGAAAAGGCAAGGATAGTACCCACCTTGAAGAAAGGGAAGAAGGAGAATCTGAGGACCTCCAGGCCACTCAGTCTCACCTCAATCCCTTGAAAAGTCATGGATCAGGTCCTCAAGGAATCCATTTCTAAGCATTTGGAAGAGAAGAAGTTTATTAGGAATAGTCAACATGGATCCACCAAGGGCAAGTCATGCCTGAATAACCTGATTGCCTTCTATGACAAGATGATTGGCTCTGTGGGTGTGGGGAGAACAGTGGATGTGACATATCTTGACTTTAACAAGGCTATTGATATGGTCTCCCACAACATTGTTGCAAGAAAGCTAAGGAAGTATGGGTTGGTTGAATGGATTGTAAATCCATCAGAGATCAGAGAAAACTGGCTGGATCATTGGGCTTAAAGGCTAGTAGTCAATGGCTCAATGTCTAGTTGGCAGCCAGTATCAAGGGGTCAGTCCTGGGACTTGTTTTGTTCAATATCTTTATCAACGACCTGAAAGATGGGATGGTGTACACCCTCAGCAAGTTTACAGGTGACACCAAGATGGGGGGAGTAGTAGATATGCTGGAGGGTAGGGTTACAATTCAGAGAGACCTTGACAAATTGGAGATTGGACCAAAATAAATCTCATGAGGTTCAATAAGGACAAGTACAAAGTCATAAACTTGGCATGGAACAATCCCATGCCCTGGTAGAGAATGAGGATCAACTGGCTAACCAATATCTCTGCAGAAAAGGACCCGGCGGTACAGTGGACAATAAGCAGAATATGAGCCAATGTATGTCCTTGTTGCAAAGAAAACTAATAGTATGCCAGGATGCATTAGTAGCTTAGTCAGTATTTCCTTAGCTGTTGCCAGCAGATTAAGGGAAGTGATTCTTCCCTTCTATTCTGCACAGGTGAAGCCACATCTGAATTCCAGTACTGAGTCCATACTGGAATACTGTGTCCAATTTTGGGCCCCCTGCTACAGTAAGGATGTGGACAAATTGGAGGGAGTCCAGTAGAGGACAAGGAAAATGATTAGGGGGTTGGGGCACATGAGTCATGAGGAGAGGTTGTGGAAATTGGGTTTAGTTAGTCTGAAGAATGCGACAGCTGAAAATATTGTCCGTGTGAATAAGGTGCTTGCTGAAGGCTCTATGAAGATTAGACCATGTGTTTTTTCTGTCATTTGTTTATATATTAAACTATATGTTGTTGCTAAGAGCCTAATTAAAGTCTAAGATGTAGTAAGGTCTTGTATGAAGTATGAAGCCTAGTTAATTTAGCAAAGCCTTATAGAAGTGATGGTAGGCCCTGTGGCATAGTTAAAATTAACCTTATCAGAAGAATGCAAGGCTTGTACTGCTATTGGTCAGTTCAAGGAGAGTTGAAGTAAAGAGAATCTGAATGGCTGGAAGTTATCAGCATAGCTCAGAAGTTATAAATTGGCTGGCACATCCAGAAATCATTTAGAAGGAAGATGTACCTCTGTGAAAGAAGTACTGATATAAGATTAGCTGCTGACCTGAATCAGTGGGCCCTTGGATCTCGAGGATCCCAAGAACTGAATACCAGGGTCCTTCCCAGTACCCCTCGGACAGCGCTGATGGGCAACACCTAACTTTGCTGAGCTTTGCAGAAGAGAAACTTGCCGTACATCAGAGGGGAAAAAATGGTCTCAAATTGCAGTAAGGGAAGTTGAGATTAAATATTAGGAAAAAATTTCTCATGAGGATGGTAGTAAAGCACTGGAACAGGCTCCCCCAAGAGGTTGTGGACACTCCATCCCTGGAGGTTTTTGGACCCAGCTAGTCAAAGCTTTGGCTGGGATGACATATTTGGGATGGTCCCGCTTTGAGCAGGAGGGTGGACTAGATGCGCTCCTGAGGTCACTTACACCCCTAGTTTTCTATGGTTCTATGATTTTTACTGTAATTTTCTGTTTAATATTAGTTAAGTTCCCTATTTAAAGATATTAAACTTTTTTCAGGAGGATGAGAAAGGGAGTTAGAAATTGTAAAATAGGAAAAGACAAATTAATATATACAGCAAAAAAATAATAAGCTGATCTGTTCCCTGCTATGATATTTCAAGTAAGTCTGTGGTATGAAGATATTAACAAGAACATCTTTGACACCAAGCTTTGTAATTATTATTTTTGGGCTATTATATGTTGTTTAAATATACAGTAGGCCAACACTAATAGGTGGAACTTTGACATGACCCCTTTTAATGGCTCCAAAGGGAATTTTTATGATGTATTATGTTAACTTGTAGTATTGTGAGATATTGTGATGTTAATATATATAAGGTAGAAATTCAGCTTGTAGCATTCCTGCAGACAAATAATGTAGCTGTTATTAGTGTGTATTATATTTATGCCTGCAGGCCATAAATCAGGAGCCATTGTGCTATCGCTGTACCAGAATAATGGAAGTAATGTCTCCAAACAAAGCAGATTGCAACCCAGGAGAAGGGAAGATCTGAACTTACAAGATGGTGAGTTGTCATATTGAAAACCAACATTTAAAAACATTCAGGGTTTTGCAGGGTCAGTGTTTAAATATACAATGAGGGATACTGGGTAGATAAAATAAAAAGACTGGGAAGAACCCAAGGGAGGAAGGAGAGGCTATCAAACATTGGTGACAGCAACACTTAATTAGAGATGGCTGAATGACTGGGAGACCCTAAGATCCAGTGATATTTGCACTTAGGTTTTTATTCTAACTTTAGATCTTGGACCCTGGTGCCCACAAGGGAGATTATTAATCTAAGGAATACGTTTTAAGTATGGAAATATTGTCATTCCTCCTTGGTTTGAATATTGAGTGAAAGCTCGGGAAGAGAAAGGGCAGAATGAAATGCATCAGTTGTGTTTTACTCACTACTTTATAAAGGCACTGGCACACTATTAACAGCAGCATGAATGCTTCTGTTGCTGCAGTAACAGCATAGTAAAGTGTTTTACCTACTCTTGTAACTGTATTCTAGAGTGGTTTTTAGCAAATACAGAGACATACAATACACTTGGTAACATATAGTAGATCAACACTTTGAACATCTTTAAGATACATTTGGATGCTTATCTTGCTGGGATCCTATGATCCCTGCTGACTCCTGCCCCTGGGGCAGGGAGCTGGACTCGGTGATCCTCTGGGGTCCTTTCCAGCCCAAGTGTCTATGAAATCTATAAAACACATAGTTGATTTCCATAGTTACTGTAATATAGCACAGTGTAGTGTGGCATTATAAAGTAATATTTAACTGTTCAAGGCTTAAACGGCAAATTATGTGTCTTAAAATGTTAATTATTCTATGACTGAAGAGAAAATATGTCTAAGAAATAAATGATAATTTTAGAGGGGACTTGTTTTTAGAGCTTAAAACAATGCTGTGCCAATGGAGAGTGATAGGAAATTTTAGGAAAGAGTTTTTACAAAAAATAGAGATGACCTATTTAGCTATGCATTTCTAATGCAGCCATCATCACCATGCTATCTGTCTGCTGTCTGTACCAGACATTAATTGAACTTGTAATTTTAAAATAGAGCTGTTCCAAACACATCCTGTGAAGTATCTTTTACTCGTTCGGGGTGTATCTTGAATCCTAGTATTTTTCTTTTTTTGTTGTGAACTCTGGCACAAACTCTACAATTTATCTTTCAAAACAATTGAAGATCTGTCTGTCTGATCTGAAATATCTTAATGTGGCTATAGCATTGCTCTTGTGCTATAGCATGGGAATACTTTAACTTGAGTTTCTTGGGACATTCCCCAAAGCTGGATGCTATACAAATAAATGTCAGAAAAGCTGCTAGAGCTATTTCAGCAGAACCATACTGTGACTATTCTGGCAATTGATTCCTTTGATTTCAGAAGTATCTGTATTCATTCTTGTCTTTATATAAAAGCTCGTAAATGACAGTGTTTCTTCAGAAAAGACACTTCAAGATAAAGCAGTGATTGGCAACCCTTTAGAAAAGAAAATAACCCCTCCTTACTAACAAACAAAAAAATTGAAGCTTTGCTTTAGCTAATCCAGAATTTTTTCATTAGGAAGCAGAGTGGAAATATCTGAAAAGAAGGTGTCTTTAAGGGGGTTTAAGTTCAAGTATTGTTTCCCACAAAACAGCAATAATAGAAAATGTCACTACATCTCCCATTTTAGTTCAGCCTGCATCAGGAAAGGCAGAGAGGAGTGTGAACATTTGAAGTAATCAGAGTTTCTTCTTTTTCTTTTTTTACTTACAGTTTTTGTATGTGTGAATTAGATCTCCTGAAGTTTCCAGATTGACAACCATGCTGTTGCCAATTCTGTGCATGATCTGTGGATAGAGAACTCCAGCCTCCAGGGCTGTCAACTTAACACTTTTCATAGAAACTGAATTCACACTTTATTTAAAGTGCCCTGCTGTACATAAATCTAAAATACACTTTACTTTTATAGACTCTAATGGGCCAAGCCATCAATCATCTCAAAAGTTCTCAATCTAAGGAGCTGAGAATATAAGTTAAGAGTTCACAAGCCTCTTCCCTTATTGCTAAGTGGAAGGAGAGCCTTGGCTACACTGAGGCATGGTGGCAGCATGTTTCAAAGGGAAGGAAGAGAATTGAAAACAATTTTGTGTGTTAAATTATTACAATTAAGTATTAAAAAAATCCTTTCTCTTAAGTCCCTATTGTCTCTTGAGATACAATCAAAATACAAATTAAGATACAGACAACTCTTAGTTAATACTTTTCACAAAAGAAAAGTAGTAAAAAAAAATCAAAATTCACCTCCTCTCCTGTGGCAAAACCCTAATTCCACCACCAAACAAAAATCCAGAACTGTGTATAGTATTCCAGTTGAAATCAATGGAAGTTCGGCTTGAGGAAAGGATGTATTGATTTGGGGGTAAACAATGTTCTAAGCACATACCGTTAGGAGGTCATTTCTGCCAGCTCAGTGGGATGAGCTATAGGGGAAGATGCTATTCAGTGTCAAGTGTATCAGAATAGGGTCCAGACCTTTGACAGTCAGAGAAGTCATGGTTTTCAAAGTATTATGGATTTTACTTGCCAAATCCATCTCGCAAATAATAGTCATTGTGCTTTCCTTTTCTGCTCAGTGTTTCAAACATTGATTTCATTACTTGAATGTCCATTAAGGACTTTAAGCTGCTTGTTTTAATGGTCTGCAATAGGACAAATCCAGTAGATATGTTGAAATATCATTAGAGACACAAATTAAAATCAAAACAAGAACATTTGTAGTAGGTTGTCACTTTGAGTGAGTGGAATGACAGCCCCAGTTTGAATTTCTTTGCTATTGTCAGTTCTCGTTAGACCCCAAACATTAAATTAATGTACTGTGAAGTTACTTTTTGTAATTGTATTGCTTGAATAAAACAGATACCAGGAAAGTCAACATGAATAGAGAGCCAGGTATCATTTTTGAGTGAAATTTGGTCATAAAAATGAATGAATAAAGACTTAATCTAATGTTCATCACTGAAGGCAGTGGATCAGGCCCTAAGGAACTTGTCTTAGTTTAGCACTGGATAGGAAGAAAACATGTACACTTTTACATATCCCCCCTTACCTGCAGCAAGAAACCATTTTGCTTCCGCAGCAGCAGTTTTTCCTTGAAAAGAGGCTGATCAGTATGACAACATTTGCACCATTTTTTGAAGAACAGAAGAAACATATTTTAAAGATGTACCAGTACATGCACCTGTAAAATCAAGACTGCAATATGAACATATTAAATATTTATGTAGCAATTTGCTATCACAGTTCCATAAGAATATTCAGTTATAAGACTTCTGGTACTATTTATAAAAGAGTTACTAAAAAGCTTAAAACTATGATCTTTGGAATTAGGTTGTTTCCTCTGTAACTTCTGTGGGAATCAGTAAATAGTAAAAGTTATTTATCTGAATTCATAGCAGTTTCAGCTTGAAGAAATGTATATTTTTCTTTGTGATGCAGTTCTTTTAAGAAACTTAAAGGTGTCATCAGTGAAGTTGTTTTTTATGTCAAAATCTCTCTCTAGAAATTATTTTCAGAAGTACATGATGTCAAAATTTACCACCATATCAGAAATGCTACATATAAAATCAGTGCCTCTCTATCCATCTGCTCTTAGTAGTTCATCTTTGAATCTTTAGCTAGATCCTGATTTCTTTCTGCACTGAAATTAAGATTCTCCTCTCCCTTCTAGAAGTGTACATAAGGTCTGACCCTTTCTTACCCTTCTTCTTATCTCTCCCTTTCTTTAGGTTTTTCTATTTCATTTGTGTCCTAGAAAACATTTAGCCATTTGTTCCATATTTGCTTGCATGCTTGCAAACACTTTCATATTCTTGAACAATATATTTTTCAACTGGTGGTGTGAAAAATTCTTTTTTTTTTTTGCATTTGCTGGATAGTGAATATCATCCCTGAAACTCAATTACTCTACAAGCTCTCAGGCATTAAGGCATATCACACATTTTTTGTGTATAAATGTGCCTATTTTTCCAACATTGATGTAAAAATGACATCAGTACAACTACATTCTACAGCCATAAGGTAAAGCAATTAAACTATATTACATAAACCATCAATAACTTATGAGCAGTGTTGATTGACCAATGAAGGCACTTATTTAGAAATAATTATTTGATGGAAAAATGGCAAAACATGCTAAGAATATTATTCTACTGTCTAGTTTGTATAGAACAGTCATTTACATAAGAGAAATGATAATGTCTTATAGAGGTGGACCATGAAGTTTTATAGCTGGCTATGAAAAAAATTTCAGAAATTGCAAAACTGTGCTCAGCCAACGGAGATGGGATGATCTGAAATATAAGAAAGTAATTTTGAATCTGTGGAATAATTTAAGATTATGAATTGTATAAATGGTCAGTAAAACATGACTGATAGAGAATAACTCTGACAAAGAAACTTTTAACAGTCATCTGAGAGCCATGGTAAATATTAAGGTAACATGAATAACATGTTTTCATCTCCGTAGTTAAAAACATGGCTTTGTGATCATGTCCTTGTATTGAGAAGTGTCCTGCTGTTGTCTCTTTGATAGTGTTAAGTACTAACTAAACACTTCCAGTTCACTTATGGGTTCACTGCCAAGCATGCACCCCCCCCACCCCAGCTCCTGTAGGATGCTCCATCTGCCCCAGCATCATAGAGTTCATGAGCGGTACCTGATATCTCAAGGTACGTAGAAAAAACATTTAAAGCTGTGTCTATGGCCAAATCACTGATTCTCTGAATCAGCATCAAATCTTCAGATTCTGATTCAGCCAAATCGAATTGGGGACAGTGATCCAAATCAACAAATCGAATCACTGTCCCCAGTTTGGGCCAAATCCAAATCCGAATCGAATACGTCCCATTTCACACACCTGTAATACCTAGGCTGTGAAAGGCCTGAGATAGGAAGCACTGATGTGAATGCCTTTTTGCACTACAGTGAGCTTGGTCTCCCAGCACAGCAGTAAGGCAGCTATCTTACATTCGTTTCTGAAAGTAGTGCTTGCAATGCAGGAAGGACATGCATCACTACATTATTCCTTAAGATGTTACTTTTAAAATATAGATTTGGCCTTCACTGGTTTGAGGTATCATAGTGCCATTGACTTCGGTGGAGTTGATGAACCAATGGCATTTTGTACCGGGTGAGGAGCTAGTCCCAGAAACTCTGATATGCCACTCTGTAGACTTTTGTGGTTACAGTCTGAGAAGGAAGAAGGCAGTGAATCTAGGGTCCAAAATACTACCTTATGTTATTGTAAAAGAATGTGTTGAATAAAGTCTTATTTTTTTGTTGGTCAGTTCTTAAATTCTTAAATTCTAAGGAAACAACCCCTCTAAGTTTTTGCAAATGCATACAGAATTTACTACCTGTTCTAAAGTGTACATTTAATGTAGCTATTCCCTGTTAAATAGTTATCCCATTTCAACACAGAAGTGCCTGCTTTTCACAAGAGTAAAGTAATTTATATATTTACATTGTGGAATATATTGAATCCACCAGAATCAGAAGGTCTGTATAAATGTAAGTTAGCATCATTATTTGCTGTTCTCTCAAGCCAGAAGGGTTAAATGATTTGAATATATTGAATAGGAAAAAGGTACATGAAAATTTCTAGTAAATGGCTGAGATTATAAAATCCATAAAACAGGTCAGGCAACAATGTCTCTACATGTTACAGTGCTACTAAATATTGTTATAATATGACTAGATTATGTTTGGATGCTAAATCTAGATGACAGTTCAGTTTATACTGTACTTGGATTTATGATTTATATGGCACATGGGAGAGTGGTATTTGGTGTTCATTGGAAAAGAGACAAACAGTAAATATTTTGATTGTTTCAGTAGAATTTGCTATTTAACAAAGATTTAGTTAAGATGCATATTAAAGTCTATGCTTGTCCCACCTTTCACTTTGGCTGTGATTCTCCACTAAGTCCTGGCTATCTTGAATATTAATACAGGTGGGAAGCCACAGATAGCTGGCTCTAGAGGTGCAGTAACTTTTTATCATCAGAGATTTCCTTTGTATAAGAATTTTCCCATATTTTTCTCCAGCTATTTTAAAGCCACTCTGGGCCATTTGAGCAATCCAAAGTGGACTTAGTGGACCATAGATTTTGCCCAAGGAAACAGGACCATCCTGCATGTGCAGTAGAATTTACACATGTCAGTCAATTGGACTACTAATGAAATAAGGTACTACTTAGAAAAGGAAAGGGTGTCACATTCTGACTCTAATTAATGGAAAGGGACTACTTTAGATTTCATAGACAGTAGGGGCTGGAAGGGACCTTGTGAGATCATCAAGTCCAGCCCCGCATCATAGGATCAAGTGACCTCAGCAAGAAATACTTCTACATGTTTTTTTAAAGAGTCCAAAGTAGGTTCTTGAACCACCTCTGGGGGGAGTTGGTTCCAAACCCTGGACACTCACAAAGTAAAGAACTTTTTTCTTATGTCTAGTTTAAATTGGCCTTCCTGGAGTTTATGGCTGTTAGGCCTTGTTAACCCTTGAGGAGCTCTGGTGAACAGCTTTTCTCCCAGGTCCTGATATACCCCTCTTATATAACTGTAGGCTGCCACCAAGTCCCCCCTGAGCCTTCTCTTCTCCAGACTGAAGGGTCCCTAGTCCCTTAGCCTCTCCTTGTACAGCCTGCCCTCCAGGCCTTGGATCATATGAGTGGCTCTCCTTTGGACCTCTCAAGTTTTTCCACCACATTCCTGAAGTGAGTGGCTCAATACTGGACGCAGTACTCCAGCTGCAGTCTCACCAGGGCCAAGTAAAGTGGGAGGATGACTTCGCTGGTTTTGTTTGCGATGCATTGGTGGGTGCATTCCAGAGTTTGGTTTGCTTTGCCAGCCCCAGCATTGCATTGGTGGCTCATATTCATCTCGTGGGCAATCAAGACCCTCAAGTCCCATTTGGTTGTGGTGCTAGTGAGCGTAGCACTGCTGAGCCTGTAAGTATGTCGAAGGTTCTTCCTACCAAGGTGCAGCACCTTACACTTTTCTACATTGAAGGCCATCAGGTTTTGGTTGGCCCACCTTGAGAGCATGTCCAACTCAGCCTATATCCCCAACCTGTTCTGCGGTGCGACTGCCCTCCCTCACAATTTGGTATCATCCATGAACTTTGCCAGTTCACATCTGACTCACAAATCCAAGTACTGAGCCCTGAGGGACTCCACTGGTCACTGTGCACCATGTTGATTTGCTCCTGTCAACTAGTACTCTTTGGGTTTGACCACATAACCAATTACCTAGCCATCAGACCGTAAGATGATCAAGTAATAATAATATAATATAGTGCCTTGTTACTAGTGTTTCTCATTTTTTCTTGTCTTCTGATCCATGCTAATGTCTAATAGAGGATTCTTTTCCCTAAGTTTGCGCTAACATATATAGATTTTTATGCTGAATGAAAAATCCCATTTTACTGTTAAGCCTCACTTAATTTTTTTTTTTTAAAGATCTGGGCATTCTTAGGTATTATAACTTGCCTTCTCAGTAACGTCCACCACAAGAAATAAAACTGTGGTACAAAGTTAATCAAATCTGAATGGAAAGGTCATTAGAAAGTTACATTCCTTTTTTGATATCAGTAACAAACTCCATAGCAAGAATTATTCTCTAATAAAGGATAACATGCCCAATCATTTGCTCATTATTTTCATTTCACTTGAGGCACCTATGTGGTTAATTACCTCATTTCACTAGAGGCACCTATATGGTTAATTACTTAAGAGCAGTAGCCACTTTTCAGTATTGCATTGCTTAGATCTTTAGCATTTTTAAAACAAATATGTATAATGACCATAAACTGTTTTTTTTTTTTGCTCTTGGTCTAAGTACACAATATAAATATATTTAAGTTAACTGTATCTATAAAATGAAAGCTCATACCACAAATGGCTAATGTCTAAGGTTCAAACTTTGGAATAGGAGAAAGGACTACTCTGCTTTCCCTTCTTTGCGTAACTGTACATACAGGAATGCTTACAGTTTAAGAGAGGATTTCTGAGTTTTCCCAGTACCTCTTGGCTTCTAGTCTGCTGTTTTGTATTACCCGTTAATTTTTTTTCAGATCAAGGCAATGGAAGTTCATGTTCAGTATATTGTTGTAGTATTAGAGTGATGTAACTGTAATGGTCCAGGAGCTGTGCAAGAGGCAAGGATTTTTTGGTGTGCTTGGAATGCTTTCTGGTCTTGTGGAAATAGGTGCTATGGTCCATGAGTTCTGGTTGATGGCATGCAGACCATGCTTTTAACACACTGGTGGCCTACCATCTAAATCTTTATATGTGGAAAGGATAGATGGAAGAAATCATACACACCTGCTGACCTTCCTTACCAGAAGATTAGGAAAAGAATGGGGTGAAATTACTTTTGCAACTAGTTTCAGCTGGCTTGAAATGATTCGTGAGCTTAGGTCCAGGTCCCCAAATAGGTTTGGCTGGCAAAATAAAGAAGTTGTACTTATCCTCTTTTCTCCAAAGACACAGATGGCGCATCTCCACAAGCAATAATGTGCATTTCCCCAGGGACAAAAAGCAGTGTCATAATATGTGCCCCTGCTGCTTGTCCCTGTGAAATGTCCTTGCATGCGTGCTCTGGTGCACATCATGTTGCTTTGGGTGGTGTAGGGGAAGCTGGGGCCAGCACCTGGGCTAGCTCCAGGAACCTATCTGGGGCCCTGAAGGCCTCTAGAGGCTGCAGCTGCAGCAATCCACCAGCACAGAACCTGGCTGGCAGCAGGAGTGTGGCTCTGGTCAGTGAAGCTGCAGTTTGTGGTGCTGCACGCTGCCACCACATGTGCCGCCCCACTTTTTTAAGGCATGGGTTTTTTTGACACCAGGATCTCCTGATATCAACCCCCCCTTCCCCCCTGCACTGCAAATTACCATTTTGGGGAATGCCTGCATGTGCAGTGTGTGAAGTATGTGGCACCACTTAGTGCATGTCTGTCCTTGTCTGGACATGGCCAGAGAGCATAGGCAGCAGAAGGCTGGGGCTGACTGGGCTCAGCCCCTCCAAACATGGGGTAGTGGGTAAGGCAGCAAGGCAGCCTGGCCAGGCTCCGGGCAGCTACAGCAGGAGTGGGGCAGAGCATGCACACAGCCAGGATCACATCCTGGCATGTGGATGACTGGCTGCCCAGCTTGGCAGGCAAGTATCAGTCTGTCTATTCTATGAAGGGGAAGGGGCTTGTGGCGGGGGGGTGGGGGGTGCAGATTGAGGCTCCCGCATTGAGGGAGGGAATGGGGCAGGGGCAGGGGTGAATGGGGCCCGGGATGGCACGATACCATATGTGTCCCACTACCACTGGGCTGTGCCATACCCCACCCCCCGTAGCAGGATGCACATGGCGTCTCACTGTTCTCAAGGCAGTTGCACTGGCAGCGTGCTGCTGTGCAAAGCCCAGAGCACAGTGGCAGCCGCCCCTACCCTGCGCACAGATCAGGGAAGCGTGTGCTGTCTGCTAGGGTGTGCGCAGCTGTGGAAGCCCCCTCCCCACACCCCTGGATGAGCCGCCTGGGCTCCGAATGTCCCACCACCTGGCCTGGCCAGGGCCCCATTCACCCCTGCCCCCACCCCTGCCTCTGCCCCATTGTAGGGGCTTTGATCTACCACCCCACAGCCCTTCCCCCACATATGTACCTGCTGGATGGGGGGGAGGGTGCCTGCACGCATGTGCATGCTCAATTCCCCCAAATAATTTTTCTCCTGCTGCCTATGCCAGAGACTGAAGAATTCCCCTCTTCAGCGCCCTCTTCTGGCTTGAGAATTTAGACCTACATCATCCTTTTGCTAAGAGAGTGCCATAATCCTTTTTTTTGAAGACATTAACTGTTTAAGTATTCATAAACTTAAAGAGAAAAATCACAATATGCTGGTGGTTAGGGTACTTATCTAGGAGCTGGGAGACAACATTTCTAATCCACTCTGATTGGGAGCAAGGCTTCAAACCCAGGTGACATATCTTCTGGGTGATTTTCCTCACCATGAGGCTATAATACACCTGTTAAATTTGATACAGTAGCTAGCATAGAAGAATGGTACCTCATCTCTTTAATGTTGAGATGAGAGATAGGAGAGAAGTAGTTAGCCATGTTCATCTGAAGTTAGAAGGCAAGATAGAGGTGCACCTTACACATCTTAGTTTATGAGAGACTAACCTGCTCTCAATGCCATTGAATTAATTGGTTTTGTGCATTTTAATTCCCATGTATGTTTTAATTTAGTATGAGAAAATAATTTAATCAAATGAATATACATGCATATTATCTACCTTTCACACCCCAACAAGATTGTATTCCAATATAACATTAAAAATTATGGAGATTTACAAAACTGAGTAAAACCCCAAACATTCATACATTAGAGTGACATTTACTGTATGCTCTGCAAGGTCAGACTCAACAGGGCATACTAATAAATAAAATCCTTCTATACTGCTTGTGCTTTATTTTCCTTCTTGTTTATGATGTTTCTCTTTATTTTTTCACTTCTCTCTTGGTGAAATATGTTCAGCCATGTAAAAGTCCATCAAAGAGGAGCCTCCTGAGTGTTCTGGGAAGAACAGTGCATTTTATGTTGCATTTCAAGGTACTTTTGTGACAGTTATACATTAGTAGCCAAGAAGCAACCTTATAAAGGTTTGTGTACACTTTGAAGTATAAGCAGAGATCATTACTACGGTATGTATTCTGCTTTGAGATGGAGTCCTAAGGGATTGGTTTAAACAGAGACCACAGGATAAGAATAAAGTTAGCATAAGATTATGTTTTGAGATCATTCAGTGAAGGAACCAAAACATTTTTTTGTTTATAGTTGCAACCAACACCAGGAGAGAGCTATTTTTTATCGTATGTTATTTTTGTAGAAAGTAATGTCCACTGTGTGAAGTTGTACTCTTCTTGGAACACATCAAATAAATCTTGAGTCTTCTCATTGCATTTTATCAGTTAATATTGTAACAAATCCCATGTACTGGGGCCACTTGAAATTTCGGGTCTCGGGAATACAGGTTATATCCTTCTGCTCCAGAAGCACTTACCTTTATTGCATGGATTTTCCACTCCATTTTATTTCAGTGTAAGCCGTATGACACAGCATAGTTCTGATTCTGTTCTATAGAATGCCTTGTTATACTTCAGCCAATTCATTGTACTATGTGCAATGTGTATTTAATGATTAATTTGCAGATTAATTCAGACAGATAAACCCAATGAAATAAATAGTCCATATTAGTAGGAATACTATTCAAAGATATATATTTGTCACTTGTAATCATTAGAATTTACTCCATTTTTCAGTGCTTCATTTCTGCCTTTATGTTATCCTTGGAATTTTTGTGCCCAAAAGAGATAGGGATTAAAATGGATGAATGTACAAGACATTTGGTACTAAAAGTGTGATGTCTCCATGTTCACCAAGAATAACCTTAAAATAACATGTGTTACAGTGATGCAGTTTTATATAGAATAAAAACAATAAGCAATTAAAGAATACAAATAAATCAACTTGCATATCTTAAAATATTCTAAATCTTTGTTTCTTCCTTTCCCTTTCACATATTATTCTTAAAGTGTAAATAAGGTACTTAACTCTGAAAGCAATAAATGATGGAGGCTTAACAGGGAGAAAGCTAATGGAACATTAACAACATTCTCGTTTGTTGTTATCTTCTATTCCGTATTTTTAAGTCTTAATTGATTATCCACGCATCTGATTTGGAATAAAAGGATTTTTACTCACATAGATAAATTCTCATTTAGCCCTTTCACAGTCTTACAGACATCCCCTTTGCAATGAGAGAAGAAAATATATCACATTTCCAAATTCAGTAACTATTTTTTGATTTTTGACATGTGATGTTTCTCTGCCTCTCTGTTCATTTTATCTGAAATCCCAGAGGATACATTTTCTTATAGAATTGTGTTCATCCCCAGGAGGTAGATTCCTAGCACCTCTGCAAATAAGATCACTGCTTTTGGGAACTATATATTAGAGGCCCAAACAAGAAAAAATTTGCTCATTCCCAAAGGAGTACATTTAAAAAAAAATACATGAGTTCTGAGAAATACAATCTGGGTGCATGGAGGCAGTTTGTAATGTCCTGAAATCAAGCAGCAGATTCCACTTGATTCAACAGAGCAATTCTAACACCTAAACTGACTTCCTAACCTTATAATATGGAGGAATCCCTGATAGTTGTAACTTTACCATAGCAAGCTTCTGTATCTCCCTCCTCATAGCAATTTGTGTAGGGGCTGAGGATTGAGAAAGGATTGTAGCAAGTTACAGATTTAAGCAGCTGCTGGAGATAGGACAGGAAATTGGGGAAATGTAACCACTAAAACATCTTTTTCTATATTGCACCCAAAATAAATTCCTTGTATTAGAGAATCTGGATTATTAAGTACCATTGGTCAAGAAGGTAACAGAGTAACAATGTAAGTAATACATTGTACTAATATTGGAACTGATAGGTTTAATATTTCCACAGCAAACTGCTTAAAAGGTGGATTATTTAGTATGTTGATCTGTGCCATATCCTGAAGTACTTTTGAATGGATATTAATTGTACGTAGACTGCATTTTTTGCCTCATGGGACTTTGCCATTTGAAGGAAAACGTCATTTTTACAATAGGTTAATAAGGAAGATTTACTCTAAGTTGTTGACAAAGTAATTTCTGTTATTTCCTTTTATAACATATCAGCACTTGAGAACTATTACCATAGGTGCTAGGTTGCTACATGGTTATAGCCATGATAGTTGTCAGATACATTATATACTCTGCTGCACTGTAAGAAAGTGATCAAGTAGAATTAAACTTTAACTTTACACACCTGTAGTGCAATGGAACATTTTCCCCATTGCAAACAATATCACATTAACCACCAAAATAAGTGGATGTCAGCCCCTGCTATGTAATGTGGGTGTACACTTTTGCAAACCTGAACTCTGTCATGTGGCTGGGGCTACAAATAGATTCCTTTCACCTGCAATCCTGTACAGGAAAAGCATTGCTTTCCAGGTACACTTCTGTGGAATGCTAATAGAAGTTTGTAAACTGGCTGAGGAAGAAGAGTAAATTGATTTCACTGGTCCTCTGAAGTACGTTTGTCTACTGCATGCATGAAATCCAGAACAAACAAAAGCACTTAGCACACACTGTCTTAGACGCAAATCTTATGCATTAAATGTCTTTTTGTATTTAGTTTCTGTAAATTGATGTAAGTACTTGGAGATTAAGATCAATCTTTTGCACAGGTAGATCACAGACTTCACTGGGGATCTTGGGATGGTAGGCCTCCAGCGGTGTGGAATTTATTGCAGGATTTGGACTAAAGTATTTGATCCCATTGCATTTTGAGTGTAGAGCGCATACCATTTAGGGCTCAATTACTATACCCTGCAGGAATATTTTTCTCAGGATTGGTTGTAATTGGAATTCCTAGTTACCCTGCCTGGCTATTTATACCATCAGAATAATTGGAGGGTGAATTAGGTATTAAGTATTAGCCTAATTCTTAGAATTAGCTAATTCTTCTTAGCACTTTTTTAGATTCATATTAATTAAATGGAAATGTTCCTATGATATCCTAAACAGTGCCTCACCTGTGTTATGTGGCTGGTTCAGGGATTGCTAGATTACCCAATGAAAGAGAAAAATAAGAAATGTTGGAAATGATTTTTTCACATCTTATCATTGAAGTTTCTGTAATTAGAATATCTGTAATGAATTCATTGTTTATTGGCATTCTTTATAGCTTATTTTGTATTTTTTCTTAGCTATGGCTTGATGTTTGTATAGTCTATAAAATGAAGAGGACACAGTATTCCTCCAGAGCAATCCTAACCAGGAAAACATGAAAGTAAGAATAGTGAGACCAACTTGCTGAAAGTTGTATAGCTTTTTTGAGATGTTTAAAAGTTAACAGATGTTTCTCTTTTTCTCATATCAACTTACAAATAATTTTTATGGCATTTTTCTTGTTTTCTTCAGGGACAGGAGGTTGAGGAGGAAAAATAACTTATTTTTATACAACCATTCCAGTGGGATTAACAATTACTCAAATATGATATGGCAGAATCTGCTGAGAGTGGGGATTTCAGTTTGTCCACACTCATGGAAAATCTTTGGTTGCAAAGACTCATTTTTAGCTTGGTGTGAAACATTTGTTCCAGGTGAGTCTCTTATTGCTGTCTGCAATTGAAAATGAGGACAAAAAGAGGTCAGATTGTTCTTACTATGAATGGATATCTTTCATTTTGAATCACTGAACAGGGAGTTGCCAATGGTGACTTTGTGGGAGGTTAGAGGAGGGAATTTGAGGGGCTTACTTCCTGGGTACAGTTTTACTTCATCTACCAAGAATGGATAGAATCACCAGTTTCTGTTACGTGCTCTAGATGTGATATGCCTTTGCTTCTTGTAGAAAGAGAGAGGAAAGTGAAGGCAGGAGACCTTATAGTCTAGAAAATTAATAGATTTGAGAAACAACTACCCACCTTGTGAAGCATTAAGTATGTGGAGGAATTTCTGAATAGCCAGATACCACAATAAATCATAGAAAAGGAAACATTGGAGTCAAGTGGGAAGAATGGGAAGACAAGGCAACGTAAAAGGCAACTGGTGACCACCAGTAGGAGACCCTGAATATTTAAAAGCATTTTAAATAGAATATTCTACAAAAATTGTTCATGAATTACTACTGAACACCTCGAAAGCAATTCCCCAAGAATTAAAAAAAAAAAGTTATCCTGGACAAGGAGTTATCTGGGTTAAAAGGAGATGTATGAGTAACTACAACTTAATATATAAAAATGGAGAAAGGGGAAGTAACTAATAGTGAGAATAAGCTACAAGTTAAAGTCTGATAGTGATTGATAAAGGAAGCTAAAGGAATTAATGAAATACCAAGTCCTATCAAATTAAACACATTAAGTAGATCTTTTAGGAAAAGCATATCTGGAAGAAGAAAAACCTTAGGTCAGTTATTGCTCAATGTAGATGGAAAACCTAGGTCCCTTGCTCAATATAGATGGTAGAAAACTGAATAAAGATGTAGAAAAAGTTGATATTTCTCTTTTGTGTACAAAAAGAAACAGGAGGATGCTTCCATCCCATATGTTATTGCTGGAATGTAAAATTTACCATCTGTAACACTGGAGGAAGGGAGGCAGCATCTATTAAAATTAAACATTTTCAAATCACCTGAAACATTTTACAGCCATGTGTCTTCAAAGAGGCTGAGTGAGGATCTCTCATAACTATGTGTGTTAATAAATCTTGGAATGGACTGGAGACTTGAAAATATTATTTTAATATTTAAAATGAGTTAAATAATGACCAAAGAAAATCTAGACTGGTTTACCCAGTCGTGATCACAGCATGAATGATGGGAGCTCTACCAACAAAGAATTAGAAGCTAAACATAGTGTCATTCAAGTAAAATATTAGTGTCATTCAGCATTGCTTATAAAAGGCAATTCTTGTTGAATGCACCTGTTGCTTTTTTGTTTGGTTGTTTGACAGTATTAGATCCCTGTTGATAAATGGCAGTATGCTGCGATAGTATGCTTGGATTTTTCCAAAACATTTAATGTAGAACAATGTGACATTTTGATTAAAAAAAAAAGAAGTTTATCAAAGAGGAGGTTGAGATTTAAGTTGTTATATTTATATATACTTGGAGAAGATATTTGATCCAGTGTCTGGAAGCAGATGTTAGGGAAATAAGATCCTGAGATGAGATGCAATTTCTTAATATCTAGAAATGCCTGAAAATGTTGGAATATTTTACCAATGTGGGGCCACAATAGCTTGGAATATTTAAAGTGAGATTAGGTATTTTTTGAAAAGGTATGTTTTCATAAAGCATTTAACTGTGTGGCTGGAGCTGATGGTTGTGTTGGACATTTCTAGGCTCAAAGTTACTGGGTCTGTATTTCCTTTTTCATCCCCTTCCTTCATGGGCCTTGAACATACACATAGGACTCACAGTTTTGTATTAAGAGAATGATTATAATTAAATGCTATGCTTTAGGGTTTCAGTCAAATATAGAATTCAGGAAGGAATTTTTCTCCAATGGAAAAAAGTTTCTTTGGTTTAATTTATTTATTACTTTCCCCTGAACTATTCAGGTTGAGCCACAACTGGAGATGGAAATGTGAGCAAAGCATGTTGATGTTTTGAGGTGGTAGAGAGAATGCTGTCAGGAACCCAATTGATGTATCTTGATCTCATGCTCATGGTCACCCAGATTATCAGATTTGGGGTAAAAATGACACCCCCCCCCACAATGATAGAGGTTGTAGTGTGGAGATGCTCCCTTACTTAGCTGACAGAGGTTGGGAATTCGGAGAGTTAAAGACTCACTGGGCACAGTCTATATATATATATGTACGGTGCTATTAGGACAGAGTAAACTAATTAACTCTGGCATAGGTTAGTACTGCCAGACACAAGTACTGTATTACAGTGGAGTTATTTACCTTTCCACAACACACTTGTAGACAATGATACAGTTGGCTGGAGCATAAGGGTGCTTCAGTGTGGGGGCTGCTTGCTGGCATTTATGTATACCGGAGATTATTGAATTTGGTAATCACTACACACTGGCACTCCCAAGCCCTTACCTCCCCATTTCTTCTTCTTTTTTTTCCTTTTGCTTTTCTCTGTAACATTGGCAATGTGCTGATCTCTCCTCTTCTTCACCTGTGCCACACCAATTCACATTTTGACAACTGAAATATTTGCTATAGCTAAAATCTCTGGGGGCTTCTTCACATGTGGGGTGGCTGCTCTGATGCACTGGAATTACAATGCATCAGATCTGACTAGATTAATCGAGTCTGCTGAAGCATGCTAATTATTGTACTCCAGCCAGCTTCCACGTCTCATGTATCCCCATGCTTCCAAAATGGCAGCAGGGGAGCTTTAACTAAAGCTTGTTTGATAATTCAAGCTCTCTGAGCTGCTTTAATTAAAGCACCCCCCACCCTCACCCCTGGAGCACATGTGAAAATGCCCTGTGTCGCAGTGCACTCAGGTGCCCTGCACCTGAGAGTGGAGACTGCTCTGGGGAGACCTCTAGTGGCAGAAAGGGGGAGGCTCAGCTGCCAGTCACCAGGGCTACACAGGTGCTGGTTGCCGGGGCAACTGGTAAAACCAGCTGACCAGGAACGGGCAGGGCTTATCCCTTCTTAAGCCCAGGTAGAAGGCCAGGAGGGCAGTCCCTGTCCAGCAGCCGTGGGAGTAGGGACTTAGCTCGGACAGACAGAGGGGAGGACTCTGGCAGTGAGAGCATCCCCCGGTCACTGCTGAGGTTGGGGAGCACTCCTTTCCCCCCCGCTCCCTCACTCTATAGTAGGGAGTAGATTTTGTTTGACCGGACGGTCTAGTTTTTATGTTGTAGCCCAAGGGCTTTATGTTTTATGTTTACTGTTTTGACCGGAGGACTAGGTGAGGCTATAGGGGTTTGGAGGAGGCCTCATAGGAGCGCCACGGTAGTGTGGGGTCTCCTGGTGCCGGAGAGGGCGCAGCTTTGTTTGGGGGTGCATTGGCTCCAGCCCCGGAGCTAGAGGGCAGCGAGAAGCCCCGGAGCTAGAGGGCAGTGAGGAGCCCCGAGAGAGAAGGGGGCAGTGAGGAGCCCTGAGAGAGAAGGGGGTAGCGAGGAGCCCCAGGAGAGGGGGCATCGAGAGAGGGGGCAGTGAGGAGCCCCAGGAATAAAGAGGAGGGCCAGAACATAACAAGGCCCAGGTCAAACCAAGTCAACTCCATCTGCGAGGCTTGGGCTGCGGTGTAGGGGAGGAAAAGGAGCTGCAGGTAGTGCCCCCTGTCACCGGGGCATGGAAAAATGGGCAGCTTCCCGCTGATTACAACCATCTTCTAATCAAGGAAGATCAAGGCATGGCAGGCGAGTAAGCAGGCGGTTGGCCCATTACAGGAGGGCGGAGCCACTCCCAGAAAGGCTCCGATATTGATACTCCTGTCACACCCTGATATAAGGTGTTTCAGTAATACTTAATTGCCAGAAATATTCATGAGGTCAGACTAAAGATTATGTGATCTTTTCTGGCTTTATTTCTGTCCTGAAGATGACACACTCTAAAACATTCATATCTTTTTCTGAAAGCAAACTAATGCATGTTTAGATTGCCAAGACACTGTTTTTAACTTATTCTTATCATTTAGGATCTATTAAACTAGGAGTACTTGATATGAAATTCTGAAAGCAGGTTGTGGCAAAATAATCTAACACTATCTTAGGGTAATGTTACAGTTTACCTTTAAACTGTTATGAAGACATTTAAAACAGGAGCATTCACTAATTAAAGGGTGTTAACTCTTCCTTAGTACCCTCTAAATGTTATTTGGTTATATCACTCTAGGTGAGGTATATCTTTGATCTGTTTTGCCCAAGTCATTCCAGGGTATTTTTAGTCAGCTCCCTTACATGAATGTCAACTGGCATATGACTGGCATGAATATAGATTGACATAGAGATCTGTGAATACTGTCATCTACATCCCTTCCAGTACAGGTCCTCTTTTTCCATTTTGGATCTTCACAGGTACTCATTTTCTGTAGTCTTATGCAACATATATGACCTTTATCTCCATGGGTGTACGTTCCAGATATAACTCCTGCTTCCTGTATCCATCATTAAAGGTAGAAAGATGTTCTTTGCTTCTCTTTGAGGGCAGATCACATATAACATTAAGACTACAATAAATTTACTTTGAAAACAAGATTTATTAAAAATATAGAGAAAATTAGATTAAAATAGAAAAATAAATTCGTATAACATTCCTTTTCTAAGTGTTTTGAAAAGCCAAGAAAAAGAGGCTTCCCTAGTCTTAGCTACAGAGAAAAAATAGCTATTTTACTAGAATAGCTGCTTTACTAGAAAGTAATTCTTTTTTGATTTTTCTGATAAACTTGAATGTTGTGTTTAGAGAGGGAGAGATAGAAAGAAAGAGAGATGGAGACCTTTGCTTCTATGTGATCTGTTAATCAAGTCCCAGTGCAAAATGTGTATTAACATATAAGAGAAAATTTAACATTTCCTTACAAATGTTTGAACATGAGACCTATCTGGAAGAAATATAGTCTGTCTCCTTGGCATGGACTGTCTTCCAATTACTTCTGGTATTCTCCCTCATCATCTTAACTCAGTATTTCAAAAGCTTTACACATTCTTCTTTTTCCTTTAGACTTCCTTTACCAGTCAAAGTAATGATCCTGTGATATGTATGACTGTGGCAGGGTTGAGGTGTACCTTATAGTTTAACTAAATAGGAGATGCATACACTGCCCCTTGCCCAAGCTCAGTTTATCAGATGCTGTGAACAAACATGCACAGAGCAGTCTATCAATGACTATGAGTCTTTACTGGGGGAATTGAGGTTTCCCCAGTATGCCTCTTATAAAGTCTCTCTTTTCAACTTTCCTTGTTATGAAATATAATCTTGGTAGGACTTCAACCTTCTGTCACAAACATTTTTGTTCGAATGGTGGGTATTTGAGAAGCGCTTCACCTGGAACCAAACAGGCCAAACAAAAAGAGCTAAACAATGGAGGTAGGGAGGGTTATATTTAGGAGTGTTGAAGTTAAAATACAGGGGTGGTAAGCAAGAAAAGGAACCAAAACTGACAGGAGACATCAGATATAAAATACAGAAATACTTTTACATAGAGGATACTCTGTAACACTATTCTATTATAATTATAATATTGCAATTATGATTACAATTACTATTATTCCAATGGAGTCACAATGGGCAAGCTGGTGTATTAACGTATAGGAGGACACATTCCCTACTTCAAAGGGAATATAACATTTAAAAGGTGAAGAATAACTAGGGGAAATCATTAGGGTGGGGACTAGTCTAATTTGGTAACTTTTAAAAAATAAATATTGGATTTATGAAGCTTCTCACTAATCCCTCCATACTAATTTGTATTACATATGGGGAAGAGAAGGAGGCTTTCCCATTTAACTGTCAAAACATGGCCTTAAGATACAAAATGGTCTCCAAATATGCCTCTTCTATTTTTTTCTAAGAATAGTAGCATTACAGTAACCAGTGTACCTAATCTCTGTGTAATCACATACATTGCCAGGGTTGCCAAACCAAAACCTATTTTTTTTACTGACAATTTGTAAACTTTTTACTGGCAACTAAACTTTTGTACTGACAAATGTTTTACATAATGTAACTGTAACTCTCTTTTGCCAGGCCCTGGACAGCAGTAACAAGGGCCAGGTTCAGATTTAGACATTGGCGACGAGTAGGGGGTGCATGCGGATGCACGTGCACCCCCTGAGATTGGTGGTGCAAAGTGTTGCTGATGCTGCTGGAAGCACCCATGGCGGTTGCCACTCATCCCCACCCCCGCCCCCCCAATGCTGACACTGCCAGTGGCATCTGCAGGCAGTTGCCAATCAGTGCTTGCCACCCCCACCCCATCACCACTGCCATTGCTGCAGCTGCCTGTGGGAGATGGGAGCTCCCCACTCGCTGCTGCCATGCCCCTGCCACTGACACCACCACGGTCTGCAGGCAGTCGCTGTGCCCCCTGCCAGCCTCCAGGGGCATGTCTTGTTCATGGATTTAGGGGTTTAAATCAACCATGTAGTGTAGTCAATCAGTTTAAAGATTGTAAGGAAAAAGAAATTTCTTGGGTGGGAACCCTGCTTTACTGCAGCCATGCTTCTATGTTGTGCTGCCCTCACCACAATTTCTCTGCTCATCACCATAACCTGAGACCCCTGACCACACCCTGCACTTCTTTTTCAAGCTTATCCCTACCAGCCATACTCCCCCAACCCAGCACAGACTGTGACCCAAAGCACCCCCGCGCCCCCATCCTGGCCTCTTTTCCAGCTTGCCTAGTGCCATGCAGCCCTGCTTACCTACATGTTTTTACAGGCAGACAAAAAGATGCAGCAGCAGCACATGGCTGAGTGGGGAGGAGGCTATGGAGGCTCCTGTGAGCCAGCCCTGAGAGAGCTTGCTGAAGGGTGCTTCACTCCTGCACAGATATCAGTTGATGCTGCTTTGTTCTGTCCATCCATCACCACTTTGCATCCAGCCTTCTTCAGACAACAGATCTTCAGTCAAGTTCATGGTTGCTTAGTTTTTCATGGATGGCTCCATTTTTAATGGACTTTATAGACAAATGTTTGTAGACTTTTTTTAATAGAGTATCTGTATATTTATGTATAGTTAGCAACCCTTATGCCTTCCATTCAGGCTAAATGAGATAAAAATTAAGTACCCCCTTGCTTAGTGATAATTGAAACAATGGGAGCCATTACCCAAAAGAATCTTCTCAGAGACTGGAAGCTATTGGGTGGACTTACGCATGTGTTGAAAATAGTGAGAAGCATGTAAACACCAGCAGAGACAAGATAAAAAGTGTAATATAGTTTTAAGAGAAAATAAAAAGAGAGGTATTTATTTTTCCTTACTGGTTAAATTTCAGGTGTTTATTCTGTTTGCTTAATAAGCTTGGTCATTGCAAGTTCTTCATTCTTTTGATATCCTATTCTATAAATCTCAAATCTAAGAGGGAAATATGTTATGTTTTTTTGTGTTTATTCAGCACCAAAAACCTGAAAGAGGCTTCTAGTTGAACTTTAAACACTTGAACCATGAAAACAATAATTGATAAAAACAATTGGCAGAAGCTTGTACTGAGTAAGTGAAAATCTCCTAAAAGGCAAAGAACAATGATGTGATTGTACTTGTAGAAAGAGAGCAGTGAATATATCTTTGGGCCCATCTTTATGTATCCAAGCAGTGTTCTTATGTTTATTTGCTGTCCCCAGGGCTGTCTCAAAAATGAGATGTTTCATCTCACGGGGATATCATGCAGAGCACAATTTTAAATACAAAAAAATCCTCATAATCACATTCAGAATTGAAATGAGAAATACTAATTTTGCATTTTTGTATAAGATCAAAGTAAGTTTGTATAGTCCAAAGTGGATCTCCTGCTGGTCTTTTAGTTTGTTCCCATTTAATGATTCTTTGCTTACCAACAAAGAAAAATAATGTGATGGGTAACTGAAGTTATTTTCATAGTCCAGCATTTCCTAAAATTTGTAATCAAAGCTGTCTCCCACAAACACATTCCTTCTATGTTTCATCCATCAGGCACTAGTAAGAGTTTTTATGTACACATCTCAAAAAGATTATTTCTGTCAAGTGCTCCTAATATCTGCGGGGAAAAATCTTATGTAAGGACGATGGAATTTTGTCTTGGATCTCTTACTATGCCAGTCATTGTGTGTGTGTGTGTATAATGAAAAAGAGAACGGTAATGAAATCTGTTGTCCAGTTTTAGTACATTTCCCAAATAGGAAAAGAAAGTTATCACTACCTTCAGTATCCTTTTTGGCCTTCACTGCAGATAGCCAAGGCAACTGAAAAGGCATGAAGAACAAACTGTCCTATAACCTCTTGAAATAGTTCAGCTAAATTAAAGCGGAGTCATATGGATGAGCATTTCTGCACTATATAATGTAACTTTCTATAAAGTGTTTGTTCTATGCATAAACAGAGACTTAGACTGGCAAGACACCACTTTTCCTGAGCACAAATCTATCATCATTAGCCATCTCAGCAACCATCCAAGGGAGTTCTGAAGATGACTGCTTTAAGCACTCTATATTGAACCTCTTCCTTGGTTGCTTCTTTTTTGGTTACATTATTCTGGGGTGACACAGATGGGCACAATGGAACATCTTAAATGATAATCCATCCAGCAGTTATCTGCATTAAACAAAGCTGTGTTATGGAGATTTCAACAATCCTGGGCATGGTCTATGCCGTTATCAATCAGGTGACAGTGTTTGAGTGGGGGCTTATCCATAATGCCTTCCATTTGTTGCTTTGATGGAATAAGGAGGTTGTGATTGATGAATACATATCTCTGGTTTGGAGATGTACATCTTTAAAATCTCCAGATCTGCAGCCCACCGCCTGCTCATCTCTGCTGCTACCACTGTCATAGTTTGTAGCAGAACTCAATCTCTTTGTAGCTCACCTGAAGTGGGCAGCAGTGGCTTTGAAGCTTCACCTGTCCTGGGACAGTGGGAAATGCATTAACAGCAGGCAGGGAGGAGAAGGGAAGGGCATGTGTTTTGAAGCACAGTGGGGAGGTGGAGTCATTCTTACCTGTTTTGAGGACTTCAAAAAAGTACCTAGTGTCTTCTTCAGTGTGATCTTTCCACACTGGTGGGTTGTGGGGGAGGAGGCTGGGAGCTTGGGTGCAGCCACCACTTGGAGCAGGGATGGCTGCTCCTACACACTTCTTTGCCAAGTCCTGGATCTGTCCTTTGTCCTGGATGATTGGAAAAGAGCAAATATAGTGCCCATCTTTTAGAAAGGGAAGACGGAGGATCCAAAGAATTACAGACCAGTCAGCCTGACCTCAGTATGTGAAAAATTGTGGAGCAGGTTTATAAGAAATCTATTGTGAAGCACTTAGAGGAGAACAAGCTGATCAAGAACAGCCAGCATGGATTCATGAAGAGCAAGTCATTCTAGACCAACTTGATTTTCTTCTGTGATAAGGTGACCAACTCTGTGAAGAGGGAAAGTGCAAAGGATATGATTTTAGCTAGATTTTAGCCAGTTTTTTTGAGAGGGTCCAGAGGAGGGCCACTTGCATAGTCAGCAGGCAGCAGGCCAGGCCCTACATAGTTTCATAGTTGGTAGGATTGGAAGGGACCTGAGCAGATCATCAAGTCTGACCCCCTGCCATGGGCAGGAAAGAATGCTGGCGTCAAATGACCCCAGCTGGGTGATTATCTAGCCTGCTTTTGAAGACCTCCAGGGTAGAAACGAGCACCACTTCCCTTGGAAGTTGGTTCCAGATCCTAGCCACCTCCAAAGATAGACTAAAGGGCCTGAATCTATTCAGCCTCCACAAGAGAAGACTGAGGGATCTGGCGGCCATCTATAAAGTCACTGGGGGGAACCAGCAGAAAATAGGTGATGCTCTGTCCCCCCGGGCACCAGCTGGGATAACAAGGACTAACGGCCAAATTGATTGAGAGTAGGTTCAGGCTTGATATCAGGAAGCATTACTTTACGGTTAGGGCTGCCAGGCTCTGGAATGGGCTACCAATGGAGGTGGTGCTTCCTCCTACCTTGGGAGTCTTCAAGAGAAGGTTGGATAGCTATCTGGCTGGGATATTATGATACCAGCACTCATTCCTGCCCAGGGCAGGGGGTCGGACTTGATGATCTGTTCAGGTCCCTTCTGACCCTAGAAACTATGAAACTATGGAAAAAAAAACCTGTTGTAGTGATCAGTGTCACGGACTCTTATAATCACTCATACACTCTTCAGTTTCATCTAAAAAAATATCTAACTGACTTTATGTTGTTATCTCCTGACCACAGTGGTTACAACTTGCTTTCTTCTTTTAAAGTCTTCCAGTATATCTGTACACGTAGACAATTTTCCTCAGAAATTGAATGAGCAATATAAATCAGTGATCACATCTCAAACAATGATGCAAAATTGTTGATGCAAAAAATACATCAGAGAGAGACTTGGCTGCTCATGTTAAATATATTAAAATTGTTTTATTAGTCTTGTTGCATCTCCAAGACTATCTTTATAGTTATCTTGCAACAAGTTTCCAAAAAAGAATTCCAGAAATTGGAGCAGGTGTTCCTGCTGTCTGTGGCTATACATATTTAACTACAACAACCTCTGCCAATTTCATGTTTCCAACTGTCAAACAAAGCAGATAATTTCTGAGAGAATGAGAACCAGGGTGGAAAGAGGTCCTGGATCAATCACTACCTGTTAAAAGAAGGCACAATTAGGGCCAATGAATGACTTATTCTTTGGAACAAAGGTAAGTGATCTAGTCTAATAAGTTACTGGTTTGCAAGGGTAAACAAAATGTCACTATTTGGCAGAAAAGCATAGCTGTATATGTCACGCTGATCCATCCGTTTAGTAGAATCATAGAAAATTACAGTTGGAAGGGACCTCAGGAGGTTATCTAGTCCATCCTTCTGTACAAAGCAGGATCATCCCCAACTAGATTATTCCACCCAGGGCTTCGTTAAGTCAGGCCTTAAAAATCTCCAAGGATGGGGATTCCACCACCTCTCTAAGTACCCCGTTCCAGTGCTTCACCACCCTCCTAGTGAGAGAGTTTCTCAAAATTCAATTAAAACCTCTTTTGCTACACCTTGGAACCACTGCTCCTTGTTCTGTCATCTGTTACTACTGAGAACAGTCTAGCTCCATGCTCTTTGAAATCACCCTTCAGGTAGTTAAAGGCTATCAAATCCCGCCCCAGTCTTCTCTTTAACAGACTAAATAAACCCAGTTAGTTCCCTCATCCTTTCATAAATCACGTGCCCCAGTCCCTGAACCATTTTTGTTGTCCTCTGCTGGACTCTTTCTAACTTGTCTACATCCTTTTTATAGTGGAGGGCACAGTACTCCAAAACTGGACACAGTATTCCAGATGTGGCTTCAGCAGTGCAGAATAGAGTGGAATAACTTATTCCAATCTGCTGGCAATGCTCCTATTAATGCAGCCCAGTATGCCATTAGCCTTCTTGGCAACAAGGACCCACTGCTGACTCATATCCATCTTATTGTCTACGGTAACCCCCAGATTCTTTTCTGCAGAATTGCTGCTTAGCCAGTCAGCCCCCAGGATGTTCCAGTGCATGGGATTCTTCCATCCTAAGTGCAGGACTTTGTACTTGTTCTTGTTGAAGCTCATGAGATTTCTTTTGGCCCTAACCTCCAATTTGTCTGGGTCAATCTGAATTCATAGATTCATAGATTCATAGATGCTAGGGTCGGAAGGGACCTCAACAGATCATCGAGTCCGACCCCCTGCATAAGCAGGAAAGAGTGCTGGGCCTACATTACCCCAGCCAGATACACATCCAACCTTCTCTTGAATACCCCCAGGGTAGGGGAGAGCACCACCTCCCTTGGGAGCCCGTTCCAGACCTTGGCCACTCGAACTGTGAAGAAGTTCCTCCTAATATCTAATCTAAATCTGCTCTCCTCCAGCTTGTGGCCATTATTTCTTGTAACCCCCGGGGGCGCCTTGGTGAATAAATACTCACCAATTCCCTTCTGTGCCCCCCTGACGAACTTATAGGCAGCCACCAGGTCGCCTCTCAACCTTCTCTTGCGGAGGCTGAAAAGGTCCAGTTTCTCTAATCTCTCCTCATAGGGCTTGGCCTGCAGGCCCTTAACCATACGAGTGGCCCTTCTCTGGACCCTCTCCAGGTTATCCGCATCTTTCTTGAAGTGCGGCGCCCAGAATTGCACGCAGTACTCCAGCTGCGGTAATTCTAGCCCTACCTCCAGCATATCTACTACTCCCCATGGCTTGGTGTCATCTGCAAACTTGCTGAGGCATCTGTGCCATCTTCCAGGTTGTTAATGAAGATATTGCACAAAAACCACCCTGGGACTGACCCCTGTGGCACTCCACTTGATTCTGGCTGGCAGTTGGACATTGAGCTATTGATTACTTCTATTGAGTCTGATAATCCAGCCACCTTTCTATCCACATTACAGTCCATGTTTAAGTTTTATGGTTACATACTGGGACAAATTCTACTCTTACATTCACTTAATTTATGTCAGTAGGTGAAAGTAAGGACAGGATTTGACTTGATCCACTACGAGTGCCTTTGATAAGTTTATGTTCTTTCCATTTTCTTCTGTATTGCAATCAAACTTGTAGTCAGAAATAGTCTACAAATACAATTTATGAAAAACGTTTGAAGTAAAAGGTTATATAAACTTCAGGTAGTAATTTGAATATCTATGTATTAGATGTCTTGCCTAGCCATGTTAAAGAAAAAAAGCATAATTAAAAAAACCCTTTATTTGACTGCCAAAAATGTGGCAAACCTTGTCCAATTCAAAAGGTTTTGCCTCCCAAAACAGAAGAGACAGGGAAAACATGCAACTTAAAAGTGAATCAGTATGATGGCAGACACAAGTCTAATTGGTATTGTTTATAGTTTGAGTGAAATTTTACTGCTTTTTGTAGGAAATCCTCTAAAAGTAGTTTTTAGGCTTGAGATAAATAATGGAGAGAGGCTAGACTGAGATGTTTTTGAAAGACATTCCCAGTATACAGGTCAGTTAATGGAACCACTTACAATAAACTGCAAACAGCATATAATCTGGACCTAAATCTTTTGCTCTAAATTCTTAAAGTCCTACATTGAGTTTTAATTCTGTAATTTCCATTTAACACTATGAAAATTTATCAGCTGCAATCTTTATACTACTCTTTGAAAATACATTTCTTGATGTTTTTGGATCTTTTTCTCAAATTACTTTATACATAGCTTTAGACACATTATATCCTAAACTGAAGGAACCTCTGAAGCTGCTGATGGCCTCACAGTTCAACGGGTATGATCATTCAAAGTTAAATTGAGCTGAATGCCTTGCAGAAATCAGGCCATATAGTAGATCCTGACACTACATTTACTTGATACAGACAGCTTTATTTGATAACATGTCCCATGTGTAAAAAAATGGCACTATTAAGCCCATGAGTATAATAAAGTGAATTAGAGACAGAGTAAAAAGCTGGATTTATTTTTCCATGCTTTTTAACTAGTTCTTTAAAATATTGTAAAAATGTTCATATTCTGTATGAGTTTCTCTTTATTTTCATAATGCTAGATATATAATATTTTATAAATTAAAGCCTCCTTGACTGGGAACCTGCCCACAGTTGCAAAAGTAAAACACCAGAGTATTGGAATTAAAATGATCTATGAAAGCAATAAATATTCAACTTGAAAAATTGTGGGAGGGATATATATATATAAATATATATATATTTTGCTGTCATTTAAGAGACTGAATTGTAAGAGAATGATACACCTATTTAGTAATATTTTGGATTGTGTGAAATATAAAATTGTTGAAACAGGGCAAGCATCAAAACAGGATGAAAACAAGATGTTAATATTGCTCATAAACTCCTGAATGGATCAATGTTATGCCCACCCAAAACAATTAAATGACACAGACTGCTGAAAACATAGACTATAAAGGAGGGTATAGAATTGTTTATGACAAAATGGATATGTAAGCCCTTATTTCACATACAGACAAGCTCTCAAATTTTTCTTAATGTGCCTTACACATTCCCCAGCTAAAACATTGTAAGCCATGGTGTGAAATCTTCTGACACCCTGCCATGCATATGCTCAGAAAAGAAAGCCTAAAGAATTTAAAACTTCTGCTAAAATGTATTAAAACAGAATATCAGAGCATAATTGTTACTAAATTTAATTATAGATTGTGTGCAGGGTGAAAAAGTTCAGCACAAGCAGAGAAAGATCACATAGGGTCACAGTGAGGTCGGTAGAGGAACAAGAAAAAAGCAGAGTGCGAAAAAATGGCATGGAAATATGACTGAGAGCTTGAGTAAGCTGGCATGGGTGTTCTAGTCAAGTAAAACCTTTCAAAGCTCCATGAACCATTAAAAAACCAGTCATGATGCTGGAGCAGTTTTCCAGCATTTTATGTTTTGTGAAGGCCAAATCAGATTATACTAAATCGGCTGGACACCCTGGGGCAAAATGGAAATAGTGTCTTCTGGTTGCTGTCATGGTCATAACTGCAAATGTGCAGCTACCAGCAGCAGCCTCTTTTTTTCCACCACCCTTTCCCCAAGTTGGCACCAGAGGTGGTTGTACCTATTGCCCCCCACTAGTTATACTTCTGTTCAAATTTAGTCCAGAAGAACCCTCAGTACAGGGACAATGACAGGAAGTGTCAAGTAGAAAAATCAGAGTGAAGAGACATTTACTGAATCTGAGTCCATCCCCAAACACCCTAGGTCCATTAAAAAACTAATGCCCCCTTTACACATTACCGCTATTGTACAATTAACTGGTTAATTGCACAATTAGACTTAGACCAGCTAGACATACAAAGAACCTATGACACTATAAATGGGTCCAAGCAGTTATAAAGTTAGACTTTGAACATGTGCACTAATTTTATACCTGGTTGCTATCCAGCTTTAATTTGCATGTGTAGCTGGGTCTTAAGAAGGTGACAATAATGCAAAAAACCATCCCCTCCCTTTTTAGAGTTACTGAAGAGCCTGTAACAGGGAGCCAGGGGCTCCGGTTACTTTAAGAGAGAGACTGCAGCAGAAAGAGCCGCAGCTGGCTGAACAGGGATTATCTGATGGAGGGATGGCAGCAAGGGAGCAACTGCAGCCTAGGTTTAGTAAGCTGCCCATCAGGTTGACAGGGTATACCTGTGCCTGGCATTGAGGTGACATTGTGGCTGGTCAGGAGAGCACCTGACCAGAGGAGGAGGAGCTATAAAACTGAATTCCTGAGATAGCATAGGCAGGCAAATGGTGGAAGCTGCGGGCCAGAAGAGCAGGTACCCCAGGGGCTCAGAGGGGGGCAGAAATTAGGGAAGAGGCTTCTGCAGTAGCCTGGCTATTTAAAGCATTGGGCTGGCATTATTTGTTTAATAACAGGCAGGATAGGAGGGCAGACAGGGGTGCGTGGGAGGCACTTCAGGTTCAGAGCCTCATCCAGGCTGAACCAAGGCCTGAGTTCTGGTGGCAAGATAAGGGCAGGTTCAAGCCAGGAGAGCAAAGGGCCAAAACAGAGTGAGATGGACCAAGGGCCAGACCAGGCTAAGGCTCAGAAACTAGGCCAGAAGAAGTAGGCCTAGGCTAGGATTTCCAGTGAGAGTAACCAGCAGGCTAAAGCCAAGAGGGCTGAAACCTGTACAAGCTGGTGCATGGTTCTAATATAACATCTGCAAGACATGGGCATGGCTGTAGTGGTGTATGGAGGCCACAAATAGACCATATGACAACTAGAGACCTGAGACATTAATAGGGTCACAGGAGGGCCATGACTGAGCGTCTCAGGGGCAGGTGGAGCTGGGCTGGGCTCACTCTGGGACCTTAGGGTCAGCCTCCCTTTTACACTGAGAATAAATATATCAAGGTGGGGTGGGCAAGAAGTAAGACAGGGTACTCTGAGGGGCCGGAGTGGGGACAGGAGTCAAGTGGCCACTAGGGAGCATCACAGCTGCTCCTGGAAGGCAGGGCCTGCTACAGAGCCACAGAAGAATATTTTGGAGACAAACTAGTTCTGTAGGATGCTCTTTTGATAATGTAACCCAGGGCTTTCTGCAAAACCAGCCAAGCCAGAGGCAGAGCGGTGCAGCTCTTTGCCTGGCACAGCCATGTGGACTTCAAGAGAGTACTGGCTTTTGCACTGTCAGTTGTGGCAGTGCAATCAGCCACTGCTGCAGCAACGTTGCTTTTGAAACCTCTCCAGAAAGACAGCACCTGGGGCTCCTGCTCTGGTTGCCCCCATTCAATTATGTTACTCAACAGAGCGTCCATGTTTATGTTTCCACAAACTGGGGAGGGATGTTAGAATAGCTTAGAGTCACTTAGAAAATGTTTAACGGAGCAAGCAGGACTGCAACTTGTGGTTGGAATGCCAACACAAAATTTAAAAAGTGCACAAAAGTCTGAAAGAAGACGAAATGTCTTCTGGAGTCCAAAGAAACAGAGCCAAGGAGAATTAGGATGCTAGGAAGAAGAATCATGTCAGCCACTTGCAAAGCAGGAAGCTGGTGAGACAATGCCAAACTTCCAAAGGAAAAGAAAGAAAAAGTAATTCAAGTTATGTTTGATTTGTATGCAGTATAGCGATTAGCCACCCCCCACCCCCACCACTGACAGTGCTACTTGACAACTGGGAGCTCCCTCACTCACGGCTGCCGTGTTCCCGCTGCTGCCGCTGTGCCCCGCCAGCGACCAGGGGCGTGTGCTGTTCATGCCTATGATCTAGGTATTGCCACTGAAATTGAAGCTTTTTATTACATTTATAAATGGCTTGGTATTTGTAAGCATTTTTAGAATAATACCAGGGTAGGGAAATACCTTTTACTTTCTCTTATGTTGTTTGTTAATGAAAGTCTCATGGGTTTTTTCTGAAGTGCTGGGGGAAATACTAGAAATATTTGCTTTAGAAATGTTTTTCTCAGGTTTTAAAGAGAAAACAAAACAAAACAGAGCAATGACAGGTTGCCTCTTTCATTATCACAGAGTTTTTACACTTTGCAGGATCAATGGTTCCACACAGCATCACAAAGCCATTAATATATGGCTGCCAAAATGGGCTTTGAAGCCAACTTAGAAAGGTTGAAATTGCCCACATACAGTGCTATGAAAGTCATATCTGTGTACAGCCTCACTATGTCTGGAGATGTTTTAATTTTTAATATTTAGCATTTGTGTTGATGAGATAAACCTATCTACTTGGACGTTTGACATCCAAATGAGTGGTTTCTAGAGGGGTACCTACAGCCTAACCTTCCAAAGGCTTATGTATGTGCTTTAGATTATGCTCTCTGCACAGGCCCATTGAAAATGATGGTAATGCAGTGAGTCAAATTAAGCATACAGGTAAGTCTTCTCAAGACTGGAATATCAGATTTTGATTTGTAAAGCTTCTGGTATTAATGTGGCTGATATTGAAGTTGTGTTTTGCAGAAATCCACCTCCACGCATTTAAATACAAATTGGCTGAAGAAAAAAAGTTCAAATTGCTACTTAGAATAAATAAATGAAAAGCAACCCAGGATTTAACTGAACTAAATGATTGTCTAAACTCTATTTAGCAGGTTTCTTAATGACCATTAATGAAACATTACTCAGTTCACAACTCTGTAGTACAAATTAGAAGAATTCATGAAAACAACAAAATTGTTATAATCCTACATTTTCCTTTTTCCTAATATTGATTTGTGGTGCCCCATGACCATTTAAAAATGATCTGTGCAATCCTTATCTGTCATGGAAACAAATTCATTCCTTGGGTGGCTGAACAACATGAGGTGAAATAAATTTCTCAGAAATGTGTCCCCTGAAGGCTGCTATCCATTACTGTTACAAGTTTGCAATGGAAATGGCTTTATTGCTATGTAGAGAGTATGATAAAATTTAAAGCCCTGTGAAAGATGTATTAGAAAAACAAATATAATTCATATAATATATTACTGACAAAATATGGCTGGATGTGATACATTTATTTATTCCAGCAATTTCTTTGAGTTTATCAAAGCAAATGTGGAACAACTCAAATCAGAAACTTAATCCAAAGAGTAATAAAATTGAAAAATGATGCACAAACTGATGCCTGCACATAGCATGGGGATGAACACATCCTCATCTTACCTATATATAGCCCTTAGATTAGCAGCCTCTGTGGCAGGTGTGTTCATCATAAATCAAAAGATTCATCATAGTCAGCCACCTGATTCCACTCTAAACTCTATCAGATGTTCACTGTCTCTGCATTAAAAGAGCATTATAGATCATTATTTTCTTTCCAGGCAAGGGTAGGCGTCAAACTCTGTATGTTTAGTGTCATTTTCTAAACTTGATCCTGCCAGGTGCTGAATGGCCTCAGCAACTAAGCCCCAACATAGCAAGACATTTAAGTATACACTTAACTGGAGAGATGATCTCAAGCACTATTGGCTTTAACAGGTCTTAAGCCTATTCTTAGAGTTAAGCATTTGCTTAAGTGCTTTGCTTTATTCAGATGAACTGCTGAATCAAGGCCCTACTGACTTTGGTATATATTAGACCTGATTATGCATGGAGTTCTGTGTTGGTGCTACCTCGTATGAATTGCACTACACAGTTGAAACCACTGTTAGGGTGCTTTGCTCCGGATTTATAAGGTTTAACTTTTCATCTTGATATTGTAACAGATGGATATTGCATCAGTTTATATTTCAATAAATCAGATTTATAATGTAACAATGAAGTATTTTCAATTTCACTCCATTATTGATTTTTACATGTGAAAGTGGGTAAAATATCACTTCTCTAAAAGAACAACATTTAGCTCTTATGATGCATGCAACCTTTTCAAATTCTAGAGAGAGATAATTGATGAAGATAAATGTGTAATCAAACTGGATGGAAGCTTGGATTGATTCATAATGTATGTAGATATTGTCTTTGTTCAAACAATAATTGATTATACATGGGAGAGGGACAGAACCGTTCTTTTTGGGTTTTTTTAAATAGCAATTTCTTAGTTATTCAGTTCAACCTGACTGAATATATGATTACCAGGCTGTTTTAAGCAGACCCAGTTGCTAAGTCCCACATGCTTCTAATCCAACTGAATAGAGACTAACTAGTCACTATTTCTGGCTCTCAAGACCCAGAACACTCTTAAATAAAGACTTAGATAAGCTTGATGGGACATGGTTTGTTAGTGCTTGCCTCTTCCAGGCCCAAAAATCGTGGTCAGAGATCTCTGTTCCCCAATTTTTTGTCTACGCTATGTTAGATGTAGATACCTGGCTTATGTGCTGTGTCCCCTCCCCTTCCTCCTCCCCCACCCCTTTGGGCACAGTTTAGCAGGAAAGAAAAGAATACAGGTTAGCAAGTGAATTTCTAAGCTCTGCTCACTTTATTTTTTAGTATTCAGGAGTTACATAACTTTGCAAAATAACAGAAATTGAGGCACAGCCCTTCCTATTCTCATGTCTCCCTTTTGTGAGTCTGAGGACTCTTCATCTTACCTTCTTCTCTTCTGCATGTCTTTCCTTCACAGTTTGTTGTCCACTTTGAACAAAAATCCTCTATTATTAATTTTGTACATTACCAAGTACTGCTGACAGAGCTATGTCATTTTCTAGAAAACGTGGGGTTATGCCAGAAAAAACACCTAGTATTGCCACAGTTCTGTCAGCAAATAGAAATTTCAGTTTTTTCAGACTGTTGGTTGTCTGGGTGGAGTTGGTGTAACTCGTGGCAGAAAAACTGCTTTCAGTGCAAAGCTGTAGCTTCATAGTTTCTAGGGTTGGAAGGGACCCGAGCAGATCATCTAGTCCAACCCCCTGCCATAGCAGGAAAGAATACTGGGGTCAAATGACCCCAGCAAGATGGTCATCTAACCTCCTCTTAAACACCCCCAGGGTAGAAGCCTGCACCACTTCTCTTGGAAGTTGGTTCGAGACCCTAGCTGCCCTGACTGTGAAGTAGCGCCTCCTGATATCTAACCTAAACCTACCCTCTGCCAGCTTGTGACCATTATTCCTGGTCACTCCTGACAGTGCTAGGAGGAACAGTGACTCCCCCAATGCCTGCTGATCCCCCCTGACTAGTTTATAACAGGCCACAAGATCCCCCCTCAGCCTTCTCTTTTGGAGGCTGAACAGGTTCAGGTCCCGCAGCCTGTCCTCATAGGGCCTGCCCTGCTGTCCCCTGATCATACGAGTAACCCTCCTCTGGACCCTCTCCATGCTGTCGACATCCCTCTTGAAGTGTGTCGCCCAGAACTGGACGCAATACTCCAGCTGCGGCCTGACCAGTGCCACATAGAGGGGGAGGATCATCCCCTTGGACCTGCTTGAGATGCATCTGTGGATGCATGCCAAGGTGCCGTTGGCCTTCCTAACTGCCTCCCCACACTGCCGGCCCATGTTCATCTTGGAGTCAATGAAGACCCCCAGATCCCTTTCCGCCTCCGTGCTGACAAGAGGGGAGTTCCCCAACCTGTAGGTATGGTGCCGGTTGTTCCTCCCCAGGTGCATCACCTTGCACTTGTCTGTGTTGAAGCCCATCCTATTCTCGTCCGCCCACCCTTGTAACCTGTCTAGGTCTGATTGTAGCCTGTTGCATCCTTCCAATGTGCCCGTGTCCCCCCACATCTTAGTGTCATCAGCAAATTTGAACAGGGTGCTTTTTACCCCCTCATCCAAATCGCTGAATGAAAATGTTGAACAGTGCGGGCCCAAAGGCGAAGCCCTGGGGGACCCCACTGCCCACGTCCTTCCAGGTTGAGAAGGACCCATCCACTACTACCCTCTGGGTGCGGCCCTCCAGCCAGTTGGCAACCCATTTGACTGTGTGGGTGTCTACACCACAGCCCCCCAGTTTCTTAATGAGAATGGGGTGAGAGACAGTGTCAAAAGCTTTCCGGAAGTCCAGGAAGATTATATCCACTGCTACCCCTGCGTCTAATGATCTGGTGATCTGATCGTAAAAGGCCACGAGGTTGGTCTGGCAGGACCTGCCACTGATGAACCCATGTTTGTTGCCCCTAAGCATGCAGTCCCTTGCTGGCTCCTCCTGGATGTGTGCCAGCATAATTTTCTCGAACAGCTTGCCTAGGATCGAGGTGAGACTAACCGGCCTATAGTTTCCCGGGTCCTCCTTCCTGCCTCTTTTGAAGATGGGGACCACGTTGGCCCTCTTCCAGTCCTCCGGTACCTCACCAGAGCACCATGAGTGCTCGTAAAGCCATGCCAGGGGACTTGCAATGACCTCGGCCAGTTGCTTTAGAACTCTAGGGTGGAGATCATCTGGGCCGGCTGACTTGAATACATCCAACCTCTCCAGAAGCTCCCTAACTAAATCCTTGCTAGCCCGTGGCCCAGGTGTGCCTCCCCTGGGGCCCGAGGGGGGCCCAGCAGGGAGGTGGCTCTTCTGGTCCCTACTTAGGAAGACGGAGGCAAAGAAATCGCTAAACATGTTAGCTTTGCCGTCTGGTGTGACGACCAAGTGTCCCATGGCATCCTGCAAGGGCCCCACATTACCTGGGACCTTCTTTTTACCCCCTACGTATTTAAAAAAGGACTTCTTATTGTCCTTAATCTGGGAAGCTAGTCCCAGTTCAATCTCTGCCTTGGCCTTCCTAACTACCCCCCTGCATCCCCGAGCAACTACAGAATACCCTTCCCTGGTGATGACCCTTTCCTTCCATTGGGTGTAAGCCTCCTTTTTAGCAAGGAGACATTCCTGGATGCTTTTGGTGAGACATGGAGGCTTGTGTGCTCTCCTGCTCTCTTTGATCCTCATTGGGATTACCTTCCTTTGGGCTTGGAGGATCGTCTCCTTAAGGAGCAACCACTCTCCTTGGACACCTGGCTCCCCTCCCCTCCGGGACCTCAGTGCTTCTCCAACTATCCTTCTTAGCTCATTGAAGTCTGCCCTCCTAAAATCTAGGGCCGCTGCCTTACTGCATGCCTTTGCCACCTTGCGCTGGATGGTGAATTCCAGCAGGCGATGATCGCTGTCACTCAGGTGGTCGAGTACCCGCAGCCCCCTCACCAGGTCATCACTTGTGGCCAGCACTAGGTCCAACAAGGCGTCCCCCCTGGTGGGGCTGTGCACCTCCTGGGTTAGATGGAGGTTCTGAACTCTGGCCAAGAACCTACGTGAGCATTCAGACCTGGCTGACTGTTCTTCCCAGCAGATGTCCGGGAAGTTCAGGTCCCCCATGACTACCACATCCTTAGCCTTCACTACCTCTGTGAGCTGACCTAAGAATTCCTGGTCAAGCTCTTCCCCCTGGTTGGGAGGTCTGTAGTAGACTCCCACCGTTAAGTCCCTTTCCCCTCGACTGCCTTATACTCTAACCCAAAGCACTTCGAGTGCCCCTCCCCTGACTCCTTGCTAATTAACGAGGATGTGTATTCCTCCTTGATATAGAGCGCCACGCCCCCACCTCTCTTTCCTCTCCTGTCCCTCCTGTACAGCCTATAGCCCTTGACATTGACCGCCCAGTCATGCGTTTCGTTCCACCACGTTTCTGTAATCCCCACTATGTCTGGGCTGGTGTCAGCCAGCAGGAGGGTGAGTTCCTCCTGCTTGTTGCCCATACTACAAGCGTTTGTGTAGAGGCATTTGAGGCCTCCTGTGGGTGTGTGTACTGAACCCCTAGTCCCAGTGTTACCCTGGCCCCTCCCTCTTACCTGTTTGATTGCTTCGCTTGTCGGTCTGGGCTGGGCTGTAGTTGTGGGTGCTGTTTGGTCTGGCAATCTGAAGTTTCCTCCGCCCTCATCTTCCCCTTCCCCCGACGAGCCTAGTTTAAAGCCTGCCGGAGGAGGTCCGCCAACCTAGAAGAGAACACACGCTTACCTTTAGGGGAAAAGTGGAGCCCGTCCCATCCCAGCATGTCTCTCGTTGTGATGTGCCGGTCATGGCTGAGGAAGCCAAAGCCCTCCTCGAAGCACTATTTCTGTAGCCGCCAGTTGGTCTCCGTGATGCACGTTTCATGCCGTCTGCCTTGTCCACTCACTGGCAGGATAGAAGAGAAAACCACCTGTGCGCCCATCTCCTTCAGCACACACCCCAGAGCATGGTAGTCCTCCATCAGGCGATCAGGGCTCCTCCTGGCTGCATCGTTAGTACCCACATGGACTAGGACCATAGGGTAATAATCAGTGGGCTGGATTACGGTCTGGAGCATCCCTTTCACGTCCTGAATCCTTGCTCCAGGTAGGCAGTATACCTCAGGTGCTGAGGGGTCCCGGCAACAGATAGGGCCCTCCGTACCTCTCAGGATGGAGTCACCAATGACGATCACGAGATGCTTCTTCCTCCTGGCCTTCTTGCCTCCTTCAGCTTGCACAGGACGCGGTGTGCGTGGAGTTGCCTCCTCCCCAGTTTCATCCTCTCCGTCTTTCTCCTCCAGGGCTGCCAGAGCTTTGTACCTGTTCTTCAGCTGGACTGTAGGAACTGGTGCTGCCGTGTCTCGAGCAGCCCTGGCACGGGAGGTCACCGTCTGCCACTTAGCAGTGGAGGGCTCATCTTGAGGTGCATCCTCCTTGGTTGTACAACCCTGCAGGGAAAGAAAATAGCTGTCAATTTCTTCCTCTGCCTCCCTGATTCCCCTCAACCTGCTAGCCTCCTCCTGGAGCTCCCTCACCTTCATAATGTAGGCTGACCCTTTTTACATGTACTTGCCTTGCCCTGTTTCTCCTTTCCCCCCTGAAAATTTTGTATAAGTGTCAATTATTCCATTGAGATGGGTCAATGAAGAGAGAATCTGAGCCAGTACTCCTCAGCCTATAGTTCTAGGCCATTTTTACATGTGCTCTGGGAGGCACAAGGGGGGGGCACTTTAATTAGCGAGTCATGCTAATTAAAAGCACATGATTGTCACATTTATCAGCATCTCCCACACTGAAAAATGGCAGTGGGATACTTTGAAATAAAACTTATAGAATGAGCTTTAGTTTAAGGTGCCTTGCCACCGTTTTTCAGCATAGGGATGCTGATACACATGATGCTGGAGTCTTCTGGAGTGCAGTAATTTCTGTGCTTCAGGAGACTCGGTTAATCAAGTCTACTTTGATGCACTGAATTTGCAGCATATCGGAGCTGGCTCCCTGTGTGTCTATAGGAGCTCACAATGATTTTTTCCTGATGGTCCTTCACTGAAGTGGTAGGCCCCTTACCTGGGCAGGGTGGCTGTCTATTATACAATTCAATAAGCTCTTTGGGAAAAGTTTAGATTTAAGTGCAGCATACAATGCAGAGTTCCTTATGCAAATTGGAGTCCACACTTCTGGACATATTTTGCTGTCATATTCAGAGTAGGTATACACATTTAAAAAGCCCTAGGCAGAATCAATATTAGTTACATGCTTTTCTGGAGGCGGCACAGTTTAGCAAAACTTAGACTGGGTTCTACCATTTTTAAATTAGTCTGTGTGTGCTGAATTTCTGTTCTGTTATGGACATAGTCTGGTTTTGCGTACCAAACTTCTGTTCTGTTACAGGTATAGACTAGTTTCCGATCACTTATAACAATAAAAGTGTCATGTCTGTACCTGGTCTCAATTAAAAATAATCTGGAGCTCTATTTTACATTGCAGAATGCCAATAATTATCAAAGTGAATGAGAACAGGGTTTGTAGATCTCAAACCGGTTGTTCAATGGACTCAGCACTGGAAAAAGGTTCTATTATGAAGCCCAATTCTAAGCCCACTGAACTCAACAGAACCACTCTCACTGACTTCACTGGTCTTAAGATCAGACTGTTCAGTTTAGGTTTGTTGGTATAGTTTCATAGTTTCATAGTAGCTAGAGTCGGAAGGGACCTAGGTAGATCATCTAGTCCGACCCCCTGCCTTAGCAGGAAAGCGCACCGGGGTCAGATGACCCCGGCAAGGTGCTCATCTAACTTCCTTTTAAAAATCCCCAGGCTAGGAGCCTGCACCACTTCCCCTGGAAGCTGGTTCCAGGCCCTAGCCACCCTGACTGTGAAGTAGCGCCTCCTAATATCTAATCTAAACTTACCCTCCGCCAGTTTGTGACCGTTATTCCTGGTCACTCCTGGCAGCGCACGGGGGAACAGGGACTCCCCCAATACCTGCTGATCCCCCCTGACCAGTTTGTAGCAGGCCACAAGGTCCCCCCTTAGCCTTCTCTTGTGGAGGCTAAACAGGTTCAGGTCCCGTAGCCTATCCTCATAAGGCCTGCCCTGCTGACCCCTGATCATACGAGTGGCCCTCCTCTGAACTCTTTCCATATTGTCCACGTCCCTCTTGAAGTGTGGCGCCCAGAACTGGACGCAGTACTCCAGCTGCGGCCTGACCAGTGCCGCATAGAGGGGGAGGATCACCTCCCTGGACCTGCTCGAGATGCATCTGTGGATGCATGATAGGGTACGATTGGCCTTCTTGACTGCCTCCCCACACTGCCGGCCCATGTTCATCGTGGAGTCAATGACGACTCCAAGATCCTTTTCCGTCTCCGTGCTGGCAAGAGGAGAGTTCCCCAACCTGTAAGTGTGGTGCCGGTTCTTCCTCCCCATGTGCAACACCTTGCACTTATCAGTGTTAAACCCCATCCTATTCTCATCCGCCCACCGTTGCAACCTGTCAAGGTCAGCTTGTAGCCTATTGCACCCTTCTAGTGCACCCACATCCCCCCACATCTTAGTGTCATCAGCAAACTTGAACAGGGTGCTTTCTACCCCCTCATCCAAGTCACTGATGAAGATGCTGAACAGTGCAGGCCCGAGGACCGAGCCCTGCGGAACCCCACTGCCCACATCCTTCCAGGTCGAGAAGAACCCATCCACTACCACCCTCTGGGTGCGGCCCTCCAACCAGTTGGCGACCCATTTGACCGTGTGGGCATCGACACCACAGTCTCCCAGCTTTTTGATGAGGACAGGGTGAGAGACAGTGTCGAAAGCCTTCCGGAAGTCCAAAAAGACTACATCCACAGCAACCCCTACGTCTAATGATTTGGTGACCTGATCGTAAAAGGCCACCAGGTTGGTCTGACAAGACCTGCCACTGATAAACCCATGTTGGTTGCCCCTGAGCATGCATTCCCCCGCAAGGCCCTCCTGGATGTGTGCCAGGATAATTTTTTCAAAGAGCTTACCCGGGATTGAGGTCAGACTAACTGGCCTGTAATTTCCCGGGTCCTCTTTTTTTCCCTTTTTGAAGATAGGGACCACATTGGCCCTCTTCCAGTCCTCCGGCACCTCGCCAGAACACCACGAGTGCTCATAGAGCTGTGCCAGGGGTCCCGCAATGACCTCAGCCAGTTCCTGTAGAATGCTCTTGCTTAGAAGTCTGCAAGAAATAGTAACTACATATTGGGTGTGACTACGTGTTCATTAATGTGCCTTGCTACTGCACATTAAGTTTAGCACCTCTAACATGAGTTACTAGATAAAGGCGCAGTAGCTGCACTGTTGTGCAGTCACAAAAGTGAACATTTTTTGTGACACAACGTGCAGTAGATTAATTCTACAGTGCATTAGCACAGTTTTTGCTGTGATGTGCTAATGCTCAGTAGACATCCCGCTGTGCATAAGGTGTCTCATATAGTCGTGCTCAGTATGCCTTGGGTATACTGGGTGTTCCCCAGTAGTGGATATAGTATGTTGAAATAAAACTGTAATAGTGTCCAAATGCAATTTTTAAAAACTTGTGATTTTTGTCCTGGTTTTAGAAGTTTGTCCTGGAAAACTGCAAACGCTTCCCTAATGAGTTACCTTCCCATATGACACCAGGCAGTATATGTCATTAAGTTTTGCTGAAAGGCAGAGCCTATTGGTGCAAGTGCTGTGCTACACCAAGGCAGCTACTCTACTTCCTGGTTTGGGAGGAAGGGCATAAGGAGAGACCATGGTGTATCTCTAAGTGCTGTGTTGCCTGGGTTAGTACTGCGGTAGAACAGACATTATAGTTGAGGCTCCTATAATTTTAGTATGCTTATTGCAAGATTGGGATCGTAACTTGGGACAACTGAACTGTTGGGAAATATTATGTGCAGTGAAAAACAACACTTAACACTTCCTTACACTGCTTTTATGTTTTTATACATTTCTCAAAGACACCATACTATTTTATGAATTATGCTAAATGGCAGCCTTTTTTTAAGGTCGCCATTTACGTATTGTATTCACATATTGTATATTGGATACAGTCATAGCTTTTGTTAGCAGCTAAGGAATACTGGTATATGTGTTCATATTTGATGTTTCTAGCTTATCTAGCCTTTCCTACAAGCCCAGCTTTTTTTTTTTAACCTTGCTCTCAGACTTGTATAAAGGAAGTCTATGGAAAAATGAAATAATATTGACACACATTGATTTTTTTTCTTTCCATAATTCCTTTGTCAATGTAAAATTAAGTGAAAAGTTACAGTAGTCTTTTCTTAGTATCCCAAGATGTACCAAGGGAATGACACAAAAATAACTTCAAATCTGCCTTCAGGACTGGAATTAAAAAAAAAAGTGAATATTTATTATCCTATTAATTTTTAGACAATAACTATCTTCCTCCTTATGGGATTAAATTATAAATTAATGCTTAATTGGAATGGAAAACCACAACTGCAATTATGCAGTGAACCACAACACCTTTACCCTAATTTTAGATTGATTATTAGAAAAAGTGGTCTATGATGCTATTTATCAACTGGATTTAGATTTCACAACATTACAAAACCATTTTGAGAGCTATATAAATCAAAGCTTCTCTCCTAATCTGCACTGGCCAAAACACTTATTACTGATATGTCTAGCAGGGAGCAAAACATTTTGAGCTATCACAGTGTAAGAACGTTAACTTGTGAACATCAGAATAACGTATCTGGAGATTTAGACCTGATGTAGTTGAAGAAATCAAGAATCAAAAGCATTTAGTGATTGAAATGTTACTTGGTGAGATGTTTACTTTTTCTTAAAGGAAATAATCATAGCACAATAGGATTTGATACATACATATTCATAATAACACTGTGACGCAAAGTCATTTGAAATTTAGAAGATGCTATTTAGAGTAATATAGTCTTCCAATAGATTGTTGGTGAAAATCAAGCTTAAGATGGAGCTTGATAAATATATTTTCAGGTTCATATGATGTACAGACCTGTAATAGTTTGGAAGTGAACTCAATGACCCTCTAAAGGGAAATTGTATTCAAAATATCTTTAAGGACTTTGCCCTTTTCTGTCTGTGTAAATGAAATTAATTTCCCTAAAGGGACGTGCTGTTATGGGCCGTGTGTAGACAAAATGAGAGGCATGTGCACAAAACACTTTAAAGCAGGCTAAATGCCTTTGCACTGCTTTAATGGTGTTGGTGTTTGCATGCCTCGGTGGTGTATTGCACAGCAATTCCAGCTGCTGTAGGAAATTCAGTGGCGTAATGCACCTTAAATGACTTGGGGTGCAGTAAACTAAAACTCTTTCAAGGAGTTTTAGTTTGCTGCCCTTAGAGTCATGGAGTGAAACACTTGGCTCTGTGCAGCTCCATGGCCCTGCAGGAAGCCCTGCAGGCAGCCTGGCAGCAGCTTGGGAAAGCAGGCTCTGTCCAAAAAAAGTGGTGAGCCTGATCTCCCCCACTGCCCATCTCCCCTAGAGTGTGCCTGCCTGCCTGAGCTGCATGGGGGCATGGTGCTTCCCTCCATCACTGCGATGCCCCCAGGACCACCTGAGTTGGGTGCCTGTGGGTGGGTACCGCCGGGGGAGAGGGGGAGCTTCCATTGATGCGGAGGGAAGCACCAGCCCTCCCCCCACAGCCCAGGGACTGCTCTGCCCCCCAGCAGGTCTCCCTTCCTTCGCAAGTAAGTTAATGGGGTGTGTGCATGACACCGGGGTTTAATCAGCCCTAAATTGAAGTGGTGTTTTTTAAAACTCACCACTTCAATTGAAGGCCCCTGTTTCGTCTACACACGCCTATGTAAAATAGCTTAAGTGTAAATGAAAGTCAGGTACAAAATGTTCAATTGTGTAAATAGCATGTATGTAGGTATTCTATGCACCTATGGCACAATTATGCATTAATATTGGAGCTATGTAGTCCCTCATCCAGAAATGTATTTAGTGGTCAGTGAGGCTTAATATGTGTACAGCAGTACTTAATGCACTGCAAGATCAGGGTTTTAGATTGAATTATTATTACATAATAATTATTATTTTATTCAATTAACAGGGAATATAGAACAACTTGTTCAAAATTTATTTTACCTAAGTTTCACAAACCATAGACTTTAGCTGACATTTTATTAAGTTTGTAGTTTAAAATGATGCTCTTCATCAAGGTTTGGCAACCTGAGGCATGGGCTGGCATGGGCAGCCTCCATGTGTGGCATGTGGCAATTTAGGGAGGAAACAGGGAATGCAGAGAGGATTGGGCAGGAAGCAGAAAACAGATTGGACAGAAGAAGGGAATCAAAGTGGCATTTGGGGACATACAGGGGTTATCTTGTGGTGCATCTGCCAAAAAAGACTGGCCCCCATTGCTTTAAATGATGTAATGAGCAGCTAAAAAGTTAAGATGATATAATATAGTGATCATTGACACTGCCTAAAAACCACCTCTCCTGTGAAATACCGTGTGCTGCATTGGAGAACAGAGTTATATGCCAGACACTAATACTCAAAGCACATTGTAATTATCTAAAACCTCCTTGGAAGATCAGTGTCAAACACAAGTCTGACAAATTTAGCAGGGGCTGCATAGCACCACTGGGCTAAGTATTGATGTGGTATGTGACTAAGCATCATCCCAGGTGAAAGAGGCAACTGCCTGCTGTTATAAAGAAGCCATATTTTAGCCCCCCTCCCCTATAATTGTAGTTTGAAAACAGTTTAGCTTGAAAATTCTGACACGATTTCAAGGTGAAGGAGTATATATCTATCAATTATGAGGAGACTTCCTTAAATTGTTTTTGAATTATGTCAGTGAAAAAATCCTTTCTATTTTTTACCTTTGTCATGTAAAATCTTTTGTCTCCTTTTATCTGTGACAGCTTTTTACTGATGCTTCAAATGTTAACATAGTCAAATCTTCCTGAAAATAGACATGGGCTGTAAGAAAAATAAATATGTTGTAATGAGATTAATAATGTTTTTCTTCTACATTTTCCAGTTCTCCTTTTATTGACTTCATTGAGATTGGAAATGGCTAGGGTTGCTCATGCTATTCCACCAAATTACCCACTCACCATAGTTAACAAACAAGGATCTCTACTAGTATGTGACACCCCAGGCCAAGCTTTCCCTCACAAATTTGTGCATCAGTACTATATCATGAGCCAAAATTTAAAGACTGTGGCCATCTTAGATGGCTGTTAAATGATCGTAGATCAAGACTGCTCTCAGGTAAATATAGTCTCCTCCATTTACTTTTTTTGGATTACAGAAGTGTAAACGAAGGTGGAACTGAGCCACAAGCTGTAACATTTGTTAGCTGTTACCTCTCTGCCAGACAGCATTAAAATATCTTGAATGTCTGTCCCTTCAGTAAACTTTATTTGGGAGTGAATACATGAAGTTTTCCATGAATTTGAGGTGTCTATATAAAAAGTTAGGCTGCTACAGCTCTACCAGAGACTAGTGGCATTAATGGATGTTTAAAGTGACTGATATTGCTTGAAGCATCTTGTTCTATTGCAGAAACTCATTTGACACAGCTTGACTTTCTGCCATTGTACATCTGTTTAACTGTGCCCCAGTAAATGGCCAGTCCTTCCATCAGTCTTCAATATACACCCTCATTCATCAGAATCTAATCTCCACTTGCCATCACACCTAGTTTCACTAATACTTTTAGGCTATAAGCTGTTTGGGATACGGATCATCGTTGACTATATATTGGTACAGTACCTAGCATAATGGGGCCTAACTTGTAAGTTGTCGTATCACCTAACCATTTTAAATACTAGTATTGATAGTTTCAATATATTAATCTCAATCATAAATATAGACAGAGTCAGTGAGAGATGTGCTCTGAGTAAATATGAAGTGCTCTTAAAATGAGAAGTTCTCTGAAAAAATGGATCATAGGTATCTTGCTTTTGGTATCTAATACATGTATACACTTTTAACATGGTCTATGCACTTGTTTCCCATCTGGGAAATTCCCCCTCAATGCATAGGATGTTTTGAAGAATTTGTTATTGCTGGTGAAGCACTCAGATACTGTACTGTTGAGTATCATAGGAAGGCTCATCAGGAAATTCATTATTTTGTTGAATTGTGTGCAGCAATAAGGCATGCTGAACAATGAAGAGAAAAAATATTGAGTAGCTGTTCATTCAGCGAGCACCATCCATTCTGTGCATTGAGTGACAGAGTGTTTCCATAGGAAACATAGCATATGACAAAAGATTGTTTCTTATTGCATACGTGTATGCATTATGTAGGGTGAATTTGGGCTGCACAAGCAATTTTTATTCTAACATTACTATAATTTTGAGCGATCGGTTTAGTAATATTTCCTTCCTTTTAAATTTTCCTTTTGTATGCAACAAAGTAAAACTTAATTTACTTAGAGTCAAGTACTTAACCTCAACAGAAAAATGAGCTTCTCAATTTTTAAAGATTTTTTCCCTAAATTTTCTATGATTCTAAATGTGACTTGAAATTACCTATAGACTATACAGAGTTAAGTTCATATTTGGAGAATTACCAGGTCCCTGTCACAGTTTTCATATATGGTCAAACACTTCAGTTCCGAGAGCAATCATATTTCAGGTTATATACAGGTTTCCATAATCTTCTACTACGCAGGAATACATACCTAGGAATACATATTGCCATACAGGTTGGGAATCAGTTATTTATCCATTTTTGTGAGCGAGATCACTCAAAAGTGAATGAAAGTCTAATAAATGTTTAGCAACTTGTCACAGAGGGCAGCTTTAGATAATAAGATAAACAAGTATTACAAACTATTAATGCACATTGCCTAGCTGCATACATTCAGTACATACAGCTTCTGACTTCCTGTCCAATGGGATGCTCTACAGTGATATCATCAATAGAATCCTGTTCTGAAATATAGCACATGAAAAGCTGCTAGAGAGCAGAAAGATTTCCAGCAACATCAGAGTAGTAGTTATTGGCTTTTTATGTCATTGGATATCTTTGACAAGTGACAGAATGTCAAAATAGCTAGTTATATCTCTTTTGTGGACTTTCAGAAGGATTTTGATAGCATCTTTTTATAAAGGAACTATGGTACATCAGTCAAAGCAATGATGTTATTTGTTAAGCATTTGTATGAGAACTGGGATGTTTTTGTCATTTACAGTAACCTATGTTCAGTTTGGTTTGCTATAGACTGTCTGCTGGAAAAGATGTATTTTATCTAGCCTTCTGTTCCTTGCTTATTGAGAAGCCACTAATAATAGTGCTTTGCTTTATAGTGCTTTTCTGTTGAAGCTTTAAAAGCACTTTATGGAAGTGGCACTTAATATCCCCATTTTTATAACTAGAGGCACTGAATGCTTAAATGACTTACCCTAGGTCACACAGTGACCTCATGGCTCAGACAAGATTCAAACTCGGAAATTTTATTTTCTTTCCTAAACTAGTGCTCAAATCACTAGATAAAACAGTTCTCCAGAAAAGCTGTAGGAGTTACTGGTTGAATCTAGTGAAGTAGGGCATCATTTCTGAAGTCCTTATATTTGCAGCAGAAAAAAAAGCCCTTTCTGTCATGATGCAAAGATGAACTACAGGCAAATAATAAATGGTCTTTTTGAGCAGCGAACAGCAAGGGTGAAAGATCAGCATGAGGAAAACTGATGTATGTTTCCTGCCCGAATGAGAAATTCTGCACTACTCTTGCTAATGATAAGCAAGATGTAAGCCTAGGGAAAGTTGAAAGTGTCTGTTTCCTTGGTTGTGTGGTTTCAACTATAGGGGTAGCAGTGCTTGAAAGAATATAAAGCAACAGTTGAAAAAGCTGAGAGCAGCATTCATGAAACTAAATCAGTTTAGTATTGAAACACTCAAAACTGCTGAGACTTTTTAACAATATTGTTAAATCCAAGTAGACTTGCTATGTTTATCCAATAGGTGGAGAAAGAGGTATACACGAAACCAGGAACAGTTGCTTGCACAGAATCATGGATGACGTTATCGATGCATGAAAAGCAACCAAGACTGCTTTTTGATTTTGGGTCACTCCATGGAAATGCCTCACTGGGTCAGATTAAATTAATATTTAAGATCCAAAAGGGTGCTTAATCTTTTAGGTAACACAAACCAAAAAGAGTCACTGCTTTGAAGAGCAAAATGGTTCTGAATGTATTAATTCATGAAATAAGAGAAATGGGAGAAAAGAACTGCACAGGGATAAGATATTTTTCCTCTCATACTAGTTGCCTAAAGATGTGAGAATCTGCAGCCTATTAACTTCATTCTTTCTTGTATTTCAGATCCCTCATTTGAGATACATCCTTTCATACAAATTGAGGTAAGTGAACTGAGGTGTACATTCAAATACACATTTTTCCTACAGCCATTTTGGAAAGCATTAGTATGCTAACATTTTTTTTTAAAGTGAGAATGATCTCTCAGCTACATCTACATTATAATCTACAATCTACTCAATTACAGTATATTTGACATTTTCTCACCTTCACAATGTATTATTCTTTACACTTAATTTAAATCACTGGATACAAATGGACATCCTTTTGGAAAGCAGTCATTGTGTCTAATATGAAGGGATCTGAATCTCTAGTCTAGGTACAGAGATTCAAAAAGCCTGAGGCAGAAGTGCTCTAAGTTTCACACTTTAAATGCCCCTAGGGCAGCTGGAGAGGGAACAAAACAGACATCCTCCCTTTCATGTGTGGGGGAAGCTGAGGCCATCAATCTGGCGGTGCTCAAGCACACCTCCCACCAGCCATGCCACACCTGATTGGCCAGTCACTGATGACAGGTGCAGACAAGAGCCTGTCAGCAGCAATGGGCAATGGCTGGGAGAAGCAGATGCCCCCATGTGGCAGGACCGTCCCTAGGGGTGCCGTGACCTCCCCTAGTGCCCTTGCCTACTGTGCCAACCTGGGTCTTGAATGCACCCTCTATCTTTCCTGCCATGTCTTTGATCTTATTATTATTAATGGGAGGCTGCCTTCCTGCCCTCCTTGGCACGGGGCTAGTCTCGCTATACCGGGATTCCGTTCTAAGTAGCCCGCTCCTTCTCGGGCCTACTCGATATACTCGTTCCTTCTCTCCAGGGCCTTCCACTGGGCTCCCCCCCTTCCAGGGCTTTCCCCTCCCAGCCCATGCCCCACTGGGGCTCTTCCCGATGTAATATACGCACGCTCCCTGGGGCCTGTCTGATGTCCAATATACACGCCCTCTCCCGGAGCCTGCTCCAAGATACTCCTGCTCTCCCCCCACATTGGGGCCTTTGCTCATGCCTCGCGTGCTCCCCTGTCTGCACTGGGGCCCTTGCTCACTCGCGTCACCTGCACTGGGGCCCTTGCTCGCACTTCTCATGCTCTCCGCCCACACTGGGGCCTTGTTTGTGCCTCTCGCGCTCCCCTGCCCTCACTGGGGCCCTTGCTCATGCTCTCATCGCCCGCACTGGGGCCTTCTACACCCAATGTGGGCTTCCTGAGGTTGGGGTTCAGGCGGCCTCAGTCTCACCTGGCCCCAGACCCGCCTTCTCGGGTCTATGCCCCACTGGGGCTCTTCCCAATTGGGGTTCCCAATTGAGGCTCGTCCCAATATTGCCCCACTGGGCTGGGGTCGTGACCCCCCCCCAGACTCGCCTTCCTGGGCCTGTGCCCCACTGGGCTTCTGCCTCTACCGAGCTCTTCCCAAAGCTGCCCACACTGGGCTGGGCTGCCAGAATGCGGCACCCTCGGTGGTGCCAGGAACACCCCCACTTTACTGGGGAGCTCCTGATGAGGCCTCCTCCACCCCTACAGCCTCGCCCAGTCCTCTGGTGTAATAATCACCACAACCAAACCAAACAGAAACACAAGGCCCCTAGGCCATAACACAAATCTTAGGCCAACCTGGCTATCCTTCTCTCATCCTTGTCAGGGTCCTTTCCACCCTGTATATGCTCACACGCTGCTGCAGCTGCTGCTCAGCCCCACTCTAACAAGCTCTTACTTCTTAGGCTGCCAGAAGGGAACCAGCTCTGGCCTCAGCCTTCTCCGTTTATGAAGGCCAGGTCCTGCCCCTTGGCGGTCAGCTGACCCCATTAGTTGCTTTGGCAACTCACAGCTGTGCTGCCCTATTGAGTGGCAGCTAAGCCTATATCACCATGATCAGTAGCAGGCTCCTTAGTGCCCTGCTACACCCCACCACACAGGTCCAGCTCCCACTGTGTCCCCCCCAGCTGTGGGGGGGCTGGGGCAGGGCCTCCATTGCCCCCTCTACCTGTGTCCCCCCCAGCTGAGAGGCAGGTCTTGGTGAGCTTTGGGGCCTGGCTGAGAGTTTGGGGAGGAGCTTACTGAGCTGGGCAGTGAGTGGGGAAAGCCCCCAGTGTATGGGCCTGGCCCACACTATGGAGACCCCACCTGGGGGGCCAGAGCAGGGGGCTCAGTTCTCCTCCTTATTCACCCCCCAAGGCACTGCTGGCTGGGGAGGAGCAGAGGCTTTGTTGCCTCAGCTTTGTGACAGCCTGTGGGCAGGGACAGCCGGAGCGGGTGCGGGGGTGGGGGGAGGGAGGTAGCTCACCCGCCTTGTGACAGCAGGGGGATTAGTGAGGGGCTACAATGGCTCCTGAGATACCAGGGGACTGAGACTTAACTTGACTTGGGAGGGGATCTGGGACAGAAATTCATAGACTGATTTAACCTAAATTGATTAAATCTGATGCTATATCCATCCAGGTCTATCTTAAACTGGGTTCAGCCATCTTGAAACCAGTCTACGTGCACTGAATTTCTGTTCTGTTACAGGTTTAGACCAGTTTCTGATCACTTATACTGGTTTATGTGTAATTTCTGTCCCTAGCCCTAGAGGCTCTCTCAGGAGCCAGTTCTATCTCGTCATTGTATTGCATCTCATGTGGTGCAGGGCTGAACACCAAATGAAGCAGACCTTTTTTATACACCTTGCCTCCGAATGAGTTTGAACACATGGTACCAGGAATAGAACAAAGAAAATCCCCTGAGTGGGTGAATAGAGCGCTTAACCAATCCACCCAAGAGAAAACTCTCCAGAAACATAGAGGACAACTGTTAAAACAGCACTTTTCTGTATCTGCAAGCAACTGTTGTCAGAAAAACAGAAGGTGACCTCATTTGTAAGAATGATTAGTTTTGAAGCATTTGATGTTTTTAAATAGATTTTGGCCAACTCAAGCAGACTATAAAATTGTATTCGAAGAAATTTGAAGAATATTGCACTTCCTGCAAAAATGAAACATACAAACACTATGTTTTTTTAAAAGCAATTACAAAAAGAAGGTGGATACTAAAAAAAGTCCATAATGGAGAAGCTTGTGAATGATTTAAGGCTTAAAAATAGTTTTGTGATTTTGCTTGCTAAGCAAATCCCTGATAAGACACCAGATCCAGACTGAGATCTTGCATAAAGCACATGATGAGAAATTACCTTATTTTCTTACATGCAACCTGCACCTTTCCCCCAAAACCAGCCTCCCTTCCTGCATATTGGGATGAATGTAGTAAGTAGGGAAAGTAATGTTCTCTCTGGAGAAACCTCTCAGGATCCTGCTTTGGTTTCTGCTCCACAGAACAGCTGGGAATCAATTGTCTTAATGGCTCATTGTTCTCCACTCCAGAGATGTTAATGACTGCCTCTCCTTTTCAATGGTCTTAACTTTCCATTAATCAAGCAAGCTTTCCTTAGGACAATTTTGCAATCTGCTAGCTGCTTCTGGTCTCTCTCCACCTAATTCACAACCTAAGCAGGAAAAGGAGGGTAGGATAGTTGAAGATTAGGCTCTGTTCCTTCTTTATGCAGCCAGCCACAATTCTGGAAAAATCCTTTCCCTTCATTCTGCCTTTTTAAAATAAGGCATGTAACATATTTTGGGTCATGATATATGTACTAGAAGATCCAGAATATCTTAGTAGAATTTGTTAAGCAAAGGAAGGCTCTCAGTATAGAGCAAAGTTTATGGAGGCCAGACAGTTTTCTTACACTGTAGACATAAGAAAGAGCCCAAAACGCAACAGGAAAAGATATTGGAAGCATGTAGCATTTACAGTAGGAGTCCATAGATAATAGCATGGGGAGCTATGCAAGCTGAGGCAAATACCACAAGCAAATACGGTGCCTGGGATTTGTAAAAAAAAATCAACTAGTGGATTACATCACTTTTTAAACGTTCTCATGTGCCTACATGTACAAAAACAGAATGGACACCTATGAGATATTTTTCATGAAAGCAAGGGATAACATAGCAGCAGATGTAGGAAAGCAAACAGTGCACCGATTAATTTTAAGTTGAATACAGATGCACAAACCCATGTACTGTGAGAGACAGCACAGCACTTAAAGAAAAGCCAGATACAGTAGGACTGGGTAAACAGGTAAATTTAGAGCATTTATTAGCAGTCTTATCCCAACTACTGGACTAGATGAACTAAATGTCTGGGTAAATGAGTACAATCTGCAACTGTAAAAGGTAACAGTAATACAGAAAATAGTAACAGAAAAAACATTAAAAACATATTGGGTCTGCAATCTCATGAAAAGCTGCTTTCCCTGTGTTGGGCAGGAGACCAAAATAATTGGGGAATAGTTTTGAGTACATGTTTCAGGGGATAGGGAAGTTCTCAAGGGAGTACAGCATAATGTTGACAAGGCTCAAATGTCATATGAATCATGCCTCTAATAACTGCAGACAGAAGTGCAGCTCCCAGCTGTAACACAGAATGATTTTTGCAAAGCTCCCAGACCAAACAGAAGTTCACTGTTGGTTCCAGGGAGGAGGGGAATCGAGCTGTAGGCTGGGATCCTACAGGCAAGTTCCCGTAGTAATGACCACAGTTCTCTGCTAGTGCTTAGTGTTTTCAGAGTGGCGGGGGGAAAGGCAGTGGAGGGAATTCCTTGCAGGGGGCACCAACACACCTGCCCCCCCCTTCAGGGGAAGGGCTGAAAAACCTTGAGACTGAACTCCCTCCACTCCCTCTCCCATTCTGAAAGCAGTGACAGGTGGGAGCTCTGCAGACACAAGTTACAAAAGAGTCTACATTTTGAAATATCTTTATCTGATACCTCGTGTAATGAGAGGTCAGATTTTCACCCAGTCAGCCATTTTTGAAACTGCCTGCAGCTGCTCACTTTTGTTTAGTCACAGCTATAAACTGGTTTCTGTGCCCAAATTGGGCAAAGACTGTTACTTCTGTCTGCACTAAGGAGAGTTCCTCTTAAGCAAATCACAAAATGGAAGGAGATAAGGGGCACTCAGCCAGCCATCTGAATGCCTGGGAAAATCTTGCCTCAACAAGAGAGATGACTGAGTCCCAAGGCATGAGAGTAACAGAATTAGTGGACTTACTGCTACCCATAGAGAAAACTGTAGGTTCATATTTAGGGCACCTCAGAAACAAACTGGACACTGGTGACATATAATCAGCTGCTTTACACACACACACTTGTTATAATATATGGCAGAAACATATGTGTACATGTTTACATGAATTTCTATATATCACTATAGTGTCTCATATATAATACACACCTTTTCCCCTAAAATTCCTCTGCTGGAAAGTGGGGTATGCATTATAAGCAAAGAAATATGGCAATAGTTTCTGCTTCTCCCAAGGTTAAGCACAAATAGTGCTGCAGTGCTACAGGCCTGGGGCTCCCTGGCTCAGTGATTCTTAACCAACCCTGGGGTGCCTCGAGATCCTCTCCAGGGTGCTGTGCAGTGCCATGTAATGTTAGCACTGCTAGGTGTGCTAACATGATTCACAAGATAAACCCAAAGATTTCAAATAAGAAACCATAGTGTTAAAAATGTTCAGATCTGTTGTGGTCTTTCTGAGTTCTTTGCAAAATAATTGCTCTATTATTTTTCTCTAGTAAAAAATGAGTGAAAAGTAAGAGCTGGCATTTTCTGAGGGGTGACTTGAGCCTATCAAGGGGTGCTGTGTGGTGAAAAGAAGTTTAGAACCACTGCCCTAGCTGCTGGCTGTGGTCTTTTTCTTTCCCCTTGGCAGAGGCTCCTACTACAGAACCAAGGAAAGATCTTTTTTTCTTCATTGTGCCTTTCAAAAAACAAGGAGCATATCCTATTTGGGGGCATGCTGTATATGAGAACATACACTGTATTAGTGCTGATTGTAAGCTGTTGTTATTGTTATGTTTGGCTGGGAGGGAAGATGTGAGAAACAGGACATTTAGGAGGTTTTTTGTAAGAGCCTGTTGGAACATGTGCTATATCCTACAGAGGTCCAGGTTAATCCGTGGTGATTTGTGAAGATGTATCCTGTTCATGAAGCAGATCTCCGTTAGGCTCCTTGGCCTGAGTGGTCTCTGGCAAACACAAAATGTTAACACTGCTGCTTAGGTAAGTGACTACAACCTCCTTTCTCTGCTATGATTTGGGAAAACTTAATAACTTGCTTTTGTATTGATTATCCTTGTACTGAAGTATGAATAGCTGTGGATGGAAACTAGACAATAAGCCCAGATTCTCAGAGGTATTTAGGAGCCAAACTGCGCATCAAAATTAACAGAAGTTAGTTTTGAAAAAAACTGTTGTGGTTTTGGGCTTTGGTAACTAAAACCATATTGAAATCTATGAGCATATATTAGCAATCTACAGATTCAAGTTGTACTGGTAGAGAATTTTTATAGGGTAAGAGACCTTTTCCATTGACCTATACAGTCAGCAGTTGTTGAATTGCTTTGTAAAGCTGTTTATTTACTCCTGTTAAATCGTTTTCACAAATAGAACTGGATAACCTTCTCCTGAGGGGAAAAACAGAGTGGATTGATGAAACAATGGTCTGGGACAGAGTGGTCCTCTCAGGGAAACCTAGGAGAAACTGTGCCTGAGAAGGAGGATTGAACTGGAATTTAGATTGCAGAAGCAGAGTTTATCTGTAAATATGGCCATCCTCCAGGAATGCTGGGAATGTGGCCTGCCAGTGTACATATGGACATTGGTGGAGCCACCTAAGAATCCTATTTGCTTGCAGCATTTCTTACAATGAGTAATCTTGTCTGAGAAAGGCAAGTGTGTATGTATGAGGCTCCTCGAAAATCAAAGGAATTGCCATGCAAGGCCCCAGACCATCTAGTGTGCTGTCTTTTTGTTGACTCTTACAAGGAAGTGAAAGTAACTTTAAAATTGGAAAACACAAGATCATCTCTCTTTCAAAAGATTTTTATTCTCAAATCTAGTAACAGGCAATTAGCTTAAATTCCCAACCCCCCCTCACATCTAATACTTTTAAATTAGTATTAGTTAGTATAATCTGCTAAACCCTGTTTGACCTGTTGGCCCTAACATGTTCCTGGGTCAAGTTTCACAGGATATCTTTTTCACACAATGTGTACTATTTCCTTTTCTCTCATCCTTAATTTGTCTGCTTTCTGTTTCCTGTACCATTGCTTTTATGTTCTGAGGGACAGAAATTTGTTTTACCTTTTCTATTCTGTTAAGTATTGGACTATTCCTGCATCAGAAACAATTATTACATCCATTTTTCTCCACTAAAATTATGATATTTAGGATCTAGCAATCAAGCCCTAAGGACTATAAATAAATAAATAAGTAATAAAACTGAAATAAAATCAGCGTATCTAAACTAAAGATCCAAGGTTTCTTTACCAATGCCTATACCTACTATTGTGTTTGTTTCTGTTATAATAATATTGTGTTACCTGTCATTCTTGTAGAAATTCCACCACCATAGGCTTATTTTTGCTAGCACTGATGACAGATGTCGTGTGTACAGTGACCCCAATTGATGAAATCTGCTGGTTGTTTTCTGGTGAATTATAGATTTAAAATGCAAGAGATTTTTTCACTGCAATGTATTCTCTTATTTACCTGTTGGAAATACTGTGGAAAATTCCACTATAGTGCCATATTTATTCACCCTAGAATACTGGAAAATGTGAGTATCTTCTTCAAGTGAGATGATGTGGCTTCAGAGCAGCCAGCTAGCAATTTATTATTTTTTTGAGTTCAGTTTGGGTCAAGTGGCTTGGGGGAAATTTCAGATGATAGAGTGATTTTATATATTTTGAACTCTCAGGAAAAACCCTTCAGGAACCAGATTTGGTGATTAAAAAACCCCAGTTTTAACAACAGAAACAAAAGACAAAATTAACCAAAAGATAATTAAGCAGAATTGTATAGCATCTGTTTTCAGGATAAGCTTGTGATACTAAGATGCAAATTGAGAGAGCTGAGTTTTAGGAGTTACTTCAGTCTTGAGTTCTGGGACAATTTCATAGCACCAAGACTATTGCTCTTCTCCTACCCCCGAATTCTGCCCTCCACTCCCAAAAATGTGTTGCACCAGAGGTGGTGTGGTTCTGCAGCACCTTACTTATAAATCCAGGTACAAGCAGCTGTGCCTTTTAGTGAACAGAAGAGGTAACTTCCAAGTAAAACACTGTATCCCAGCTAAAACAGTAGAATCTCAACATTTCTTCCTTTCCTTTTAAACTAATCTACATCCTCTTATCTCTACTTGAATTTCAGCTAAAACCAACTTACAATAAATAAAGCAATCTTTTTCCTTTCCTTACTGACATTCAAGAGGAGGACTACATTTTAGATAAAGGAGCAATATGGCAAAAAGCAAAACACCACCAACTCAGAGATGTGGGAGAGGAAGACAGAATGTACAGCCTCACAGTAAAAAGAGGAAAAAATGAAATGTGGTGGGTTTGCTGGCGGTAGCTCAGTGCACCGGCTTTGGAAAAGTTTGGAACGACTGATTGGGTTTTTTCCTTTCCCCCACCAATCAGATGAAGGCCGGGGAGAAGTTAGCCTCACCCCTACTGCAGGGTGAGGCAAAGAGCCAGACCTGAGCAGGGACTAACACCCCCCTCTCTCTGACACCCCTGAAAGGAATAAAAGAGCAGGGTGCCTGGCACACAGGCAGTTGTGTTGAGGGACAGAGATGAGGACAAGGAAGAGCTGACAGAGCTGGTCAGCAGGGCAAAGCTGTTGCCCTGGAAGAGCCTGAACATTCCTCATTGGGTAGGGAGTGGCACGTGGCTTCCTTCCCCCATCCCGGCTGTGGGGCACGCAGTGTCAGTGCATGGCTGGTGCATGGAGGGTCTTAGAGGGACTGAGACCCTGGGAGCTGCACAAGGCAGCTTGGGTCTCCAACACCTGGCAAGAGGCCAAGCAGTCAGTGCACAGGCAGGGCCTGAGAGGGACCGAGACCCTGGGAGCTGCACAAGGTGGCTTTGGTCTCCAACCCCTTGGCACGAAGCCAGGCATGAGGGTCTGGGAGCGGACTATGATTCCAAAGCTGCACAAAGCGGCTCAGGTCTCCAAACCCTGGCACGAGGCCAGGCACACAGTGCACATGTCAGTGCATGGAAGGTTTGGGAGTGGACCAGGATTTTGGAGCTGCTCGAGGCAGCTCAGGTCTCTAGTTCCTGGCACAAGTCCAGGAACACAGTGCATAGGTGGTACATGCAGGGGCCGTGAGTGCACCAAGACCCTGGTGCCATGCAAGGCAGCTCACGACTCCAACCCGTGGTGCAAAGGCAGGGCCACTGGTGCATGGAGTGGTGCACAGGGCCCCAAGCGGGCCAGAGGCTGGGAGAGCCCAAACCAGCTGAGGGCTCCCTGCTGAGGAAGGAGGCACCTCACCCAGGGACAACAAGTTGGCTTCACTGGATCTTGGGGGAGCTGTGAGTTACAGGGGAAGGGGATTCCCACAGGGGAGGAGGGATCTTTCACCTTGTCATTTGGGACTAGCAGCTGGAGGGGAAGCCGTGAAGGAGAAGGGCTCCCCAGGTTTATTGGAGGCTCTCTCCACAAGCTATTCAAGCTGGATTACAGAGGGCCTGTAGGGCACTGAAGATCACTTTTCCCCGCCTCTTATTTTTGGTGTCCTTCCATTGCTTCAAGGTAACCTGGGTTATTATTCTGGTTTTCTTGAGCATCTAAGTATTGATCTTGAAATTTGTATCCATTTCCCTGCATCTTATGTTTTGTGAATTCTGTGCCTTATATTTTGTGAACTTGCGCCTCATGCTTTGTAGATTTGTAGATTCATATTTCATTACAGTATAAGATTACATGACATTTACTGAGACCTTTGCTTCCCAGATGCCTCACCTGTATCCAGAGTATTTGCATAGCATTGTATATATATGGCACATAGTTCCCATGTCCTTTATATATGTTCCATTTTTAACTCTTCTTATATATTAATAGATTTGTATATAGTTAAGTCTTAAGATATATCCTAACTTTATAGGGGAAGGAGGTAACTGTGTGCAGTAGGCAGTTTAACCCCACAGTGCACCTGCCCTGCTAACATTCCCTTCAACTGGACAGGGGAGTATATAATTGGGTACTATCTGGACTACATAAAAAAAAGCAAACCTAACTCCTCTTACCCTCCTCCTCCTCCCTCAGAAAACCTCTTCAGGGTTAGCATGTGAATTAGGACCCTTTTTTAAAGTGATTTCAATATATCTATATCCTTTATTATTACTGTTCCATCTTATTAGGGGACACATTTTCCCCCTATAACAAAGGCATGTACAATATCAAACCACCCCCAAGAGTAAGAAGAAGAAGATCCTTCACTTAGTACATGGAAGTGGAGGAAGTGAAGAACTAAATTTGAGATCAGAATATCAAACCAACCCCCAAGAGTAAGGAGAAGAAGATCCTTCACTAAGTACATGGAAGTGGAAGAAGTGAAGAACTAAATTTGAGATCAGAATGTCTACTTTCCCTTCCTTATGCAGTTAAACTCCCTCCCCCCAGTTATTTTGTGAGAAATTCATCTCTCAATTGATGATAAAAGATATGATGATTATCTCATAGTTCTAGGTTACTGAGGCTTCTGGAACTTTCAGATACTGTATTTATGAAATACAGAATAGAAGTTTGGCCATTTTATAATTTCAAGTAGTAGTTTACTGCATGTTTGGCTGATCTGCATCTTAGCGTCAAGAGCTATGGAAAGTATAGAATCTGGAGTGTTAACGGTTACAGAGTATTTGGTGTTGGAAGACTTTATAAGTCTTGTTAGTAGGGAGTAGTTGCATCTGGGTTGAAGGCTGAACCTAAGAATGAAGTGAGTTGTAGATAGTTTGGTAGCAGCAGAGGAACCTTGCTAAAGATATTTGTATTCTATTACTTTTTCCAACTAATATAATTAGAAAGCTTGATTGTCTCTTCATATTGTTGGAGATATAATAGAAGGGGCAAGGAAGAGCAGCTGACATGTTTCAGAAAACTTTACAGGAGCCTCAGAATTGATTCCAGAAGGTGCACATCTGTAAGAAACATTTGACTATAATCAGAGTGTAAAGCAATCACCCTTTGATGAATTATTGCTAATGGAACTCATGTGCACAATGCACCACTGATCACAAAGCACTCAACTAAAAGGAGACTTAACTTTTCAGGAATTTCATCTGGTTACAAGGGTCTCATCTGCTCACATTCCCAGGAAAGTTAGTATCAATGGTCTTGTCAGTCTTGCAAAGTCCTTATGATTTGGGTGGAGGATAAGGAAAGAAAGCTGTCTATATTCCCCCTTGCACTCTAGCACTGACCTTGTTGTTTGAAATGACCAAAGAACGTTTCTCAGGAGACCACAGTACTTAAAGACTAGTAATTTTTATTTGACATTTTCAGGATGCTGTGGATGAATATATAATGAATGCAACCAGTCTTTTTGTTTCTTTAAGCAGAGTTACAGGGGAAAAAATGGGAATGCTCTTTTTTGTTATGTCCAGGCACTCATCTAATTCCTTTTGCTACAATTTTTTTTCCCTTTTTGAGATTGCCATTGCATTTAAGGTGAACAGTATATCACCAAGTATTCTGGCTGTCATTTCCTCAAGGCATCTTTCTGTCTAATATTTTAATCTCTGTTTTTGCCATATTGTGCTGCTTTATTAAAACACTGTGAAAAATGATTCCAGGTATTAGGAACCACTTGTATATTATTAGTTTTTTGTAAGTAAAGCAGACTATTAAGGATTTCCCTGGGTACTAATTTAGTTGTTCAGATTAATAACTCTACATAACCAGATGAGAACAATTTAACTGTATGAACAAATCTTTTGGTCATAGGATGTAAACTTTTTTCCCCCTGCTATATCCTGAAGTGTCATTTATAATATGAAGGGCAGAAAATAAAAGCTTTTGATATGATTGGCATTTTATAATTATGTCCCAACCTTGTTTTATCAAACTAGCATTACAGGATCAACATTTGATCCTGATGAAATTGTTGCTGTGCAAACTTCCAGTCTAGTTCTGAAGCCCCTCTAAGCTAGGTACAGACATTCAAAAAGTCTGAATCAATCCAAGTTATATGGTTGTCTGTAAGCAGCATAGGTTAGATTGGTAGCAAACAGAATACACATTCAACCTTGGGAGTGGGTGCAAATCTTAGACAGGGTTTTGCCATTTTTAAACCAGTTTGTCTGCTGAACTTCTGTAATGGGTATAGGCTGTTTCTGATCACTTACACCAGTAAAAGTGTAATGTACCTGGCCCTGTATAGTGTGATATTAACAGATTAATAAAGCTAACCCCATGAGTGATGATCAAGTAAGGGAAAACACTCATCATGCCAAGAAACATTTCCTAAACATGTAGTGCTACATTTAAAACTGTCAAATTAATAATAATTTTACTATTGGGCTTGCGTTAGTAAAGTGATGTACATGTAGATCATGGAAAGCAAGAGTTTTCTTTCGACTTTTGCTAAGTTTCTTGTCTTTTACATTTCTTGGAAATTTGAACCAACTTGGCTGAGGGCTGAATTGTAGCTTTCATTATCCTTTAGCTTTACTTCTAGCACAACTCTTCATAAAATCCATCTTGTTCCTGACAGAATTACTGTGTCTGATTTTTGTTTTGTTGATCTTCTAGTAGACATGGCACAGAAGAGACAGCTTAGTTGGGGGATAGGGCTGAGGGTGTACAAGATAACACTTTGTATTACCTTTGGCCCTTCCAAATTTTGGACTCATTCAAAGGACAAAATGGCTCCTGACACGAAGGTTGTAATGCAGTGCAATATCAGTATCTACTACTATGAGGAACAGACCAGTGCTCTTCTCTCCCATTTCCCCATCATGTTGGTTACACTGGGGCTTAAAAAGGCAGTGCTACCCGTTCATGGAGTAACTGGAGTTCCATTAATGTCAGACACATGCTACCAAAATGAGGAAAGGCTCTGTCCTCATGTGTCTTTTTGGAAAAATAAATCAGTATTGGAACAAAGCCTGTCTTAGCTATGCCACATAAAAACACTTCACTGTAGAGATGTGTTAAGTATTACCCCGAAGCTTATTTCAGGAGATGAGATAGTTATGTATTTTATTGTGTTTAAGATTAGCACTTTGTTATATTTCACAGATGGACTCATACGAATGGGAATATTTTTGTCATTTCAATTCAGTTATTAAATTTATGTGGTCTCTTGGCAGATTAGCTATGAATACATTCTTCATCTATGTTAGTAAAGGTTACCCATTCTGAAAGACCGTCAGATAGAAGGTATCTTCTATGTTAGAAGCTGAGCACTTTTGAGCCATCCAAGGTTTATACATACACAGCTTCACTTAAGCTAAGAAATGTTATGACTTGAAACTTGCATAGAATTGTTATTCATAAGACACTGTGATATCCTGAGCTTTCTCATGGCTGGTAAGAGGAATAAATATGGTCTGGGGCAGTGGTGTAAATAGGCATGGTGAAAAGGAGAACTAGCCTCAGTCACCAAATTAGGAGGTGCACCAGAATAGTTTCCGAATCTCATGGAGTCTGTGCCCTGGCATTAAAAGCAGTCCCACAGCATTGCTCTTGCAGCAGCACAAGCAGGTACATTGCCACTTTGCTGCTTTTGCCCTATGGGCAAGAGCAGAGGGAGGCAGAGCACATGGCAGCAGCAGTACAGTGCAGCTGGGGACTGTTTTTGGAGTTACTGGCATGTGTAGAAGTCCTGCACCTCCACATTACTCCCAGAAGTGTGCCTCTCCTTGTAACTGTATGACTCCTACTCTCCCACAAGGTTTACACAGGGCACGAACCCTGCTTGTTATACCTCTGCTCCTGGACTTGTCATTCCAGAGCCAGATTGCTTACCCACAATTTTTTTTCTGACAACCAAACTTTTTTACTGACACATATTTTACATGATGTAAATGTAACACTTCTGTCAGGCTTATGTGGGCCACAAGAAAGCTCCCCGAAGGGCATAGAAGTGTACTCCCACCCAGACACAGGATGGCACTGCTCTGCCCTTCTATTTATCAACATTTGCATCCAGCCTCAATCAAGCTCATGGTTTCTTAGTTATTTTGTGGACAGCTCATGTTTTTTATGGACTTTATGGATGAGAATTTTTAACTTTGGTTTTTTTTTATGGACTGTCTATGAATTTATGAAGAATTGTCAACCTTGTTCTAGAGAGTGCTTATTTGTCCTTACACCCCCACTGCAAGTCCAGATCCTGGGATTAGTGCAGATATAAAGTGACACCAAGCAATGGACTTTTCTATCTCAGTTATCTTCCTCACACTCCCCTATCCTTCTCCCATCTCTTTTCCTGCATTCTAAACTCTTGTCAGTTGTCGGATATTTGAAAAGCAATAGACTTGGCTACGCCTTTTACATCAAAAATTAATGATATAATGGGTTTTAGAGTAAGTGTGTCAAAAAGTCAGGCATAAATGAGGAACAATCTATAAAATCACTGACTTGAGCAAACAAAATAGATCAGTGGTTTAATTATCAAAGCACCAGAGGAAATTTAGTCAGTCTTCATCCAATAAAATCAGTCAAATTAATCTGACCTGACCTATGTCTAGGGATCTACTTAAATCAAGCTGCAAGTTTGCTCTGCAGCAGCTCCTTTAATCTTACTTTTTTTGCTATACACTGCTCTCCACCTTTAATTGGCAAAGGGCCCTGGCCAGCACTTCTGCTTGTTCCTGATAGGGAGGGAGGCAAAACCCGTGGTTTTAAATATGCTGAGGTTTTTGCCTCCCAGTCCATCATTAGCAAGCAGCAGGGATGCTGCAGCCCCTTGGCCAATCAACAGCAAGAGGCAAAAATTGTGGCATATTTAAAACCACATTTTTTTTCCTCCTGGCTGATCAGGAATGAGAAGCAGGGCTGCCAAAGCCTGTCTGCCAATCATTTCTAGAGGGGAGTGGGCAATCCAGTAAAAAGAACAATATTAAAGGAGCCACTGTGCAGTGCACTTCCACCACAATTTAGATAGATCCCTTCCCATGCCTAGTGTGACTCTCAAAGAGCTGCATCCTGAACAACTTCAGTCATGTCAGGGCAGAGCAGGATTTAGCATCAGAGGGCTAGGAGAGCTCTTGGAGATTAAATTAAAATCAGTACGCAATTACAATTACAATCAGTACCCAACACACAACTATTACTAATTCTGTTATTCTTCCCTTAATTTTAGTTGCATATTCTTAATTCTTACGTTCCTGGGTTTCGTGGAAATTGACTCAGATAAAATTTTATATTTTTGAAGCCTAAACAATTTAAAGTGACAATGCTAAAAACAGGGGAACAAATAATAATAAAAAAGCTTTCAGAAAATCCTGTTCAGATAACTCTAAGGCTAGAGACAAACATTCAAAAAGCCTGAGCCTGAATTCATTCAATCTTTGCAGGTTAGTCTAACCTGCTTAGATTGAACTGGTTTGCAACTGTACAGACATTCCCTTTGGATTGAAGAAATGCAGGCATATGCCTGAAGTGGCTCAGGATACAAGCCAGGGGGCACTAGAGCAACCCTCCCTTCCCTTCTTCAGTACTAAGATGAGGGTGTGACCAGGCCCTGGAAGGATGCTCTGATTAGGGAGGCATTTAAACCCCCAACCCAGCCTGCACTATCCCAGCCTTTTCCCTGCTTGCTGCTCTAGGGGTGGGAGTATTGGTAGCCCCCAGCCCCAGGCTAGCACTTTGAGGTGAAGTGGGAGATGCGCAGTGCATGCATCAGTTGATGATACAGAGCTTTTCAATCTCCCTCTCCCTGCTTCTTCATACTGTCTGCAAACCTGACAGGTGAGGGAGCCAGGAGGGGGATGATAACACAGTGTTTATCAGCCTTTCAACAGAACAAAAGCCTCTCTCATTAGTTCTAGTTCTTAAACAGCTTTTTCCAAGGAAGGAACAGAGGGACATTACCAGCTGACCTGTTGATTAGCTCCAAAAAGCCCTAAGCTTACATTGTTCTGTCTGCCTGTCCCAGTGAAATTGGAGCCACATATACACCTCTCAGCATTAGCTAGCATACCACATACCTAGGGTCTGTGGGGTTGGGGTCATTGCTGTGGGAGATGGGAGGGAGGGAGAGGGAGATCCCTGCTTGAGCAGAGAGCGGGGGGTAGAGGGAAGCAAGGCAGATCCTGCTGTGCCTGCAGTCTATGCCAGAGCTGTGGCTAGGAAGCAGAAGGGTGGATCCAGCCCTGTTCTCTGGACAAGAGAGCACAGCCCAGGGTTGCAAAGCATCTGTGATGCTGAGGGGCTCTGGTTTTACTTACACCAGGAAGGGGCCTGGGACAGGCATTACATAAACTAGTTTGGCCCATATCAGTTAAGTCTGATACTATATTCAACCAGGTTCATCTTAAACCAGTTTAAGCCATTTTGAAACTGGTTTATGTGCACTTAACTTATATTCTGTTACAGGTTTAAACCAATTTCTGATCATCACTTAAACTAGTTTATGTATAGTGTCTGACTCTAGCCTAAATTATATGTTAGCATTTCAACATGTTTCCTTAAGTTAATACTCCTAGAATCAGAAAAAAAAAACTAATCATAAAGGCTAGGGACAGAAATTACACAAAAACTGGTATAAGTGAACAGATATCAGTTCAACTCTCTAACACAACAGAAGTTCAGTGTGCACAAACTGCTTTGAAAATGGTCAAAACTGGTTTAAGATAAACCTGGATGGATGTAGTATCAGACCTAACTAATTTAGATTAATTTGGTTTATTGAACTTCTGTCCAAGATCCCCATTTAGGTGCAAATTAACCCTCAGTCCCCCAGCATCCCAGGATGCTTTGTACCTCCCCCACAAATCCTCTCTTGCCGAGTGGGTGGGTGGACCAGCCTTGGCCCAAGCTGCCTGTTCCAGTCGAGCAGGGAGGTATGTTGTAGCGCTCCTCAGAAATCATCACAGGGGTGTCAGAGAGAGGGGGGTGATTTCTTGCTTGAGCCACCATGTAGATGCATTTTTGAAATTAAAAGTGAATGTCTGTTCACTTGCTTACTGGTTCAACCTATGCAGCTTAGACTAGCCTGCAGAGATTAAATCGATTCACCCTTGGGCTTTTTGACTGTCTGTACTTAGCCAAAGAGTAATGCGTGTGTATGTGTCTGTACACATGGGGGGGGGGCGTTATATGTCAAGGACACCTCGGATTCATTCTAAATGCTCCCTTATCTTAAAACCCTTGCTCTACTTTTGTTTCTTAACACTGCTTAGCTAATAATATATTCACCTATACTTTTTACAGTTTTGGGACTAACCTGATGTTTATTGCATTTAGCCCCATCACTTTGTTATCATATGTATTTTATAGGCCGTTTTATTTTTCTTAACCCCCTTTTGGGTGACACAACCTCATTAAAGGAGCACAGTATCTGTTTGTCATCACTGGATGTAATGCATGAATAGGCTTCAGGTCAGAACCCTGTATCCCATTATTCATTGCTTTCTCTCCTTCTGACCATGTCTCTTATTTCTTTCTGCTTAGTAGTGTAGGCTCAGCAAGAAGGATGAAAGAAGGCCTCAGCCCTGCATATCCTGCAGGCTGGTGGTTTGGGCACTTTCCTAGGGTGGAGGGAGATCTATGACTTGGAAACCAGTGCTCCCACCTTGGGTGAGTGCCTTAACTGCTGGGCTATTGGGCAAAAGATGAATAGGTTTTGGTGTTCACCTTTCACCTCCATTTTGTTGCCTAACACTAAGATGAAGGCACATAAAATTAGCTGTTTCTAGGGACTTAAGCTCTGGGATGCACACACTCTCTCACTATAAAGCAAATAGACATCCCCCGTGAAAAAGCGGCACAAATTATTACTACTTTTCACTTTGTGGCACCTTAACAATTGTTATGGTAGCACAAAAGCAATGTCTGTTTCTCACCTCAGTGACACTTAGAGGTAGAATAATATCTGGGCTGAAGTATTAGTTCTATTTATAACTTTCACAAAGTATTTCCTGCTACATGCTTGAATTGCAAAGCCAAAAAGAAACAAACTTCTCGTTTCTAATCCTTCATTCCTCCTCTAGAGCTCCAGTTATCGGTCATGAATGCTCCGGCCTTTTAATTCAACCCTTCCAGATTACTTTAGTCTTCACTTGGTTATTCTAATTCCTCTCCTCCCTGATTCTATCTTCACTCAAGCCATTTTCCCGTTTCAGACCTTTCTAATCTGTCCCCATCACCATTATAGCTGGTTGTGGGAAATATTGATTAATTTTATACTTTTACAATAGTCCTTGGGGCTTAGTGAATCAAAATCCCATTGAAACATGTGGCTCTATAGATCCATTACAGAATTTTTAAATTAAATACAGATTGCCTGATTTAAAAGAATAATTGTGAATTCAGACAAGTCAATTTCAGGGGAAAAAAACAGTTTGCCAGCTGATGCAGCTTTGATAAATGCAATCCTTTGTTACTTGTTCAAGGGCAATTTGTATCCTGCTGATACTACTGACTTTAAGTTGCTGCACATACAATAAGTAAAGTTACTGTGCTACTTGAAAGGAGGGTTAAACTGTCTTGTGCTTGTAATGTTTATTTCTTGACATTAGAAAAGGTCAAATGGACTTAAGCACACGAATCATGAAGATTTCACACATGGGTTTGAATAACTACAATTCTTCCTGACATTTACTCCAACACCTAAATGCAACTGATGTTAAAATTATGTTGTAGGATCACAGCTAAGCATTTTAAATAGCCTTAGCCTTGTTCTTCTTTAAAACATAAAAAGCTGAATTATCTGGTAACCAGTTCCCAAGCATTTAGCACAAGTTATTCTGAAAGCATCATTTGAAACTATTACATATATTTAAAAATATCTATTTCCTGTCTGTTTCTTCTTTAAACATCAGCTTTTCATGTTACTCCCTGATCAACATCACCTGAGAATATTTCAAGTGAGTCTATTCTCCTCCTTGTTTTTAAGTTTGAATTCGACTATGGTAGATAGGCAGTTATAAGATACCTGTGGCACCTGTGGACAGTCTAATGACCTCCAGTAACAGGCTAAGCAACATTTAAAAACAAAACCACAAAACAAATCTTACATCATTTATATTTATTCCTGTCTTTGAACTAGAATGGAAATAAATTCTTTAGACTTGAAAGTATATCTTGAGATAAGGGAAAACAGAAGGCATTTGTCAAAAACTTGTGGCTCACGTGTCAAAAGCACTTGTAATTTTGTAGGGGAACAGTTTTACAGGTATAACTTGGCCATTTCAGTAACATTGAAGTGATTTTGTAGTAGTAATGGTCCAGGACTTAGGTAAGAAGCAAAGATTTTTGTTAGTGATATCTTTTATTGACCCAACTGCATGGTTGAGATAAATTACACATGAAAAATGCTTTGCATTCAAAAGCATCTGATCTGAGGGAAGAAGCAGGCATAGTGATGATTAAAACCAGTGGGTAGGGCTATGAAATTGAAGAAAAGAGCAATTCCCAGGGATAGCAGACAAACAATTACCATAAGAAGCATGATTAATGGGAGATCAAGGCCTAGAAAAAGGAGGAGGATCATTATTGTTGGCACTGGATTTATGACCCAGTCCTGATGCCTTGTTCTGGCAAGCCCAAACCCTCAGACTGACCACAACTTCTTCCATTCACTAATAGGCAAATTTTATTGATACACAGTAGTAGCACACAGGAGTAATGCAGGCAAAGCAAACAAAATACCCCCACCCCAATCTTACTTATCTACTAGTTTCAGGGCAGTACATCCCACCAGTACATAAGCGCCACACTGTGGTTCTTTCTTGCATGTCAGTTTCATAGTTGGTAGGGTTAAAAGGGACCTGAGCAGATCATCAAGTCTGACACCCTGCCATGGCAGGAAAGAGTACTGGGGTCAAACGACCCCAGCCAGGTATTCATCTAGCCTCCTCTTAAAGACCCCCGGGGTAGGAGCCAGCACCACTTCGCTTGGAAGCTGGTTCCAGACCCTAGCTGCCTTGACAGTGAAGACGTGCCTCCTGATATCTAGCCTGAATCTACCCTCTGCCAGCTTGTGACCGTTATTTCTTGTCACTCCTGGTAGTGCTGGGGGGAACGGGGACTCCCCCAGCGCCTGCTGGTCCTCCCTGACTAGTTTGTAAATGGCCACTAGATCCCCCCTCAGCCTTCTCTTGTGCAGGCTGAACAGGTTCAGGTCCCTTAGCCTCTCCTCGTAGGGCCTGTCCTGCTGTCCCCTGATCATGTGAGTGGCCCTCCTTTGGACCCTGTCCATGCTGTCCACATCCCTCTTGAAGTGCAGCATCCAGAACTGGATGCAGTACTCCAACTGTGGCCTGCCCAGTGTTGCATAGAGGGGGAGGATCACCTCCTTGGACCTGCTTGAGATACAGATGTCTTGGCAGTTGAGGGCTGATGCTCACCTTTCCAGTGGGATGGGTAGGAGGGGCCAGTGGTGCACCCTCTGCCCATGCTGGGCTCAGGATCTCCCTGTTACTCTGAAAATGCCTCCTTTTGTATTCTTTTCTTCCTGATGACTTTTCATTTCTGGGTATCATTGATTTGGTTTTCCTGTGGTCATAATACTGTCCATGTTCTGTCCTGTCAGCATATTCCTTTGTTTCTCAAACATATCACATGCATATGTCTTAATTTGGTCATTTACCTGTGTCTTAATTTGGGCATTGCTGGCATCCTGATTTAGTCCATTCACCAGAACCAGAAATCCCAGGGGTTTTGCAGCCGGTTACTGTGACTTGGTGCTAATGCTGCAGGGTACCTTACCTCTGTTATGGGTTTTGAAGGCATGTTTTTAATTGCCTAGCCTGTTTGTCTGCTAGCTTCAGACACAGTGGGTGCATCTATATTCATAGATTCATAGGTGCTAGGGTCGGAAGGGACCTCAATAGATCATCGAGTCCGACCCCCTGCATAAGCAGGAAAGAGTGCTGGGCCTACATTACCCCAGCTAGATACACATCCAAACTTCTCTTGAATACCCCCAGGGTAGGGGAGAGCACCACCTCCCTTGGGAGCCCGTTCCAGACCTTGGCCACTCGAACTGTGAAGAAGTTCCTCCTAATATCTAATCTAAATCTGCTCTCCTCCAGCTTGTGGCCATTATTTCTTGTAACCCCCGGGGGCGCCTTGGTGAATAAATACTCACCAATTCCCTTCTGTGCCCCCCTGACGAACTTATAGGCAGCCACCAGGTCGCCTCTCAACCTTCTCTTGCGGAGGCTGAAAAGGTCCAGTTTCTCTAATCTCTCCTCATAGGGCTTGGCCTGCAGGCCCTTAACCATACGAGTGGCCCTTCTCTGGACCCTCTCCAGGTTATCCGCATCTTTCTTGAAGTGCGGCGCCCAGAATTGCATGCAGTACTCCAGCTGCGGTCTGACCAGCGCCCGATAGAGGGGAAGTATCACCTCCTTGGACCTATTTGTCATGCATCTGCTGATGCACGATAAAGTGCCATTGGCTTTTCTGATGGTTTCGTCACACTGCCGACTCATGTTCATCTTGGAGTCTACTAGGACTCCAAGATCCCTTTCCACTTCCGTGCCACCCAGCAGGTCATTTCCTAGGCTGTAGGTGTGCTGGACATTTTTCCTCCCTAGATGCAGCACTTTGCATTTCTCCTTGTTGAACTGCATTCTGTTGTTTTCTGCCCACTTGTCTAACCTGTCCAGGTCTGCTTGCAGCTGTTCCCTGCGCTCCGGCGTGTCCACTTCGCCCCATAGCTTAGTGTCATCTGCAAACTTGGACAGAGTACATTTCACCCCCTTGTCCAAGTCGCTGATGAAGACATTAAAGAGTATCGGTCCAAGCACCGAGCCCTGCGGGACCCCACTGCCCACACTCTTCCAGGTCGAAACCGACCCATCCACCACAACTCTCTGGGTGCGACCCTCCAGCCAATTCTCCACCCACTGGACTGTGCAGTCATCCAAGTCACAGCCCCTTAACTTGTTCACCAGTATGGGGTGGGATACCGTGTCAAAGGCCTTCCTGAAGTCCAAGTATACGACATCCACCCCTCCTCCTGCGTCGAGGCGTTTTGTGACCTGGTCATAAAAAGAGACTAGATTGGTCAGGCACGATCTACCTGCCACGAACCCGTGCTGGTTTCCCCTCAGCATAATTTGTCCTGCCGGGCTCTCACAAATGTGAGCCTTGATAATTTTCTCAAAGATTTTGCCAAGGATGGAGGTGAGACTGACCCGGGTCCTCCTTCCTCCCCTTCTTGAAAATGGGAACCACATTGGCCCTTTTCCAGTCCTCCGGGACTTGACCCGTGCGCCACGAGCGTTCAAATATTCCCGCCAGTGGCTCTGCAATGATGTCGGCCAGTGCCTTCAGTACCCTCGGATGGAGCTCATCCGGGCCTGCCAACTTAAAGGCATCCAGTTCCTCCAAGTGACCCTGCACCACCTCAGGGTCCACGCATGGAAGTCTGGTGCCTTGCTGCTGCCTCCCTACACTCCCAGTGAGAGACTTGTCATGCCTCTCACTTAAGAACACTGAGGCGAAGAACTCGTTGAGGAGTTCAGCCTTGTCCCCTCTGTCCGTCACCAATTGTTTCTGCCCATTTAGCAGGGGTCCTATTCCTCCCTGGGCCTTCCTTTTACTCCCTATATATCTAAAAAACAATTTCTTATTGTCTTTTACTTGGGTTGCCATCCTCAGCTCCATGGTAGCTTTGGCCTGTCTAACTGCCTCCCTACAAGCACGAGCAGAAGAGGTATATTCCTCTTTGGTGATCTCTCCCTGTTTCCACTTTTTATGTGCTCCCCTTTTGGCCCTTAGTCTGCCCAGGATTTCTCTGGTCAGCCAGGGAAGCCTCCTGGCCCCTTTCCCTCTTTTACCTCGCACGGGGATCGTCTCGCTTTGTGCGAGAAGGATAGCTTCCTTAAGGCACAGCCACCCTTCTTGGGCTCCCATCGTTTCAAAACTACTACTCTGCAGTGCATCCTTCACTAATCGCCTGAGTTTGCTGAAATCAGCTTTCCTAAAGTCCAGCACGTTCACCCTACTGGTTACCTTACCCACTCGACGCCTTATGTTGAATTGTACTTTTAGGTGATCACTGTCCCCCAGATGGCTACCGATCTGTAGGTCCCCTACTATGTCATCCCCCGTTGCCAATACCAGATCCAGTAAGGCATTCCCCCTAGTGGGACCATGTACCTCCTGCGTCAGGTGGAGGTCCTGTACACAGGTTAGAAACCTGCGTGAGCGGTGGGACTTTGCTGTCTGTGTCTCCCAGCAGATGTCCGGGTAGTTTAGGTCCCCCATGACCACCGCCTCTTTAGCTTTTATGGTCTCTGAGAGTTGCCTCAGGAGCCCCAAATCTATTTCTTCCCCTTGATGTGGGGGTCTGTAGCAGACCCCTACCACCAAATCCTTTTCTCCTTGCCCCCCATGTAGCCTAACCCACAGTCCTTCTACTTCCTCATCCTTTGATTCTGTCTTGATGAGGGTTGATGTATATTGCTCCTTAACATAGAGCGCAACCCCTCCCCCCCTTTTCCCCACTCTGTCCTTTCTGTACAATCTATAGCCCTCAATATGTACCGCCCAGTCGTGGGATGGATCCCACCAGGTTTCCGTCAGCCCCACTAAGTCGTAGTCGTTTAGTGCAACCAGGAGCGCTAGTTCATCCTGCTTGTTCCCCATGCTCCTAGCATTAGTATATAGGCACTTGAGCCCTGTGACTGGTGCTTTTGCTACCCCCTCGCTCCAAGTCCTAAAGGGCTTTTTGTCTCTAACCTTCCCGTTCCTTACCTGTGCCGTATTGCTGTCCACCCCCTGCCTTTTACGTTCCCAAAGCTCTCTTTCTTCAGGCTGGGCTGTCCTTGTGGGTGCCACCTGGTTTGGTGGTCCACAGCCTCCCCCACCCTCATCTTCCCCTCCCCCCGACGAGCCTAGTTTAAAGCCCGCCGGAGGAGATCCGCCAACCTGGAAGAAAACACACGCTTACCTTTGGGGGACAGGTGAAGCCCATCCCAGCTGAGCATGTCCCTCGTTGTAATGTGTGGGTCATTGTCCAGGAAGCCGAAGCCTGCCTCGAGACACCACTGCCGAAGCCGCCAGTTGGTCTCTCGGATGCAGTTCTCATGCCGTCTTCCACGTCCGTTCACTGGTAGGATGGAAGAGAATACCACCTGTGCACCAAATTCCTTCAGCACGCTGCCGAGAGCCTGGTAGTCCGCCATCAGGTGATCGGGGGTTCTCCTGGCCGCATCATTAGTACCCACATGGACAAGGACCATGGGGTAGTAATCGGTGGGCTTGATCCTGGCCTGGATTACCTCCGTCACATCCTGAATCTTAGCTCCAGGCAGGCAGTAGACCTCTCGTGCTGAAGGGTCCTGGCGACAAATGGGCCCTTCCATACCTCTCAGGATGGAATCGCCTATAACGAGCACGCGTCTCCTCCTCTTCTGGGTCCTCTCGGATCTCTTGATCTGTTTGGAATGTGAAGAATGTGGCATTTCCTCCTGCCCAAGGGTTTCCTCCTCCCTTTCCATCTCCTGCAGAGTCGCCAAGGCCTCGTACCTGTTCTCCATTCGGACTGGAGAAGCTTGTACCTGCTCGCTGCGAGCCGCTCCGGTCCTGGCTGTGACCGTCTGCCACTCTGCCGTGGAGGTCCTTCCCTGGGCTGCTTCTTCCTTGGGTGCCTGGTCCTGCAGGGAAAGGAAATAACTGTCAATTTCCTCCTCCGCCTCCCTGATCCCCCTCAGCCTGCTAACCTCCTCCCGGAGCTCCCTCACCTGTGCCTCCAGAGCCCTAAGCCGGGCACCTGCCGGACAGGTGTGGGGGCTCCCAATCTCTGCCCCCCCCGGCCCTGTTGGGGATCCCCCGCAGGCCAGGAGGTAGGGGGACATCAGCTTCCCCATGGGCTCGGTCTGGGTGGAGGCCTCAGACCAGCCCCGGTTAGCCTTGTCCCCCTGGGCAGAGGCCCTAGCAGCACTCCTCGTAGACACCATTCTAAGCTGCTGTTTGTAGACCTGTGTGGTGTCTATGTCCTACCCGTACAGGAGTCCCACTCCTGGCCCTCCCAGCCCGCCCGCCGGCACGAACGCCTGCGCAAACGCCGGCGCGCTCTTACAGAGCGCGCCTGTTTGCGCGCTCTGTTTGCGCTGCGCGGCTCGGGAGCGCGGCTCCCTACCGGCTCAGCTATATGGGACCCGGAGGGCTTCCCCTCCGGATCCGGCTCAGCTGTGCCGAGGCCCTCCGCCCCACTTACCTTCGGGGGATCAGCTGCTGCTGCCCCCGCTGCCGATTCCTCTGCTGCTGCTGCTGCCGCCGCCGCCGCTGCCTCGGGTCAAAAGTTAGTTATGGGGCACACGTGCGTGCGGGACACACGTGTGCCTAACTCCTCTCCTTCCCGCTGCTGCTTCCCGAGGCCAGGCCTGCCCCACCCCAGTATCATAACTCATGGTCCCATACCAGGACTGCAGGTGCACCCAGAGGACTATGAAGATCATAATCAGCAGGACATAGTAGTTCAGGAGCCCCACAGACTACACAACCAATTCATCATGCATGACCTGGGGCACACGCACTGGGGGCACACTCAGGGTACAGTGGTAGAATGGGGGGAAGGTCCCGGGACTTCTCCCCAGAGAGGCCCCCAGTGAGGTGCAGAGAGCTCCTCATCCCAGTTGTCCAAGAGCCCCACGTGCACCCAGCCTGGGTGCTGTGGGCTGGGCATCAGCACAGCAGAGCAGGTGTCCTGCAGGGGAATGCAGAGGGAGCAGGGTCTGGAGCTGTGGCAGCAGGTGCTGTCAGAATCCTGGCTTGTCCCACCCTGGTAATAGGTTTGTGGGGGGACACTCTGCCTGTGATCAGCACTGGGGGAGTGTGCAGGGGTGTGGGGCTTGGCCAGTGGCAACCTGGGTCCAGGCCTGTCTCCCTGACTTACCATGGTCCCTCGGCACCTGTGCACAGCTAACCCCCAATGTGAAGCTATGCAGTGCATGGCCCCTGGTCCAGAGCATCTTCTCTCTGAAATGTTGCAGACTCTCACAAAAGGCTTCTGTCTAGTGGCTCTGCAGGTCTAGCATTTGGATGTGGGGGAGAGGCTGTAGGGGCCAGTAGTGGTGCCATTGCCCACCACCACAGCCCTCTGGATGCACCAGCTGCACCAGAGGTGCACCATGGACAGGACCTTCCTCCTCCAACAGCTGGTAGCAGTGGCCAAGAAGCGGGAGGAGACCACATGGGTCTGGTGGGAGGTGGTCTTGGCATGGGAGGAGAGGTAGCAGGAGGAGGATTTGGCTCACCAGGACAGGCGATGAATGGAAAACATCACCGGGGAAGAGGTGTTCTGGGCTGAGCTCCTGGCCCTGGAGCAGGAGTGGATCCAGGTCCTGAGGGACCGAAATACCATCCTGGGCCAGGCCATACAGGCCATGGATGACAACTGCCAGACCCTAAACAACATCTTGGGCCTGGCAGTCTTGTTTGTGCCCACTGCTGCCCAGCCCCCATCCCTAACCCTACAGGCACCCTGGCAGCCACCTGTTTTGCAGCAGCAGGCTTCCATCTGGGCCTGGGTGGAGGTCCTTTGCTTCCTCCCACTGCCAGAAGCCCCTGGTCTGGACCCTTCCCTGGGTCCACTTCCACCTGCCTGGGCCCAGGTCTGCCACTCGTTCCGGCTCCATGTGGACATGAAGCCGGAGCTGCTTGGAGCAGCGCCAGGACTGGACGTTGGTCCTGCTGGGCCTGGACTCTGCCAGCCAGAAGGAGAGCTGAGCCACCCACCTCAGAGGCAAACCAGGTGCTGTCATCCCTGGGCAAGCCCCCCACCTACTGCAGTCACCAGTGTGAGGACCCACAGGGGAACAGACAGAGGCCAGGGTGGTAGCTGCCTGTCCCTGAGCTCTGCCACAAAAAATCTCTACTTTGTATATAGTTTATTAGATGCTATTCATAGATTCCTTTGATGTTAAGACTGGAGTTAAGCAAGGCTGTGTCATTGCTCCAATACTCTTCTTGATATTCCTAACCACAATGCTACATCTGACTACCAACATGCTTCCAGTTGGGGGTGGAGCTAAACTACTGAATGGATGGTAAGCTGTTCAATCTCAGCTGACTCTGAGCCAAAACCAAGGCTAACCCTACCTCAATCATTGAGTTCCAGTACACTGATGATGCTGTAGTGTGTGGTCACCCAGAAGCAGATCTTCAGGCAATTGTTGATGTCTTCACCAAGGCATACAAGAAAATGGGACTGATACCTAACATTCAGAAGACTACGGTCCTCCATCAACAAGCTCTTAATGAGCAGTTCCGGCAATTCAAATTTATGGTGAGACTCTGGAGAACGATGAGTATTTCCAGAAGACTGATATTAATAAAGAAATCTAACATCAACTTAAATATGGAAATGCAGCCTTCAGGCACATGAGGAAACAGGTGTTTGAAGATCATGACATCAGATTTGAAATCAAGCTCATGTTATCTCAAGCAGTTGTGATCGCTGCCTTGTTGTACAGAGCTGAGAAATGGACAACATACAGGAGGCACCTCAAGTACTATCAATGCTGCCTGTAGAAGATCTGTTGAATCCACTGCTAAGACAGATGCACCAGAATTAACCTCATCTTGCAAGCAAACACCCTGATCATTGAAGCAAGGATCATCCAACATCAACCTCTCTGGGACAGCCACATCATCCAGATGTCTGACTCCAGACTTCTGAAGCAAGTTTTGTTCTCCCAGCTCAGTCAAGGTGTACACTCAAGAGGAGGGCAGAGAAAGCATTTCAAGGATACCCTCAAGGCCAACTTGGAAAAAAATGCAACATCAACATTAAATCATGGGAGAATATTGGCCAAGGCTGCCCAAGATGGAAGAAGAGTCTGTTGCAAGTGTAGCAGGCTTGCCTTTGGGAGCTTGGGTTGAGTCCCAGGCTTGAAATCTTGCTGTTTTGATTGGTGGAGCCTATCCACCAATCAGGAGGCAGGAAGAGGAGTGAAGTCATGCCCCTTTCCTGAGGGGAGGGGGAGAGGAGTCCCCGCCCCCCTTGGACCTAATTGAAGACTGCAACAGTCAGGTGCAGAAGACTTCTGGAGAGTATAAAAGGAGCTGTGTACCCAGCATGAGAGAACACATCCGGGACAGAGAAGAGAGAAGAATGGGGCTTAGAGGAGCTGAGGAGAGCTGCTCATCAGGGTAAAGCAGTAGCCCAGAAGCACCCTTGAAAACTTCCATCAGCAGGGACTGGCAGATGGATCCAGCAGCTAGGCTCTTGGTGTGCAGCATGGCGTCCAGACCCTGGGAGCTGTGTAAGGTGGCTTGGGTATGCAACTTTCGGCATGTGGCCAGAGACATGGTGCACAGGCCGGTGCATGGAGTAGGATCTTTGGAGTGCTTGGACAGCTCAAGTCCTCAACCCCAGAATGAGGCTGGGAGCTCAGTGCAGGAGGCGCTGCACGGAGGGTCCGGGAGCGGACCATGTCTGGTGCTGCATGAGGCAGCCCAGGCCTCCAACCCACAGCAAAAGGTTGAGTCCAGGGAGCCAGACGGTACTTGGGCTTCTGAGCCAGCAGACAAGGCTAAGCCAGAGGCCCCAGAAGCCCTGTATAGAGGAACCCTGTTCTAGGGGACAGCGACCCCGCCCCCCCCCAAAGCCTGCTGCAGGTGAGAGAGCAGCTTGGCACAGAGGGTGAGGGCCATCTTCCAGGCCTGGGAGATGTAAGATGCAGGGAAAAGAGGATTCCTACAGGGGAGGGGGAGTCCCCTCTGGTTAGTTAAGGGCTCCTGAAACTGTATGTCCCACTGGGAGGGCCCCCCTAAAGTTACCAACTTCCTTGTAGGGCTTGGGAAAAGCCCAAGGGCATTGGGGTTTCCTTTCAGGATTAAGTTTATCTTTGGGGTTCTTGCGCCATAAGTGGTGTGATGGCATGCCTTATATTTTGTGAACTCTCATGTTTGTAAATTAGTAGATGAGTCAAGTCTTAGGGCTCTACTGGACCCCCTGTTTCTATTATTTCACCTGTTGTTTACTTGTATTTATTTGTGGCTTATTTATTGTTCACCCATATTTATCTATAGTTTATCTGTTGGCTATCTGTGTTTATTTTGGTGGTTATCTGTTTCAGATCAGATACCTGTATCTGGAGCAATGGTATAAGGTTTTATGCCATTTACCCACAGGGTATTGTTTATGTTACTTATTTAGATATCTTATACATATTTGTACATATGTTTATATCCATGTTCCTTTCCCTTGTGATAAGTTAATGTAAATACATTTATATATAGTTAAATCTCCTAACTGTCCTGGACTGGTTCTCTAGGGAAACTGAATGGTCTGCAGTCCCCCACCCCCCACAGCACACCTGCCAGCTAACAATCCCCTTCAATTGGAGAAGGGGGCTATATACCCAAGTTACATGGGCTACACAAGGATCTCAGTACTTTGAAACCTCATGACAACACCAGGAGATGGAAAAGCAGGAGCAGCAGAAACAGTGTGTTGCGGAACAAAGCAAGAATTCAGAGCCACCCACCTCACATGGAAACATGGGCCCAAGTTGTAACAGAACCTGTCAATCCCAGTTTGGCCTTGTCAGCCATCTTTGGACCCACAGATAAGGCAATAGTTTCATAGTTTCATAGTTGGTAGGGTCAGAAGGGACCTGAGCAGATCATCAAGTCCGAACCCCTGCCTTGGCAGGAAAGAATACTGGGGTCAAATGACCCCAGCAAGGTGATTGTCAAGCCTTGTCTTAAAGACCCCCAGGATAGGAGCCAGCACCACTTCACTTGGAAGTTGGTTCCAGGTCCTAGCTGCCCTGACAGTGAAGTAGCGCCTCCTGATGTCAAATCTGAATTTACCCTTTGCCAGCTTGTGACCATTATTTCTAGTCACTCCTGGTAGTGCTGGGGGAAACGAGACTCCCCAGTGCCTGCTGGTCCCCTCTGACTAGTTTGTAACAGGCCACTAGATCTCCCCCTCAGCCTTCTCTTATGGAGGCTGAACAGGTTCAGGTCCCATAGCCTGTCCTCATAGGGCCTGCCCTGCTGCCCTGTGATCATGTGAGTGGCCCTCCTCTGGACCATCTCCATGTTATCCACATCCCTCTTGAAGTACGGTACCCAGAACTGAACGCAGTACTCCAACTGCAGCCTGACCAGTGCCACATAGAGGGGGAGTATCACCTCCCTGGACCTGCTTGAGATGCATCTGTGGATGCATGACAAGGTGCAGTTGGCCTTCCTGACTGCATCCCCACACTGTCTGCCCATATTCATCTTGGCATCAATGATGACTCCAAGATCCTTTTCTGCCTCTGCAGTGACAAGAAGGGAATTCCCCAGCCTGTAGGTATGGTGCTGATTCTTCCTCCCCAGGTGTATCACCTTGCACTTGTCAGTGTTGAATCCCATCCTACTCTTGTCTGCCCACCCTTGTAACCTGTATAGGTCTGATTGTAGCCTATTCCTTCCTTCTAGTGTGCCCATATCCCCCCCACATTTTAGTGTTATCAGCAAATTTGAACAGAGTGTTTTTAACCCCCTCATCCAAGTCACTGATGTGTGGGCCCAAGGACCGAGCCCTGTGGAAGCCCACTGCCCACATGCCGCCACGTCAAAAATGACCCATCCACCACCACTCTCTAGGTGCAGCCCTCCAGCCAGTGGTGACCCATTTGACTGTGTAGGTGTCGACACCATGTTCCCCCAGTTTCTTAATGAGAACGGAGTGAGAGACAGTGTCAAAAGCCTTCCAAAAGTCCAGAAAGACTATGTCCACTGCTACCCCTGCATCTAAGGATTTGGTGACCTGGTCATAGAAGGCCACCAGGACCTGCCTCTAATGAACCCGTGTTGGTTGCCCCTAAATATAATCTCCCCCGCTGGCCCCTCGTGGACATGTGCCAGAATAATTCTCTCAAAAAGCTTACCCAGGATCGAGGTAAGACTAACTGGCCTATAGTTCCCCGGGTCCTCCTTCCTCCCTTTTTTGAAGATGGGAACCACATTGGCTCTCTTCCAGTCCTCCGGCACCACACCAGAGCACCAGTAGTGCTCGTACAGCCATGCCAGGGGTCCCGCAATGATCTCAGCTAATTCCATCGGCACTGTGGGGTGGAGTTCATCCAGACCAGCTGATTTAAATACATCCAGTCCCTCCAGAAGTTCCCTGACTAGATCCTCCCTGACCCATGGCCTAGGTGCACTTCCCCTGGGGCCTGAGGGGAGCCCGGTGGAGGGGCTGATCCAGTCCCTGCTCAGGAAAATGGAGACAAAGTTGTTAAATAGGTTAGCTTTGTCATCTGGTGTGATGACCAGATTGCCTAGTGTGTCTTGCAGGGGCCCCACGTTACCCGGTACCTTCTTTTTGTCCCCTATGTATTTAAAAAAGGACTTCTTGTTGTCCTTGATCCAGGTAGCTAGTCCCAGTTCCATCTCTGCCTTGGCTTTCCTGACTGCCCCCCTGCATCCCTGAGCAACCGCAGTATAATCTTCCCTGGTGATGGCCCCTCACTTCGATTGTGTGTACACCTCCCTTTCTGGATTCCATTCCTGGATGCTTTTGGTGAGCCATGGGGGCTTTTGTGTTTTCCTGATCCCTTTGATCCGCGTTGGGATTATCTCCCTTGGGCTTGGAGGATAGTCTCCTTAAGGAGCAACCACTCTTTTTGGACACCTGGCTCCCCTCCCCTCCCCTTGCAATTCTGGAAGACAGTTATCCTTGAATGCAAGGGATTAATGATGATGACAGACAAAACGATATATGGATGAATATGAATAGAAAATTAATTTTGCCTTATTATTCTAAGTACAACTACTAGTGCAACAAGAGAGGATAAGAGCAGCAGAACTACAGCAACTACGTGTGGTAAGGGATACTTTGTTAGCACACCCTTCATTTGATTACACAGAGTTTGGTGCCCCATATTGCTTTCATACAGGGATAATTTACAGCGTTTGACACCTTCAAAGGGAAAGTTGAAAGCATGTCTCCTAGTGTTATCTTGAAGGTTTGTATTTGTTCTCTATCTCTCTACCTCTCTTTCATAATGATATTATTTTAGAAAAAATCACAATACACATCATTGCTAGACAGGTAGAAGTCTGGTTGTGAGCTCATTTTACAGGGTGGTTATTTACAGTACTCACCTTCCCATATGAAAAAAAATAAGTGTAACTTCTTTGGTTTCCCACATCGCTTTCTCTTTATATTATGTTTTATTTCTTTATAGAGACAGTTCTCTAATCTCTCCTGGTTATTTTGCTCCCTTTCCTTGATTCTGCCATGTTTGTTCTGCTTCTCTTGCCTTCTCCCCTTTTGTTGTATGCCTCCTTTTCTTTAGTCAGCACTCTTAACATTATATTCCACCTGGCTTCCTCCTCCTCTTTCTCAGCTCTCTTTCCCTTTACTACTTTTCTATTTCTTTCAGAATTAATTTGCCCTGCCACCTGGTCTCCTTGGAATTTAGCAATTGCTCAATATATAAAACCTGGCTCCTAACAGATGGGGCTTCCAGAACATGCACATCAACAATGTGCATCCTAGGGCCAGGAGATTGTGATATAGCTGCAATTTCATTATGACTTCAATTTTCTAATGGTTGCGAGCATTGTCAAAGAACATTAACTTTGTTATAACATGTTTTCTAAATCGACCGAGTTCTGTTTTCTTTGATTTAGGATACAGGTTTGTATTTTAGTTTAGTATTACTGATAGTGGGCATTTTGTGACTATGGGAATTCTAGGAGCCAACTTCAGCACTCACCTACATCTTCTTTCATCTATAGTTAAGAGTAAGATTTTCTGAGTTCATTAAATTCCAGACCTGTACCTGTGCATGGTACATGTCCTAAACAGTATCTTTTAAAGAGAAAATAGATTAATACATACTATTCTTCAATTATGTTAGACTCAACTAGAAATTAAACAAGCAATATCTTTTCTAGTCTGGTCTTGAAAATATTTTTAAATGATTTCTTTCCATCTGCCTTGGGATAAACCAGAAGCGCTGTGTACATCCGGCTTATTTGATTGATTTTATGGAAACCGAGAAAGAGGAAAACTTATATATCTGAATTCTAGAATAGGCTGTCTCTTTTAACCTCTCTTATTTGAGACGTTCACTTACTATAAACAAATATCCATTGAGGCAACAAGGGTCTGATTCCAGTCCTGTGCTTACAGGACTCATCTGGGTCATGGGAGGCCTGGGTGAAAGCCCCTACTTCAAATAAAGTGGAGTGTGGATGGTTTGAACCCTTGCTACAGTAAAAGCTTTGTTATCCAGCGTGAGTGGGGTAAAGAGGGTGCTGGTTATATAAAAATTCTGGTTATTTGGGCTTGTACATAGTGGTAATGGCAGCACAGGGTGGTGGATGGCAGCAGCAGCCACCACTGCCTAGTGCAAACTCCTCCCCACCACTTCCCCTGCATCTGGCCAGCTGGGCATTGCCTGTGCAGCCTGCAGAAGAGACCTGCTGCCTTTGCCTCCTCCCAACCCACCCAGGTCCTGCTCAAGAAATACTTAATATGTATGCTAGAAATTCTGGTTAGTAAAATGTCAGTTAACACAGCTTTTACTGTATTAGGTTATTGTTTTTTCCAGGGCATGGGTCAGCAACCTTATCGTTCACAGGCCAAATCCTGCAGAATTGGGGGTCTTTGGCATTTGGTGACTGGAACCTTAGCTTGCTCTGGGCTATAAACAGGCAGCAGGGAGAAGCTGCGGTGGAGCAAGCAACTAGGCCTTCGTACTGGTTGCCTTGGTCATTAGATGCCATTCTGGCCTGCTGTTGGAAAATATTGCTGACTACTATTCTATTGCACTTGCTTTCTTGTTCATTGTGCACCCAAGGAATCTTACTTGCCATAAATTGACTCATTAACAGTTTTAGACTAAAAAAATTCAGCATTACTTATAAAAAAAAAAATCAAAATTTAATCAAGTTTATAGATATTGTCTTATCACTAGGGATCCTGGTTCCCTCTGTTTAAAATCACAGATAATTTGTTAAAAAAACCCAAAGATCCACATTTTTATGATTAAAATGAGATGCCACTATGTAGATGTAGATGTATTAGTTGAACACAATGTTTTATTGATATATTTACAATTTTAAAGCACCTTTGGAAGCCCAGTACTGCCTCAATCACTATAATAATATACGTTCTAAATACAGATACATGTTGGCATTTGATTTTGGGTTTTATTATCATGGAAAATTAGACCTTCCCTTGCCCCTTTCTCTCACCAGAATGTAGATCCACCTGCAGCTGCCCCCCGCCGCATTATGGTGCCGAACAGCTCTCAATATATGGGTGCCCTTCCCATGGTATTGCCCCTCACTCTCAACCCACAGTCTCCCAGGCCCTGCTGGTGCCCCTCACCCCCTACCCATAGCCCCGTGGCCCTGCCAGTATCCCTCACTCCTCACCACATCAGCTCTGTTGGAGGGAGCCCCCAGCTGCCAGAGCTACTGGGCCAGGGATCTGGGTCCACAGTCCCCTGACCTGTGCCCCAGCAGTGCCCAAGCTCTGGTTGCCACACATTGGAGGCAGCAGCTGCTGCAGCTTGAGCAGAGCATGGAACCTGGCTCCCCTTTCCCCATGGGTGGCATGACACATGGCAGGGGTGGGGGAGGTGCAGGCTGCTTGCTGTGGGCTTGGGGCTCCCAGGTCTGCTGTGCTGTCCCAGTGGGTGGGACCAGCAGGGTGGGGCAAACAGGCTCCATGTCTGCCATACGTTCTGCACTGCTGTGGCAAGGCATCCCCTGCCCTCCCAGCAGCAGCCTGGGGTACAACTCTGTGCTGCCTTTCCTGCTGCTGCCAGGCAGGGAAGGGGTGCCTTGCCATGGTGGCCTGGGCCTCCAGGTGGTGTCACCAAGCTTCTCTGCCCTGTTCTGCTCTGATACACTGGCTCCTGCCCAGTGGGCTGTGGAGGCCCCGATGGAAGGGCAGAAGAGTGCGGACCCTGAGCCTGCAGCAGACAGCTCATATCCACCCCCTGTGCACAAACCTGGGGGATATGTCTCCCCTATCTCCCCCCCCCCGAAGTGTAAGCAATGGTGGGGAGACAGCCCCTTGGCCCCCACCAGATGAGCCTCTTGTAGCTCTACCCCACTCCGCACCTGGGCCCTGTGGCCACACATGCTGGACCTGGGCCCCAAGCCCCATGCACCACCCTGGCTGGGCAGCAGCCCCAGCCCTGCGCAACTGTTAGACTTTGTGCTAATTGCCATGCATAACTAGGAAGAGATAAAATGAATGAATGGAGTTTTTGTGGTCAAAAACTACCCTAAAGGATCAATTTTTAAAAGCATCATCAAGCATTTAACTAAGCAAGAGGCTTAAACACAACAGAAAGCTTTGGCCCAGAGTTCACTGGTGATGTGTAGGGGGTGCACGTGGGTGCATGTGCACCCCCTGAGCTTGGCAGTGTACCCCCCATGAAAAGGCACCATTGACACTGCCTGTGGTGCCTATGGGTGGTTGCCGCTCACCACCGTGCCCCCTCCCTCGCTGCTGACACTGCCGGTGGCATCTACAGGCTGTCTGTGATCATCGCCCTCTGCAGATGGCCACTGACCATTGGTCAGTGTTTGCCACCTCTCCCCTTGCTGCCAACAGTGCTGCGGCCACCTGAAGGAGGTCCTGCTTACTTCCGCCATACAGTGCTGCTGTCGCCTGCAGGAGCTTGCCATGCCCCCCAGCCTTTGGGGGCACGTGGCATTCATGCCAGGGGATGACCTCTTTTCAATGACTGAGTGTTATCAATTATTATGACTTAAAACACTACCATTATTTGTATGTGATCCATAACTAAGGGAGGCTGTTGAAAGCTCACCTCTGATGTCAAGTTATTGAAAATTGGTTACTAACTTGAATGTTGTTAATGCTCCTTTTTCCCCAATATGTCCCCTTCTTTGAAATAGAAAGTAGATTCTTTTTTAAAATGGATGCCGAGCCTAATAAAAAGAATGTTTTAAAGTGCTAAAATGCTTCGCCTCTACATGGGAACAGCTTTTAAATTTCATACCACAGTTTGTGGGGCACTAATTTTTAATAGTACTACCAGAAACCAACCTAAGTTATCACAGTGCTGTTGTCAAGGTGGCAGAGAGAGAAGTATGGAGATTTCTGACAGCACAGCTAGTTCTTCTGACTGGATTGAAATTGCTGTGCACATTTATCATCAGCATTGGACAAAAACCAATGAGAAAAACTTAAGATAACAGATGTGCCAAATTGGAGTTTGGTTTCAGCTCTGACATCCCAGAGACATTGATTGGGTCACAGTTGCAAACTTGTGATTGCAAACTACTCTCTTCAATTTCTGATATCTGAAGTGATAAATTGCAAACCTGTATGAACATGAATGCTGGTGAGGCTGCTTACACTTTAATAATTTCTCCATGATTTATATGGAGCTCAAATGGCACTGTCAAAATGTCTTTGATTTGTGCCTTTCTAGTGAATCTAGTTATTTCTATAATTCCAGTCTTAATGGTTTTTATATTTATGCCTGTCAGCAACTCCCCCTTTAGACATTTTATCACCACCCCTCTGATCCAAATATTATTATAATGTCCTTAATTTACCTTTAAACATTAATTGTAATGACTCTAGGTATGATTTTCCAAAATGATATAAAAATAAAAATGCACTGACTTTAAGTAATTGATTTTTGCTGAGACTTGTGTTCTTATGTCACTTTGGAAGTCCTGGTTTTTATACTATATATAAAAATAAATAAAATAATATGATGTAATCCAATGATGCAAGAAAAGCCTTTATCAAGAGAACAGATGAAGAACTTCTAGCAACGTGATAGCCTACAACACACACACACACACACACACATATATATATATACACACAGAACTGTGTGTGTGTGTACACGCATGCACATACTATACTATATATGTATGTAGTATTATATCTATATCTATACCTATACAATGTTTATATACAGGTATGTTTTAGGCTATCGTTGGTCAAACTTCTTCATTCTGCTGTCTTGATAAAAGTAATTTCTTGGATCACCCTATTCCAAATTCTGTTAGTGAGTTTCACATGTTATTAATTCCCTGCTTCAAGATAAAACAGATTATCTTTGGTTACAGAACAGTCAACTGGAGGATTTCCCTAGGCTCCTGTTGTCCAATTGTTATCAGTGTACACTAGATGTAGAATTTGCCCATAAATACAAATAATTCAGTAAATATTCAGCAGACTTTAAATCATTTTATCCCCATATTCCATACTCAGCAATTCTATTTTTTAAATACTTGATTAACTTTCATAAGGCCTTATAATTTTGAGAAATGATACAGAAAATATTTTAATCTAGTAGAGAAATTAAATATATAATTACTAATAAAAAGTATTAAGATTTAATCACTGGTTTGAAATGGCTACTTGAATAGGCAGTCTATATGTAATTACTTTAACATATTTTTTTTGGAAGTAATATGATTGAATATCTGTAAAATAATGCCATTATGAGAAATTCTGGTTGTCCTAAAGTTATAATCTTTCTGGATTGCAAAAGTCCTTTCAAGAAGCCATTGTATGAGCCATCTTTTAAAAGCTGACTTTAGACATAACCTGAAACATGGGAAGGATTCAGCCATCCAGTCCTGCCAGCTGCTCCGTAGTCTTAATATATGTTGTAGTCAGCAGGGTTTGAGGATATGAAGCAACATGGAAGAGCAGTTTATTATGATCAGGCCCTTAGTGTGTAATATCACATCATCATAGCTATAGCGCCATTCATATTCATTGCAATTTCTTTAAAGCAGAACTGATCCTACTTTATTTGTTCCCAGATCACTCATTAATACCTTGCTCTAATATAAAACTGATCTCTGGATTATATCTTCTGATTTACACAACAGCCATATGAGCTAGTAAACCTATCACACATAGTAAATGGAAAAATAAATGAATTCCATTTACATTCCAAAGTCATAACTTAAGTGGTTGATGTAAGCCACAACACTTATGAAAACTTACCTGATAAAGAAACTTTGATGCAACAAATGTACTTTACTCTTTAAAACATTCTGCTACTTCTTCTAAAGGAGTTTAAATTAAGGTAATGTGTGTATGTATGCATATATCACTTTAAAAATTGCAACCTTAAGTTTAACTAAAACTGTAACAATAATAACTTTGGGAAATAAATTAACAACTTTTAAGAATATAATCCTTACATTTGACAAGGAGAAAATTATTTGGGTTGGTTTGCTTGGTGCTGAGTGTTTTCTCCCCAGATGATTCTCTAAGAAAAAACTAAAATATATTTATGTCATTTCTCAGAATCACCACCTAAAAATAAAAACTGCTACCCTTTGGGGGTTTCATTATCACATATTGTCACGATGACCCATCTTTAGTGAAAGCCTTTGATTTTCAAATAGAAAAAGAACACTGAAAACTATCCCGGAAGCGTTTGGCATTAAAAGGCAACCTACTGTGCAAGTCTTTCTAGCAAATGGACTTTTCACTATTTTTGGTACATCTTCACACAACGTCTTCTTTTGGAGCACCAGTTTTTTGTCTGTTATGCTGTTGGAATACGAATGTCCCAGTCATTACTTCAGCTAAAATATCTTTATTAAATCCAAAGTTATACATTTATTTTAAACAAACACTCTAAAATACTATAACAAAATACTAGTATACATTAGTTAGTACTGTCACAATATGTATTAATGACCATGTCCATACGTTATTTATAGTTACAAGTATTTGATGAGAATACTTGCAAGTGGTATAACAAGGGAGATTTTAGTTGTCTCATGCTGGCTGGCTCCAGCAGTTCATCTCACACTAGCAAAAAATCCATCTTTCCTGATTCCCTTTTATCCCTCTACATTTTTTATTACATCGCCTTCTGAATTTTAGAAACTAGAACTAGCTCAAACTTCAACACAGACTTATCTTCTAATTCCCAGGAAACAAAACCTTCTTACTTTCTTTGTTCATATCAGTAGGTCTCTCTAGACCTTGGACCTGGCTAATCTTCTTCTTGGGCTAGGTACAGATGTTACACTTAATGTGCTTTAAGCATGCAGAAAGTGTTTTTTAGCCATAACAGAACAGATGTTATTGCACATAAAGCACTTTAAATATGGTGGTTACCACTGTAAGTTAACCCTGGATGGATGTGTACTTACCTGAAATGCTTTCTGTAAGAGCAGTTTATTGGACATCTGTGTCAGATCTTGAGGGTTAACTTGGAGCATGATCACTGTCATCCCAGGCTGTGTTGCACAGGGCTGCTCTAGCCTCAGGCAAAGCTAGTTTCCCCAGCCCCTCCCCCTCACCTGTCAATGACCCAAGTCAGTGACAGCCTCTGATCCCAGTCCCATAGGCAGCCTGGCTGGGGACGGGGGAATGTGGGAAGTGGAGGAAGCAGGGTTTTTGTCTCTGCAGTCACCCTGGTCTCATGGTGTGCCACAGCCTGGCTAGAAGGGTGCTGCAGGGGAAGGAGTCTGGGATCCCTCTCCTGGCACCATTGCTAGAACAGCCTCTCTCCCCAGCCTCGCCCCCTCCAGCTGGTGACTGTCAGCAGCAGAAGGTGGGGAAAAGAGGCAGGAAGGGAGCCCTCTCCATGAGGGCCCCCCCATAGCTTGCTGGCTTAGGCCTGGGGGGGCAGGTGTATATGGCAGAGGGGCTTCATTAACCTACTGCCCTGCCTGAGTGACCTGGCAGCCGCAGCCAGAAAGAGCAGGGCTGCTCTGACTTTTCACTATGACAGGAACTAGTCATGGGGAGGGGGGGGAGAGCTGCAGGAGGAGCAACAGCCAGGACAGTTACAGGGACAGCAGCAGGCAGGAGCTGCAGGAGGGGCAATGCAGCCTGTTGTTTCCCCACATAAGGAATAGGTGCCAGGGGAAGCAGTCCCCCACCATAGGGACCTGGCCCTGCCCCAGCAAAGACCCTGGATAGCAAGTGTGGGGTGGGCCCCCATGCTGGGGGCCTCTCTTCCTCAAGCTGCAGCCAGTAGTGAGTTCCATGCACTGCTTGTCACTGTACTAGAAACTCTGGTGGTGTGGGGGAGGGGCATGCTGGAAAATGAGCTCTCCTGCTAGGTGCCCCCCACCCAGCTTTCTGGCTGGGATCTCAGGAGGGCCAGGCCATGAATGGTGCATGCCCCTAGTGGCTGGGGGGCAGGGCTGTGCTGGTGGGAGCATGGTGGCAGAACATGGCAATGGGGAGCGGGGAGCTCCTGCAGATGCTGCTGGCACTGGCGGCGGTGGGGGTGTGTGGGAAGCATTGACCACAGGTTGGTGATCACCTGCAGGTGCTACCGGCAGCATCGGCAGTGGACAGAGGTGATCAGAGACCGCCTGTATACACCACTGGCACCGCCAGTGTCGGGGTGGTGAGTGGTAACAACCTGCAGGCACTGCTGATGCTGTTGGCAGCACCTTTTTTTGTGGAGGGGGTGCACTGCCACATGCAGGGGGTGCATGTGCACCCGTGTGCACCCACTATGCATTGCCTTTGGGTCAGGCTGCCCCCCCCACTGCAGTGGGTATCTTTTCCCCCAGCTGCAGCCAACAGCCGCAGTGTCTGTTCCCCGTGCTGCTTTTCACAGTGCTGGGAACTCTGGTGGGAAGGTGGAAAAGGAGTCTCCCATGGGCGGGGCACCCTGACCCCCAGCAAGACCTGAGCTGGGAAGATGGGTGGGGAGCCATCTGGCAAGGGGTCTCATTTTTCATACTCCCCACCAGAGTTCCTGGTGCAGTAAATAGTAATGCAGGGAGCTCAGAATACTGCTGCCTGTTGGGGAAGGGGGGTGGGGCTGGAGTGGAGTCTTCTGAGAGGCCTGCAGCAGTGCTCCCCACCTTCTGGCCTTGGCCAATGTAGGCAGGCACCAAGCTCTTCCCCCCTTCCCTCCACCAAACAGTGAATGGCTGTTTAGTTGGAACCCATTCCAACTTGTAGCACTTTAAGTAAAGTTCAGTAGTTAGGGTACTGTCTGCCAGGGGCTTTTTGACCATCTGCATTGAGCCTTATTGTCTACTCACCTTTTCTCCTACATTAGCACATCTGTGGCTTACCACACTTCATCCTGATACAATAAGCCTTTTGACTATTTCTGTGTTTCTCAGTCTCTGTATCTTTAAAATCATGGGTTTCTGGAATTGTCATACTTGCACCCAATATAATGAAACATTCCAACAGTTAACTACAATACATTTCATAATTCCTAAATATGGAAATAAATACTTAGTGGATAACAAGAAGTAAAAGGCATTTCATTGCATAGTGTCTCACTGTCCATCTTAATAAAATCAACTATAGATTTGGATAATAAACGCTTGCAGGAGCCCAGATGTGGGCAGAAAAGATACTGTGTTCCTTTAACATCTGCTCTTACAAAGATTCTCTTCAATAGAAACACTTATCTAGTCATTTAAAATAAGAGGAAAGTAGCACTGAAAGTGACCTCCCCACAAGGTCATCTAAGACACAGACAGAAGTGACACATTTTTGCCCATTCTTGCCCCTGAAAGCACTCTACAGCCATGACCAAGTAAACAGAAGTGAACAGCTGAAAAGCTCTTTAAAAGGATCTGATCCCATGAAAATCAGAACCCTCATTGTGTAAGGGTTCAGACAAAGATGTTTCAAAACAACTGCTTCAGTAACTTCTGTCTGTGCTGCCTTTCAGCCTTGGAGCTATTTTTACACTGGTAAGGGGGAAAGAGAGCAGAGGGAGTTCAGTCTGAATTTTTTTCAGCCAGCACTGGAGAGTGGAGTGGGTGTATTGGAGCCCCCACCAAATTGGGGGGTCTCTAGTCCACCCACTCCACCCTTCAGCACCGACTGGAGAAGCCCTAGAATGAACTCCCTTTGCTTCCTTTCTCCTTCCCATTCTGAAAACAGCACCCACGTTGGGATGGAGGAGGGGCTGTTGCTAGGGGAAGCCAGCTGCAGGCTCACAGCTAGCAGCTGGATTCCCTAATCCCCTGTCTCTCCAGACCCAGAAGTGAACTTCTGTTTGGTCTGGGGGATCACTGTAACTCAGAATGCTTCCTGCAAAGTTTTATGAGTTACAACAGAGAGATGCTTATTTGTCTATGTCCCTAGTCCAGCTCCCTGCTCTAGACAGGAGCATCCTTAAGTAAACCATCCCATCCAAGTTCTTGAAAATTTCATGGGATGGAAATTCCATGACTTCTCTAGGTATCCTGTTCCAATGCTTGAAGACCCTCATAATCAGGAATTTTCTCCTAATCTCCACTCTAAACTTCCTCTGCTGCAGCTTTTGTCCATTGCTTCTAGTCCTGTTGCCTATGACCACAGAGAAAAACCCATCTCCATCTTTTCTGTAATAACCCTTCAGTTATTTGAAGACTATTATCAAATCCCCCCCTGAGTTTTTGCTTTTCCTTTAAAAGAATTATGGTAAGATTTCAAACAAGATCTTGGTCTTTGTTGTGGTATATTCCTTTTTAAAAGCTTGTATCAGGGAAACTTGGCCCTGTCTTAGGCAACTGGTACAGGGGAGGGAATGTGCCCCCCCGACAAGGCTGTCCTTGCTGTTGATTCAGTGGCTTCTGCCAGTGTCCCCCCCATATTTAGGAGGCACTAGTCACCCATGGGCCCCGTTATTAGGAAGTGGAGTGGTGTCTTTAAGGGCAGTTCCTGCTTGTGCTCCCCAGATCTGTGTGGGGTGGCTGGCACTGTGGGCTGGAGCTGGGGCTGTGTTGGGATCTTCCCAGTGGGGACTGGGCTATGCTTGGGGTGGGTAGTGGCGGCACTGGGAGGGGGGCTATAGCAGGGCCTGCAGCCACCTCCAAATTTTTCATATCCCCCTCAAACCTCCCTCCCAGTGCCACTGCTGCCTGCCTTGAGTGCAGTCCAGCCCATCCCCTGCTGGGGAGAGCCCCACACAGCCCTGACCCCAGCCCACCCCTCCCTGTTTTGTGCAAATTACAGAGCACATCCTCCCCATGCCATGCCCTCCCGGATGAGCGGCAGGAGCAGCGGTGGGATCCATTGGATGAATGGAGAAGTGCTGGATAAGTTACTGGATGAGTCGCTCCTGGATGAATGGAGTGCAGCGGCAGGAGCTGCCTCCCCCCCCCCCGATGAACCATGACTCTGTCCTGTGTCTGCCCCACCTCAGCTGGGCTGTGTCTGCCTCAGCTCCTGCCCCAGTCCAACTCTCCCACTGTGGGAGCCTTGATTTACCTCCCTACACCCCTTCCCTCCCCACTTCCCATCCACCACAACAGACTTACCAGCTGGATGCAGCTGTTCATGCTGCCAGGCTGTGCTCCTCACTGCGTAGGTGCTGTGGTGCAGCTGTACGCATGCATGGGTCATTTATCAGCCAAATTATCAAACAGATTAGGCAGATTTCTGATACAGACAATTTTCTTTATATCGATGCTGCTCCAATATCGGACCAATGTATCAGTATGTACATTACATACTATGTACTTTGTACATTATTAATAAACAAACACAAAATCCTTGTTTGTTCATTTCAGCAGAAAACAGACAGTTTCCTTGATCCATACCACAAGCCTCTTTCTGCTTTTTGAGTGATGTGGAGTCAGAATCAAAATGTTTTGTCTGGAGAAGGGCGCGCACACGTTTGGAGCCGTTTAAAAAAGGCAGCAGCTAGTACTTTTCTAAATTGTTACTTGCAGACAGGCAGGAACAATACAAATATAGCAAAAACACTCCAACTTCAACACTGCTTCATCCAGGGTTAAAGGTTTTGGACAGGTCTTCACTTCTACCACTGCAATTTTTTTGGAAATTTGCAGGGGTAGAATTTTATCAGGATAGGAAGCATACAGAACCCGCTCCCTGTTGGATGCCCTAACAGGCAGCCCAGCCAAGATTAATTGCCCAGTTGACTAAATATGCCACAGCCTCTAACTGGGTGAGGCTGCAAGTTATAGTCTCTGGCCCCAGTTCAGGTCAGCTCAGAGATCTGAATAGTTTGATAACACTTCAAAATAACAGGATGTGGGAATTGAGTTGTAGCAGTGCTGAGGCATATGAACAAAACACTGGAATGAAAGTGGATTTGTGGGTTCAGAGAAGGTGATAAAAAGGTAGTCATGGTTAGAATGTTTTCTACTCTACTTCAGCTGGAAGACATGGAAACATGATTAGAAATGTATTCGTAGCAGATGGACTTTGTGGACAAAGCGTGGGGTTTTTGGCATATGGACATGAGCAGAGAGGGTGGAGATGTTATTGAAACCCAGTGAACACAGGAGGGGTCCAGCATTTGCTCCTGGTGATGACTCTAGTTTTACATCATGAACCTATGATTTACTTTGAGCAACTCAAAATATGCAGCAAATCTGGGGAGGAAAGCCACTTGGCACGCCACTGTCCTCACACTATCACATTTCCACCAGTGAATGGGTGACAGAGATATGGGAGAAGCAGTAAAGCAGTGGAGGGGGTTTAAAATAAATGAGGAATCAAACATGTTGTGGAGGCAACAGGAATCTGCTTAAGGGAGGAGGAGGATAGCTTGAACATGAGTAGCAGTGCAGATGTATAAGAAGGGATATTTTTCTTTTTAGTGACAGCTTTAAATGTGGGATCACTGATGTAAGAAGTGTTTTTAGTCAGAAGTGGTGGGACTGGGTGGAGCTCTTCCTGGCTCCAGTGAATGCAGATATCTTGTGCTTACAAGAGTATGGGATATCACACACCTGATGGTAGCAGGGAAAATACCCTGATTGAGGTAATGCAACTAAAATGGCACTGTGTAGTGGAGGTTTGCACCCTTATCTACTTGCAGACAGGACTCCCTGCAAGAGCCTTATAGTTAGCTTCCGACTGACCAGCTTCCAGCAGGAGGATCTCAGCTACACATCAACATTATGGAAATGGGAGACTCCTCCCTAGCTTGCTCCTGTGGCCATACAGCTGAGGGCAAGTAAAACTCGGGGGCATCTGAACCCCAAGCTTCTGGGCTTGGGCCTGCACGTAGGATGCCTGCCAAAGGATCTGCAAGCATCTGGAGCCCTAGGCAGGGGTGGAGGACGTTTGCCCATTGTAGGGCTGCATTTGGTTATTGAATGACTCAAGGATTTGGAATTGATTTGGGCGATTTGACTTAGAACACAATTTTTTTTTAATAGAAGAGTGCAGGCTGCTAGATAACATAGAACATGATATTTTTGAGGAGGTGAAGGTGGGGACCCTTGTGGTGGTCAGGTACTCCTGTGAACAGAGTAGCAAGGGTGCTGATTTTAATTAAAAGCCCCCATGTGACAATGGAGGGTGGCAGACTGGCAGACTGTTAAATGTGATGGTGGAGAAGTAGAGAGAATAGAAATAGAAGTTTTTAGTGTCTACCAGGGGTGGGCAAAATACAGCCCAGAGGCTGGATCTGGCCTGGAGCCAGACTCTATTTCCCAGCAAACCCTAGTAGTGCTGGCTCCTGGCTGCTGCTGCCATTAGACCCAGCCCTGTTGCCCAGGCACCCCAGCCCATCTGCCACGTATCCACTGCCAGGGCTGGGACCCGTGTGGGCAGGGGGTGAGGCTGAGCAGATGGGAGGAGGCCACAGGCTGGTGGGGAGTGGCATCCTGGAGTGAGATGTGTAGGTGGGGCTGGGGAGACCCTACGATCTTGAGGTAGTGACAGCACACAGCTGGGGCCAGGGCAGAGCATCTACCTGCTGCCCAAATGCACCTGTGATGGGTGCAGATTCCACAGGCATGGACATACAGGGAGTGGATTGCATCAGTGCCTTGTCCTCATGCTGTCACAGCCTCAAGATCCTGGCCCCAACCACAGCTACATCTCCTGGCCCTCCTGTGTATCCTGCCCACAAAGCTCCAGCTGGTTTCCATGGAGACCCTAGGATTGTGGGGCTGGGGCCAGGCCCCAATTCTGCAGGCTAGGACACGTGGGGAACACATTGTGGCTCTGCCCCAACCCCACACTGTCACAGCATGGCTGCTGCAACCATGCTTAATGTGCTGTGGAGAGTCTGGTGGGAGTGCAGTGGTGCTTCAGTGCAGGGCTAGCTGACTTAGCCAGCTTTGTCAGTGTCTATATGTGCATTGCTGTATAGTAAAGAACTCTGCCATAAGATAGTACTTGTATTTATAAGTACTATCCTACAGTAGAGTTTTATTAGTTTACTGCAGCCTAATAGGGCCACACATGAAGATACAGCAACTTTACTGCAGAGCTAATTATGGAGCTCTGCAGTAAACTTCTCATGTAGATGCACAGAGTGAATTTTTGCCAGACTGTGGTTCCCCTGGTCTTGGGAAAGCTTGGAGGGGCAGCATCAGCTCAACTCCTCCCATGATTGGGAGGAATCGAGCTACAGAGAAATCCCCTGCACCTTCCCAAGACTGGAGTCCCCACAATGTGGGAAAGCCCAGGGGAAGCTGCTGCTTGACTCCTCCCAGCCATCGAGAAGTCACATTTATAGTTGTCCATTCTAGTGAGGGAAACACAGACAGAAGACACCTTCAGGTTTCAGGATGGAAAATCTCTTGCAGATGGGGCATGGTTCCTCCCTGAGACATTGAATGAATGCCTGCACATGGCAATTTCTACCAGGAGACTGATGATTCTCCTGGTAGAAATGTAATGCCTATACGTGCCCATGGTTATGGCAGTTGTGCTATATTTGCATCATTCCTGGCTTGCCCGCTGTGACAGGGGCAAGCTTTCATGCCCTGTGCAAGCACTGCCTTCCCCCTGTCTATGGGTCAGCCACCCCCTCACTCTCCTGCCATGCCTTGATTCAGAGATGCTAGGGTTGGAAGGGACGTCAATAGATCATCGAGTTCGACCCACTGCTTAGGCAGGCAAGAGTGCTCAGGTCAGATGACCCCAGACTGATGCCTATCCAGTCTTCTTTTAAAGACCCCCAAGGTAGGGGAGAGCACAACTTCCCTTGGAAGCCCATTCCAAATTTTGGCCACCCTTACTGTGAATAAGTTTTTCCTGGTATGTAGCCCAAATCTGTTCTCTGTCAGCTTGTGACCATTGTTCCCTGTTACCCCAAGAGGTGCCCTGGTGAACAGAGTATCTCTAATCCCTTGCTGTGTCCCCCTACTGAATTTGTAGGCAGCTACAAGATCACCTCTCAGCCTTCTCTTGCAGAGGCTGAAGAGGTCCAGGTCCTTCTGTCTCTCCTCATAGGGCTTGTCCTAACCATACGCGTGGCTCTCCTATGGACCCTCTCTAGTCCATCAACATCCTTCTTGAAGTGTGGCACCCAAAACGGGACACAGTACTCTAACTGGGACCACTGGTGCCCTGCCACACCTGCAAGTAACAATTAAAATGTAACAACTGTTGCCCTTTTTAAACCTTCCTGTTTGGAAATTGCGTAAAATGTGTGTATCCATACCCTCTGGTTGTCTTTGCCTTCCTCTCTTCTCCTTTGGTGTTTCTGCCATGCAGCCACACAGTCATCAAAAAAATACCAAGTGACACCTCTCTGCTCATGTAAACATTTCTTGGATTTCAGACAGCGGTTCTCATTGTTCTAGGTATCCTCTTCCAAAAGGAACTTAACTGCTTGTTACATTTATCCTGAATAAAGGGCAGTAGTTAGCCTACTCATTTTTCAATTCGGCTTCACTTAATCCTTGGCATAAAAATAAGGAGGAACAAAACATAAAGGCCCCTATACCAACTTGTTGCTTAGCAGCAGAAATATTTGATAGAATAACTGGGTATAGAAGGTTGTCACCTTGGGGTCTTTCAACCAGGCTTTGTCTCTCCCCTAAGCATCTTTTAGAAGCCTTAGTACTATGAAGTCTCTCCCCCTATCTGCCTTTCCTGCCTGGAGCACCTGTCAGCCTGCCCCAGTGTACAGGTTTCCCTTGCTTTATATGGGTTCTGTATGTGCAAATTTGCTCTTATGCAATGACCCTTTTTGTACCAAAATTTTGTTATATGCGAGGAAAATTCACTCTTATGTGATCGGTTACACTGGGGCTTAATTTATTTTTAGAAAACTACTAGCCAAGCATCCAAAACGGTTGACTCAAATAAGCCTTAACTGAAGAAAGGATTAGGAGACCATTATTCTACTACTGCAACCTGTAATTAGAAGCTGTGCTAGTAATCTCCGGATAAATTGTGCAGTTCTCATGAAAGCAACAAACAGTATTACCAGCAGTGCAACTTGCCCTCCTCATTTTTTTTCATATAAACATAAGCTCTTTTGAGCTACCTGCCTGATTAGCCTGGATTTAAAATTCAAGTTGAGTAGTGATGCTGGGACACTCAATTATGTTTGTTAAAAAAAAAAAAAATCAATCTCCAGATGAAAGGTCCTATAGAAATCCCTTTAAAGGAATAGTTGCATTTGTTCAAAATTCATTCAGTGCTTTGCATACTCACTTAAAAATGCTCACTTAATGATTTATGAACATATACCCAATCCTAGAATGGTTTCTGTGTAAGGAGTATATCACTGACCATGTGCATCTGCCATTGATGGGTCACTCTAAATTCTGTCAGCTGTTGAAGACAGGCATTCTTATGACACCTTGTAATTAAACACTGCCTGTTAAATTGACATATCTTCATTGAGATTATCTGCCCTTCCCTCCAATTTCCCAGGCTAATGCATGTTTGAGTCTTCTTCCTATTGCTCTGGTGATGATGTTGAAGAATGCAACTCATGAGTTAAACCCAAGCAGTAATTTTTCAGATAATTTAAGTAGCAAAAACATGCCCTTGTACCTCAGGTACTATGCTGGGATAATCACGCTATCCAATTGCCAATGCAAATTTTGCAATACGCAGTAATTATCTTGGTGTTTTTAATCACAGTCCATGTTTACTGTGACATGATCGCACAGTTTATGAATATGATACTTCAGTTTTGATTGTCACCTGTCATTTCATTATTAATGTTGGAAATAAGGTACCAAATGGAAACATTGATTCATTATATAAACTTATCAGAATATGTCAAATAAATCTAACTCAATCATAGAAAAGTAGGGTTGGAAGAGACCTCAGAAGGTCATCTAGTTCAATCCCCTGCTCAAAGCAGGACCACCCCCAACTATATTATCCCAGCCAAGGCTTTGCTTATCAAGATCTAAAAACCTCTGAGAATGGAGATTCCACAGCCTCTCTGGCTAGCCTGTTCCAGGGCTTTACTACGCTCCCAATCTGAGAATTTTTCTTAATGTTTAACTTTAAGTTCCCTTGGTGCACCTTGTTCTGTTATCTGCCACCGCTGAGAACAGTTTCTCTCTATCCTCTTTGGAATACATCCCTCAGGTAGTTGAAGGCTGCTATTAAATCTCCTCTCAGTTTTCTCTTCTCCAGATTAAATGATCCCACTTCTGACTCTCTCCAGTTTATCCACATCCTTTTTGTAGTGAGGGGACCAAAACTAGATACAGTAGTCCAGATGTGGCCTCATCAGTGCTGTATGGAGAGGAAGAATCAGTTCCTTTGATCTGCAGACAATGCTTCTACTAATGCAGCTCAGTTTGCTGTTAGCTTTCTTTGCAACAAGGGCACATTGTTGGTTCATTTTCAGCTTCCTGTACACTGTAACCCCCAGGTCTTTTTCTGAAGAGCTGCTGTGTAGCCAGTCAGTCGTCAGCCTATACCAGTGCATGGAATTGTTCTGTCCTAAGTGCAGGTCTGTTTACTTGTCACTATTGAACTTCATGAGATCTCTTTTGGTCCAATCCTCTAGTTTGTTGAGGTCTGTCTGAATCTTAGTCCTACACTCCGGGATATCTTCTACTGCCCTCAACTTGGTGTCATCTGCAAACATGCTAAGTATGTACTACATGCCACTTTCCGGATCCTTGAGGAAGTTACTGAGCAAGGCTTAGCGGTGACTTCGTAGCAGCCTACAAGTATATGAGGGGTGTGCATCAGGATCTGGGAGAACAGTAGTTCACCAGGGCTTCCCAAGGGATGACAAGGTTTAACTGCCACAAATTCATGGAAGGCTGATTTAGACTGGACATAAGGCAAAACTTCTTTACAGTCAGAGTGTCCAGGGTCTTCAACAGACTCTCCTCAGAGGTACTGTAAGTACCTACTCTGGACTCATTCAAAAACTGTTTGGATGTTTATCTTTCTGGGATCATTTGACCCCAGAAGACTTCCTGCCTATGAGAGTTGGGCTGGATTCAGTCTCACAAGGGCCCTTCCAGCCCCTACTGTCTATGAAATCTGTGAAACAAAACTAGCCCCAGGACCTGTCCTCGGGGTACGCCACTGAATACAGGCTTCCACCTAGGCATCAAGCCATTGATTACTACACTTTGAGCCCAACGATTTAGCCAGTTTTCTGTCTACCTTACAGTCCATTCATCCAACTCGTACTCCCTTAGCTTGCTTGCAAGAATGTTGTAGGAGACTGCATCAAAAGCCTTGCTAAAGTCAAGGTATACCACATTCAATGGTTTCCCTGTATCACAGAGCTATTTATCACATCATAAAAGACAAACAGGTTGATCAGGCATGACTTGCCTGTGATGAATCCATGCTGACTGTTCTTAATTACCTTCTCCTTCAAGCGTTTAGAAATTGATCCTTGTGGACCTGCTTCATGATTTTTCAAGAGACTGAGGTGAGATTGATGGATCTGGAGGTCCCCAGATCCTCCTTCTTCCTTTTCTTCAAGGTGGGCACTATATTTGCCCTTTTCAAATTGGCTGGGACCTCTCCTGATTGCCATGAGTTTTTAAAAATAATGGCCAATGGTTGTGCAATCACATTAGCAAGCTCCCTCAGCCACCTTGGGTGCATCACATCTAGCTCCATGAACTTGTAGTACACGTCCAGCTTTTCTAAATAGTTCCTAACCTGTTCTCTTGCCTCTCTTGGCTGCTCACCTCCTCCCCAAACTGTGCTGCCAAGTGCAGTAGTCTGGTAGTTGACCTTACCTTGAGGTAAAAAAGGCATTGAGTCTTTGGCCTCTTCTGCATCAACTGTCATTAGGTTGTTGGGAAAGCCCAGCTCTGGGGCTACCAATCACAGTGTTGCCCTGAGGGGTCAGGCCAATGCTCAGGATCCCAATATTGTGCTGTTAGACAGGAGGGCGTGGTGTACAATTACACACACACACACACACACACACACAAACACACACACACAAATCAGTTAGGTGCATACACACACATACTACCAGCTCAGGCACATACATACTTATTACCAATTCAAGCACATACATGATACACCCCAGAAATTAGACACAGATCACTAATTCATGTATCATGCACCCAGTGCCATTTATACACACACACATATCACTGATACTAGCAATTCAGGTACACACACGTTCAAAATAACTAGTCTAGGTTTCATAGTTTCATAGTTTCATAGTAGCTAGAGTCGGAAGGGACCTAGGTAGATCATCCAGTCCGACCCCCTGCCTTAGCAGGAAAGAGCACCGGGGTCAGATGACCCCGGCAAGGTGCTCATCTAACTTCCTTTTAAAAATCCCCAGGCTAGGAGCCTGCACCACTTCCCCTGGAAGCTGGTTCCAGGCCCTAGCCACCCTGACTGTGAAGTAGCGCCTCCTAGTATCTAATCTAAACTTACCCTCCGCCAGTTTGTGACCGTTATTCCTGGTCACTCCTGGCAGCGCACGGGGGAACAGGGACTCCCCCAATACCTGCTGATCCCCCCTGACCAGTTTGTAGCAGGCCACAAGGTCCCCCCTTAGCCTTCTCTTGTGGAGGCTAAACAGGTTCAGGTCCCGTAGCCTATCCTCATAAGGCCTGCCCTGCTGACCCCTGATCATACGAGTGGCCCTCCTCTGAACTCTTTCCATATTGTCCACGTCCCTCTTGAAGTGTGGCGCCCAGAACTGGACGCAGTACTCCAGCTGCGGCCTGACCAGTGCCGCATAGAGGGGGAGGATCACCTCCCTGGACCTGCTCGAGATGCATCTGTGGATGCATGACAGGGTACGATTGGCCTTCTTGACTGCCTCCCCACACTGCCGGCCCATGTTCATCGTGGAGTCAATGACGACTCCAAGATCCTTTTCCGTCTCCGTGCTGGCAAGAGGGGAGTTCCCCAACCTGTAAGTGTGGTGCCGGTTCTTCCTCCCCATGTGCAACACCTTGCACTTATCAGTGTTAAACCCCATCCTATTCTCATCCGCCCACCGTTGCAACCTGTCAAGGTCAGCTTGTAGCCTATTGCACCCTTCTAGTGCACCCACATCCCCCCACATCTTAGTGTCATCAGCAAACTTGAACAGGGTGCTTTCTACCCCCTCATCCAAGTCACTGATGAAGATGTTGAACAGTGCAGGCCCGAGGACCGAGCCCTGCGGAACCCCACTGCCCACATCCTTCCAGGTCGAGAAGAACCCATCCACTACCACCCTCTGGGTGCGGCCCTCCAACCAGTTGGCGACCCATTTGACCGTGTGGGCATCGACACCACAGTCTCCCAGCTTTTTGATGAGGACAGGGTGAGAGACAGTGTCGAAAGCCTTCCGGAAGTCCAAAAAGACTACATCCACAGCAACCCCTGCGTCTAATGATTTGGTGACCTGATCGTAAAAGGCCACCAGGTTGGTCTGACAAGACCTGCCACTGATAAACCCATGTTGGTTGCCCCTGAGCATGCATTCCCCCGCAAGGCCCTCCTGGATGTGTGCCAGGATAATTTTTTCAAAGAGCTTACCCGGGATTGAGGTCAGACTAACTGGCCTGTAATTTCCCGGGTCCTCTTTTTTTCCCTTTTTGAAGATAGGGACCACATTGGCCCTCTTCCAGTCCTCCGGCACCTCGCCAGAGCACCACGAGTGCTCATAGAGCCGTGCCAGGGGTCCCGCAATGACCTCAGCCAGTTCCTGTAGAACCCTAGGGTGAAGATCGTCCGGACCAGCGGACTTGGACACGTCCAGCCTCTCCAGAAGTACCCTAACTAACTCCTTGCTAACCCTTGGCCCAGGCGTGTCTCTCTCGGGGCCCGAGGGGGGCCCAGCAGGGAGGTGGCTGAACTGGTCCCTACTTAGGAAGACAGAGGCAAAGAAATCGTTAAATATGTTAGCTTTGTCATCTGGCGTGATGACTGAGTTGCCCATCGTGTCCTGCAGGGGCCCCACATTACCCGGGACCCTCTTTTTACCCCCTATGTATTTGAAGAAGGACTTCTTATTGTCCTTAATCCGGGAAGCTAGTCCTATCTCCAACTCTGCCTTGGCCCTCCTGACTGCCCCCCTACATCCTCGGGCGACTATAACATAGTCCTTCTTGGCGATGACCCCATCTCTCCATTGGGTATATGCCTCCCTTTTAGCAAGGAGACATTCCCGGATGCTCTTAGTGAGCCATGGGGGTTTATGTGCCCTCCTGCTCCCTTTGACCCTTGTTGGGATTACTTCCCTTTGGGCATGGAGGATCGTCTCCTTAAGGAGCAACCACTCACCTTCGACATCTGATTCCCTTCCCCTCTGGGTCCTCAGCGCTTCCCCAACTATCCTCCTTAGCTTGTTGAAGTCAGCCCTCCTAAAGTCTAGGGCTGTTGCACAGTCTAGGGTTCATGCACACCTATCACCAGTTTAAACCCATACGCGCTACACACACCAAATTTAGACAGAATCAGTTACCAGTTACCAACACCTGCACATCCAATACACATATGTGGATTACTAATTCATATACCACACACACACACAATGATATCTATATATGTATATATATATGTGTATTCACTAATTTACACACATATCACCCACCTACACATACACACAGGTGAGTTCCTAAATTGGGTGTTGTAATGTGTGTGTATGTATGTATGTATGTGTGTACTTGGGATACCTGGGGAAAGGTTACAGTAAGAAAGTAGAAGTGTAGGGGGTTAAAGTTACCAGGACCGGGATTAGAACTGCAAGACTACAGGGGCCTGGGCTGAAGAACTGAGGCTTGGGGGTAACTTTAGGTTAATTGATCTTAATTGATTAAAAGACAAGGCCCAAAGCATGCCGGCACAGAGTCTGGGAGTGGAGCCAAAAAGGTAGATGGGGAGAGGAGGGAAAATGGGACTAAGGGAAAGTGTGGGTATTAAAGAGGGGCTCTGGGTGCTGGGAGCCAGAGAAGTTGCAGAGAGCAGCGGCAGGTGCTGGGAGCTGGAGAGAACTGCAGGATAGCCACGAGGAGCTGGGAAGCTGCAGGAGTGTGTGTGTGGGGGGAGATTACAGAAGGTGGAGGGGGGGAAGCCTGAAAACAGAGCCATGGGCTTTATGAAACCATATAATATCCATATGAAAAAATAAAAATCAATACAAAAATGATAATATAATGTACAACAGTAAAAAAAAACAATACAAACCTAATATACAATATAAAACATTGGATATCCAAAACCAAAAACTTGCTACCGAAATAAAAATGTTTAAAGCTTATCCTAAGTTTGAGGTCACTTCTATTTATCTATACAGAATAGAGAGGGAGAGAAAAGTAAGAAATGTTTGGGGAAGGGGAGGGAATGTATTTTAAGATGAATTTAAAAAAAAGAAAAGAAAAACTGGGGGTTTTGTTACGATAGAAGAGATATGGATGTCTATTTGCAGTCATTTTGTGCCTCCATAAAATTTTTATGCCAGCACGAAGGTGAAAGGTGTCTGTTTCTCAACCCATGGGTCACAGCCCAAAAGCAGGTCATAAGAATATATGAAAGGGTCACAAACAAACATTAAAATGGATCAACAAGCTTTAAAATGGATTCTCCATTGAAGGAGAAAAACATGGGAAACCGTGGGTTTTCCCTTGCAAGCTGGCAGAGTTCCAGCTTGCTTGGGGCTTCTTGGGTCCCCCTATGTTCCCCCACTGCCCCACACACCCAGGGACTAGGTCCTGGGGGCAGGGGTGCAGTGGGTCAGGAATGAGGGGCACTGGGTCAGGACTGGGCAACAGTGTTTACAAATGGGTCCTGGTACAAAAAACATTGAGAACCATTGCTTTAGAGCCGGAAGTTTGTCCACAAGGCTGCTCCAGGCTTGGTCCCAGCTCTAACAGCTGAGAGTGGCCAAGAGTGTGAGAGTGGGTGCTGAGGAATATTCTGAAACAAGTTCATGGGCAAACTTCAGGCTTTGAAAAATGTTAGTGGACTCAGATGCTGGGGCTTTCTAAAGCCTTCCCAGCCCACCTTTGACCCACCACTTTCACTTTTTGTACAATATATTCTGCTTTGAAGTTTGATCTTCAGATAATAGTTTTGTAGGGTTTTGGGTTTTTTTTGGTAATTAATAGGATAACAGAACCTTTGGACAATTTTGGAAAGGCACCAATAGGAAAATGACTTTTTCAGGAAGATATTTCATATTTGTTAAGTTGGTCATTCACTTGGTCTACCATGAGATCTGGAAAAGGAACTTAAGGTAAAATTGGAAGATTGACCCCAGCAATGCAGTTTCTGTTGCAACAGAGAGATTGCACGTGTGTATAAAATACATGAACATGTAGGAAAATGTTTTTTTATGCCCTTCAGAGTTCAGGTCTTGAATCAGTCAGCTAACCGTACCAGTGAAAAGTGAGAGGTGATCTTTAAGACAGCTACACCATAGGCCATGGGTTTGGGTTTTTATTTACAATTTTCATTAATAGTGGTGTTATTTTAATTTTTTACAAATGAAACATTTGGGAAGTAAAGGTGAAGTTGTAAAAGGACTTCATTTTTGAAGGTGATGTGGTGCCTCCTATGGCAAAGTTCACTGTAGCAGAATATTGCCCTGATTGTGCCTGCCATGCTTTGCTGGAACATTAATATAAATTAAGGAGGCTGCCCCCAGAGACCAGGATGAGGCCTTTGATGCCTCACTCCACTCTGCTCATCCTGGGGGTGCCTCATTTGGACAAATCTTTTAACTCTGCCCTGAGCATGGTGTCTCTCCCTCCACTTGGCCTCAGGCAAATGTGTTTCTATCTCTCTCAGTTCCAGATCCTCACCCATCCTGCCTTTGAACCACCAGATTCTCTCACACTCTCCACGGCCTCCTTCCTCTGTCTAAGCCGCTCCCAAGCCTCACAGGTGTAAAACAGCACAAACACTTAACTGACCCATCTAGGTACACTCACCACAAAGATCCTTCCCCACCCTACCAGGTGACTCCCATCAGCTCCCTAGGGTACTTTACCTTTTTGTGTATCCTTAGTACCTCCTGCTTTTTAGTGAGCTCTTCCCCCCACAATGCTGAGGACTAGAATGAGCCTCTAGTTCTGGACCTAAGTCTGCTTTGCTTGCCCCTGCATTAACCAGTTTAGGCTTGCCTCTTTGTAGCCTGTCTCCCTATGAGCAGGCTTACAGCTTTGGCCAGCAGCTCCCAACTAAGCACCCTTGGTGCATTACTTAGCTTCTTTGTAAGCTGTCTTTCCTCACTGGCAGAGGTTACTCACTTGCCTACTTATCAGCAATTTGCCTAAGTCTCCTACAGCTGCCTGGAGCCCAGCCTTTGCAGGCTTCCAGTCTTATGCCAGGTAAATAGCCTGCAGCTTTTCAGGTGCTACTGTTTTCCCCTCTTGGCTGACCATGTCTTTTTGCTGGTTCCCAGTCAGTTGTCTTCCCCTCAAGGTAATAGGGGCACTTGCCCCACATTGCAGGAGTATTTGACCAAGTCCACACAGTAAGTCAGTGGCAGAGCCATTTTTAAGACTAAAGGACCCCGGTACTCCCAACTTATTCCCACAGATCACATGGCCTTTCAGTACCAAAGGGTGCTTGTATACGTGACAGGGGATAAGTTTGGTTTAGTTTTCCCTAAATTGAAATGGTGGGTTTTTAAAAACCCACGGTTTCTACCATTTCAATTTAGGGAGAACTAAACTGAACTAAACCCCCACTGCATGTACAAGAGGGTTAGGGGCCTGAGTGGGCCAAATGGTCCCTGAGCTGTGAGGGACCCCGGTACTTTCCTCCACAGTGGTGCCCACCAGCTGGCACCAACTACCTGGCACCCAGCCTGGGTGGTCCCAGGGAGCGCTGCAGCCTCAGAGGGAAGCACTGGGCCCTTGCACAGCTCAGGCAGGCTCCAGGAGAAAAAAAAAAATAGATTAGGCTTGTTGCTGCTTTTTTGTTGCTGTTCTTCAGTCAAGCCTGCCTGCACTAGCTGCTACTGAGCTTTGCAGGGCCTGGTGCTTCCCTCCATGGCTGTGGTGCCCCCCAGGACTACCTGCCACCACACAGGAAAGCATCAGGGTCCTCTGCAGCTCAGGGACTGCTTGGCTTACCAGCAGCTCATCTCTCCCCAACCCCCACTCACTGTGGATGGGGCGGGTAGGCTCCAGGACTCTTGCACTGTCCCTGCCACCTTCCCACTGGCTGGGTCTGCCTGGGAATGGCTGGTTTGCCCCTGGGGTCAAGTGGCAAGGTGGCAGGAGAGGCAGGAGAGTGTCTGGGTATGCTGGCAGCTGGAGAAGGCAGTGGGCATGGCGCACGGGGTATTGAAGTGTGCCAAGCCTGAGCTTCCAGTGCCCCATGCACATTGGCTTCCAGTGCCCCATTACACTTTGTTGGGTAGCAAACTAAAACACCTTGGAAGGGTTTTATCTTGCTATGTTCCAAAGTCATTTAAAGCAGAGCATGCCGTCAAGCGTGCAAATAGCAGTGCCATTAAAGTAGTGCAAAAGGGCATGTAAGCCAATTTAAAGGCCAGTTTTGTTGCATGTACAAAGGCCCCAAAAGTTTGGGTAGGACTTAGAGCACAGATGTATTCCCTTTATCACTATGCTTCTTTAAGCAGGAATCAGTGTTATATATGAGGATTTTTGAGAGGACATCCTCCAAAATAGACTATGTAACACATTTAAACCTTGAATGAAAAATCTGGGACTTCAGATTAGGTTTTCATATCAAAGGACGGGATGCAGCAATAGATAAATGGTGAAATACATTTTCTACCTCTACTATTTTTGGAAAATCTAAGAATGGTAAATGTCTTATTTTCTACTTTTGACTACAGATCACTGAGATGAAGCCATATTGGGGTGTGGGAGTAATTTCAGCCTCTGTCTGCTGATCTTCCCAAGAATAAATTCTATCTCATGTTTGTGCTTAAGCCAGTTAGGATTCCCAAACACATGAAGTGCATGGAAATAGCTCCGCTGGACTTAGAATGCGCATTGTCAAGAGGTAATGAACATTTTCCTGTGCTATGCTTTTGAGGTACAAAAACAAACATGCGGTTGCATCTCTACAATTTGCATATACAGTCAGACTGGAATAATGCGTTGGCATATTGCTAGGTCCCTGGCTTCTGGCATTGAGTGCAGATACCCCAGTTGTAGCTTACATTAAAAATATGTTTCTAGTGTGCTACGGTTATAATTAAATGCTTGAAAGTGGGAACTGATTGCAACTAATGCAGTAAGTTCTGACTGAGCCTGCACATAACCACCAGCAAGGGCGAAAGCTGCAGTCACTTAAAGTCAGAAAAGAAGTCCCTTTGCCTTGCATATATCACTGAAGAAGATAAGGACACTGACATTTGGGTACCATTCAATTCCCTTCAGTGATTTTGAGGGTGTCACATTTGCTGTTCTTGCAAGTAGAACACCTGAAAAGATGCTCTTCCCTCCATCTGGGATCATACTGCTTTCATACAGTCTTCCACTCAGTAGGGCAGGAAGACTGCATGTCCATCTAAGTGATTGTATGTAGGAGTACAAATCCTTAAAGGCATATTTTAAGACTTGCATATTTGTACAATACGTCCAACAGATTTGCCCTTGAGGACTGCATCATCTTTATGGTGCATATTGCTGATCTGAACATGTAAGTTCTTAAAGCTGCTCACAGAAATAAGAATAGGTTATTCTTAATTTTGTGAAGGATTTTCCAAACAACTAGCATGTGCGTGTGCAGGGAGAAAGAGAGAAAAAGATCAAGAGAATATCCTTTGAATATAACTCATTAAAGGATGGCATCTGACTAAGTGACTCTTGCACATGAAAGCTTATACATTTCTGATTCAACTAGTCTGGAAGGGGTATCTTTACTTTATCTTCTTCCTGACTTCAGACTAACATGGTTAGCTACTTCTCTCTGCTCACTGAAGGAACACAGTGATTATCTTAATCTTAAAGAAAAGCCACAGGTGATTTGCTTAGTAGGTTGCCAGCCCCCAGCCATTAATCAAGAGCTTTAAGTTGTGGGAGTTGTGTGTGTTCACATACTTTTTCCTCTTATTTTTATTCAGTTTATTTTTAAATGTGATGTTTGAAGATGAAATACAAATTAAGCAAGTCCCTGAGAATTCAGTCTGTAATAAGAAAGGGGAAAAAGAGCATGGTAAAGAAAGAAGATTTTCTCATAGTACTGCACTGAGGCAGTACCAACTATAGAGTTCCATAACGCTCTGAGTTGGTCAGAGGCCTCCTTTGCATTACAGCCCTGCTTAGTAGTCTTATAACCTGAAACGGAGCCTTGTCCAGGCCCCCTAGAAGATAAACCTGCTATTGTTTTTGTCTCTTTTAAATGATGAGAGAAAGAAATGAGTTTCTCATAAAGATTTACATTATACTTTAAAAACTTGATGTCACGGTGAAATGCAAGAAACCAGTGAAGGTCACATAGAAGCTAACGTGTTGTGTGTGTAACTTCTATCAGATTCTTTAACGTCTCGATTAAATAACAGAAGCTGAGGAAGTTTGCATTACTGCGATAGCCCAGTCAAACATCATACACGTCTTTTTCTCAGGGATATAGAGTAAAATATCCTAACAAAAATAGAGTTTCAGGGAACTCTGATTAGGGATGATCTTTCCAAAATCCATGTCAGTTGTAGTTGCAAAGAAAAATGAGAATGTCCTCTGTTAGCAGCCTTGATTTATTCAGAATCCAAAGTAAATTGGTTATGAAAGCCAGTAATACATTAATGAAGATTAACAATGGAGCCCTAAGGAACCTGAATAACTGAACTGGAAATGAGAGAATGATTGATGTAGCAATGGTAACAAAGGCCCTACTGAGAAATGATAACTCCCACCGTTATTATGGAGAATGAGAAGAGCAGTGAACCAAATATGGAACCCCTACGCCTCCATGTCACTTGTTAGGCTGTAGTTGGAGGTAGCTGATTCAACAGACAGGCAAGCTATACCTTTGCAGAACAAGATGTAATGGTGACTGGGACACTCTTCTTCACAGTACTCCAAAATAATGTCAGTGCTGGGGGTGGAAAAGGAAACACAGACTGCAGTTTGTGGGGAAAATGAACACTTAATTCTTGCTATCAAAATATATGAGCAAACTGAGCTAGTACAGGTTGTATTGAACTGATTAATAAACATGTGATCTTTTGATTAGGATCCTAACTATGAACTATTGAAGCATAAGGAGGGAAGAGTAAAAACAGATTTAAAGAGTATCTATGAAGTGTTAGTCTTAGTATGAACTAAAAATATATATGAGCCACTAGCAAATAGCAATGTGACCAACAACCTCCTTATCCTCTATAAAAAACAATTTAAGGAGATGATAAATCAACATCTCATGTTTTATATGGTCTTTTGAATTTGGTGATACACATGTAATTACAAATTAGGGCTTGATCAATATCTCTTTAATTTAATGATAACAATTGAGATTTTTTATAGAAAAGCCAGTCTATTTTTATTAAATTGCCTTCTTTAAAATGTTGATTCAAGTAAAACAAGGAGGCAATTTACATATTACAATTTAAAGAAACCATTTGGGCCTGCAATTCATTTTATTTCACTGCATAATACGCCTTGCTATTTCTCTATGTTCTGTTGTCATAAAAGCATGTTTTCCTATTGTAATTAAGGAACCTAGTCAAGTGTTTGTTTCTACTTTGTTCTTTTGTGAAGAGGTAAGTATGCATTGCCATATAACTTGTGTTAAAAGGTTAATCCAAGTGCAGACTTGGATCACTGTAGTTAGAAGTCCAAACTAGGGACTAGGAAATTAAAAACTGTAATTCTCTCTCACTCTCTGCAGCCTTCAGAAAGTTGTTTAAACCTCTGTGTCTGTTTCCCCTCCTTGTAGAATGGGTATAATGTCACTACATCCCAAGTTGCAGATTTAGTGTTAGTAATAAGATAGTACAGTAAAAGCATTGTTTTCCGGCATGAGTAGGAAATGGTGGGTGCCGGTAATCTAAAAATGCCAGTTACCTGAGGCACAGGGGTTTCCAGCCAGACAGGGAGTCCTTTAACACACTGTAGGATTTTCTGAAGGGATTCCACATCAGTGCTAAATTATCTTATGTCCCCACCACCATGAACTCTTAACATAAAACAGCTGATAACTTCCCTCAATATTTTGCTGAATTAATCACCTAGCAAATTTTACCAGGGCTTGTAGGTGACAAGTGGCAAAGTTGTCCTCTTTTAGTAAAAGACGTCTTCAAGACTGGGTTGAGATTTTAATGAGAGAAATTAATTCTGTTAGTTAAATCAAAACCATTATGAGATTATGTAAATATCAGAGAAAATTTCAAGTGTCAGAAGCATCCAGACATTCAGTTTTGGAGAAGTGTAAAAATAAAACCCCTCTAACACAGCTAAAGCATAGGCTTTGAAAAATATTTGGCAAGGTGTCATCAAGGGAAATCAAAGAGATTTAATATTTTTAAATAAACTAAGCTGAAAGTGGAATAAGCAAAGTTTTTATTATGTGTCTGTCTCTCTTTTCAAAGGAATAATCCCTCATGGAGGGAAGTTTTAGTGAGCCTTTTTTAGGCATACTGTATACTTAAATAATATTTTTGTTGGTTCTGAAATCCTGTCTGGTAATATATGGCAGCCTGAAATAGAATATTCTTCTTCTGATGTTTAAGACCATGAGGCTTTTTTTCCTTCTCCATAAGCTGTTTCTTTGATTCTATTTTGATAGGATGCTTCTATTTTCATAACAACCTTCTGTTTTCTGTTTAAAATGTATTTTAAATAATTTGAATAATTTTGAGTTACTACTGCAGAAGTACTGAGAATTTTCTGGGTGCAAAACCTAGGGGTTGCTTAATAGCATACAGTTTTTGTGGGGATTTTAATTCTAAAATGCTTCGTAAGCACCCTGCAAGGATAGTTACATGTGAAATGTTAATCCTTAATCAATGGATGAGAACTGTTTTAATGGCTACTGGCATCGTGACTCCACAATGGAATATCATATATGGATGGTTTCATGGATCAGGTCTGCTGATACAGGGGGTAGTCTCCATTTATTGCCCAGTAAACTATTTTTGCATTTACTACATGGTATCTAGCCTCTATAGATAGCTGCACCTAGTTTTGTCACTTTGTTACAGGATTTGATGTGAAGGTGTTTTTATATTTTATAGTATTATTGGGAAAGGGCAATCGCTAAGAGCTTGCATCTGAGATGGCTATGTTTACTGATCAGCCAGATGGGCCCTAGAAGATATGGTTCAAAGCACAAGAGCCAGGCTGTTTCAAACAATGATGGCTTTACTTTTTTAAAAGGGAAAAGTAGCAAGGCTAACACCTAAAAATAGTCTAATCAGAGACTGGTATTCTTTATAATCGGAGAGGTGCTTGAGAGGCTTGCCAAGGATAAATCATATCAAAGGATATTGAATTAACAATCTTTGTCTAAGATGATATAAATATTCCACAATTGAATTAAAGTTATTTGCTCTCTGTTTTGGTTGCTTTTTTAATTTTTGAGCATTTAGGATGCACCTAGCTCATAATTTTCAGCTTTTCTTTACAAGTGTGAGAATTAGAAACTTAGTACAAGTAAGAATTGGAGACTTTCACATATCTCACTCAAACAGCTAAGGCTTTAGGAAAACTACCAGCTATAGCAAGACTTAAATGTGGCAACTTTATATATCAAATCACTGCATATAAATCAGAGTTAAGTATCCAGTTACATTTTGGGGGGGGGATCTGGTCCATTGCTTCTAGCTCATTTTTACTTCTTACAACTTCTTGTGGGAAAAAAAAAGTATATTTCAAATTGTACAAGGATTACATGAGTGGAAAGGAGTTACTGAGTTCTGTCCTGTGCTATTTCTTCTGACCATAATACCTTTTAGAAAGTGATTACAATTCATTGTAAGATCTGTTAGATTTCTTGTGCCCATCTAGAAGACTACTCCAGAACATCACTCCTCTGTTGGTTAAAACCTTTTTCTAATATCCACCTGAAACTGATTCATGGCCATTCAGTCACTCACTTAGGCATGACCCACTTCATTTTTTTTTTTTTTTAACCAACACTGTCCTTCCATTTAAATGTTTTTTTAACATCAATTTGCATGCAGTTCTGCTTGATGAAGTGGCGAGTATCTACCGTCTCCCAAAATCATTAAAACTCTTGGTTCATAAATTCTTACCTCAGTGTCTCGTTTGCCCAGCACTGTGTCCACCATTAACTATATAGCTTCTTATGCCACATCACATACATTTCATGTCCCTCTTCTCTCCTTCCTTTTGTCTTCTCCTCCAGCTTCAAAGATTCTCACTTCTATCTATCCTCTTCATTATCCTGGAAAATTCCCTCAAGTTTTGTCACACCAACACTAAGCTTAGGATCGGGTTGCTCTTTTCTAATCTTCTGAGTGTAGTGATTGAGAGAATTAAGTGGGAACGCCAGAGATGAGCTGACTTATTTATTGAGTGGAAGATGAAGGATAGAGTAGAGCCATCCTTGAAAGTAAGGTCATTTCTGCTTCCTTCTCTCTGGGATCTTTCATAAAAATAGTATTTATTGTCCTTACTAATACCTACACCCAATAACTTCCTTCATCCTCTGACCTATGGAGAAATCTGCTGAAACAGTGGTTAAAATCTCATTATTTATCATAAAAATTGTGCGAGCTGGAAATAATGTTAATCTCTTCCAACTGCTTTTAAAAGTCTTTAAAAGCTCTAAATAAATGAGTTTCAGCTAGTCTCCTTGGCACAGCATCTCACAGACTACATCCCACTTTTTGGAAGCTTTCTTGATATTCAGTCTAAATTTTCTCTGTGTTAACTTGATCTGGTTATTTTTAAGCTATTTAATTTGTACATAGGAGTGTAATATAATCACTACTTTGGTATTCTAGCTATTCAAATACATTGGATTGTTGTTGCATATAGATAAACTATATGTATTTAGAGCTTTTAATTTTTCTTTCTGAATCATTCTCTCCAGCCCTTGATAAATTTTATTGCTCTTCTCCATGCTTCCTGCAAACTCCATGTATAACATGCTTAAGGTTCCAGATACATTTGCACAGGAGTTGGAAAGAGAAGGTTACATTATTTTGTTCCATGATATTATTTTGCTTCAAAAACTTAACATTTACATTTTTTTTTTTTACCATATTGCACTCTGTTAATTTTCTGGCTTTATGCCTGCAGGTCTCCTTCAACATTACGAGTTCCCATGTAAGAATATACATCTGGGTTACCTTTCCCTAAATGTATTATGTTTAAAAGAAACATCCTAACATGGTTTTAGAAAGACAAGCAGAAAAAAAACATTTCTGCCAGCATTTCTTGGTAGACATGAGAACCAGAAACAATAGTTAGACATTACTCTTAAAAATCAACACTTGTACTTTTTGCTCAAGCACCCACTCAGAAATTATGGATTCATTAAATATCTCCCCCAGGCACTTTTAATAGATAATATTTCTCCACTCAACAATAACCAAGCCTGTATATAAAATAGGGAAAACTTTATCAGAGGAAAGGGAACACAGTAATCAGTTTAGGAAAACACATCAACAATTCATTTCCATGAATAGGTAACACATTTCCCTCCCCACAGTATTGTTTGGACATATTCTGTTGACTTGGTTCCCCATCTTTAGCTATGAATATCAATAAGTAAGTGTTTCTTCCCCCTAGCACTTTCCTCTCCCCACCATTCATAAAATCCCACTCAGGTTTTAGTATAAGAAAAAGATTTCCCCCCTGAGCCTATCTTCAGTCCTTCAGTGAAGTGCTGTCTCCTTTTGTTCCATAGGGCTATTATTGCACCCAGCTGTAATAATTTCAAGTTTAATTAATAGGCAGGTAGGAGGGGCCTCCTCAGAATTTACCCAGCATTTCCTGTGTCTTCTGCTCTTTAAATGAAGAGTTCTTTGTCTTCTCTTCTGTAATGGAGCTGCCTTTGTCTCAGCTTCAATAGTGGAGTGAATGCTTGGTATTTAAGACCTTTAAGTAAATTCCTTGGCGTAAGGTAAAGACTTTTACTTTACTGCTTTATCTTATTTTAATTCATTTTCAGTCCTCAGGTATACTCTGGCTTTGTATACTATTCTGGTGTTTCCCAAAATGGTTGCTGAGGACCTCTGTGTGGAAAACCTGAAGAAATGATTCTTGCATGCCTGTTCACCAGAGCCTCTAACTTTTCTTCTGGAGTTCTGTGCAAGTACTTATGCAGGTGAAGTAACTCTGTGTTCATTGTTACTCAGAACTCTTTTCTCTACAGACCTGTGTTACAAGGTTTATATTTCTAATTTCACTCTTTCAAAATAAATTGAAAGAAAAGCATAAAATAGAAACTTAACATAAGTGTGGATTGACAGAAGCCTATTCAGGAAAGCTAAAATAACTCCAGGCAGATTACATCTTTAAGGTGTAGTATGGACTGGTACCTGGCTAGGCTACTAAACTTTCAACTTTGCAGGAGGGAGCCAACTGAAGGCAGTACAGAAGTGCATAATTGAACTTGATTGTTGGATCCCACAAGCAATAGTTCAGTTCTCATTGCATTAAGTAACAGAAAATTTCTAGACGGCCATTCCATGAGATAAGGTAAGAAAAGGCACAGCATTCCGAAGACTGGAAGAAGGCCAATGTGGTGCCGATCAAGAAAGGGAGGACAGTGGATCCGGCTAACTACAGGCCCATTAGCCTGACTTCTATCCTGAGGAAGATCTTAGAAAAGTTTATTAAGGAGGCCATCCTTGATGGACTGGCCCAGGCTAACATCCTAAGGGATAGCCAGCACGGGTTTGTTGCAGGTAGGTTTTGTTTGACCAATCTCATTTCCTTCTATGACCAGGTGACCTATCACCTGGACGAGGGAGAAGAGATTGATGTCATATATCTTGACTTCAAAAAAGCTTTTGATCTGGTATCCCATGATCACCTCTTGGCCAAACTGGCCAGTTGTGGGCCTTGGCTCCACCACGATCCCCTGGCTGGGAAATTGGCTGTGTGGTCGGACCCAGAGGGTTGTAATTGACGGCAGTCATTCATCGTGGTGCCCTGTGACCAGTGGGGTCCCTCAAGGCTCTGTCCCGGGACCCATCCTGTTCAACATCTTCATTAATGATGTGGACATTGGAGTCAGGAGTGGACTGGCCAAGTTCGCCCATGACACCAAACTTTGGGGCAAAGCATCCACGCCAGAAGACAGGTGGGTGATCCAGGCTGACTTGGACAAGCTCAGCAAATGGGCAGACAAGAACCTCATGGTGTTTAACACTGAAAAATGCAAGGTTCTCCACCTTGGGAGGAAAAACCTGCAGCATCCTTATAGGCTCGGCAGTGCTACGTTGGATAGCACTACAGAAGAAAGAGACTTGGGGGTCATCATTGACCACAAGATGAACATGAGCCTGCAATGCGATGCTGCGGCTAATAAAGCGACCAAAACGCTGGCTTGCATACATAGATGCTTCTCAAGCAAATCCCGGGACGTCATTCTCCCCTTGTACTCGGCCTTGGTGAGGCCACAGCTGGAGTACTGCATCCAGTTTTGGGCTCCACAATTCAAAAAGGATGTGGAGAAGCTGGAGAGAGTCCAGAGGAGAGCCATGCGCGTGATCAGAGGTCAGGAAAACAGATCTTATGATGATAGGCTGAGAGACATGGGACTCTTTAGCCTGGAAAAGCAGAGGCTCAGGGGTTATCTGATGGCCACCTATAAGTTTATCAGGGGTGACCACCAGGATCTGGGGGAACGTTTGTTCACCAGAGCGCCCCAAGGGTTGACTAGGTTGAACAGTCACAAACTCCTGCAAGACCGTTTCAGGCTGGACATAAGGAAGAATTTCTTTACTGTCTGAGCCCCCAAGGTCTGGAACAGTCTGCCAGTGGAGGTGGTTCAAGCACCTACATTGAACACCTTCAGTAGTAAATTGGATGCTTATCTTGCTGGGATCCTATGACCCCAGCTGACTTCCTGCCCTTTGGGCAGGGGCTGGACTCGATGATCTCCTGAGGTCCCTTCCAGCCCTGATGTCTATGAAATGTAAGCAAAGAAGCCTAGAAGTTATGAACTAAAGCAGAGAGCATGCATTAAGTGGAACATGCTAAGCACTGACTAGAAATACTTAGTGTTAGATAAGTGTTTAGAAAACTGTTCACAATGATGAAACAAAATGTTATAGCATCAATAAGAAATACGAAGAATTCTTTCACCGTAATAGACTGAACCTATAACCTAGGTATAGATATTAGGCCATGTTTTTGATATGTAAATATCTAAGGGCTGTGTTAAGAAGGAGTTTGTTTGTAAGTACAGCAGTACAACAAACTAAATTGTATGTACAAATGAAGAGGTGGGTATCTGGGAGGTATTTGCATGTGAAGGTTCCTGCTCTGAAACATCAGCCATTCTGGGAACATGAAAGTTGCACAGAATAACTTTCCTGTAAAATTGTTAATACAGTAAGATAAGAGTAAGCATAAAATAAGTATAGGACTCATCAACCTAAGTGGAGTGATATCTGCAGGGAAGGAAACTGCACGTTTCGGTAACTTTACAGTATTTCAGCCCTTTGGGTGTGACCATTTAATTTACAATAGGATGGGACAAGCAATATATCAGCCAGAAACTTAATGACACAAACAAGCCACAGCTGACTCATTTCAAAGCTATGGAAAATACTTGCAGTAGTATTTCATAATAAGCTAATAAAATTGCTATATAAGGCATTCTGTCATCTTGTGTTAAGTAGGTCTTTACTCCATGAAGAGGCCTTTCATTGTGAATAACAGGGGCAGAATCTGACCTTACATTTTTGGTAAAAAGGTCCAGTTTCATCAGAGTAAATTGTGTTCACAGATTAATAGGGTTTTTACTCTCCCGTCAGTCCTAAGTGAAAATAGAGATGCAATGTTCCTTACCAAAGCAGTGAGCTTGTTAAGTAACTCAAGTAACCCACTGGGTTACAAGGACCTTGTATCAAATGCATTTACCCAATGGTAGTATAGGGATCCTTATAAAAAACCCCAGAATTTAAAACCCCAAACAAACCTCTACAATGCTAAACAGAAAATAAAGATAAACATTTATACAGCAACTTGTTTTTCTCAGTAGAGAAAAAATCCTTTCCAAATCTGAATATAATCTGGCAATCAGCCCAACATCACTAAGATTTAATTTGCTCAGGGATTGATGGAAAAGGTTTGGAGCAAAGTCTAAATAAGTAATCCCTACAAACGAGTAGAAAGAACACCTTGCCCACTAAATAGAAGTACATTCACTTGGCCCTTGTTGTTCAGTTTGGAGGCTCCAGGTCTCAGATACCTTACAAATTACTTCCCCACCCTCTGTCTGAAGCTTGGAGAAAGTTTGGCGGGGGGGGGGGGGGGGGGGGGAGAGGGGGTACACCCTATATTGGAAGCCCTTCAAAGAGTGAGGAGAAGCTGGCAAAACTTTGAGCAAAATTTCCCCATTGCTTCTGTTTTGAAGTTTCTTCATTGTTACTGGTGATGAAAAGTGTGTGCATTGCTTCAGTGCTCATAACATGTTCCTTGACTAGAGAGAGTAACATTTTCTCATTTTTTTTCAATCCATTATACTTGAAAAATATGGACAAGTGCATGCTACAGCAGAACATCATTGAGCTGCATATGTTAAGCCATATCAGTAAAATGGTTGATCTATGATTTTACGGCAGATGCAATGGAAAAGTTTGAAACTGTAAAAAAAAAAAAAAAATATTATGGCATTGTTTGGTATATTAATAACTACAAAGGTAGAACTGCAGATTAATAAAGTTAAAATAATCATAGTAAACTCATTTAAAAAATGAAATGTAAATTTGGATTGTATTATTTTTGCATATTGTTTTTTAATCAGGTTGCTCACTTGGATCACACATTCTCACCAAATTCAATAATTTTTTGGGACTTCCAATTGGTTGCAGAAGTCAGAGTGATATACTATACATATTCAAAATATCACTATACCTGCCTTCAAATGAAAGGGCTAATATTACTTCTTTTTATGTTCCGGTGTGGAAATACTAAAATGGTGTGTTCTGTCGAACATAAGATGGTTTTAAGAAGTTCCATCATTATCCACCTTGATCTCATTAGGTTGTCCTATGGCAAGTGTCATGTCTGGTCTTAAAGAAATCAGAGAAAGTAATTAATCTCTTAATTTTATCAGTAGATCATGAGTCTATCTAATATAAAGGCATAATTATACTCAAGAGAGAGAAAGAGAAATAAAATGAACAGGGTCTGTGAAATGATTAATCTTGTGTCCTAGAGTCAATTAAGCATAGAATAACTGCAATTCTCTGAAATTAAATGTAATGCCATAATACACTACAAAAAGGAGTTGTTATAAGTAAAAAAAAGAAATGTTAAATAAGAAAGTTGGTAAAATTCATACTTGGTAATAGTTCTTTTCAAGTTTTGTAATGACCCATTAACTTCTTAATTGCATATTGCTCTTCACTTACAAATCTTAGAACACAATACAAAAAGAGTAAAAGAAATTGCCACAACTTTGGGTAAATCAGTGGCATAAAAAAAAAGAGAACCTAGGTTCTCTCCTGTTTGGGTCCAGTCCTTTCTTCATTAAACTACAGCTGTACCTTATATTATATGGTGGCTCAACAAAATGGTTTGTATTAGTAAGATGGGTCAATAATGAAATAGCCAACTGTAAGGTATCAGGAATTTGTCTAGTACATGATCAGACATCATCTTTCCTTAACACTTGCATTTAATAGTGAAAACAGAAAAAGAATTAGAAACCAGTTTGCATGTGTAAATGAGAGGATGGAATGTTGTGGTGTGCATGGCTACGCCAGCATGTGTGTTAGGCATATTCAAAATCTTGATATGAATGAGATTAGCTTCCAGAAGCTTGAGCACATGACTGAATTGAGTAAACATACAATTAATAATAGGAGAAGTGCTTTCCCTTCTGATTCCCAATTATTATCCAAGATTATATATTAGACACTATTACTCAAGAGAATGATTTCCATACAAGATTTAAAGGAGAAAGATGAAGGCCAGGGGGCAGCTTCTGAGATAGGTAGTAAATTCCATCTAACTTCAAAGGGGTTAGGTTCTTACTCTACAAGGAACACATCTACAGAAGACATTTACTGTGGAGTAGACTAATTAGCTTCAAAGTAAACATATTCTATCTACACGTGTGGCCCTATAAGGCTGGAGGAAACTAATTAACTCTGCAGTAGGGTAGTACTTATTTACAAGTACTATCCTAGTATGTAGTTTTTTACTCCACAGCAGTGCACATGTAGACACTGATGCAGCTGACTGGGGAATGAGGGTGCGTCAGCGCAGGGGCTGCTTGCTGGCTGCCCCCACATTGGAGCACCCTCATGACCCAGCCAGCTCCTCTGGTGCACACTGAGCCAGGCTGCAGAAGCCTCGGGCTGGCAGGATGACCTCCCAGACCCGCCTGCCAGCCAGAGCAGCTCCAATTCAGCTCAGTGTGCTGTAGTCACAGGCACATGTGTAGATACTGTACCCAGGAGCAATAAACTCTGGTGCAATAACCACTGGTGGTTAGTTTCATCTTAATAGCACATGTAGGTGTGTCCAATTTGTCCTTTTTGATGGCTTAAGGTTGTTAAGGCTTTCTAAGGCCAGATTCTATACTCTAAGCAGTAAAATTTTTTACACTTCAATGGAGTTATTTCTGATTTGTACTGCATGTAAATAAAAACTGTCGCGATGAACCCGGCAGAGCTGGCAAGCCAAGCTTGGGGTTGTGGTCACGGTGGATTGGCCGGGTGGTGGCTATTGGCACGGACAGGTGGGATTAGCGGCTTTGGAGTCTGAGAAGTACCCAGGCGTATTGGTTTAACAAAGATGGTTTATTTTACTCACGTTTTGAAGCGGAGGCACACGGTTGCTTTCTTCAGTTACAGTAATAACGCACAGACAACAAAGGGGTCTGTTGGCCCACGAGGTTCAGTCTGAAGACCTAGTCCCAGGGCTGGTCAACAGCTCATTAATGGATGTAACATAAAATGAACTGTAACGCGTAGGTAACGAGTCGTGTGACACCAGTCCACAGCAATGGACAAATCGGGTGGTCGAATACGAGAAGCCGAGGTCGGTAGCCAGAAGATGAAGCCACGAAGATGTCAGGTTAGAGGGATTGAGCCGGTCGTAGTCGAAAAAGGAAGCCAAGGTCGATGGTCCGGAGCCGGGTTAAACAAAGTCCAAAGGGTGATCCAAAATTGTAAGCCGTTAGTTCGTTCAAGGGTAAGTCAGAAGCCAGATGAGTACAAAAGCAAGTATCAACAGAGTTGAAGGAGGAGATCAATAGGCCCTGAAGCCTGACTCAGAGAACAGTCCCTGCAGCAGCAGCCTCTGTCTCTAGTCCATGCGATCTCCCCCCGAGGGAGGGGCTCACAGAACTTTTATATCAATTTGGTAGCCAATCAACGTGCTCTCCGCAGAGAAATTTCTAGTCTGATTACCTCATGTCATGTTCTGACTGAGCATGCTCTCAGTCAGGAGCTGACACAGTCTGAGCATGTGTCTGTGGGGAAAGTAGGTCAACAATGATTGACAGCTCCGCAGGTCACCCAGGGGGCAAGGACTGGGTGAGCCTTGGAAATTTCCACTCACAGCTTCAAACCGCGCATGTCAGTTTTAACCTCTTCTGTGCTGGCAGCATATACTCAAAGTTTTTTCCATGACATGCCCCCTTGCGGTCAGCACAGAAGCTAAAAGGCCGAACTATACCTCCTCCTCTCCGATGGGAACATCGTTCTCGTATTGTTCGTATAATGGGACGGTGGTATATACATATGATGACAAGTTAGCAACTTGGCGCGTAAGGATCTTGAAAATACAACTAATGCTACGTGCCGTGGAGGCCTGTAAGGGTGGATAAAATAAAACCGAACTTAAACACTGTACACCGGATAATGTAGCTGGTAGGGTGGTGTACAATCGCCCATCCGAGCATGCCCATACCATTCCCAAAGGTGCCGGTGTACTCAATTCAGAGCATCGACCTGGGGCAGGAAAAGCATGCCTAGTCTGTTCCGGGGGGGGCGGATTGTCTAATCGGTTGTTCCACACCATGGCAGATAGCACTTACCAACACTGCTCGTAATATAGGATAATAAAAACTAAACCATGAATTGTTTCCCCTGGCGCCTGGCTGAGTTAGATCGATTGTTAATGATTCATTCCACACCACCAAAGGAGTAGTCTTTACAAGGGGTGAGAGGACGACCTCAGGGTCGGAAGTTTTCTTTCCCCTGGGAACAAGGGTGAGGTGCCAAGGCGGGGTAATCGAGCGGGGGTCCCACGTTAATGACATGTCTGGTCGAGACCAATCCTCACCCTGGGGGTTTATCCCCCATGGTATAGTGGAACTAGCGCACGGAGCTTCCCTTTCCCAGCACTCCTCGCGAGGGGGTTGAGTAATGAGCGAGAGTGTGCTGAGGTTAAATCCGCGGGGCCAAGTGTAACTGGTAGGAATATAGCCTCCTCCCACCAAGGGGATAGAGATATTGATAACATTCCCCTTACTTTCTGAGATCTTGGTAAACCAGGTTACGATGTTAAACGGTACTGGATATGGGATGAAAACCAAATCCTCGACGGACAGAGGGATTTTAAGATATGCGGTCAATCCCTCACCATTCTCGTCGTCTCCCATGGCATTAGCCCACATTGACAACAAGTACAGAACTGAATTTTGAGACCGCTCAGATTCTGTGATCGATACCACAGATACAAAAGTAACATATTTACAACACATCAAAATCCAGATTACTCTAAAGTCCTTTTGTTTTCTTGGCATCTTTGCAGCCTTGTTTTTCTGATTTAAGTTGTGACTCTAATTTCCAGGCTCCCCTCAACTCCTTCGAGGAATGATCTGATAACCTGAAACGACAAACATAAACAAAACAACAGAATTTGTCCTTTTTATCTATAGACCTATCTCTCCTGTACCTTCCAGCACTTAATAAGGGACAAACAGTTGCCCCCTTGCTGGGAGGACGGAGCTGTGACTTTAAGCAGTATCGTTAGTATCGTTAATGTCCTGTGGTAGAATCGTTTCTGTATTAGCGCGTCTCGATAGCCAGTTGTAGTGGGTGAGTATTGTCCGCCCGCTATCTGTAAGGGTGACTAAGTAGGTGTTCAGATATCGCTCCGTGGATTGTATTGCCCCTTGCAAAACTTTGGGATGGCGATGGTTATGGTCTGGAAGGGAGACTCACACTAGCTCGTTGTCCGCAAATTTCTTCTCCCATGGTTCGACTGGGTTTTCCTCAAATTGTTCCCACAAGGGTTTGGTGGCATTCAGATTAGTTAGAATCTCATGATTGCGGGCTGTCCAATTTTGATAACTCCCATTTCCCGTTACTCGGAGCACTTCTTTATATAGACCTATGGCCCGTTCCACAACCCCATTGGACTGGGGACGGTAAGGAAGGTGATGATGCCACGTGATGTTATATGACCTAGCGAATTTTTCAACCGTGTTCGACGTAAAAGGTGGCCCACCATCTGATTGTATTGTGGTGGGAACTTGCCACATCGCGAAGACGGTGGTTAAGGCTGTAGTAACTGCTGTGGTGTGGGATTTCCGAAGGGGTACAACGGTCATTAGCTGAGAGCCGAGATCGACAACGAGTAGCCCCTTATTTGGGATTGAGGCTCCGGGCAAAGGCCCAAAAAGGTCGACTTGCCAGGTTTGACCTGGGTTGAAATGTTCTTTTGCGAGGGCTCCTTTCGTGCTCTTCGTCGGATGTACTTTCTCTTTTGCACAGGCTGCGCAGGCTTGGACTACGCGCCTCCAGTCACGATGTAAGCCATACTGTGGCTTCTCTGCTAGGGTCTCACGCCATCGGGAGTAGCACGCCTTGGGGCCTGGATGACTCCATCGCTCATGCAACCAAGTGAGGTAGGGGTCAATGCAAACGGGCTTGCTGGTATCGTCTAGAGTGAATACTTCGTCATTAGTTGCTGGTCGTAGCAACTCATCGATCTTAGCATGTACCGGGTTGGTGTCATTCCGATGGGAACGCGTGTGTCGGACTAGTGGTAGAATCGTGAACTGCAACAACAGTCGGTATGTGTCTTCCCAAACGTCAAGGTGTTCAGTCGGTTTAGTCGTGCCAGTTATTATCTCGTAGATGTAATGAGAATCGATAGCGATGATTGGAACTGGGAGAGTCGCGTCGTGGTTTTCCAAGCAGTGCTGTATAACTGCACAGAATCCCAAGAGTTCATTACGTTGGGCTGATTCACAGCCGGGTTGGATATCATGTATGCAGCATGGATGACAATAAAAACCATACTTCCCGCCTTCACGGGTGGAACCATCCGATGCCATCCAAGCCGGCTGGGTTGTTCCGTACAATGTGAGGTGTAGTGTTGTCTCAATGATCGGGGGCGGCAGTAGATCCTCATACTTCCATGCATTCCAATGGTATAAGTGATTTAATACTAAAGCACTCCATGTGGCTGGTTCTCCATGGAAACATGGATCGGGTCGGTCGTGAGCTAGGCAAGGTATCAAAGTTGCTCCTACTGCCTGCAATCGCCCTTGTCCGATAGCGAGTGGTTCTGCCAGCTGAGCGGCTAGGAGGGTTTTGCCTATGGCACCATACCTATGCTGGTTTGTGCGGATGGTACGATGAGCCAGAAATACTAAGTTTCCATCTGTATTCTTTACCGTAGTGAAAATGTGCTCTGTTGTAAATCCCACTGTGACAGTTAATGGCGAGTCAAAATTAATCATGTGAAGATTCGTTCCCCGAATAGATATTACCAGGTTGTGCAATGCCTTGTCATCCTTTGGGGTCCAGGGGTTTGGCGCCTGGATTTCTCTCGAATTTGCCTTTGAATCTGAGCTATAACTGGGAGATGATCAGGAGTGATAAAATGTCGGACCCAATTCAACCTTCCCAGCAGGGATTGAAAGTCTACCTTCTTGGATAATTCTCTGTTTTCCCATAAATCAAAGGAGAGATCATCATGGGCCACACCTTTACGGCTGTCATGAGTAAAGGTAGTCCCTAAGAACGTGATCTCACTCGTCGGGTGCAGTTGAGATTTTTCTTTATTTATGATCCATCCTTCAGCGGTTAAATGTTGGACGAGATCGTTCGTGGCTTGGGTTACTGCGGTTGCGTTCCTGCCCATGATGGCGATGTCATCGAGGTAAGCCCAGATCTGGATGAACTGTGCGATTTCGTTGCTTTTGGTGAATCTGTCAAGGGTGTCATTCATAGCACTGGTAGCTAAGGCTGGAGCATTTTGATAGCCCTGCGGACATACGTTCCAGTGAAACATTTTCCCTCTGATGCACATGTTGAGGATACCCTCAGAGTCGTCAATAGGTATGGAATAAAACATATTCTTTAGATCTATAGTCGTGCCCACCCAGTCATGGGCTTGATAATTGGCCATCTCATATAGGTTCTGTGGCAGCGTACTCGACGAAGGTTGGGTCAGTGCTACACAACGTCTATTGACCTCACGATAATCCACAACGAGACGTACGGTGTCAGGTCTTCCAGGCTTTGGTATCCCCCAACCAGGGGAAAGGTAAGTGCTCGCCTGTATCTGCCTGATGGAGCCTTCACGGACCAAGTCATCTAGCAAGGTGTCCAGAGAGTCCTGAAGATGCACTTTCATTAGTATCGGAGTATACCGCCATAGGGATTGGATTTTTAGCGAGGGTGTATGCCATTCTGGTCTAGGTACAGTCGTGATAGGTAGGACTTCTAGCACCTTATGCTTCAATTCCAAAGTGCGAATGCCGGGGATTCCTAAAATGTTTACGTTCCCGAGGACCGCATCCAGTCGTTTGGGATGGCCCTTTACGATAAATTTTACACGAGCTGTTGCGGTGGCAGCATTGAGGCCTTGAACCATCATTACCTTGTTGGTACGATGATGTGGGATCGACGGCTTGATGACATTAACCTGGGCCCCCGTATCTAATAGGAATCTTGCCGTAGTGGTGTCGTGCGGATCATCGGGGTTCTGTATCTCTATTGAGGCGTATGGTCAAGGATCGCTATCGAAGAGTTTCATGTGGTTCGTCGCTACCAATATTTTTCGTTTTCTGTTTTGAGCTTCCATATCTCTTTCTCCAATCCTCTCCTGCACTCCTTCAGACAAAATATCATTGATTGCGTCAAGTTTCATTTCATTTTCGTTCTGTTTCGCTTCATCTCGTTTCGCTTCATTTCGTCGTTTGAGTTCACTTCGTTGAGTTTCACTTTGTGTAAATTCGTTATGCTTCCGCTCGGTTCGTTCTGGATCATTTCGCCCGTTTGTCGATTTGGTTTGTTTTGCTTTAAGCTCACCTTGTTTCGATTCACTTAGTGTTTTATTGTTTCTTGGTTTGAATTCGTTTTGTTGTGGTTTGTTTTGTTTCAGGTTGCATAGCCTTAGTTCAGTTCAATTCAGTTTCAGACCGGTTCGTTCGTTTCTTGCTTCATCACGATTAAATCTGCTTTGTTTCGGCTCGTTTGTGTCTTCGTTAAAGTTTGATTTAGGTTCGTGTTGCTTATGTCCGCTTAGTGTTGCTTCGAATTTTGAGTCCGTTTCCTGCCCTTCTGGGTCGGTTGAGCCATCGATCGCCGGACCTCCCTCGATGGCGATTACTCGTTTTTTGGCTTTTGGTTGTCATCGTTGAAACCTAAGGTTTTTGCAAGGGCTCGTTGTCCCTCATCTCCAAGGAGTCGTAGCTTCTCCTTGGAGAGGCCAGATCTTCCCAAGAGAAACCCGAACATCGCTCTCTCTCGGTGTTCTCTGAGGAGGCGAGTAGGTTGTTTGATACTTTGGTTTCGATGACAATGGATTATGTCATTGATCCTTTCTCATGGTCAAGGGTACAGTCCGGGTCGGTTTCCTCTGGTATGGTTTCGAATTCACCCATCGGGAATGGGTAGCGGGTTCTTCAGTGAGATACGCTTGCTTGGGTCTTAATTCTCCATCAGAGATGGGGTAGGCGTTCTTCTGTGGTTTTGGTTTCATCACTCCTTGTAGTTGGTCTAATTGGCCCAAAACATGTATAACCGGTCCGTTGATGGAAGCACTCAACAAGAGGCGGGCGGTGATGCTCTGGTTTCTGCCATAAATCTCTGTGGCAGCTTCTATAGCCTCAGACAGGCATGGCACGTCCCCTGGGGTGGTGGCGAATCTTTGTGGCCATGCCCCCTGTGCCTGAGCAAGCGGTAGGTTTAGTGCCTGTTGGGCTGGGTTCCAGAGTGCATAGGAAGCCCCCATGATCGCATAAACCATCGAGGTCGCACTGGCACGACCCACTGCTCCTTCATGCCAGGTGTGGATTTTCCGCTGGAGGGCCTCCACAGCTAAGGCTGGCAAAGGTATTGGCCAGTGGTAGTTTGCCAGAACAGGGACTGGGTCAACTACCTTGGCTCTACTCCACGCGGAACTCCTAACTAGCTGCAGTGCCTCTTCTTGATTCACCGTTTCGCTTTCCGACTCAGCCACAAGACGACCTAGCCAGGCGATGGGTGTTTCATCACTTCATATAGATGTTTCTTTCTTGAGCTCACTCATTTCTGAGCGGGTACGGGATCTTGCGGTTACGGTTACTCTCGTTCCCCCTTGAGGATCGGTTACCAGTTTTTGTATCGCAATGGGATATGCTGTTATTACATCCTCCTCATTGCTTAGGGTAACCTGTTGTTTTCGTTGGTTTTCAGTTGTATTAATTCCACTTGCTTCATTTCTTACACTTGTACGGTTATCGGCTGATTCATTTGTACTTCTTAAACTTCCAATCATATCGGTTTCCATCACTTCTTTGCCTGTGGTTGTCCGGTTTTTCCTTGTTCTGGCTGCAGCGGTTATATTGTTGCATGTGGTTCCGTTTGTGTCATTCGTATGGTTGCATGTCTCCCGTACGTCCTCTAGGTGGTGCTGGCTGACGTACGGGGGCGGTGACGTGATTGCAACAGGTGGTGCCGTTGCAGGAGGCGGGCTCCAGATGGGCGGAGTGGGCGGTGACGTTGCCGTGGGAGGAGGGCTCTTTGTGGGCGGAGTGGGCGGTGACGTAGGCGGGGGTTTTCGCGGGGTTTTTTTCGCGCTCTCAAGCTGGTCGGCGCCATCTTGTAATGGCCGCTCGCTTAAGTTTTTTGCTGCAGCTTCGGCAGCGATCTTCAGTTGTTTCCCCTGATCCACCAATTCCCCCAGTAATAACACATATTCCTGAAACAGGACCTTTATTATACAGCCCTTCTTCCATTTTTTGAAACCGATCCACTTGGTCTCCTTCCCGCCTTGTTCCAGGGCCTCACGGAGCTGGGTGATCAGCTCATGGCCCCTCGATCCGGCTGGGATGTTCGGGCAGCGGAATGGGCTTGGAAGGGGTTTCTTCCCACCTTCCACCACATATTTTACACACCGAGCCAGCTCCTGAGCCGGGCTGAGGCTTGCCACGCCTGGAGATTTTCCGCGAGCCGGGGATGTGGTCCCGGTCTCCTCCCTCGGGCGATAAACGGCCCGGGAGTCTCGCAGCACACAGCCCAGGGCTCCCGGACTGAGCCAGATGGCCCTTTCGCTCCCGCTTATCCATTGGAGGGACAGATAGTCGTTGATTGCGGCTGAGGCCTGGTTAGTGGCCTGGTGGAACGCCACATGGTTCCAAAGGTCCTCCGGTTCGGTGGTCGGATGGACCCCGCTGCGCCATGGGCAGCTCTCCATTAACTCAGACTCCATGCCTCCCGTGCATCCTGTTCGTGATGCCATGTCGCGATGAACCCGGCAGAGCTGGCAAGCCAAGCTCGGAGTCGCGGTCACGGTGGATTGGCCAGGTGGTGGCTATTGGCACGGACAGGTGGGATTAGTGGCTTTGGAGTCTGAGAAGTACCCAGGCGTATTGGTTTAACAAAGATGGTTTATTTTACTCACGCTTTGAAGCGGAGGCACACGGTTGCTTTCTTCAGTTACAGTAATAACGCACAGACAACAAAGGGGTCTGTTGGCCCACGAGGTTCAGTCCGAAGACCTAGTCCCAGGGCTGGTCAACAGCTCATTAATGGATGTAACATAAAATGAACTGTAACGCGTAGGTAACGAGTTGCGTGACACCAGTCCACAGCAATGGACAAATCGGGTGGTCGAATACGAGAAGCCGAGGTCGGTAGCCAGAAGATGAAGCCGCGAAGATGACAGGTTAGAGGGATTGAGCTGGTCGTAGTCGAAAAAGGAAGCCAAGGTCGATGGTCCGGAGCCGGGTTAAACAAAGTCCAGAGGGTGATCCAAAATCGTAAGCCGTTAGTTCGTTCAAAGGTAAGTCAGAAGCCAGATGAGTACAAAAGCAAGTATCAACAGAGTCGAAGGAGGAGATCAATAGGCCCTGAAGCCTGACTCAGAGACAGTCCCTGCAGCAGCAGCAGCAGCAGCCTCTGTCTCTAGTCCACGCGATCTCCCCCCCGAGGGAGGAGCTCACAGAACTTTTATATCAATTTGGTAGCCAATCAACGTGCTCTCCGCAGAGAAATTTCTAGTCTGATTACCTCATGTCAGGATCTGACTGAGCATGCTCTCAGTCAGGAGCTGACACAGTCTGAGCATGCATCTGTGGGGAAAGTAGGTCAACAATGATTGACAGCTCCGCAGGTCACCCAGGGGGCAAGGACTGGGTGAGCCTTGGAAATTTCCACTCACAGCTTCAAACCGCGCATGTCAGTTTTAACCTCTTCTGTTCTGGCAGCATATACTCAAAGTTTTTTCCATGAGAAAAACCAGCTCTGAGAATAGAATAGAATAAAATAGTTGATAGTGAAACATCAAAAATGTGTTTACCTATTGGTGCTGCACACTCTTCATTCTAAAGAAAATCAGATTAATTCTACAATAGGTCAAGAAATGTAGCTTGAACTGAAATATGGATTCCCTTTTTTGACTCTCTCTGTAAGAAGTCAATGTATTCTTGGGAAAAATTGTCCAAATACATCTTCTGAATGAAGTAATCAAAAGAATAATTTAAAATTTTACTGTAGTAAATATAATAAGCATATTTCCATATTATCAGCAACAACACTAGTGGATTTTTAAAAAATAAGTTACAATGTACTGTATCTTAAAGTTAATAAAATTAAAATACTTAATAGAGGAGCAATATTTTACCTGCTGGTACAAGCTGCATGAAATGTTCAGGTTCTTGCTGCTTTACCAGACATAGTACTATGGCCTACATCTCCGTAATGATAGTGCTAACCCAAATAAATCACTATGGCAAAAATCTATTACTGTAAATTAGCTTTTAGGTCCCAGCAAGACAAAAAGAATTATTGGAAAGTAAGAGAGACAATAGAAGAGGCACTTGGATATGACTACTGACAAGGAAACCCTTATTGGTGCTTGGAAGCTGCTAAGAGACTCTGACTGCAATTCCCCCATGAACTTGTGTATAGATAATGTTTTCTCATGAACCTGTGTTGTGTCCTCATGCTGTGTTGACATTTAAACTTAAGTAAAAAACATTGACAGAAAAGAAAGTTGCAGTTTGGCTAAATAAAACTAGTCTTTCAAACTTCTTTTTCCAGTTTGACTTCTGTTGAGTTCCTGACTCAGTCTTTACACTGCCAGGATATTTCCCATGTTACCCCAAACAAGGGAGATATTTCTTGCTGCTTCTTCATTTTTACAGCACTTGGCATCCAACCATTTATTTCTTTACATGCAAAGCCTTTGACATATAAATATATATATTACTTTTATATTTTATTATTATTGTTACTGACATGCAATGAATGACTTTAACTAGGTCTCCCTTGGTTCCCCATTTCTAAAGGGAGAAGGGCTCAGGCTAGAAGATCCCATTCTGGCAAGGATATAAGGGAAGGGTTCCAGTGCAGTGAGGGGTGGAAGAATGCTAGCAGTGGGAGGGAGAAGGATTCTTCCTGGAGGAGGTCAGGCTTGGGACAGGCCTGACCAAGGGCCAGAGTGAGGAGAAGTCCAGCTTAGTTGGAGTAGGCCTGAGAAAGGACCAGGCTAATGAAAACCCAGCAGGAAGTCTATAAGTTGGCCTGAGGAAAGTCCTTTCCTGGGAGTAACTAAGAGAAGTCCAGGGCCCAGTAGGGCTGGGAAAAAAAAAAAAAAATAAAGAAAAATGCTGAGGCACAGGGGTGATGTAAAGGGGAGGTAGGAGGCTGCATTTTCAAGAGAAAGTCTGCAGAGCCTTGTCTGTTGGATGTGCTTTGTCCATAGGGGAAGGCCCTACCTCAGTGACCTGACCACTAAAGGAATATCATGGCATAATGGCGAGTTAGAAGGGGAATATAGAAGAGAGACCAGGACTGAAGGAGACCAACACAGACTGTACCTCCAGTCTAAGGAGCTCTCGGTATTTGCTCACATAACTAAGATAAAGACACTAGAAATGGTGTCCACTGCTGCAGGAGAGCTTAAAAACAACACAATGAAAAGAAGCAGGATGGTAGAAAAAAAGGATGAACTTGCAAGAAAATGATATGGAAGATAAAGTTCATATCTAGTCACTTCCATGTCTTATTTGCTGATTGTTACATTCTTATGTGTTGGAATGACAAACAGACTTGTTTTCCTTTCTTTTGGCTGAAAAGGATATGAAGAACTCACCTTACCCTTAGTTGTGTTGGCTTTCCACTTATGTATTCCTGATACCCAATACCAAAAGTGTTTTATTTAAATATGTGATCTAGTTGGTAAAGGGAACTTTCATAGTCAATTTTCAGACTGTAGCAACTCATTAAAGGCATGGCATTTCTCAGAGCAGAATTAAAAAATTCAGTCATCACCATTAAAGGTCATTCATAATTTGTATGTTGTGACTTTTTGTTTTCTGTTAGCTATGTTGCTGATAATTCCAAGACTGGTATTTGAATACTAGAGTTGATGGTCAAAACAACCATATTATAAGCCTTTGGAACTCTCCCAGCTGGAAAGATTTATATGAAGTGTGTAAGTTATATTCATACCATGTCAGCATATTGGCTTGTCTCTTTTTTTTATCGCTGAATAAAAGAAAATATATTTATTGGAATTCCACTATAAATTACTTTCAAATTGCAAGTTATTAGAATCCCATGTCATGGTTTTCGGCAAGAAATTTATGATAATGTACCATCATTTACTGTCTGATAATTTTTTAAAACATTACTTAACCATTCAATTTTTAATATCTGGTGATAAATTGATCTTGCTTTGGTGTATTAAAAATGAAATCAAGTGCATTAGTAAATTTCACGTAACAGCATGACTTTTTCTGATGAAGGAGAATTAGCAGATTACTGTTTAATAATGCCCTAGTGGTGCACTATTTTTAGAATTGCTCCAGTTTGCTGCAATGCCAAAATTGGAATTAATACATTTGTTGATGGCAAAATGTGTGCTGTAGCCCTTTGTGGATCAGTTAAAATTTGTCTAAAAGTTAGTAGATTGCACAGGCTCATCCAAACTTGAAATTAGTTCTTAAAAGGGACCTTAGAGGAGAAGCTTTAAGGCAAATACTTCACGTAAATACAACAGAAATACACAGTGATATCCTGAAGTATGGAAGGAAATGTGGCATGCTCAGTAGTGCTTCAAATGACAGGCTGCTTATACTTCCCTCTTAGCTTTCTAGTCCAGATTTGCTACGGACAGGCAGTCAGCAAAGATTCACAATTAATTCATCTTTCCAACCAATGATGTCATGGCATCCTCTTTTAAGTCTCTGCTTATCACAAATTATACATATTGGCTAGATATAGATGTTCCGAAAGCCCAAGGTGGATTTAAACTAACTTGCACGGTTTTCTCTAAGTGACTATGTTACTTCGGCAGTGAACAGAACACAAGCTCATTTTTCATGGTGGGAGGGAGAAGGGTGGAATGCGTGGACCAGGCCCTTAGGTTGGGGGTGGTCCTACATGCCTCCCAGAATATAGAGAGCACTGAAGGTAGCTGAGCAGTGGCTTCCCTTGATTGGCTGCCTTGCACATGCTTTTCCTCCACTATCCTGTCATCTCTCAGGCAGATGTCAGCTCAGGCAACCCGCAGAGGGAGGTGTCTTGCCCCGCTCCAGGCAGTATGGAGGTCCCTGAGCTTTATCTGTGTTGGGGGTGGCCCTGTTTTGCACTTACTCCTGACTTGCCCTCAATCCCTTTGAAGTGGGGTTTGCTTGTTTGCAAATGAAACCAGAGGGCTGAGAGTGGCTGTGGGGGAAGGTTCTCCTTGGTGCTCCTTCCCCTTCTCCCCTTCCCATCGCCAGCCACATCCTTGTGACTTGACCGTGTTTGGCAGCCCTAGTACCTGTTGCCCAACATACTCAATGCTCTGCCTTTCGACTCACCTTTTTCCCAAAGTTTTCTAGGTGTGATCTAAAGCTCCTGCAGGTCAACAGGAACCTCAGCTGGGCTGCAGGTCAGGCCCTTGGGGGTTTCTCCCCTGATTTTTCCACAGTGAACTGCCCCTCTTCTTGCCAAAGGGCTTCCTCCATGTCCCTCTCTCTCCTACCTTGCGCTTTCCTGGCCTCTGAAGTAGAACCTGCAAAATGCTTTGCTTTTGGTCAAGCGTGCATGGAGCAGACAAGCCAGTCATGGTGGGGTGTACCTGCATGTGCAGTGTGTGGAAGAAATCAAACTTCATGTTGTGGTTGAATCAGAACTGACAGAGCCAGCTTTTCTTTATTTAGGGCTGTATATACTGTGATCACAGGGAGAATTCCATACAGCAAGGAGAATCAGCCATTTGTCTGTTCCAAAGGATTTCTCAAACTCTATAAGTTTACTAGCATATTTATACTTAAGACAGAGAAAGAGAATAAAATATGACCTTGGAGAAACAAAACAATAGTAAATCACACACAGACATACAGGCAGTTTACTTAAAGAAAACATCCATGCACAGGGTAATATATCAAGACAAAACAAGGCATGCAGGATTCCTTATCTCAGAACATGTAACTGAAATAAGCAGTATCAGCACTTCTGGTCTCTGTCTGTTTTCCTAGTCAAGCAGGCCAGAAGCCCAACCAAATCCACTACCACAAGTGAGAGAGATGTTTTGCCCCTACCAACTCATCAGAAGTAAGCCGCAGCACTGAAGCATACCCACACGTACCTAGAACTGTGCTTTCTGATACTCAGATCCTGAAAGTTACACTGACCTTTCTGTCTCAGATGTATGGGGAAACATTGTACTCCTCTAGCCCCATCCCCAAGCAATTGCTGCTGCCACTGCAGAACCAGGTGTGGGGAGAGCTTGTCTGGCTGACTGACCCTCCACTCTCCCTAAAGCCCTCTGAGTACCAGCAGCAGCAGCTCAGGGAGATGGTGGCTGCAGCTGTCCTCCTCATCCCACTGTGCCATGGCCCCACTGGGCCCCATGCACACAGGGCACAGCAGCCCACCACTGCTGCTCGCTCATTTTTCCTATTCTGTTGCTACTGCCTGCTATGAGTGAGAGCTCTGATAGGGCTAACCCTTCCTTCTGCAGAGTGCTACCCCACTCCTTGTTTAGATACATTGTGTAGAGATTAAAAACAATGGAATTATAGACACTTCTCCACACTGCCCCCCCTGCAACCTGTGGCTGGTAGCTCAGAGCAGGAACTGAGTTTTGGAGCACCTCTATGCAAAGGTGGCTAGGATGCCAACGGACTGTGATCTAATTTGAGTCAGGAGGAGATCTGGTACAGAAGTTCAGTAGACTAAACTAACCTAAACTGATTAAGTTTGATACTACATCCACCTGAGTCTATCTTAGAGTGAGTTCTGTCATTTTTAAACCAGTCTATGTGCACTGAATTTCTGTTCTGTTACAGGTTTAGAGCAGTTTCTGATCACTTATAATGGTTTATTTGTAATGTCTGTACCTGGCCATTGATAGTTCCTATCATTTATATTCACAGGTTTATATAAGCCTGAGGCCTTTCACTTACCTCAACCTTCTGAAGCACAGGCTGGCAAATTGGAATCTTAGTTTCATTATTCATCTACCATTTACTTATAATTTAAGCAGAGGCAAATAAATGTTTGAGATCTTTCCACCCTTTCCCCTATTTAAAGATTGTCATTGCTGGTATTAAAATAATAGTTAAGAGGATACATGGGTATATTGGCTCCAACTGAAGAAAGCTGGTATCAAAATAAGGCCAAAATAATATCTGATTTAGAAACAGGCATATCTAATAGAAAGTTACTAACTTATTTACAGATTTTTTTAAAGAGGGTCTTTCTTGACATATATTTGAAGCTCTTCTAACCATTACCTTTGTTTTACCATTAGATATCTTTGTCAATAGGATTATTTACAAGCCTTTCATAAATTTAAATAAAGGACTATTCCCCCTGGCAAGAGATGCTTATAGATAAAATTCTACCCAATTGCCTGTAAACCAATGCTTAGACCAATTTCCCTGACTACCCTAATTAGCTCTGCATAATTTGGCACATTGCTTCCTGAAATAATTATTTAATCGAATTCAGAATCTTTAACAATATATCTTTTTTTTTAAAACTAATATAACTAATGAATTAATTTTATCTCACATACTTAGAAATTAATATGGCCAAAAACAGTATTGGCGTCTTGTGTAGTAGGTGGCTTTAACTATCATTTTAGTCTATCTCTAAACTGGCTAAATTTCTGGGCCCCTGACTAGTTGTGAAGTAATCTGTGAAACTGGCACAATGTCATCCCTTGATTACATTTTTTAAAATTACAGAAATAAAGATGTGTATTGTTGAAGAAGGTAAATTCTCCTATAGTAAAACTACTTGCATAACTGTTCAACAGTGTAAGAAAAGTTCAGTCTGTTCCTCCTATAAAGTATTTTGAAAGAGAAAAATGAAAGAGAACATAAAGAGCCTGTAAAGAGGGAAGGAAGAAAGGGGTGACTAATTTAGCCCTAATTTCTCATATGTAGCTGACTTGGCTAGCTTTAAACATTTTAGATTCCAGTAGAGGTATTAGCAGACTCTCTCAGAATAATATTTTGTAGTTGTGATGTTTTGGTGATAATCCTAGACGTTTTCTATATAATAAAGAACTGTTTACCAGGTGGAATGAACAATAATAGTAGTTCTAACATCGCAGCATAGGTGATGAATGGAGGGAGGGTACAGAGGGGCATGTGCCCTCTCCCCCCACCAAAATTATCTCCTGACAGTGGGGCATAGGGCTGCAGCTTGACCAAAGCCGGGGCCTGGCAGCAGTGGGGGCAGGCAGCAGCACCATGACTTCTAAACCAACCGTGGGGCATGGGACATGTCATGGTAGCCTGGACAGAGACAATGCCTGGCAGGGGCAGAAGCAGCAGCCTGGAGCTGTGCTGCTCTCCCCATCCCCACACACTTTCAACACTTACATGTCATCGATGCATTACAGATAGGATGCATTCAGTGATTGGTATGCATTGATCAAAACCGTCAGTCAGGTGATAAGATCAATTCCATCCGAGTGGATAAAGTGAAATTTTTTTTATAATTAATAAGTACCAGACAAGATTGTATTCCCCCCACATGCAAGGGTGATTAATTTAGGTATAAATGAGCCGCCCTATTTTATGTTAGTAGTTGGACATACCTGTCATTAACATAAGGATATGAACCTGCTCAAAATCACACAAAAATCGATGGAAAAACTCTCTGATTATAATGGTTTGAAAAAGAAAGGAAGAATGGAGTTTGAAAGTCAGGAAACCTCATTTTTAGTTCTTGGTTCAATCAAATCACTTGAGTATTATGACTTTCACTTTCTCTCACTGCAAATGAAGTATGATATATCCTATGTAATGAAGGTATTATCATTAGAATTGATTGCTCTGGGACCCTGTAGTGAAAGACACTATGGAAGCAATAAGTATATTGTAAATTGTATGTAAAGATGGTGGGTGTTGTTTGTAATACAGAGCATGTTATAGCTGTAGCCTTGGGAAGTACAGAATTTGATCTTCTACAGATGACTGCTGGTGAATGAATTGCAGGTTCTGGCAGAAAAGTCAAAGAATAATTGGAACAATTCATTTTTAGAAAAGTACTGGGAAAATGTAGGACAATGTAATAATTATTTAAGTATCATAGCACCAAATTAATTATGGAAATATGCAGTTATGGTTAAGAATGTGGAGGCCATGAAGGACAGCAGTGTTTGCTGCTCTGCATATAAGCACATATATATATATAAATGAATGAAACTTTATCAAATTGTGAAGAATCAGATAATGGTAGTTTTATGCGTATCTAACAAGACAGACTGTGCCATAAGTACAATAATGAAAATTCTGTCCTTTCTAGCTACAGCATGATTGTGATAAAGCTGAGAACAGTGGAAACACCTTTTAGAGTCTTCAGGGAGAGATCTGAATGAAGAATATAGAAGCAATGTTTCACATAACCTTCCTTTTTCCCCCTTGCTTTTCATTTATGTGCAAATTGATTGTCTTTCCAATTTTCTTTTCTCTTGCATTATAGGGAATGAGTCTTGGGTTCCAGAAGCCTGTCCCACCCACTACTGGTGTCACTGGATGACCAAGATGGTGTTGGGACCAGGTAATTTTTTCCTATTTAGTGGAGATAGAATGTAATGGTGACTGATATAGATTGTTGCCCAGTCATTCTGGGTTCCCATTCCCCTATCCTTTCCCCTCCCCCTCCCTTAGTCTAATGGATCCACCACGATCTGCTGGCTGGGAAATTGGCTTCGTGGTTGGACCCAGAGGGTTGTAATTGATGGCAGTCACTCATCATGGTGCCCTGTGACCAGTGGGGTCCCTCAAGGGTCTGTCCTGGGACCCATACTGTTCAACATCTTCATTAACAGTGGACATTGGAGTCAGGAGTGGACTGGCCAAGTTCACCGATGACACCAAACTTTGGGGCAAAGCATCCACGCCAGAAGATAGGCGGGTGATCCAGGCTGACCTGGACAAGCTCAGCAAATGGGCAGATGAGAACCTGATGGTGTTTAACACCGATAAATGCAAGGTTCTCCACCTTGGGAGGAAAAACCTGCAGCATCCTTATAGGCTCGGCAGTGCTACGTTGGATAGCACTACAGAAGAAAGAGACTTGGGGGTCATCATTGACCACAAGATGAACATGAACCTGCAATGCGATGCTGCGGCTAGTAAAGCGACCAAAATGCTGGCGTGCATCCATAGATGCTTCTCGAGCAAATCCCGGGACGTCATTCTCCCCTTGTACTCGGCCTTGGTGAGGCCGCAGCTGGAGTACTGCATCCAGTGTTGGGCTCCACAATTCAAAAAGGATGTGGAGAAGCTTGAGAGAGTCCAGAGGAGAGCCACGTGCATGATCAGAGGTCAGGAAAACAGATCTTACGATGACGGGCTGAGAGCCATGGGACTCTTTAGCCTGGAAAAGCGCAGGCTCAGGGGTGATCTGATGGCCACCTATAAGTTTATCAGGGGTGACCACCAGGATCTGGGGGCACGTTTGTTCACCAGAGCGCCCCAAGGGATGACGAGGTCGAACGGTCACAAACTCCTGCAAGACCGTTTCAGGCTGGACATAAGGAAGAATTTCTTTACTGTCTGAGCCCCCAAGGTCTGGAACAGTCTGCCAGCGGAGGTGGTTCAAGCACCTACATTGAACACCTTCAAGAGTAAATTGGATGCTTATCTTGCTGGGATCCTATGACCCCAGCTGACTTCCTGCCCTTTGGGCAGGGGGCTGGACTCGATGATCTCCCGAGGTCCCTTCCAGCCCTGATGTCTGTGAAATCTATGATTAGATTTTTCCTGATGCTGAGCCTGATCACCTTTTTTTTTTAATTTTGGCAATTTAAAATGTAATTACTGCAAATTTGGTAGGCTGCAGTATAGTTGCTGGATTGGAAAGTGGATTTTGTTTGTTTGCTTGTTTTTGGTTTTGGGAGGTAGGGGGTGGGGGCGGGTTGGTCCCAATTAATTAAGTAGGCTGCTTAGGCATTGTTCTTCAGTATGTCATTGACTGGTAAGCAGATACACTTCCATATGTCATACAACTAGCAGCTCCCTTAATCATTATCTCTTCTACTGCCAGCACTGAAGATGAGCAAGTTGGGACTCTGGTTCTTAGTAAAAGTCTGTAATAGCCTTTGTGTAATGACAGGGCATGGCCTTGGCACTCCCCCTCAGGTATGTCATTCACTATGACATCAGCGCTTATGGAGAGCAGAAGTGGAATACCTATATTGTTGACTCAGATAATAGTTTGAAATTTAATTTGTTGCCTCTTTATTTAACCTTATCATTTCTGTATCTGTAGAAGTGATGCAATTTTATTGATGAATTGCACATTCAACTAGGGGCATTTTTAATGTGTGTAAGCTAACATTTCAGCTTGTTAACCTGTGCTAAGTGCCCTCCAATCATCTCAAAGTTATGCTACGAAGCAAAAGTTAACTATAGGATGTACTACCTAGCTTGTGTTAGCTTCAGTTTGCTCCATGGAGATAAAGTGAGCAATATACAAGTCCTCCACCTTCCCAGGATGCACTGCTCCCAGCCTTCCCCCCCCGCCCCCAGCAGCAATAGAGCCCCTTGGTCTTGGCTCCTAGCTATATCCCTGCTTGCCAGTGCTCTAGTGGCAAGTCAGAACTGTGCAGACAAGAAATGGTATTAACTCTTTTAAGGCATCTATACACGTGCAGTGAGGCTACTCTGATGCACTGTATTATAGCCCATCAGGGCAGACTAGATTAATCTAGTCTGTTGGAGCATGGTAATTACCGCACTCTAGCAGACTCCAGGATCTCATGTATCAGCATCCCCTTACTGAAAAATGGTGGTGGGGGTGCTTTAAGTACAGCTTGTTCAATGAGCCTTAGTTAAAGCACCCCGCTACCATTTTTCAGTTCAGGGGTGCTGATACACGAGATGCCCTGGACACTTTAATTAGAGCGGCTCTTGGAGCTGCTGTAATTAAAGAGCCCTCCCCTCCCCCCCCCCACACACACCATACACACACACTCCCAGAGCACATGTATTAATTCCCTTAATGTGCAATTACTTCAGTACATTCTAACTCTAACATTCCATAGATTTAGTATGGTCTAAGTATGACATGTAACTTCACCCTTAAGACTTCAAATCAAGACTAAATGTGTTTCTTTAAAGATATACTTTAGCCACATATAAGTTGTTGGGCTTAATGTACAGGAAAATGTGTAAAATTCTATGGCCCGTATTTTACAGGAGGTAGACCTATGTGATTCCACGGTCACTTCAGGCATTAAATTCTAAGAAGCTTTGAAAACCTGAGCAGTCATCAAACCATTTAACAAGTTATTTTTATGACTTTCGGAAGCCTGGATTATGTGCTTGTTTAACTTTTAGGTCAAAACTGTTCATCTGACGACAATTCCATTTTGTGATAAATTCTGGGGATTGAGAGCCTGAACTTGAACCGCATTGAATAACTAATTATTTTCATTTCCTGGCAATTCCCCAAAACTTTTATTTCCCTTCAAAATTAATTTTCAGCTTTTGTAATTTTTTAAAAAGAAAACAAAAGATAACCTTTTTGCATCAGCAGTTCATTTTGAATAAGTTTAAACATTTCATTCAAATGTTATTTCAGTTTTGGTAGGGCCAGGGCATGTTTTTGTTGTTGTTGTTCTTGGTTTTTTCAATCTTCATTCAGTTAACGTGCAGGGATGTTGACTCTGCATTTTGTTTAAAGCAATGCAAAGACGGACATCTCTAATGTTGTTAGAGAGAAAAACTTTGTGAATTGGGTCATTCTGTAGACTGTCTTCCTAAACAATAGTGCACATTATTCTGTGCAACAATGGTCGGTCTTAGATTTTCCTCCGGTGATAGCTGACACATTTCTTCACCAAACAGTCATGGATCTAACTATGTTAGTAATGGTTTGGTAAGTAATGAGGACATTGTAGAAATTCTGGTTATCAAATTCAACTGATCTGAGTGATCATAAGCAGATGGGGCTTGTTAAAAGGACAAGTAAACAACATAAGTTCATAACTATGGTCAACTTTGAAAGGGCAAACTTTGATAACCTAAACAAATGAGTTAGTGAAGCAGATACACTAAGGAGCTCAGAGATTTGCATACAGACAAGCCCTGGATTTTTTTATATCAAAAATACTAAACTATCTGAAAATTGTTTCCCTAATCAAAGACAGGGCCTGGGGCAATGAGGACTGGGAATTGGGGAGAAGTTGTAGAGAAGGGCTTCAGACCTAGGTGAATAGATCCTTGCTGAGCTGGTTGAGGAACAATCTGCTTATAAAGAATGAGAAAAGCAAATGTGATCAGCCAAAAAAGCTCTGAATTGGAGATCAAGAATCATAGGGATGAAGTGAGTATTACCAGAAGTCAAGCTGAGTTAAATTTTACAAAGGCTATTAAAACAAATAGCTAAAGGTTTTTTAGCTACATAAATAAAATGAGAAGGAAGAAAGGCATCACTGTGCAGTGAGGATAAGTAGACACAAAAGATATCTAATTATAAAACATATTTTGATTTTCTTTTACATTTCACTAATCTTGCAAGATTTCATTACCCGAGATTAGTGTGCACTAGTGTTGGAGTTAAGTAATTTTTTTCCAGAATATTGAAAATATCTGCTTGTCTAGTTAGCATATCAAGCATTATTTCACTTGCCTCTTCAAATGGTCAAACTATTACTTACAAGTTTTTAAAGTAGTAGCAAATAGTAGCATTCATCATTATTTAAATAACATATTTTCAAACAAACGTGAACCTTTTTTTTCCTAATTTCACTTCATTGGAAATTTGCTAGAAACAACATAAGACATCCCAGCTGAAGATGATTTAAATTCCTCCAATATTATCAGTCAAGCCTTTTCTGTTTATTATGACCAGAACTATTATCTGTTATAGCCAAATAACCTACAGCTCTCAACCAGAATCCAGTTATCCATTTTGTTGAATAGTGTGCAGCTCTATTAAAAGTATTTGAGATCATTTATCATTCATGGTGGTGAGCAAATCATCAAATTTGACAGCATAGTATATGTACAGTGTTCATGCTGAAATGGAAACTAGAATTTATTTTGAAAATCATGGTCTAAAATGAAATGTTCCTGTATATGTTATGACTTATAGGGCTCCTACACAAATGTTGGGAGCTTGTTCCAATGCGCAAGGCATTTTGAAATAAAACATGTCCAATGAGCTATAGTTCAAAGCACCACGCCGCCATTTTTTCAGTTCAGGGATGAGCAGTGATGCTGATACATGTGATGTTCAGGCACTTTTAATTAGTGCAGCTTGCTAATTAAACCACCCAGAGCCGCATCTGGGAGCACATATAAAAGTGTACATAGTAGTTTCAGTGATACTTAAATCCATACACTAAAAATAATTTAATTTAAAATAATATTTTGAAAATGCAAGTTTTTAGCTATGAAAATGTGGGTTCAGAGCAGATGAATGTGGTTATAGATCATGGACATGTAAAGTTGTTCACTGAACCTGATCTGTGTTCAGCAGCTTGTTTTAAACTGCGTTAAGATAGACCAGTAGTGGTGTATATAAGTATTAGCTGGTACTAGACGATATGTAGGGAACCTGGAGTAAGTAACTCCAGGAGGGCGGGATTGGGATTGGGGTGGGGATGGGGATTCTTGCATCTATGGGCAGGATTGTCCATCCAGGGATGAAGGTTGTGGGGGCTAAAAGTAGCCTGGTCAGGGTGAGACAGGGAGGGGGCAGTGGGGGAATATAGGAAGAGCACAGCCCCGGGAATGGGACAAACAGTTGAACTTTTCCAGCCTCAGGAGTGCCCTCCAAATACGTGCACATGTTTGATAGATTGGGTTAACAGCAAGAACATTAATATTATCCATTCTTGACAGTGGTTTTCCTTGAAAACATTTGTATAGCACATCATCGTGCTGGCTTGAATCAGTGTAGCTCAACTGAAGTCAATTTACATCAAATGAGGATCTTATCCTAAAGTGTCTTGGCAGCAAAAGCTTCTAGTTGAATACAATAGAGAAAAATGTAAGATGAAGGCTAGAGTGTATGCTTGTATAATGAAGAAATAGCTAATGGATAACATGTTCCAAGAAAAGATCCCTTCATTTAGTGTAAAATGCAAAGGCAATCTTTTCCACACTTAATCAAAATGTCATCTTTGGCTGCACGCCATTTAGTGTTCAGTCATAGAACATTTGTTGTTCCATATTTTGAGCTACAGTTGTCTTTGTTAATGATGAAAGGATCCTACTTGCCTCAAAAAATACTAAACTATACATTTCTGTGCTGTTCTTAACTTCTAATCTTAAACTATCTTTGACATTAATGGCATATCTCAGTTAGAAATAGCTTGATGTACAGAGATGTACACATGGGTCAAAACTAAGTAATACTAGATGACATTCTTCCTTTAACTAAAATTCCAAGCACAAATAATTTGCCTTTTGAGATGATTTATTTGCCCAACCTGTTAGTATGCTTATGCATCCTCTCTGTGTGGCTGCCACTTTCTTATTGTCTCCATTTGATATTGGAGCCCATAGGCGATTGGTAGGGGGTGCACGTGCCTCCCCTGAAAGGGCCAGTACCCCCCTGGTAGCCGACACTGTTGCTGTCAATAGGGCTGGTGCCCCCCCTGGCAGGGTAGACAGCTTCTGTGGGTGCCCCCCAGGTTCAGGAGGCACCAGTCATTCATGTTGGAGCCACTGGATTTTCATGGGTATTTTTCTGTGACAGTATTCCTGCCTCATTCAGACCTGCTCCAGAAAATATCCCAAAGAGCAGTTTCTCTCCTGAACACAAGACTTTAGAGGTGCTCCTATGAGACCAGCCTGATCTGTAAAGGTGTTATGTGAGAGCACATTCCACTGTCTATTGTGAGCTGTACTATGATCAGTGTAGATACAGAGATCTATTTTCATGTAGTCCCTTTAACCTGAGTGAAGTCCCACACAAGATGAGGGCCTGCTTGTGTATCTTTCACTGGGGCCATACTCTTAGGGGCCCTCTACACATTACTTTTATGCCACAATTAACATGCTAATAGGACACACGGCTTTCAACTTGCTGGTGCAGGGAGAGCCTGGGATCATGATTCTAGGCTCCCCTTGCACTGGCAAGGATGAAAGGTACAATTGGGATATGATTCCTGCTTCCACATTTACCTGTGGGAGAGCAAGAAGTGTGATTGTTGGGATAAGATCCCCTCATTCCTTTAGCAGAATGTGTGCCAGGGGTCTTAGGCCTGTAAAAACAGAAGAGTCTCAACTGATATTGAGGGAACTCTCATCAGCTGTTTCTGGGATTTCAGGTCCTGGTTACATGGTAATTTTGGGTAGCTTCTGGATTGTCCACATATTAGCACCTGAAACTGATTTAAATCACTCATTATGTGGCTTAAAGTTATGCCACTCCAGGGCAGGATTATCTCTGATCCATGTTACCCAGCTTGTATTACACTAAAGTGCAGCCACTTTCGGCTACATCTTAGTGTAAACACCCCCCGCCCCTTCCCCTCCTGGCCTGGATTGAGCCCATTGCCTCCCTCTGGCCTCCCCAGCAGCCTAATTTACTACTCACTGGTCCCCTTTCCCCCACCCCTTTAGTTGTAGCTATCTGTGCTGTCTGTCCCAAGGGAGCAGGCAGAAAAGGGTTAACCTGCTTCCCATGTCACTGTCACCACTGCTGTCTGGGCTGGGCTTGGCCTGGAGAAGAGCAGCAGCCTGACAGCAGCAGCAGTGGGGGGCGGGGCAGGCAGACAGAGAAGTGTGACATTGCTTGCTCCTCTGGGACAGACAGTATTGGCAGCCCCAAGTAAGTGGGGGCAGGGGGAGGGGGAAAACCGGAGGAGCCCTGGGGGCAGAAGGGCAAGCCTAGTGGGGGGAACTCTTACATTTCAGTCCTCTGTGTCCCTGCTGGCCTGAAGTGTCACTGCCCCAAACTCAAACTAGCACTAACAACAATCAATATTTGTGCAGCTCACAGTGTAAGGCGAGGTAAGCAACCCTTGGCACTAGTGCCAGAGCACGGTACGTGCAGGCATTTTGCTTGGTACGTGTGCCTCAGGGCAGACAGTGGGAAAGGGGTCAGGGCTGCGCTGCCACAGCAAGGATCCCCCACCGTCCACCCCAGCATGCCAGCATCTTACAAATCAAGGTTGCAGGTGTTTTTGACACTCTGCCCAAAAACATTGCCAGCCCCTGGTATAAGGTGTAACAAGGTCCTTATACTGTGTTTCCCAGTAATCTATTTTGACTTGGGTATAGAGTGGCCATATGTCCCGGTTTGGCTGGGACAGTTCCAGATTTCAGAGGCTGGTCTTGGCTGGCCTGTGAAAATTAAAATGAGTGTCATGGGCATGGGATGGGGAGGCAAAGTGGCATGAGCTGTGAAACAGGAAGCCCTAGCAGAAAGCAAATTTGCTTTAAAATAATTTAGCTTGATTAGTGGAATGATCATTAAAAAGGGGAGATGATTGTTAACACCTCTGAAGTAAAGAATATGGCTTATTAATGGGCCATGGACTCTCTTAGCTGCCTGAATAGGAATACCAGAGCTGCAGCATGCCACCCAACCTCACCTCTGCCTGCAGCAGTGCTGCTGACTTGGGCAGGGGGCAGGGGAATAAGTGTCCCAGATTTCACATTTTCCCATATGGTCACCCTACTCGTGTGCTGTAGTCTCTATGCTAAGGTATTACAGTATAATACCAAATAACTACTTCTGTCTACTGGTAACAAAATATAGCAAAAAAACCCCAAACCACCCTTTTTAAAATGTTTATTTTGGTGCTGCTTATTTTCACTCACATATCTGACAATTTATTTTTGTGGAATTTTTTTCTGTTCCTGGGTGGTTTTTGTAGAAAAGGAAGCCTACTTGCCTGTTGCTAGAAATAATGACTTTCAGTTACTGATTTGAAAAAGAGGGCAAAGGTTAATATACAAAATTATTTTCCAGGTCTTCTGTGGATTGTTTGATTCTATCTTATGTTCTTTTTGCATTTTACCTTTTTTTTTTTTTTTTTTTTTTTAAACTTAAAGAGACTATGTAAGTATCAAGCTAAATCACCATGGTTACCAAAACACCTCTGAGACGTAGCAGGCACTTTCATATCAGCAGATGTTTGAACTGCAGGGCAATTTAATTCTGAACATCTCCATCAGAATCTAATGATTAGGGGAAAAACGTACCTGATGCTTTTACATTTCTTTTTTTTAATCATGTTGCTTTTAGCAGGTGTTTGTTTATTTTTAATATAATGTTTTTATTTGCTGTAAATAAATGAACTCAACAGAAAATAGTGAAGTCATTATGTCAAAGTTAAGTTTAAAAAAATTGTAGGTGACTCTTTTCAGGTTACTTCTAAGACTTGTGATTTTTTTATAAATAGTGAGTAGTACAGAAGTTGGGTATCTTGATTGTAGGTGAAATCCACACTGCCCTAATTTTCTAATCTGTACAATGAGGAGTGTTTATGTATAATATCTTATGTAATTGAAACTTTTGCATATGTTGATATAGGGAGGTGTGCAAGAAGGCTTACACCACACTGTGATGACCAGTTGTTAGGCAGCTAACATTATGGTGTGAATTTTCAGAAGAATTTATTACTTTTGGAAGTCCACCCTGAAAGTTTTAAGGCCTGACTATCAGATAAATAGAAGAGACATCACTCTTCCATCTCTTCATCCCCACTCCTCTGTGTTCAGTTTATAAACTTATAACATAATAAAGAATTTGTTAAAGGTACACATACAGATTTATCTTGATTCCTTTCTGAAGGAATCTACAAAACAAGTTAGATCTGAGGAAAAGCAATTGGAAGAATAAGGAGTTATGAATATTTTAAAATGCAGTAGTCCAAATTTTGACAGTGATTTTTTTTGGATGAGCAAAAAAGAAGAAACCTTTATTATTTACCAAACCTTTATTATTTAATGATTGCATACTTTTGAAAATATGTGCTAACTGAATGATGTCTTGTTCCATTGTTTGGTCTCTCCTTGGAATATATTATTGTTCCTGGTGGTTTTTCAGATTATACAATAAAACACTATCTAAACTTTATCTTCTGTTTTAAAAAAATGCATTTTTGTCAATATTTGTTGTAGGGTGCTTTCACATTTTCCTTTAAAAATTGTCTGAATTAGTTCTGGAAAGACTCTAACCTCTGGATTTAGAAAGATAGTCATAAATGTGGCAATTCTAATTAAATAGTAGGCTGACTTTTAGTTATTGTGAATATTGATTGACAGGTATAACAGTCGCTTCATGTAAAGATATAATACACCTGAAAGTACTTTTAGCACATATTGCAAGAATCAGTCTTTAGCAATAATAGTGCTTTTATGTACAGTAACAATGAAAATGTAACTGTACAATACTGAAGTGATAAACTAAGAACAATTTTCTTTCTATTCATTTATTTTTGTCCATTGAAAATGAGCCAGAGCTTCAGTTACCTAAGAATATCATGCAGTAAAATCTGTATTAAATAATAAGTGGTGTTCTACTGCAAGGATGAATTATATTCCTACATGTTGTACATATGTAAAGAACTAGAGGAATAGCTGCATGACTTGACTTTAGGATTGGTATTGTAGAAGTAGTTAATATAGTAACTAGTAAGTCTCTTTCTGTAGAATTTAAAGGAACTTTTTAATCTACTTTGATTACTGGAAAGCAAACCCTAGGGATGCTTCTTTAACTTGAATCTTGGCAGTCTTCTTAGAGAGTTCAAGTTGCAAATCGTTTGGCAGAGCAAGGAGTCTTGAAATGTACTTCTGAAGACTGAGAGTAGACAGACAATGTAGTAAACACAAAATTCTTGCAGATCCAGAAATGGACAGGAGCAGGAAGAACGTTGAATAATATCTGAATATGCATCAGCACTAATTACAATAGGACCCCAACATGATGGAGCATCATGGAGATGTCAGGATCACCCCATGTCCCTTTTAGAATGAATGGTAAACTAGTGGTGCTCAACCTTATGGCCCTATGGGCCAGATAAGTAGCACAGGGCTGGTCTGGACCCCAGATCCAGTATGGGCTTGGTATGTGATCCCTGACTTCAAGTGCTGGATCCAGCCCACTCAGTGTGCTGAATCCAGCTGCAGAGCAGTTCCACACAGTCATGCAGTCTGTCACGTGGTGCTATGTCATTTGGCCAGTGGGGCTTTCAGAGATGTGACTATTAACACTGCCACTACTCCTCTGATGCCAAATTTTGGAGCTCTATGAGCTGGATGACATGGCCCCATGGGTTGGATTTGGCCTGCAGGTGGGAGGTTAAGCAATATTGCTGTAAACTTAGGAGCAATACCAGTAACATATTAACTCATTTTGGACAAGACATAACATGTAGAATCTACTTGGTTAGACTGTACAGTGCAAAACAGCTGGAGAGGGGACTGAGATATTGTTCCACACTTTTTAATTTGGTTATTGAGCATAGGCAAGCAAGTAATAATATCACTCATTTCCTGGCGCAAGTAAAATGTCCTTTTCTTTCCTATGAGTTTCTTTATATAAGTACAGTAGGATGAGAGTGAATGCAAGAAGGCACAGTTCTTTCTGGAGGAAAAGCAGCCAAGTAAAATGACAGAATGATAGGCATAGATGAGCAGGAACAGAAAAGAGGTCAGCATTTCTCTTGGTATTATGTGGCACCACAATGAATTATTCATGACTTTTTTTTTTTTTTTTGCTATGGTAATCTGTTGCTGCAGCTGTATAACTACATGTTGGATAGGACCTTGAGCTGTGGGCAGATGAAGATTCTGTCACATTTTTTGAAAGAACAAATAAAAAGGGGGCTATCGTGAAGCAAAGTACAGCGGTATGCAACTGCAGTATTCTAAGAGCCTTGAGTAGTTAGTGGTAGTGAGAGTAGCATTTCCATGCTATAAGTCTGAAGGTGAAACAACCTTCAGAAAGATTTGAACTCCAAACAAGTCCTTTTTTCAGTTCGGTTGGAATAATATACACACTTGCTGTCATTCACCTAGTTGTCTCGGGATGAAAAGAAAAGCTGATTGCTACGATTTTGTATCTGTTTTCAGCAGGGACAGTAATTTATTCTGAGACAATCTCAAGGGGGAAAAATACTTTGTAAACCCAGGATAAAGTTACCTTTATAGAAGAACAACAATTTTCCTTTGAGATTTCTCCACTGACTTCAGTTGAACTTTTTCTAGCTTCACAAACTTGGAGTGCTTCTTAGCCAAAAGAAGTTGCATGCCTAGTTTACACAAGATGTTTTAAAGTTCTGTCTAGGAAAACAAAGAATTAAGTGGGGACCATAAGGAAGCTGATGACATGTATTTTAGATTTTGTCTCTTGTGTTTTGGAAGATTTTTTTTCTTACCTTTTTGTTTTAAGAGCCCCTATTTTTGTCTGTTCACTTGAATGTTTTTGCCTTTTTGATAGATTAAGTACTATGCATTACATAAGAATGCTTCTAATTTACCAGCTTCAGCTGAGTCACAGAAAATATGTTTTTATATTTATATTATAGTAGAATGCAGAGAACCCATATGAGACTGTGGAATCATTCTAAACATAATGCAAACATGTATTTAGTTGGCTAAGCTGGCATTATATTTGTTTGTGATTTTATACATATCTCTATATTTAATTTAAAAACAGATGACCAAGTACTTACTTTCCCTATTTGCCCTTCAACCTAGCCACTGTAATTTGGCAGGTACCTTTGAGGTTGTGGTGGGATTCATTTTGAGTAGGCTGTGATAAATATTGGCAGTAGTTTTACAGTTTAGTCAGTGTGATGAGTTGCATAGACCCACCTCTCTCAAGATCTTGCCAGGATGGGTTAATTCCTGTCATGAAGTGCTTAAAGAAAACCGTCAGTATTAGAGTAACTGGTGCCGCACAAACACTTGAATATCTGTCATCTGCTAATAAAAATCAACAGAATCGCACACTTTTCATTAGGGTTAAGAAATACTCCTGCATCATCCTACCAGGGAGATCATAAACCGGAGCAGGAAGTTCAGAATTTTACATTTTAAATGAGAAATAACAAGTAGTCAGTGGGGCTTATTCATTTATTTATTAAACAACCTTTTTCTTTGATGGACTTTGACTAGTGTAAACTGTAAGCACTTTGTACTGTTGCTAAGATGGGTTTCTTGGATTAAAAGGCAAGACCTTTGTCATCTGTATCATCCCTTTCCCTGTACCTGAATGCTACCCTGTCAAGCAGAATCCTTTATGTGGCCAAAATGATTCTGTGGCAGTCATCCTGCCACAACTAGTCTGAGGGGCAAACTGGCTAGATCCAATATTTGTGATTTTTAGTTCATGTAATGAAATATGTACTTGTCTGTATTAAAAACAAACAAAATTTTCCTAAAGACACTGGTTGCATGTAACCAGAAATAATTCCACAACTAGCCTGCAGTTGAAGCTGCTGATTTTACAGATGAGCCCTGAAACAGGGAACCCTAGCCCTGTTACTAGGAGGTAGGGCTGCCTCTTTAGGACCTTGGAACACCAAGCACCAGGAATGTAGGGGTTAATAGCTCAACCACCCAGGCAAGTCAGCTGACAGGAAGGGGATAAGCCTCTGGGCACTCAATGCTCAAGGAGCAATCTGGGGTTTTTAATGAGCCAGAGGGTGGCTTATAGGACTTTTATTATGTTATAGCCCAGGGGCTCATATTTATGTTATTGTTTGTCCAGTGGACCGGACTGAGGCCATGTGGGGAGAAGGAGACCTCAGTGGGGCACACTGCTGTGCAAAGCCCAGTGCCAGGGGGGCACAGCAACAGGGGGTGATTGGACTCCAGTGCCAGGTGGTGCAGAGATAGGGGGCAGGCCCCAGTGCCAAGAAGCAGAGCAATAGGGTGCAGGTCAATGTTTATGCCATCTGTGGGGTGTGGGCCACTGTGTAGGGAAGGTTTGGAGCTGTGGATAGTGACCCCTAGCATTTGGGTATTAAATGGGCAGCTTCCCACCTGAGTAACATCATAATTATTGTTCCTTCAAGGTGTGGCAGGTGAGATAGGTGCGTGGGTAGCCCAGAGACAGAGGGTCAGGCCTCCATTAGACAGGTGCAGGGATGAGACCCTGCCACAAGCCCCTTTTACAGATGACTGTATTTGCCTATTTAAAAATCTGTCATGAGGCTTAATTTGCTAATACCTATAACTTAATCTAAGGTGTGAGTCAAATAACTGTTATTTCAGTATTGAGGTTGTATTTAATGAATGTGACTAATATGCATGGTTTATGAATTACTTATATGCTGACATGTCAGATTTACTCCTGTTTTCTAGCCTGCCTTGCCCCTGTTCCCCTGACCTTTTGTACTCTTGGTCTGGGCTGAGTGAAGAGTAGAACTTTGCTGGGGTTAAAGATATTTAACACACATGGAAGGATAAGCCTCTGTTGGGAAAATGCCTTTGCATGCTGTGCTACAGGGTTTGCTTCCCTGGTTGCCTCTGCTGCAATCCTGGGGTAATTTAAGACAACCCTAGATGGGCCCTTGCTGGTCACACTAGGGCTCCTTGGATCCTCCAGCAGCTAAGGGGAATGTGTAATCATTCTTGCAGAATTCTCTTGCAGTTGTGCAGCAGCTATCACTTTGGGAATTGGAGGGGACTCAGACTTTTGAGACACGGTTTGTATTATTTCACCAAGCTATGCAGGACCCAGTTGGTTACCTGAGTTCCAGGCAGAGGCCTGCACACCTGCTCAGGTCATGCCTTCTACCAGCTACTAATGGAATCATTACCTTTTTATTGCAGCAGACCAGACCAAGGCCACCTCATCTCTTAGGTTATGCATCTGAAAACAGTAAATACCCATAAGGCTGATGGAAACTGAAGTCACTGAGAATATGGGTAGATGTATATGTGAAGGTCTTCAAATCCTGCCCTAATTTAAAGTGCTTCGGAGTGTGGTCAGTACAAAATGTACAGGCCATTCCCACCTAAAGCACTATAATGGGTTGGAGTCAATACTGTTGTGGTGTTCCAGAAGCAGGTGATTGGTGAGCAAGTTCCCCAGCATGCTTCTGGGCCATGGTCCCGCTGAAGCTCTGAGGAGAGAGGAGTGGCAGTGGCAGATCCTTATGTTGTTTGACTGAAGGCTTCTACTTGGACCCACTTCAGGCTGGTGAATTTCATATGCATTGCCTTCCCTGCAGGAATAGAGCATGGACATGAACTGTTATTTTGCCCTCCAGTCTTTCATGGATCCATGCTCTCAGGTCCTGGCTCTGCTTTCCTGCTCACAGGAAAGAATCTTTCTCAACTTGATCATGCTTACTGTTTTCTTCTACCACATCAACCAGCTGGGTAATGTGGTATAGACACTCAAATCTACATGCCAGAGAATAAAGATAGAAGGGACTCTGGAAAATATGTTTTTCTGGGACCACCTGCAGAGACTGAGATTTCTGGGCTTAGGACACAAGTAGTGACTGGTGGAATGGGTAGCCCTGAGTTCCTGGGATGACAAACTACAGAACTCTTGAATGAGCAGGGGTACCTTTGGGAAGATTTGTGCTAAACTGGCCTTGCTGGCCTGGAGGCCAATATGAGGGTACCATGACCATCAAAGCAGGTGGCAATTCTAATCTAGAATCTGGCAACCCATGATAGCTTCTGGTCTATTGCCAACTACTTTGGTATGGACAAATCCATAGCTGGATTGACTATCTAGAAGGTAAGCCATCCAGAAAGTGCTTGGCAGTGTGCCTAATCTACCTCACGAACCCACAAGTGGATTTACCTGGGTGGGCTTTATAAACTGCTCTGGGGCCATTGATGGCATCCACATTCCCACCCCTCACTATAGCTTGGTGTACAGAGTTGCAAGGCTATTTTTCCATCTTGTTACAGGGTGTTGTAGACCACTGATAGTTCACCCACCTGAACAGAAAGTCATTGGTGAAAATCCACAACAGCAGGATTGTCAGGGATTCTGGTGCTTCTGATGTGAGCCCATGGCTCTCCCAGTGCAGAACAGACCAGGTACCCAAGCAGCAAGGAGGGAGGGTGGAAGAAATAGTTTCCTGTTCACACAGTGTCCAAAGGGAGATTATTTCTCCAACTCTCCCTTTTTGCTGCTTGAGAACTTGCCCTATTTACCCCTTCTGTGTCTTAGGAAATCCTATACCAGACACTTAGATTCCAGGAAAGACATCTTCAGCTACTGAATGAAGAACTACTGGATGATAGTGGAATGTGCTTTTAGATACCTTGGCGTAGTGGAGGGCTCTGAAAAGCATGCCTTGATGCTAATAAGTGGTAATTCCTCTGCATTATTATGTGCAATCCTGCATAATATCTATGAGACCAGTGGCAAGACCTTCCTGGAGGCCCAGAGGCTTACCAGAGCTGGTAACAGGCTCCAGAGACTTAGACTCTTCTGTACTATGGCCATTAGGAGATTTTTGTGAGGGAGGCCCCAGGCTACACAACCAAATGCAAATAACACTTACTTGATTTTAACCAAAAACAACTTTTTATGAAATATCTTGAATATTTAAATGCTATTCTATGCCCCTGCAATAAACACAAATGCATTGCAACATGGGGTAGGGGGTGTGGAGAATGTTAGATGAAAAGGGAAGGGAAATGGAGTTTTGCTCCATAAGTTGTCTAGTCCTGCCATCATTGCTTGCCTAGTCCCCAAAAGGAAGACTCTTTTGGGACTGAAAGATGGGTTTGTATTCAGCCTTCTTACATGAACGGTCAAAGGGACTGGTATCGCACAGTGTGCTCCTTCCCTCCAAGATTAAGTGTCTGAGATTCTGCGAGGTTGAATTCCTGACCCTCCCTCTAGGAATCCTTGGCTATATCCCAGAGCTATTTCCAGTGCTGTAGTAGGGGCTTCAGACATTCCCTCTAGGCAGCTTGACACCGAGTACTGAGAAGATGAAGGGAGGGTGTCTGGGAAGGATGGTGGCAGGGGAAAGGCATAGGATGATGGCAGGCCAGAAGTGCAAGGTGATAGTTCTCCCCAAAGTCTGTGCCATCTTAGCTGTCTTGTCCTGAGAGCTATTATATCTGTTCATTGGTTTTGAATAGGAGGAGGGACTTCCTGGTATCCTCTTATCCTGCCTGTGGCTATGTCTGGGCTGGTGTCCAAACCAGAACTTACTCATATTTCTTCAGGTCTAATATTGGATAGCTCTAAGTCCATTCCAGACTCAGCAACAGAGGTCTGATGGCATCATCTTCAGTCAGCATGTAAGATGGCTAGCTGTAAATACTATAAATAGCTATTTATAGTCAGTACATCTCATTTGTCAGACACGTGCCTTCAAGACCTTTGCCTTGGTTCAGCACTGATGCCAGACTTCATCACGGCCAAAAACTCCATCTCAGTTGCAATACATTTGTGCCTGGCCTGGTTCCAGTGGTATTTTCTGAAGGGACTTTGAGTGATCTCCTGATCCTGCTGGAAAGAAGATCAATGATTGCTGCCTGCCTCTGATGGAGTTTTTAATGGGTGCAGACATTTTGGGTGTGAGTGATATGGTGTGGTGTGGTGGATGAATGAATACTCAAGAATGTATCACAGCCCAGCAACTAAGTTTCCAGGGTGATGGTCTATAAAATAATCAAAGACATAACTTGACTACTTGCTTTAAACGGTTTGGGTAGGTGTGATGCCTAAAGCAGTGTGATTGAGAGTAAGTTAAAGATGGAGGGAAGGTGGGTGAAAAAGTACTTGCAGTGGTTGGATATTGGCAGACTGGCCAACTCACTATTGTGCTGTGCTGAAGGGAACGTATGTAATATGAAATACTTCACAGGGAAGTGGTTTCAAGTTGTGCCTGTTTCAACCCAGGTCAATTTTTATATATATAGCCTGGGGTAGCTTGTAGCACTACACTGTTATGCATCATCTATTCCCTCATTTTTAAGTCACTTTTAAAACCCCCTTGAGGACTCTTCATGCCTTTTCAAATGTTGTGTTTGCTTCAGTTTTTCTTCAGTGACAGTTTTCATTATGTGCTCTCTTTTTTTTCTAATTAAAAATATTCAATAATATTTCATTGGAATTTAGTGACATAAGAAAGTTACATGAAACTTAATGCAACCACTGTCAACTGGCTTATCATTATTTTTTTTCTACAGAGGCCGTGCACACCAGCTGCAATGAATATGTGCATTCTTGTATGATGTGCTATTCAAATATGAAGGAAAAATAGCTTTTGCCCTGGACAACTTAATAAGGGATAAAAGTAAATTTGTACTTTAGGGGTGTGTCCACACATGCAGGCACATGTTCTTGCAGCAGCTCAAACAGGAGTGGCACAAATTTGAGCTGGGGATTTTTGCCTCAGTGCATGTGCCCAGACAAGCACTTTGGTGTGGGGCAAATTGTGCCATTTTGGGCAAAACAACCCTGCCCAGCTCCCCCTGGATACCCCTGGAGCTAGAGCCTGGGGCCAGCAGTATAAAAACCTGCCCAGGCAAGTAGCTCAGGGCTGCTTGCCCTCAGGAGCATCTGAGGTCCAGTGGCTTGGTATCTACCCCTTGTGCCAGCTGGAACAGCCCTGATCTGGAGTGGCCCCTACCCCCTCTACCCACTGTAGCGGTCTGGCAGTAGGGGCTGCTGCCAGGCTGTGATCTGCTGTCACCTCCAACAGGATTTGCCCCTTTGGACCTGCAGTCCCATGGGTGCATGCCTGCCAGACCCGAGGTGCCCCTGCTCGGCCATCTGGGCAGCTATTGCTCAGAAGATGTGTTCCTTGCCTGCTCTGAACTGTCCACGTGTGTCCTGTTGGCCCCAAATGACCAGGAGGTCAGCCACCTTATCTGTCCTTCAGCTGGGTGCCCAGTGCTGGCCCTGGACGGACACTTCTGCCCAGGTCTTGCCACTTGTCTCACTAGGAGAGATCCTGATGTTCCCTGTTTCAAAATTGCAAATTCTGTGATGAGAAATCCAAATTCTTTCATTAAAATACCCAAAATAGTGTTCTTTCACATTTAAAATGGAATGCCACTATATACAGAGAGATCAGTTGGGTAATATTTTACTGGTATATTTACAAGTTTAAAGCAATTTGGAAGCCCACAAGTGCTTCTACCGTCATAATAAAAAACATTCTAAATATCTATGCACTTTGGCATTTACTTTTGGCATTTTTGTCACAGAAAATCAGAGCTGACTCTACCCACTTCGCTTACCAGGATGTGTGGCACTGAGCAGCACTGAAATATTAGTGCCTTGCCCCTTCCCTTGCCCATCACTTCCAACCCACAACCTGCCACCTGCCCCAGTCCCTGCACTCCTGACCCACAGGGCCAGGTATGTGGGTGAGGGTGGGTTTGTGGAGGTAGCTTGGGGGTGTGGTGTTTGTGGGTGTATTGTGTGGGGACTGTAGGTGTGGGGGGGCCACCCTAAAGGGTACACCCCCCCAAACAGATCATGGACTGCCCCTCCCTGCAGGGCCCATCAAGCACCTCCCCCCCACAGGGCCCATATGCCCCCCCCCATGGCCCCAGCCCCAGCTCATGGCCCACAGCTCACCACAGCAGCAGCAGCCATTGGGGTGCTTGGGGCCTCCTGGTACAGCCCCTCCCCCATGCAGCATAGGGCAGTAGGGGACCTTGCGGCTTGGCCCTGGCTGTCTGGCACACAGCCCCCCACTCCCAGTCCTTTACTTACCTTGGATGGAGCCTGGTCCCATCAGGCTGCATCCTGGATCACTCCAGGCTACTCACCACATGGAGGCAGCATGCTTCAGCACCAGGGCAAGGGGCAGCCATAGAGACTCTCTGGCTGGTTACCAGTGTGTCTCTTTGGAGGAGCTGAGCCTTTGGCTGCCTTAGGGCATGGTCTTGGATTGTGCCCTGCCCCACTTCTTTTCCACTGTTTGTTTGTTTTTTTTAAATACCTGGATATCCAGGTATCAAATTTTGAGTCCCTGCTGCAAATATGCAGTGCGGGGAATGTTTTTTTGTTCCCAGTGTGCCTCTTGCCAAGTCTCAAACTGCTTTGAGATGTGGTAAGAGGAATGTGTGGGCTTGTCTGGATGCACTCTAGAAATTGAGAATCTCTTCCCTGCCTCCTCCTTTCCCCTGCTTTTCAAATAGAAAAAGAACCATGATACTGAAATAGATTTAGAGATGAGTATACAAGTGACACCTAGCTATCAATTTCTTAATTACTTCAGGGATATTTTTGAGCTACCTTAGTTTTCAAGAGTTGTACAAGCAGTTCTATAGTATGAATTGGTGTGATGAAGAAGTCAAAATTCTTTGTGAGACATTTCCTTGCTTCAGAAAAAATCATCATGTTAGGATGTTAATACCAAAGCTGAAATTGTGTGATCATATATTAATGAGGTGGTATGTGTCTTTCTTCTGGGAGGGAGGCTTCCAATAGTGCTCTAACTGCCAGGGCAAAATAAGTTACTGTTTCTATAACTAATTAAAAGTGTCCTCCAAATAAAAGCAGTTTAACATAAATGCAGATAAATATATCTTAAGTGGATATACTTTCTGATAATGGCTCCTGAAAAACAATTTTTTAGGACTCTATTAATACACTCACATTCATATGCACTGAAGTCTGCTTTCCATGCAAATTAGATACTCACATATGCAAAGAGATTCACACTTATGTATCCATTTCTACATGGAATTATCCAATTTTCAGTCTTAGATGCTTTATGCATATACTAATAGATGCATCAGTTATTATATGTTTGTATTGCTGTAGTGCTTAGGGACATCAGATTTTTATGAATGAGAGCCTGTTACGTTTGCTTTGGAGAATCTAGTTCTTTTAAGAGAAGAATTCTATATTTTGGACAGCATACATAACTGCTTTCTCATAATAATGTTTCAATTTCCTTGGCTGAAACAGTGTCAGAGGGATAACAGAATGCATGTGTGTATTAAATATGTAGTATGGCATGAGCAAGTCATGAATTGACACAGAGTAAGATTATGGGGAAAAAAAAAGTATATGTGGGAGGAGTAAGGGGAGGCGAAGAGGAGAAAATTACCAGAGCTACTACCGCACATTTGTTAATGGGTCTGTGAAATTCTGCGGATTTTTTTAATTTAATTTTTGATGGAGCACGGTCATATTCAAAGCTCTCTAGAATTGTTAAGAGAATTAAAGAAGTCATTACCATCATCGCATAATGATGCAGGAGACTAGATAGCCTGTTAAACTTCTTTTCAGCTTCAGAGGATTAAGGGTGATCAAATCACATTGGAGCATCTCATTCTCGTGAAGGTGCATTATTGTAACTGGCTGTTTTTTGCATACCAATTATTTTCTTCTTCTGTTGCTTCTGTCATGGTCTTGTCAGCTGAATGCAAACTACTTTCTGTAACATTTCATTTCAATGATTGGTAATCTTCATGGGCCAGTCTTATGGAAGAGCCATATGTCAATTTAATCTTGAGCAGCCTATTTTGTCAAGAGGAAGATGCCAGTGGTATCCACTTCACAAACTATTTAGCACAATATCTTGACAATTAAACTTAGGCATGTAATAAGTATTTCCAGGTGCACAAAACAGTTCACATTGTTTATTGTAGTGCTTCCTCCTCTAATGTCCATAAGGTTTCCTTTCTTTTCTCTGCACAAGATCATTGCCTTTTGTGTCTATATGGATATGTAGCCTGAATCACTCACCAACTTTGTTAAGAGCTGTGTCCTGGCTCTGCAAACTGCAAGCCGTTGTTTTCCACATCCTGAATATCAACAGTATCAGCAAGCTCCATGTGGCTGAACTTCTTCCTCAGGCCTTTGCAACTCTAGAAGCCTGTCTGAGGGTAGGTAAGGAAGATAAAGACAGAACAACCAACTATTTTTTACTATGCATTGTTTTGAACCAGTTATTCAGGTGACCATTGATGAAGATTTGCCAGACTTGACTCTCATAGAGGTTTTTCAGCATAGCTAAAATCTGTTTCCTCTTGTTCTAGAGCTTAAAACAGCCTGCTTGTTCCACAGTGAGATGCATACCCTTTTAAGATCCTCCTGTTTACCACTCTACTTTTTTTGTAATCCGCCTCAGGCACAGTATTCACTCCTTTGTTCTTCTGTCTTCGAAAACAGGTTGTCTTTTCTTGGTACTGTCATCATGATGGACTTTTCCCAATTTTCAAGGTTTTTCCTTACTTCCAGGTGTTGAATGGCACTTGCAGCGACCTGATCAGATCATTGTCTCCTACTACAGTCAGCTTCACTGTAATTCCATCCATTCTGGAATGCTTCCTGTCTACTCTTTCAACCACTTTAGATATTACTAAAACTGTACAGAGATTACAAGTTGAAAGAAGCAGAGATGTTTAAAGAGTTGGGAAGTATAGACCCACTCACATTAGTCAGCATCATTCTAGAAGTGGTTGAATAGTTAATAGGAATAGTAAATATATTCTGGACTTGTTAATATATGACTTTTTTCCATCAGTTGGTGGCTCGATGATTAATGTAAAAATGCTTTCTGGCTTATGCACCTTCAAACACCCTGCTTAATGACCAATACCAATGACTTCTTTTAAGATGTATAATTAAAATTATTTTGTATTTTCATTATATTTTATAGCCATAGCTCATTTTTAAAAAGCCATTAGCACAGCTTGCCCCAAACTACTCTGAAAAACCACCAGCAGCTTTTTTCATATTTTGAAATCCAAATTACCCCGTTCGCATTTATACATCCTAAAATTACCTCTTCATCAACCTCTGAGTGAGCTGTCTATAGCTTGAAGTTCTTATTGTACAAGCAAACAGAATAAAAATACACTTGGATACTGTAAACTGAATAAATAAAAAATACTAAACTTCTGTCATTCTATTATAATAGAAGTATGTTCTCTATTATTACCTCCATTGTGTCCAGCAAAATGTTATGGCTTTTGTTTTTCAGAGACCCACGCAGATTAATTTCTAGAATATTGCCATAAATTAGCCTTCCAGCATCATTATTTGTCAAGAAAGAATCTGGTTTGGGAAATGGGGAGATTCCCAGTAAAGGTGGTCACCAATATGGGAAATATATGCAGACCTTGGAGCATTTTCATCAAGGAAGTTTACTGTAAGAGACCAAAAAAAAAAAAAAAAATGAAATCAAGGCTATTGGCAATACCCTACTGAAGCTAAAGCTATAAAAAGATATAATATTTGGAAGTAAAAAATTGAACAAATTATAAACTGATATAAGATGTTTTAAAACAGTTATCTGAGAATAATTAAACTAGAATCTACTTTTAAACAATGCATTAGAATCCCCATAATTTAATGTCAGATCCAATTTGGTCACATAAGCATCTACAGACATTAGAATACTCAAGATTTCATCACTTTGCCCCAGCAAGGTGATGTAAATTGAATGTGTTTCAGTATTTAAGGTCCCTCTACTGTCAATGGGCACTTCCAAAGAGCATTTCAAAAAGTCAGGGAAAACCTAGAGCTACACAACAGGAAATGTGAAGTATAAGGATTTGTGTAAAGTCTAACTTTTGAGCTCACACAGGCTTCAGGCTCTGTTCACTTTCTACCCAGAATGGCTAGCCTGGTTTCATAGTTTCATAGCTTGTAGGGTCAGAAGGGACCTGAGCAGATCATCAAGTCTGATCCTCTGCCATGGCAGGAAAGAGTACTGGGGTCAAATGACCCCAGCAAGGCATTCATCCAGTGTCCTTTTAAAGACCCCCAGGATAGGAGACAGCACCACTTCCCTTGGAAGTTGGTTCCAGATCCTAGCCACTCTGACAGTGAAGCAGTGCCTCCTGATATCTAGCCTAAATCTACCCTCTGCCAGCTTTTGACCATTATTTCTTGTCACTCCTGGTAGTGGTCAGGGGAACAGGGACTCCCCCAGTGCCTGCTGGTCTCCCATGACTAGTCTGTAACAGGCCACTAGATCTCCCCTCAGCCTTCTCTTGTGGAGGCTGAACAGGTTCAGGTCCCTGAGCCTCTTCTAATAGGGCCTGCCTTGCTGCCCCATGATCATGTGAGTGGCCCTCCTCTGGACCATCTCCATGTTGTCTGCATCCCTCCTGAAGTGCAGCACCCAGAACTGGATGCAGTACTCCAACTGCGGCCTGACCAGTGTTGCATAGAGGGGGAGGATCACTTCCTTGGACCTGCTTGAGATGCATCTGTGGATGCATGACAAGGTGCGGTTGGCCTTCCTGACCACATCCCCACACTGTTGGCCTATGTTCATTTTGGCATCAATGATGACTCCAAGATCCTTTTCTGCCTCTGCACTGCCAAGAAGGGAGTTCTGCAGCCTGTAGGTATGGTGCTGGTTCTTCCTCCTCAGGTGCAGTATCTTGCATTTATCAGTATCGAAACCCATCCTGTTCTCATCCGCCCACCCCTGTAAGCTGTCTACATCTGATTGCAGCCTATTCCTCCCTTCTAGCGTGTCCACTTCCCCCCACATCTTAGTGTCATCTGTGAATTTGAACAGAGTGCTTTTTACCCCCTCATCCAAGTCACTGATGAAGATGTTGAACAGTGCAGGCCTAAGGACTGAGCCCTGCGGAACCCCACTGCCCACATTCCTCCAGGTCAAAAATGGCCCATCCACCACCACTCTCTGGGTTTGGCCCTCCAGCCAGTTAGTGACCCATTTGACTGTGTAGGTGTCAATGCCACTGTCTCCTAGTTTTTTAATGAGAATGGGGTGAGAGACAGTGTCGAAGGCTTTCCTAAAGTCCTGAAAGACTATGTCCGTTGCTACCCCTGCATCTAAGAATTTTGTGACTTGGTCATAGAAGGCCACGAAGTTGGTCTGACAGGACCTGCCTTTAATGAACCCGTGTTGGTTGCCCCTAAGTATAATCTCCCCTGCTGGCCCCTCATGGACATGCACTATGATAATTCTCTCAAAAATCTTCCCCAGGATCAAGGTCAGACTGACTGGCCTATAGTTTCCTGGGTCCTCCTTCCTCCCTTTTTTGAAAATGGGAACCACATTGGCCCTTTTCCAGTCCTCTGGCACCACACCAGAGCACCATGAGTGCTCATACAGCCATGCCAGGGTTCCCACAATGACCTCTGCTAATTCCCTCAGCACTCTGGGGTGGAGATTTGTGAGGGAAGATATTGGAAGAGTTAGTGGGGATAGTATCCATCAATTCCATAATAGCTAAATGATTAGCGCACTCACAAAGTGTTTCCATGTCCCTCACAGCCTACAGAGATTGAAGAAACTATCCAGAATTGAGTCATGAACAGTACATGCTACATGTGTCAGGGTCTTTTTTTTGGGCGGGGGGAGGTCAGGAAGGAGTTTTACTCCTTGGTCAGTTTGATATGGAATGTGGGTGTTTTTGCCTTCCTCTGTTGCAGAGAGCATGACCTTCTACATGGAATCCCTTGAGGATATACTAACAACCTTTTACCAAAGTAGGACATTAGCTGCTGTCGTCTGCCTGATTTACCTCTGGCAGGTTAGGGTGTTATATCTTGTGTTGTGTCAGAGTTGATGATTGTTTCACTAAGAGATTAGATTATGGATTTGTATGAGATGGTTTGAATCAGGCTGATTCGGCCTCTTGAGGTCCCTTCCAGCTCTACTATACGATTCTAAATTTACTCTTTCCTATTCCCAGTGCATTAGTTTCAATACACTTAGTCCACAGGGTGTTATCAATGATTTTTTTCACTATGGTTTATGAAGAAATCTATATTGGTATTTCTGGGAGTAAGCACCTGAAGAAATTGCAGGAGGAATCACACACTCACACTTCCCCGTATCCCTCCGAAAACAAAGAATAAACATGACAAATAGTAGTAAGTTAGTCCATTTACAATATACATTGTTACACTTACTAAAATGCAGGAACGTGTTGGCCTAGCACATGTAGAGTGTACAATAATTTTATAGAGGAACTGATGATTTGGTAAACTAGTACTACAACAAAGGAGCCATTCACTTCTAGGACACTGATTGTAATCTATTGCAGGAGAATAATGGTGGGACTTGGTGGGATAATTTATGTGACTACAGTATAGTGATAGATGGGTGAATTTCCTAAAAATTTTTTAGGAAAAACGGGGAGGTGGGGAAGGAGGTGCTCTCATTCTTGTTCTCATATGAGATGGGAAGTAGGCCTGTTAAAAGTCTTTTGAATAAAGTTAAGGGGGAGAATGGAAGGGTGAAATCATGATGGGTGTCTGCTACAGACCACCAAAACATGGGGAAGAGGTGAATAAGGCTTTCTTCCCTCCCCCTTCAGATAACTACCCAAAGTATCCAAATTGCAAGATGTAGTACTTATGAAAACTTTAATGACATCTGTTGGGATAGTGCACAGCAGCCAAGTAAGTTCTGAAGTGTTGAGTACAATAAGTTTGGTACAGATAGCATAGAAGTTCTTCTCGACATGCTGCTTATAAATAGGGAGGAATTAGTTGGTAAGATGGAGGTAGAAGGCAGCTTGATGACAGTGACCATGGACTGAGTTTATGGTTCAAGATAATAAAGGAAGAAGAATAAAATTCAAGATAATGAAGAAAAACAGACTAAAGGTCCTGGACTTCAGAAAAGCATATAAACAAATGGAGAACTGGTTGGCAGATCCCATTGAATACAGTTCTGAGGCCATTGTCTGTGAGATGAGGGCAAATATTGTTGTCTTTCTTTAAAAAGGGGAAGAGGAGGATATAAGGAATTAAAGAACAGTCAGTCTTATTGGTATGGAAAGAAAACAGAACAAATCATTAAGGAATTTATTTCTAAGCACCTAGAGGAGAACAAGGTAATCAGGAAGAGCCAACATGTATTTGTTGTCATTGTAACTGTCCTTGCTGGATGTTATTGATGTGCTGTTAGTGTTGAAGTCTCAGGGACTGGCATGTATCCCAGGGGTTGTCTACCTTTGCTACCTAGGTTCTACCAGGTCAATACAAAGTTCCCATAATTTTTAATTAATCTATACAGTGCTCAAAACAAATTATGTATTACATTCCAGCTGTATTTTCAGTATCTTAAGCTGTCTTGTACTATGGGCTTGTTCCACATCCTGATCTGGGTGTTCTTGTTCCATCCTCGTACTGGACTATCCTTCACTTTGTACAGCCATTTCCTCCCATCTTCTGGCAGGAGTGCACATCTGGCCCACATGCCAAGTTTGTTTTATATAAGAGTTCATACTTCAGTCAGAGTTGCTGGGCTCCTACTCTGGTCAGTAGTTTAGCAAAACCTTTGTGTGAGGAATATATATTAATAAATGTTCCAGTGAGGCCTAGCAGTTGTCAAGAGCAATTTATGCATGGCCAACCTGACTTTCCTTTTTGGATAAGTGGACCTGATGTCTTTCACTTTAACAGGGCTTTTGCCACTGCCTCCCATGATATTCTTATTAAAAACTAAGGAAATACTGGGCATTCTACAAATGAATTTGTACATGCCGAAAGTTAATGCACCTTACCCTAAGGTGCATTAAGGTAATTTAGTTGTGCATTTACACATGGATGTCTTATGGGACCTTAACACAGCCTGCTGGGCAGCCTGCCCTGGTCAACACCCTGGATAGCCCCTTGAAGCCTGCAGCAGCATAGCCTGGCAGTAGGCCTGAGCGATATGGCTAGTATTCACTTTGGATTCAGATTCAGGGGACAGTGATTCAATTCAGTGATTCAAATTACTGTCCCAAATCAATTCTATGTGACACTGGTCAGGTCACAGTTGGAGTACTGCATCCAGTTCTGGGCGCCACACTTCAGGAGGGATGTGGACAGTATTGAGAGGGTCCAGAGGAAGGCCACTCACGTGATCGGGGGCAGCAAGGCAGGCCCTACGAGGAGAGGCTCAGGGACCTGAACCTGTTCAGCCTCCGCAAGAGAAGGCAGAAGGGGGATCTAGTGCCCTGTTACAAACTAGTCAGAGGGGACCAGCAGGCATTGGGAGAGTCCCTGTTCCCCCGAGCACTACCAGGAGTGACAAGAAATAACGGTCACAAACTGGCAGAGAGTAGATTAGATGAGACATCAGGAGGCGCTACTTCATGGTCAGGGTGGCTAGGATCTGGAACCAACTTCCGAGTGAAGTGGTGCTGTCTCCTATGCTGGGGGTCTTTAAGAGGAGGCTAGATGAACACCTTGCTGGGGTCGTTTGACCCCAGTACTCTTTCCTGCCATGGTAGGGGGTCAGGCTTGATGATCTGCTCAGGTCCCTTCCGACCCTACCAACTATGAAATTATGAATTCAGCCAACTCTGATTCAGAGATTTGGCCACTGCTGAATTGGCCAAAACTCTGAATCAAACAGGCCCCATCCTCCACCTGCTTTCACAGCCCTCTGAATGGTTTTCCTGCACCCTGCACCCCAGCTTTTTAAGAAAAAAAGCTTTGCACTCACAGGCTCCTGCCAGGCAGGGAAAAGGGGTTGGACATGATCCCCCCTGCCCCCTGGTGCTCTGCGCTCCATGCATGGGCTCTGACATGAGCTGTCATCCCCCACCAGCTCTCGCAGCCCAGTCAATGGCTCCCGTGCCCAGCTCCAGCTTTCTGGCATTTTTATTTTAAAGCCCCGCACTCACCAGCTTCTGTCAGGTGAGGGGCAATCTCCGCTGCCCCTCTACTGCCCCATGCTGCATAGGGGCACTCTGTCACAAGCCTTCAGAAGCCCTGATGGCTGCTGCAGCAACTTGTTAGTGCAGACTTTTTTCTTTCTTTTTTTCTTTTTTTTTTTAAAGAGCTGAGGCTGGGCAGGGCAACCATTGATGGAGCTGGGAGAGTGGGCGGGGGTTAGGGGGCACTCAAAGGGGCTGGGGGAGCAGGCAGGGGGTGGTGACTAGTGGGGATCCTCCCATGGTCCTCTCCCCCTCCTCCAGCCCCCCCCCTTTCCCTTACTTACTGGCATGGAGTCCAGGTCCATCTCCCTGTGGCAGTGAGTGGGGACTTACCGAATCTCTGAAGCTCTCTGAATATATTCTGAACCGACTTGGAGAGCTTTGAATCTATTTGGACCTTTTTATTGGTTTCCCAATTCAGTTCAGATTTGGAGATTTGGCCACTGAATCGGGTTGAATCTCCTCTGAATTGAATCAGCACCCAAAGCTTTGCACAACCCTACCAGATAGTGTATCCCAGCACTGGCATAGGTGGTGGGAATCTCCAGTCCCCCCAGGCATAGTTGGCCCAGCTGTGCTGCCCACCTGGGTTTTAGGTGCCCTTAGAAGCCCACACTGCTGCCCAGGACAGCAGATAGGCTTGGGCTGCATCTGTCCCCAGCACTGCTTTTCCTGCTCCACCTGGCTGCATCCTGAGCAAGCACCTGGCCTCCGTGCCAGATGCTGCCTGTGGAAGAGGTGGCATCAGCTTCTGGGGGCTCTGTGTGGCTCAGCCCAGGCAGGCTAGGTGCAACGTGAGTAGGGGCTCAGCTCTTTCCTTGGCCCACCTGATTCAAGGCCAAGCCCCCACTTGTGTTGCACTCAGCCTGACTGGGCTGAGCTGCACAGAGCCCCCAGGAGTTGATGCCACCTCTTCCACAGGCAGCATCCGGCATGGAGGCCAGGAACCGCCACTCTAGCTCCAGTGTCTGCAGCTTGCAGAACAGCACCTGCTGTGTTCTTTGCTTGGCGGCACCTGGAGGCAGTGCAGGACCCCATAGGCTCAGTTCCAACCCACTCAGTCAGATAGTGTTAAGGCACCTTATGATGTCTACACATAGGTTAAGGTGCCTTAACTAATTGTGCCTAAATATGATACTTGCTTTATGCAGGTATTAAATTTAGGTGAAATTAGTTTAAAATTGTCATTTTTAAGGCACATTTAGGGCACACATGTGTAGACCAGTGCCCTTAATGCACCTTAAAAATGGCTAATGTGCCTTAAATCACCATGTGTAGATGTGCCCACTGTGTTTTCTCATACCCCACATACCCCTGCTCCCACCCCAAATAAGACATGGATATTCTTTGGGATTGAAAAAAAAATCCAGTCATGGCTGAATGCTGACTGTAGGCATCCTGACTGCTGTGGCTTTGAGAGGGTTAAATTTGTAACTCTCACCTTCCTTCCCCCCCACCCCCCTTTGAGGCTGGCAGGGGGAGAAGCCCAGCAACCAACTTCCATGCTTTCTTTCCAGTGAAGGAAAATCACCTTCCCACAATTTGGGAAGGCTGTTTTTTTGTGAATAAAAAGCTTGTGCATGGCGTGTGAGAAAATTCAGTAGTTTCATCTAAACTACTGTAAAGTGTTTGGGTCATGATGCTCAAAAAGTAGTTACCAATTGCTTATTGTCTGCTTGGGAGGAGGTATCAGGTAGGGCTGCCCAAGGAGCTGTCTGAGCTGGGTATTGTTTAATATATTTGGAAGATAGCATTAAATGCACACATAGGAAATGTGATTAGTCTTCAAATACCTGAAGAGTGGTTATAAAGAGAATATGATAGATTATTGTCTGTGGCTGTAGGGGACAGAACAAGGGGTAATAATCTTAATGGCAGCAAGGAAAATTAAGATATTTCTCGCTATCAATGTGGTTAAGCATTGGAACAGATTATGTAGTGAGGTTATGGACTCTGTCCTTTCAACTTTTTAAGAGTAGGTTAAATAAAAACTCAGGAATGGCTCAAGAAGGGATGATCCTGCCTTGAGCAGGGGGTTGGACTTGATGACCACCTGAGGTCCCATCCAAACCTATATTTCTATGATTTTGTAATGACTGAAAAAAATGTTTCTTGGCATGTCAGTGATTGTTGATAGTTCAGCTCATTTGGCAGAGGATAGCTCACATGTAGGGGTGAGGGATGGGGAAAAGAAGGGGGGAGCATCATAACTGGGAAAAGAAAAGATTAATAGGATTCTCAAACTGAGCCTAGTGTATGGTGCGGGGGAGGGGGAAAAAGGCTATTGACAGGAAACTCTATGCTAAATGGATGAAAAGGTGACTCTAGTTCTAATCCTGATCTGCTTATCCCTATACTAGCATGACACTGCTGAAGTCAGCAGAGTTAATACACATATAAAGGAAGTATGAGAATGGAATGAGAAATAAGGTTTCCATGCACTTCGTGCTTATTCAACAAAAATGATTGTTGAATTCATTGGAAGCTAGATCAATCAGATTCAGATTTGTCTATAGTGCTGTCACCACTGAAACTTTCATATATATTTTATGCTTTAAATATAAGGTATTAATACACTATGAAGAAATTGACTCCTCTAAAATCTAAGTGCTTAAATGTTTAAATTCAGTTAAGTAATTCTTAACTCAACCAGGTTGAGCCATTGGACTTAAAAAAGATGACAAGAGAAAATCTGTGCATCTTTTAAGGCTTTTAAATTTAAGTCTGAGCTAAAGTGCTTTTGCTTTGGTCCTACGTTATCCTTACTGTTTAGGTATGAAGTAAAGCCAATCAAAGCTGAATATTTAATGCAGCTTTCTTTAGCTTAGGAAATTTCATGAGTTTAGCCTTTCTCTTCGACCATTCCCTCAGTATGAGTGGGTGTGTGTACGTGCATGCACAGAACACCATGGTGTGCTTTGTAATGCAATTCCTACTAGATGTACTATAATTTACTAATATTTTATATGAGAAAGATCTGGCACATGTATGTGGCTGGATAAACATGTAACATCCTGAATCAAGATGCTGTTTGGCAATAAGGCTTTGAATATTCAGATAGTTGATTGATCCTCCAGTTTGGCCAATGTGTCCAGCAGCAAAAAAAAAGTTGAATTAAACAAGTAATGATGATCATTTTTAAATGTTCCTACCTAGCAATTTTATGAGTAAACAACAAGAATAGAAGAGCTCTAAAGAAATGCTCTTATAGGAAAAGTGGGTGCTGTAGAAGGACAAAGGGAAGTGGAGTAGGGAGGACAGATATAAGATTGTCAAAGTTGAATTTGATAGTCTTTATTCATCTAAACAACTAAAATGACCTGCTTCTTTTCTTGGATAAATTTTAGAACCTTTTTTAAAATCTGCTTGGCTTCTTCACGACTCTCTATGTTAGGAATTCAAGGACTGATCTTTCCCCTCTCCTTTCAAACCAGCCTCATGCATTGCAGAAAGGTTTTTAGATTCTCTCAAGGTATGGGGAAAATATGATGGTACTATGAGGTTTTTGCTAAAAATTGTTGAAATACAGGAATGGAAAATGGATGTAATATGGAGATAAAGGAGGAAGAAAAAGGTGGAGAGCAACTGAAATCATGGCATTGGCTGTCCTAAGCCAGGGCTGTCAACTTCTAAGAAGCTGGGGCCAAAGGCCCTGTGGGGAACATGCCCACAGACTGCAACGGGGTGATCCATAGGCCCCCTGAACCACATGCCTTGCAAGTATTCCCCCTCAGGCCACTACTGCACTGTGTAATTCCCTCTCCCCCACCACTGCTGCACTATGTACTGCTGCGAACACCCTCAGCTCTCTGTACTGCACTGCACTACTTCACCCTGTGGGGTGGGAACAGAAAGCAGAATCTGGAGGAGGGAGGGGAAGTCTGGAGACTCCAGCTGCTGTTGCAGCTGGTATGATGGGGGGAGCTGCATCCAGGCAGGAGCCTGGGGTATAATTTAACCCCTCATGGGTTGCATGCAGCTCATGGGATGCCAGTTGAACAGCCCTAACATAAACTATGTGATCCTCTGACACAGACTTTTGTTCTGTTTATTGGTCCAGATTGATTGCCCTGGGCTTGATAAAGCTTTGAGTGAAATTCACCCAGTTCAGCTCACTTCTAGTCTTGTATTACGAAAGGGGTGGGTAGCTTAGAGCTTAATAAGTATTAGCAGCAATTTGACAGACTATTTACTTGCTTGACATTTCAGCTAATTCTTAGACCTGATAATAGCTTACCTCCCTTATGATGCTGAGTACTTTTAAAATGATTGACACTAAATGTTATTATACTGTTAGTGGACTCAGAATTAATTTTAATCAAATGCTGCAGGAAGACTTTAATTATAATTCCAGTGTTGTCTTAAACATTGTAACACAGTTCAATGACATAAGACTAGTAATTTTAAATTTATTTTATATGATCTCTGGCACATTAAAATTCTATATTTTTATAACTAGTGTAAGAATTAAGATATTGTATTTGCAATTGTAGTTCTTAGAAGTTTTAAATACAAATAGGTAAGGATTCTCAAAGTCACAGGTCTGACTTCAAAAGAAAATGTATTAGCAATGTAGAATTGTTTTGCTCTATGGAGTTAAATTATAATGATTTAATAATCTTTCGGCTTTGTAGGGACATTTCTTTCCTTTGATTTAGCAAAAAAAACAAAAACAAAAAAACAAACCCCACCCCACAAAAAAAAAACAAAAAGAAAAAATCAGTGCTAATAGTTAACAAAGAAGCAGTAGGGACAGAGTTACTTAATGCTTTCTGCATTATCTCTCACTTCTGGGGCATCATGGGCATAGACTAGTCTATTCATGAAGCTAGTCTAGTATCAACATAAGCAGCTGGATGAACCTACACCCAGCTTCGTTTGCCTGTGTCCTTTATGTTGAATTTAGAAAATGAGTGTCACCAAAGGGTTGCCTAAACTTATCAGCTTTAAGGTTGCTTTCTCTTAGCTGACCATACACAAAACAGCCAAGGCTGGCCCTGAACTGGGCTAAAGTGGTACAATGATCTACAGGAAAAAGGCCTCAATGTGCTTGCCAAAAATATATATGCCTTACGAAAATCTGAGGTAAATAGTATGACAATGCCTCCATTTTCTGTTTTCCTTTTAATTTCAGAAAATACCCTCAAGATTTTTCAAAACATTTCATTCATTTATTTTATCCAACTTCTTGGTTGCCTTTCTACTAGGGGTGGTAGCATAACAGGGTTTTCAATGCAAGAGTTTGGGTTTTTTTAACAGACAATCTGCAAGCTTTTTACTGCCAACTATTTTTTTTTTTTTTTACTGATGCATGTTTTAGAAGGCCTGGCTTCAAATTTAGGGATTTAACATCAACCATAGGGAAAAAAAAGTTGGGTTGTCACTAAAATGTTTTCATTAAAAAAAGTATCTTGACTGCAGCAGTGGTTGTATGCTGTTCTGCCTGTATGTCCCTACACCCCCTTTCACCCAACCAGGATCCCTATGCACATCCCACACCCTGATGCCCCTAACTGCACCCTACTCTTCCCCCATCCCAGGAGGGACCCCCAAAGCAACCTACCTGTGACCCAACAGAATTACAGGTAGCCTGAGATTCAGCAGCACAGGGCTAAGAAAACACTCCTTGCTTGGATGCCAGGTGAGCTTGCTGTTCTCTGTCTGTTGGAATTTCAATCAAGCTGAAGCTGCTTATTGTTTTTACTGATGGCAAAGTTTAATTAAAGACTTGACTGACAGCCATTTCTAGCCTGATTCTTTTTACTGACAGCAAGTATTCCTGGAGCATAGGTTAGGGAGGAAATAAACACCAGCATAAACAGTCACTACTGATATTTCTGAATATCATTTAACATAAATATTAATGTTTACATAAGTTAGTGTATATGTGTGTGTGTATACATTATGTTAACATATAATATATGTATGAGTTATATGTTTATTTTTATGACACCTTAATTTTCTAGTCCTAGTTCTCATAATATAAGACGGCAGTCCAGATTTTTAAGAACAATAACTTTTTGGGTGCCATTCTGCAACACTGTTTCCCCCCTCCCCCACTTTTCTCTCTACATAGATTGTGTTGTTACTTTTAAAGTTATTTATGTGATCAAGATACTCACTCCAAGTTGTAGACTATTAGGGATATTCACAAAACTGTAGATGGAGGAAACAAATCAATGACTACATACATTTTCTTCTCTGCTAAGTATGCAAGAGGTCATCTTAGGTCTGGTATTCCCTAACTTGTGCCATTGTAATGTGAATGTTCTTTTATTGTAACATTTAGTAGGAAACTTCTGAGGGCATTTTAAAGTCAATTTATTTTTTATTCTTTGACACCAGATTGACTTCTCTGGTGATTCAATGGTTAAGCTTATTTATTCTATTGCACAAATTTCTCCCATGTATGCTAATAGAATAGGCACCAACTGTGTGGATGCTCTGGGGTTCAACCACCCACTAAAAAAATTAATGGGTGCTCAGCACCTATGAACCATGGCCATTTTGTTTTACATGATATGTGTTAGATCTCTGTTATGTTAAAAGCTTTGCCCTGAAACTGAGCTTTTACAAGCTGGTATCAGTAGGTGGCAGAAACATGTTATGTGGCTGTGCAGGAAGGTGGAATTAGACCAGTGCACCACAATTCATGGTGAGGTAGTGGACATGAGTAGGGCCAGAAGTTGGGCCAAAGCACCCACTGGCAAAAACCAAAGTTGGCACCTTTGGCTAATACGGTGTCTGATATTTTTGGATGGAAATGGGTGTCACCTTTCCTTGCTTTTGTGCCACCATAAAATGGCTGTGGCAGCACAAAAAGCCAAGCAAACAGATTTCCATACCTCTTGTTGCACTACAAGTGCCCCAAATTTGTGGTTGTGACAAAGGTGATAGGGGATTGTGCTGCTTTATTGTGGCAGATGTCTTTTTTTTTTTGCAGTGAGAGAGTATGAGCAGCCAGTTACATACACTTTTTAGTCACCTTGGACAGATTTTCTGGAGATTTGAAGGGTCCACTACTGTGTACCTCTGTAGTTTCTGGGCAGAATCCAGCCCCTCAATCCCCTGAAGTACCTGTCCAGTTTTCCCCTCTTACGGAGATACACTCTGGAGAATCTGGGAGCACATCTCAGTAAGCAGGAAAAGCCAGGGTTTCCCTGCTTGTTGAAATGCATCCTCAGGACCTTCCTGGCACATCTCTTTATGCAGGGGGAAAGTCTGTGGTTCCTCACTTACGAAGATGCACCTCTGGGAGGTGCAAAAGCTGGGAAATAGGGCTGTACAAAGCTTTAGTCGCTGACTGTATTCGGAGGTGATTTGGCCCAATTTAGTGACCGAATCTCCCCATCTGAATCAAATCAAGAGACCCATTAATTTTTCCAAATTGAATCGGAAGCCTCTGATTCAATTTGGAGAGATTTGCAAAGATTCGACGATTTGGCCATAGACATAGCTTTATGTTTTTTCTACATACCTCAAGGTACCAGCACAGCTTATGAATACTGAGATGGAGGGGTGGATGGAACATCCCACGGGGTTCTCCAAATCAGAATCGAATCTTCAAATTCAGATTCAGCTGAAGCAAATCGGGGCAGTAATCTAAATCAGAGAATCAAATCACTGTCCCCTGAATCAGGCCGACTCCAAATCGAATACTGCCCATTTCACACACCCCAGCTGAGAAATTCCTGGTACCTCATGCCTCTATGCTGTGATCTGTGTGGACCTGCACTTCACATGGAGGCATGTACCAGCATAGATCTCTGTGCAGATGCATGGGATAGCATAGAAGCCAGGGAATCACCAGTGTTCCATGTTTCTATGCCAGGACCCATGCTTACTCATCCATTTGCATGAAGCATGGGTCAGCATGGGTCCCATCATGGAGGCACAGAGTCACACATGTCCCAGGATGGAGGCATGTGATCCTAGGGATTTCTTATGCTGTCAGCCTACACTGACCTATGCTGTAGCACAGGACCCAGCACAGGTCCTAGTGTGGAGTTATTGGGTACCTGGAATTCCCTGGCTCCCACATTGCCCCATCCTCCTTGCCAGGACCTACACTGACCTGTGCTTCACTTGGAGGGATGGGACAGCATGGGTCCGGTCCTGGGAATCTCTTTGCAAGGGGCAATGTATGTGTTCCCCAATAGAGTGGATCAGCTGCAGCAGGACACATTCTACCAGAGCTGATCTGCTTCTGTTTAGCAGTGTCTGTTTCTGCACATTCTTATGGATCAGCACAATTGAGGGTGAATACTTCGTTTCATAATTGTATGATTGGGGACAAGGCTGAGGTGCAGGAATTCTGGGTTTAGTCCATATTTTGAAGAGAATGTACTATTCTGGCATACAGTTCCTTGAAACATGTGACGTTATATAAACCTGTAGGTGTTTGAAACTAAGTTAAGAACAAAAGCAATTGAGAAGTGGATCCATGTTTAGGAACTGCTTATGACTTGGCCTCACTCAGTGCTTATGGGTACAGGTAATTCAGTGTTGTACATGAGCTTGTTTTATAGTTTTTCTTCTGATGGCTGGATATAAAACTCTGCATCAAAACAATCTGTAATATTTCAGATCTAGATTTGATTGTCTAGATTTATTGGTTGGGCCTATTTTTGGATTTTTTTGAATGAAATTATTAGTACTGTTTAATTATAACTACTGTATGCTTAGAAATGCCAGTCAAGCATCTGTCAAATATTACAGCCTTTTAAAATGTAATAGTATTCTGCTCCCAGCTGCATAGAGTCGTTTAGGCTGCTTAATATTCAGAACGTTGGAAAATACTAGTCATAAAAATTGTAGTATGCAATGTAATGCTTTGTTTTTCTGTGTCTGAAGTGATTAGTTTGAGGATCTTTCTCCAGTAAATATCTTTAAAGAGAAATTTCAATAGGCCCTTTGAAATAAAAGTGAAGGACAAACACTACACGTTTATTCATTTTTTATTTAAATAATAGTCTTTCTGGTGGGAAAGCATTTGATCAACAGGTCTGAGAATTAAGCAATTCTGTGGCACAACGTTTGGAGAATCTTAAAAATCCCTTTCTGGCATTTAGAAGGTTGAGAGAGAGCAAAGGGAATTGGCAAATTTTTGTCAAACATTTAAAAGCTTCTTTGACATTTGAAACTTTGTAAGACCAAGCCACCAGGGTTGCTCATTCTGGGTAAGGAATACATTAACTAAACTAATCCTTAAAATAAATTGCAACAGTTGAATTGGATTTCAGTGATTGAATTAAAATAATTAATTTGAAAGAAAGTTACACTCCAAAACAGCAACAAAGGAAAACTCAGTTTAACCATAGTTCATACAACAAAACTGATTTTGCATAAGTATATTCCATCTTTATGTAAACAGAATGTGGCCTTATACATGGAGAAATACTATAATTGAAATCCATTTTGAAAAGCCTGCTGAATTAATGGATCATAGAATTTGATTCCTACGTCATGTGGAATGTTGTGGGCATACAGGAGAAACTGAAACACTGTAGTGCTAAACATGGGGGTACTTCTGTTCTGGTGAGCATGTGCTCTGAGAAGCTGGAGGTGTTGCTATCTGAGTGCATGCTGAGTGATTGCTGGGTGATTTGCTACCTGTACCTGACAAAAGCTCTACTGAGACAGAGCCAGTCTCAGGCCCAGCAGGTTATCAAAGCAGACTCCCTGAGCAACCAGGGAGCAAACAGACAAGGACAGTAGTTTGAAAGCAGTTCTCGGGTCAGTTTGCTGTCCTCTTTGAAGGGGAGCCTTTAAGCTTGGTGAGAGGAAGCAGGGGAAAAGGGAAGAATTGTGGGGGGGTGGGGGAGGAGATTAACAGTGGATGGCAACTTGGGTAGTGGCAACCACCAGATGATTGAGTTCAGGATCCTAAGGAAAGGAAAGATGGGGAGCATCAGAGCAAAGACATTGGATTTCAGAAAAATTAGACTTTAATTCCCTCAGGAGAATGATGAGCAGGATCCCGTGGGAAGCCAGTCTAAGGGGGAAAGGAGTCCAGGAGAGGGTCTGTACTTTAAGGAAACCTTACTGAGGGTGAAGGAACAAACCATCCCAATGTGCAAAAAGACTAGCAAGTGTGGCAGAAGTCTAGCTTGGCTTGGCAGGGAGCTCTTCAGGATGCTAAAACACTAAAAAGAAGTTTAATAAGAAGTGGAAACTTGCACAAACAACTATGGAGGAGTATAAGAGTATTGCTTGGGCATACAAGGACAAAATCATAAAGGTCAAAATGCAACTGGAGTTGCAGGTAGCAAGGGATGTGAAGGGTAATAAAAAGGGTTTCTACAACTGTGTCAGCAACAAGAGAAAGGTTAGGGAAAGTGTGGGTCCTTTATTAAATGTGGGGGGGAGCAACTTAGTGACGGCAGATGCATAAAAGGGTGAAGTACTCAATGCCTTTTTCACCTTAGTATTCATAGGCAAGGTCAACTCTGAGACTACTGCATCTGGCAGCACAGTTAGGGGAGGAGGTAAGCAGCCAAGAGTGGCAAAAAACCCCCAACAGGTTAGGGACTATTTAGAAAAGCTAGACATGTACAAGTCCATGAAACTGTATGGGATGAACTTGAGGGTCCTGAGGGAGTTGGCTGATGTGATTGAATAACCACTGGTTATCATTTTCAAAATCTCAGGGGAATCAGGAGGTATCCCAGATGATTGGAAAAGGGCAAATATAGGGCATTTATACACCTGCTCATGTTAATTAGACTGGCTCTGAGAGTGCCTCTATTTAAATCCCCTGGACTGTCATGTGTATCAGCATCCCTGAGCTGAAAAATGGCAGTGGGGGTGCTTTAACTAAAGCTCATAAAACAAGCTTTAGTTAAAGCACCCCCACCCCCATTTTTCAGTGCAGGGATGCTAATACATGTGACACTGGAGTCTGCTGGAGCAAGAAAATTACCGGGCTCCAGCAGACTTGATTAATGAAGTCTGCTCCAAGGCGCTGTAATTACAGCACTTGAGAGCAGCCTCAATGCATGTATATAGGCTCCCATAGTGCCCATCTTTAAGAAAGAGAAGAAGGAATATCTATGGGACTCCAGACTGGTCAGCCTCACTTCATTCCCTGGAACAATTAGGTGCTTAAGGAATCAATTTCTAAGCACTTGGAGGAGAAGAAGTTAATTTAAGCACAGTTAGCCTGGATTTACCAAAGGCAGGTCATGCCTGACCAACCTGATTGCCTTCTATGACAAGAGATTGGCTCTGTTGGATGAGTGGAGCCCAGTGCACATGATGCACCTTAACTTTATCAAGGCTTTTGATAGTCTCCCACAACATTCTCCCAAGGAAGCTAAGGAAGTACTGGTTGGCTGAATAGACTGTAAGGTGGATAGAAAACTGGCTGGATCATCAGGCTCAGAGGGCAGTAGTCAATGGCTTAATGTCTAGTTGGCATCCAGTATCAAGCAGAGTGCCCCAGTCATAGGTGTCAACTTTTATTTGTGGCATACCTGGAGCAGAGCTAAGTGGAGCCCATGGAGGGAGGGGTGGGGGAGGATGTAAGCTGCCCACTGTGGGTGTGGGGCTTCCTACACTGTGCCGGCTGTGTTGCCATGGCAAAGTGCACCCTGCCCACCAGTGGGGGACACAAATCCACACTGTCCCCCACCCGCTGCTGCCAGGTAGGGAGGGGGTACTTTGCCATGGCAGTGTGGCCAGTGCAGGGCTCCTGGGGAGAGGGCAGCAGGGTGGAGATCCCTGAGCCTGTGGCAGGCAGCCCATATCCACCTCTGCCCCATGCACTAATCTGGGGAGCACATTCCCCTCTCCCCCATGCCTCTCTCCCCAGGAGTTAATACAGTGGCACAGAGCCACCCCCTCCTTTGTGGACAAGACTCCTGTGGCTCTGTCCCACTTCCTGCTTTGGCTCCAGCCCCCACGCACTGCCCTGGCTGGGAAGAGGCCCCAGGCCATGCCCCACTCTGTCCTTCACTGTTGGGGCCTCAGTCTGCCCCCCCATGGACTTACCTGCAGGCAGCTGGGGGAGCTGCTGTCTATTGCTACTTGGGGCTGTATTCCTGGCCACATGCATGTGTACAAATGAACACATGCATATGGTGCCCTCTGTGTCCCACTCCCCACAGCTTCTTGCAGGATGGAATTGTACCAGCCTGCAAGGTGTGACCTGCCATTTCCTGTGTTTTTTTCAGTGGTGAACAGAAAACCCAGATCCTTGCATGATAGTGGGAATCAGGAACAAATGCTCCCTGGAGTCATGAAGCCCAAAACTGGGACTTGATGTTCCCATTTTGGGATTGTTTTGCCCAGTTATGGATCGGTGGTCACCCTACTCTCTTCCTGAGTGGGACCAGGCCTCTCAAGCCCCCATGTAGTCAAAGCCTATGTCCCCAGGGGTTGGTCTTGGGGCCAGTTTTCATAGTTTCATAGTTTCTAGGGTCGGAAAGGACCGGAGCAGATCATCTAGTCCAACCCCCTGCCATGGCGGGAAAGAATTCTGGGGTCAAATGACCCCAGCAAGATGTTCATCTAACCTCCTCTTAAACACCCCCAGGGTAGGAGCCTGCACCACTTCTCTTGGAAGCTGGTTCCAGACCCTAGCCACCCTGACTGTGAAGTAGCGCTTCTTGATATCTAACCTAAACCTACCCTCTGCCAGCTTGTGACCATTATTCCTGGTCACTCCTGACAGTGCTCGGGGGAACAGTGACTCCCCCAATGCCTGCTGATCCCCCCTGACTAGTTTATAACAGGCCACTAGATCCCCCCTCAGCCTTCTCTTTTGGAGGCTGAACAGGTTCAGGTCCCGTAGCCTCTCCTCATAGGGCCTGCCCTGTTGTCCCCGATCATATGAGTGGCCCTCCTCTGGACCCTCTCCATGCTGTCCACATCCCTCTTGAAGTGTGGCTCCCAGAACTGGATGCAGTACTCCAGCTGCGTCCTGACCAGTGCTGCATAGAGAGGGAGTATCACCTCTTTGGACCTGCTTGAGATGCATCTGTGGATGCATGCCAAGGTGCAGTTGGCCTTCCTAACTGCCTCTCCACACTGCCGGCCCATGTTCATCTTGGAGTCAATGATGACCCCCAGATCTCTTTCCGCCTCCGTGCTGACAAGAGGGGAGTTCCCCAACCTGTAGGTATGGTGCCGGTTGTTCCTCCCCAGGTGCATCACCTTGCACTTGTCTGTGTTGAAACCCATCCTATTCTTATCCACCCACCCTTGTAACCTGTTTAGGTCTGATTGTAGCCTATTGCATCCTTCCAGTGTGCCCACGTCCCCCCACATCTTAGTGTCATCAGCAGTTTTGTTCAGTATCTTCATCAAGGACCTGGAAAATGGGAGTACACCAAGCTGGGTGGAGTACTAGATAAACAGGAGGGTAGGACTAGGATTGAGAGAGATCTCATAAATTGGAGGATTGGACTACAATAAATCTCATGAGGTTTAATGAGGACAAGTGCAGAGTCCTGCACTTTGAACAGAACAATCCCAAGCACTGCTACAGTCTGGGACCAACTGGCTAAGCAGGAGCTCTGCAGAAAAGGACCTGGGGGTTAAAGTGGACAATAAGCTGAATATGAGCCAACAGTGTGCCCTTGTTGCAAAGAAGGCTAACAGCACACTGGGCTGCATTAGTAGAAGCATTGCCAGCATATCAAAGGAAGTGATTATTCCCCTCTGTTTGGTACTGCTGAGGCCACATATGGAGTACTGTGTCCAGTTTTGCCCTGCCTCCCTCCCACTACAGAAAGGATGTGGACAAATTGGAGGGAGTCCAGAAGAGGGCAACAAAAATTGTTAGGGGGCATGGGTATATGACTTATGAGGAGAGGCTGAGGGAACTAGGTTTACTTAGTCTAAAGAAGAGACAACTGAGAGGATTTAATAACAACCTTCTACCACCTGAAGAGTGGTTCCAAAGAGGATAGATCTGGATTTTTTTTCAGTGGAGGCAGAAAACAGAATGAGGAGCAATGTTCTCAAGTTGCAGCAAGGGAAGTTTAGGTTAGATATTAGGAAAAACTTTCTTACTAGGAGGGTGGTAAAATAGCAGAACAAGTTACCCAAAGCGGTTGTGGAATGTCCATCTTTGGAGGTGTTTAAGATCTGGCTAGAGAAAGTGTTGGCTGGGATGATCTAGTTGGGGATGGTCCTGCTTTGAGCAGGGGTTTGGATTAGATGACTTCCTAGTCTCTTACCACCCTAATTTTCTATAATTCTATGATCTTGGATTTGGAACATAACTAGTTGGTTTTAAAGAGATTTCTGTCCAAGCAATACTGGATGATGAGTCCAGATGGAAGTCTATCACCAATCAGATGTGGAATAGGTTCCACATAAATATAAAAGATTATTGGTGCAATCACACATCCTTGCACCATTCCTTGGGACAATTACTGTCATATTATCATGATGAGGTCTGACAATTGCAACAAATTTTGGTTGACATCCAACTCTCGTCAGGACCTTTCGTAGGGCCTCTTGGTTGATTGACTCAAAGGTCACTGAAGGCCATGTAAAGATCTCAGTATTACTTGGGGCCCTTTTCCTGCAGGTATCTAGCAACAAAGATCATATCTATTGTACCTCTGTGTTGTCTGAAACCACATTGGGAAGAATCTGCTTAGCAAGGAAAGTGAGTCTTAAATGTGGGTGAGAATCTTTGGAGATGTGGTCAGGAGTGCAATGCAACAATAATTGCTGCAGTCTTATCTACCTCTAATGAATATGGTTATAATTCTGTCATCTCTCGAGTCACCGGGAATCTGTTCATATTTCCAGATTTAATACAATGACTTCTAATTGGTTTTTCCACTTTGCCTATAAATTTGACCCTGTTTACCAACAGGATGACATGCTCATTTGTCCTTCATGTGCTTAAAGGCTTTCAAGGCTTTTCCATAAATTGGTGGATCTGCAAAGTAGTCCTTAATGAGATATTGTAAAATTTCATGGTATTGTCTTTGACATTAGAATCTTGGTTCATGTGCTCTTGAAAGTGCATCTTCCACCATACTTTCATGGTGGACCTGTCTTCGAAGAGTTGCTCCATCCTTGTACCTCAGAGGGATTGCTCCTTATGCACTTGGCCCATAGATATCTCTGATTGTGCTAAAGAAACTGTTCATGTCATGGCTGTCACAAACTTTTAAATCTCTTTTCTTTTGTCTTCCCACCACTTCTTTCACTCTTGAATTTTCCTGTGGGTCTGGTTTTAATACGTCTTGCTACCATTTGGTGTCTTGCTGCTGTTTGAATGGATGTCATTCTGCCAAGCTTCAAAGGCTCTCCTTTTACTGTCTATGAGATTTTAACTTTACTAACTACCAAAAAGGCAATATTTTACCAGCGTCTCCCTGTACTTATTCTTGCATCTGGAGTGTATCTACTTGAATGATACTTCAGGAATCCACAGAGTTGGACATTTTCTCTTGGACTGTTATTGGTGGACTACCCCCCAAAACAATGAGTTTTGACATGACTATTCCAGTGAGAGGCAATAAGCATCTTATGCCTCTGAGGCAATCTTACAGCTGTCTTCAGTTTCACACAGAACTTGCTACATCAGATACACTGAAGTCACATTTTCATTTATCTCACATGTTTTTAATTGAAAGATGAGTTTTTGACATTGTAAAACTCAAGATGCTAGAGCCCTAGACATGGATCCACAGTATCTGTGCCTTAATTTAACATAGGGGTGGCCAATCTATGGCATGGGCAGCCTCTGTGTGAGAGGAGGGGATAGGCAGATGGGGCAGGGAGCAAAGCAGTAAATTAGGCAGGGAACATGGGGGAGGAGGCAGGAAGCAGAACAGTAGATCAGGAAGCGGTAAGCGACAGAAGTTGTACTTGGGGAGGGTGAAGCGCTGATTTGTGATTTAGACAATTTTTCCATTTGGAAAATTGTGGCAGCAAGCTGTTATGAAAACTTTTAATGTGAAATATTTTAATGTGCTTTTTAGAATCTAACATTGAAGTTTTGTTACTGAATCTGGTGTTGGTAACTGCTTTACAGTTTTACTTTAATTCCCATAATATATTCCATGCATGCCAGTATGGTGATACTTTTACCCACACCAGTGTACTGAATTATCCTGTTGCTTACTGTACTTAGGAAAAATACAACAAATACCACAGAGTGTGCTGGAGCCAGCTGGGGCCTCAGTCCTGGTGACAGACTAACAAAGAAATACACCTCTCTCAGCTTTTGCTGGCAGGATTTTCCTTCTTCCAGGGCCTTCTATAGGTTTGCCATGAAAAGATACAACCATCCCCAATGTCTTTGTACTCCTAGCTGTAACTGGAGTTTATACAATTTAATTCTGCAGAACAATCTGTGGTATGAAAGGTAATGTACTCCAAAAGTTAAAAAAAAAAGTTGTATTGTTAGCATACTGTCATTTTTTTCCCCAAAATGAAACATGTTATTTACAATTGCCCTATCCTTCTTTCTATAATTCTGCTTCCTGCTGGTTTTGAAATAGCTTTCATATCCTTGCAATTTCTAACTGCAAATTGAAAATATATGCATATTGCTTCTGTAGAAATAAGAAAACAATTACATTAAAATCTCAGATTTTTATTGCACATTATTTTTCCTTAGTGTATGTCTTAAATGAAGATATTCATATTATCTGTGCTTGTATGTCTCAGAGTTATGCTGTGAACATGTGTACATGTGTATACACACACACACACACACACACACACACACACACAGTATTACAGGACCATAAACTCTGGGAAAAATAGAATGTTAGTCAGAAAACGTATGCATAAATATCTTTTAGATTTGAGAATCCAGGCACCATTCCAAAAGGACCTAAATTGCCAACCTGCTTCGTTTTCCATTTGTTTGATGGCATTACTATACTTCTAGCTTGAATAAGAAAATGGACTTTTATATATCACATATGGGATGCATAATAAAAATTTCTTGAATCTTTTTTTCTCTCTTGAATTACTAACCACAGGTTATTATGGAACAGACAAGAGCATTACTTGCAACATAATGGTATTATATAAAAATGAAATATAACTACTGTTACTACCTACTCTGTCTTTGGTCAGAAACAAGTAATATTATTTAGCATTACAGTGAACTGTTTCCTACAGCTAGTAACAAACCCCTTTTGACTTCCATGACAAACTACAGGTTTACTTTTCCTTTCACCTATTAGATTCACCCCTACCATTGCACATTTTATTTGCTTGTTACTTAGCAATAAGGCAAGTTCCAATCTAATGCTATACCCAGACTTCCAATCTCCAACCATGTGAAAAGCTATTATTCTTCCTGTAAGAAGATTTTGACACTACAGAAAAATTATTGGATTTCTGTGTTGGCTTCAGTCCTCCAAATGATTTGATGTTGAACACAGGGAGCCAGATTTGTTCCTGTTGTCTAAGGCATAAGCACTACTCGGTGAAGCTCCATTGTGTACAATGAAACATATCAGCCCCCAAAATGGGAAATCTGGGAGTAGAGCAAGAAGTAGTACAGTCAAGGGATACATTTTACCCCAAATACAGCCTTTATCTACTGTATTTTTGGGATACAGCTTGCACTCCTTTGGAGTCCCTAGTGGATTTAAAGCTACTGACACTCAGATCATTAGTTCCAAATTGGGGTCTACAAACCATTAATGGACTCAGAGGCCACTGTACCTGACTTACATATTGCATTGATTTTTTTTCCCTTCTTCCCATTAAAAGTTTGATGACTGTGCATAGTGATTCACAAGAAACACTGAGAGTTTACAGGGTCTGTTCATCTGAGAGGGTTGGGACCCACTATCCTAGAATAATACCTTAAAAAAGGATAGGGATGGAAACACTGTCCTAGTGCCCCAGGCATGTACTCCTTCAAGCAAAACAAATCTTACTGATACACAATGTACAGGAATGTATGTCCTGAGGGGTAGATCTACAAAACTAAATTCAATACCCACATGTCTTCCTGCTCTTGATTACAGTAAAGAAGCTATAAACATAATTTTCTTGAATCCTCATTCACATAACTTGCCTTTTCCTTCTCCAGTTATTCAGCTTTGTGTTACTATATTTTAATTTTCCCAGTAATTGGTCTGAACTATGGCATTTCTATTTTACCTATTCTATTTTAACCTTTCAAAGACTTAAACACAAAAACCAGAAACCCCCCAAACCCTTTCAGACGATGTTCTTAGATTGCCAACTTGTACTTGCAATTCAGATTCTTTCTTCAATCCTTAATTTAATTTTAAATGTCTCATGTATTTTCAGATTACCATTTGCAAGTAGCAAACAGTGGATGCATCTACATGTGCAATGTGAAGCAAGAAACTCCAGAGCAGTTTGAGCCAGAGTAAACTACTCCTACTCATGTCTATATGTGCACCTGGGACAGAAGCAGTTTGAGCCAGGGCAGAGCAGTTTATGCCAGGGACTCTCCTACCCTGCTGGCAAGGAGTACGTGGGGTCAGCTCTGGGCTCTGAGTAGTGGCAGTGGGAGGCAGAGGAGCTGGCTGGGCTATGAGGGTGCTGAAAGTGCAGAGTCATGTGGCTAGGTGGCAGGCAGGAGTCTGGCCCCCTGCTGGCTAGGCTGATTGGGCACAATTATAGCTGTGCATAGTGTCTACATGTGTGTTTAATTGCAGTTAACTACCTCAGTGTAAAATAGTTCTGTCCCTGACAGTACAATCTTATGGTGACATTACTTAGCTTACTGCAGCCTAATAGCATCACACATGCTGATGGTGATGCTTTACTCTGCAGCTAATAATTAGACTACTCCATAGTTAAGATCATGTGTAGTAGACATGGCCAGTGTAAAATACTTTTCTCTTCTTACCTTCCTTTATTTCCTTTTCTTATTTTTTTAATCTTGAGTAATATCTTTTAAAATGTTTGACTTTGACTTTAGGCTATATGAAAAAATTCATTTTTCTTAAGAGCTCCAATTGAAAAAGATCATTCGTTGCTTAAAAGCATTACTCAAAAATAGCTGAAGCTAGACCATTCAAACCAAAATTCTAATAAAATGTTGTAAATTGATAGTTTGGGCCACTTTCTGAAATCCCATTTAAGTTTATACTAGAAGATCTGATTACAAGATTGAGTTCCTACATTATTTTATAATGCTCAGTGCAGAATGATTTCAAGACTTTATATTTAAGAATGCCTAAATTCACTAGATATTCCTACTCGTTCTCTTTGTTTCATTCAATCTATTCTCCCCTCCCACATTCTCTTATAATTAACATTAAGAAGGTGTTTGTCAAGGATGTTTCATAAAGAACTCCTTAAATAAAGAAGCCAAATTAAAGTCTCTTGTGTTAAGACATTTTGTTAAGAACCCACTCAGCTAAGGATGCCTCAAATTAAGACTCTTCAACTAATGATGTATGTACCTTCATTTTGGAAAGTATCAGTTAAGTATGCACTCCTAAAGCAATTTATCAATGCTGAGGTGATTCAAAAGGTGAGACCCATGTAAACCGTTCAATCAAATAAAAAGTATATCAAAGGTAACTTAGCAAAACATATTTCAAAAGTAACATAGCAATCTTAATATTTTTCCAGGTTTTTTTATTATTTTATGAAACTTAGATTATACAGCAGAGTAAACACTGTAATAATAAAGCTGAAAATTCTGTTTTAGAGTTTCTGATTTGACCTCTCACTTTCCTTGATGTCAATCAAATCTTACTCAGTTGAAATCAGTGGAATTACACTAGTGTAAAACTATTCTATTATACATTATCTCTATCATTCTAAATGTAACACAGCAGGACATGGCATGGGTTCAGAAGTGAATCTCTCTCTCCTGGGCACTGGCTGTTGGATGTAGAACAGTGCTGCAGGTATGCATATGTAAAACTTGTGCTGCACATATGTTTCCTGCACCCTGCTTAGAATCATGTCTCTTCATGGTCTTTAGTCATCAAGGGCTCAGTTCACAAGGAGCTTTAAGTACTGTAGCATCTGACCTTTAGGTATGGGCTTAATTTTCCTTGTCTAAAGGGCCAAAGTTAGCTATTTATCTCTGCTTGGGATTTGCAACTGCAAAACCTTTTCTGGCTAAACCCTTTTCTTTCAAAGGGAAAGGAGGGGTTAGTTCTTTCTTTCAAAAGACTATTTGGTAATTGCCCTGAAGCATATGTTATTATTTGATAGAAAATTGGACTGCTTGAGCTGGAAAACAGGAGAGAATCCTACCCAGGAATACTTTACAGCCTAATAGTTAGAGCACCTTTCTGGGCTCAAGTCCCATCTTACAAAGGAGGATTTGAACCTCGGTCTCCCCCTTTCCAAATGAGGACAAAAGGAGAACACCAGCAACTTCTCTTGGGTTGTCTTTTATATGGACCTGCCTATGTATAGAGTATGTTTGGTGAATCGGGTCATAGAGATAAGATAAGTAAGGACATGCATATGCTGTGCTTCTGGTAGGCCTTAAGACTAGAGACAGACATTACACATAAACCAGCTTAAGTGATCAGAAACCAGTTTAAGTCTGTAACAGATGTTCAGTGTCCATAAACCAGTTTGAAAATGGCTGAAACCAGTTTGAGATGCACCTGGCTGAATGTAGTATCAGACTTAACTAATTTGGGTCAAACCGGTTTATGCAATGTCTGTCCCAGATCCCTTGCTGGTTTAAGATAAACCAGACTCCCCCGGCATCCTGGCATGCTCTCTGGGCTGGGTGGGGCTCTCTGCTCCACAGAAAATCTGGCCCTGCCCCTCTGCTCCCTGGCAGGAGCTCTGGCAAAGGGTCTGCCTGGCTTCCCCCTGCCCTACCTTTCCCACCCCTCACAACTCAAGCAGGAATCCCCCTCCCTCCAATCTCCAACAGCACAGTTCCAAGCCTTACAGACCCTAGGCATGTGGTGTGCTAGCTAACGCCAAGAGGTGTCTGTGTGTGTGTCTCCAATTTCACTGGGACAGGCAGACAAAACAGTGACTGCTTAGGTGTTTTTGGAGCTAATCAACAGGTCAGCTGGTAAACTGTTTAAGAAGAGTTTGAACTAATGGAGAGAGGCTATTGTTTTGCTGATGGGGTGATAAACACTGTTATCAGCTCCCTGCTTGCTTGCTTGCCTGTCAGTTTGCTGTAGACAGTATAAAGGAGCAGGGAGGGAGAGTGAAAAGTATCAACAAATGCATGCACTGCACACCCTTCTCCCTTTGCCTCAGAGTGCTAGCAGGAGTCTTGGGCCTGACAACACACCCACCCCTTGAGCAGGCAGCAGGGGAAAGCCTGGGATGGTACAGGCAGACCTCCCTAATCAGAGGTCCTGTGAGGGCCTGGCCAGCCCCACCTCTGCCCAGCTTCCTGCTGAAGGGAAGGGAGGGCTGCTCTAGTGCCCCCCCCCAGCTTCTAGCCTGAGCTACTGCAGGCATGTGCCTGAATTTCCTCAGTCCAGAGAGAACGTCTGTCCAGTTACAAACTGGTTCAGCCTAGCTAGCATAGACTAACCTGCAAAGAGTGAATCAATTCAGGCTCATACTTTTTGAATGGCTGTCCCTATCCTAAGTTTTTAGCTGATAGACTCTGTGGGCAGTTTGGGTCTTGTGTACATCATAAATGTAAAAAACTTAGGTTAGTTTAGTGCTCTGTTGGAGAAGAAGGGAATTGGCAAAAGCTGGAGGCTCCTCAATGTTGAACTGAGGAGGCTATTGAGATGACTTGGAAATAAGCCCTAGAGTCCAACCCAAATTTCTTTATCATCCCCAAGATTGGTGCTCCTTTTATTCTCTCTCAGTGCAGGTCAGGCTTCTTATGACCCTAAGCCTCTTATTATGCAATAGTTTCTGTTAAAAGTCAATTGCTACAATAGTTGTCTGCAATATAGTCATATTTTCCTATGCTTGGAATAGGAAGTAATTGTACAGTGTCTGGTAACATTGTATTGCAACTGCTGGTAAACTCTGACTAATGCTGAACACAGTGTATATGCAAAAATTCTTTTTGTTGTACTATACTTATTTCTTTTATATGCCACACCAGCAGTATATAATACAGTAATCACTATTGCATATTGGCTCCAATTACATAATGCAGAGAAGAAAAACAGTTTACAGAAACATCATCCACCACACAGTATGTATTTCCTCACAGCTGTGTGTGTGTCATGTGCATGCATGTGTATGACTTGGGGTAGGAAACAAAGTCCGTGTGGGAGCTGGATTATTTCAGTCCAGTCTATCCTAGGTAACCAAGAGCCATTTCAGGAACATTTTGCACAAGTTTATAAGGCCTTGGATACAAGTACATCACAGAGCTACATTCCTCTGACACACTGCTGCAGTGTGCAACCACAATGTTGAAGCTGAAATTTCCCAGACCATTCCTTTGTCAAGTGCTTTTTTTTCTTGTATTACTAGGTAAAAAGACAGAATATTATGCTATCGTCGCTCTTAAGATGTGAGAAGGAAGGCAGCAAGTATTTAATGAAGATAAACAGATTCATTCTTTCGTTCTATCCTATCAGAAAGTCAATGCATTATTTATGTACACCTTTGCTGAAGATCAATGTGGTGATAAAATGTCCTGTACAATATTTTGGTTATCTGTTTCTGGACCTCCTCTTTAATTCTGCCACGTTCCCTGTCCTTTACTACTGGCAATTTTTTAGCATTTCAGTTAAAACAGAAAATCCAGGTTATGGATATCCAAGGCAGTGCAGGGGGTAGAGGCAATAGAAGAATATTGAGAGTGATGTAGTGTTGGCATGATGTTGTAGCTGTGATGGTCCAGGAAATATGTGAGGCAGGGTTTTTTGTGCAGTGATATGTTTTAATGGACCAACTACATTTAGACAAACTTTCAGGCACAAGGTACCCTTCTTCAGGTCTGAGAAAGAAGCAGATACACTAGAACAATAGCTTATCCCCATATGTAGATAATATTTAAATTATAGCTTGTTAATCTTTGCTTGGCTTCCTCATATGATCATTACTGTTTCTCTGACTCAGAAG